>NW_028324167.1:6642773-7283652 GCF_054372755.1 Phalangium opilio
TCTATGCACCACCATCTTCAGGTCTTTGTCCATTCCGGCTTTTTCTCCATCGTTATCGTTTGGTTTTAAGATATACGCGGCGATCGGCTAGGGTTATGAGAAACGTCTAGCCTCCCAATGGCAGGTTTTCCACCATCGGTTCACGCGAATGCGTTTTAATCTATTATAATAATGGAAACGAATCGTATATATACCCCAAAATTTGAAGAAAGCGGGCAAGAGGGGTACCGTTTGTTTTAAACGTCAATATTAGCAAAGTTTCGAAAGATAATAGGAACAACTTTATTTTAAACGATTTAACTATTTTTAAAGTTATTTACTGGCGGGCGATAAACTTATTTCTATGTAATGACTCAAGTGAGAGTTTATATAGAACGAGTAATGAAGATTGCATCCGAATCGAAACACTACACGCACATCAAAGTTAAAATAAAGCGAGTAGGATGATAAGATCTCTTACAAAACGATAACATTTCCTTTTTGCAGAATATTAAATGGAAATATTCAAAATATGTTTCGGAAATACGATTCTTTAAGTAGTTGTGTAGCTATAAAGCCCTGTTTCATCTTAATATTCCAAGAACATCTTTTGATATTACCATTTCAAATTTGGTGTTTACTTTTTAATTCAGGTTTACTACATTTATATACATATAGTGTAAACGCATTTTTTATATTCATTAGATAATATGGATGTTAATTCTTCATCTATTCACAAGTGTTGAAACGATTATAGGAGGTGTTAACGTTTCAGAGTGAGCCGAAAGTTAAATACGCCCTTCAGTGATACATTTTAGGTCCTCATTAGAATTATTGAGGATACAAAGGAAATTGTTAAACGCTTAAGCCTTTGCTAAAGACCTTGGCAATATTTCGCCAATTTGAACTCTGTATTTCCGGTTTTTCTCATTGGCTGGTGGACCTGTGTTTAGAAAGTAAATTCGTCTCGGCTCGGAGAGGTTTATTTTGGTTTCCCAACTTGTATACTTTTTACTAGAGTCAAGGCGTGTTCGAGAACAGACAAGTGACTTCGAGGTATTTAACATGTACGAGGGTAGAAAATTTTCGCGGGCAAAATTATCAGAAACCTTGCCATTGGACTATAGTTTCTCAGGTGACTTTTCTTTTTTTTGGGGACATTTAGAGAAACCCCTTCAGCGTTTCTTGGATTGACCGTACGAGGGTCTTTGGTTTAACCGTATTTACCATCTCAAATAGTGACAGTACATGTTAAAAGCTTATAGAGGCTACTATAGTGAAAAGCAGCATGATGGCCTTACTTTTCAAAATTATTTCAACGTGTTCACGGTGGCCTACCCGCGTCAGCCGCGCTTCCCACCTCCACCCCCAGCGTGTCGTTTGGGCCCCCTACCCCCCCCCCACGCGTTTGGGGTTCGCGACCCGGGGTGCACGCGCGCCTTCGCGTATTAATTGAATACGTTTAAGTACGAATGATAGTTACAAATAAATTTCATTCAAGCATTAGCTATGATACCGTTCACTACACCTGGAAATTTGATTATTTTTGGTCTTTGGGATCTGGTAAAACAGTTTTATGTAAACTAATAATTGAAAATAAGGATAAAATGTTTGAACCTAAAGTCGATTTAGTTGTTTGGCATTATAGTATATATCAGCCTTGCTACGATAAATTGAAAAAAATGGGCGTAATTATGCGTCAAGGTTTACCCGACGTCACTATATACGATGGCTATAAAACAATATTAATCGTCTTAGACGATCTCATGTTAGAAAGTAAAAATAATATTTTATCAGAAATATTTACTAAGCAATCGCACCATAGGAAATTATTCGTCATCACCCTTTTACAAAATATATTTGAAAAAAACTTGAGAACAGCCTCCTTAAACGCGCATTACATGATTCTTATGAAAACTGTGAGAGATCTTATGCAATTAGTGGCTCCCTCTAAACAATTGGCACCCAACAACTCTAAATTTATTGTAGAATGTTATCTGGATGCGACTGAAAAACCACACGGGTATTTACTTTGCGATTTAACCCAGAAGTGTCATTCCGATTTAAGGTTTAGAACAAATATTTTACCGGGAGAACAAATAGTCATCTATACTCCCAAGAAGAAAACGATATAATTTAACGACATTACTAAAATTTAATCATTCTTTACGATGTCACCATCGCGAAAGGTCAAGAAAAAATCGGGTAATAAAAAGAAAAGTTTAGCCTCTAAAAACATCAATTTGATAGCAGCGTTGGGGCAATTAATAAACCTCAAAGATTAGCTATTCTTAAAAATTCTAATCGAGAAATTATTGATTCAATCAGCGAGTGCTGTCATAACGCCTTACAAGGAGCTGTAAATCTGAAACCAGACGTATATAATAAATTGTGTAAGCATAAGAAACATATTCGCAAAATTTCTTGCAAAAACACTCATTGGAAAGCCGAAAGAACCATATTATCTAAACAAACAGGAAGCGGTTTCTTAGTGTTCTCTTTCCCGTAATTTCAAGCCTTTTAGGTTGCTTATTCTCAAAATGAATAAAACACTAGTTTACGCTAATAAAATGAGATTAGTACCCTTGGAGCAACAACAACAACCTGAACAAAGTCATAGCCCATCAAATCAATTAATAAAATCAAATAATAAGATTTCAAGAAACAATACAGTGTTATCGGAGTTGGATAAGGAGATGAGAACGATTATCTCAAATTAATCTTTAGATGAAAGAACTAAATGGGTTTTTTATGAAGAGGCGATGAAGCGCTACCAAAACATCTCGAAACCCCGCCCATCGAATAAACAAGACAGCTGGATTAATATGTTTCCCCTGAAATATAGAGGAGCAGCGAAGAAAATATTCGACCACTTAGCAAGTAACGCTCCTAGTATACGTTGGGATGACTCGGGGGTTCTCTTCGTGAACGACCTTAAGATCCCAGATTCAGGTATAGTTCAGCTAGTTTATTTTACTATATAACCTACCTTCTTCAATAAGTACGGAGTAGCCTGTTCACTCGTAGGTAATCCACCGAGGGGTGGACAGAATTTCAACCTTTTGTGCAAAACTTTCTAGCGCCAAAAAGCAAATCAACGTCTCCATTAGCACCGCCCCCCTCAACCAAGGCATCGCCCAGTTCTGTACCGCTGAAGAATCGGCTTCGACCCCGAACGTATATAAGAGCGAAGAAGAGATTAACTTTTGAAAATAAAACGAGCCCTTTTATTTCGAATAAACAACCTTTTAAAGCCAAGAATACATTATGGGAGGTTTATCGAAGCTGCAAAAAGTAGAAACTTTAAAGAATACTTATCTCAACAGCAAACACCGGTCAGGGTTCACTGGTTTAAACCCATTGTACAAGGCTGTCAAATCTCAAGGTATTTCGAGAAACGAAGTCAAAACCTTTCTAGAAACCACTGACGTTTACACACTGCATAAAACAGCTATACATAAATTGAAAAGGCGTAAAATCCCCGTCTTTAACATCTCGGATAGAGTCGAAGTAGATCTGGCTGATCTGGGGTCAATCGCTAAAAACTATGACGACTACAGATATCTTATGGTGGGTATCGACTGCTTCTCCCGAAAAGCTTTTGTAGTACCCATGAAAAGAAAACACGCGACCGAGGCTACAAAAGCTCTCGAGGTTATCATCGAACAAAGCAAACCTAAAGCCATCTGGTCTGATTTAGGTAAAGAATTTATTAATTCACAGACGCAAAACCTTCTTAAGAAAAATTAAATCAAATTCGGCTCTATGACGTCAGAAAAATTCCACTGTCCATTTGTAGAACGTTTAATTAAAACTTTGAAACATCGAATATTCAAAATGTTGACTCATTTCAATTCTCATAGATATATAGATCATTTGACAGACAAAGTTAAAGGCTACAATGCCTCTTATCATTCCGTAATAAAAATGACACCCGACTATGTTTCCCCCTCTAACGTTCTGGAATTGTACAAAAACATTTACAAACCGGAAATGAGTAATAAGCCTACTAAAAAGACGTCAAATTTCGTGTCGGAGATTACGTAAGAATAAACAAACTTAAACCAGCATTTTCTAAAGGTTATGAGCCAAATTTTTCAACGGAAGTATTTGTCAATTCCTCTATTTTGAACTTCAGAAAACCCGTATTATATCGTTTGAAAGATTTGGACAGCAAGCATATAACCGGGTTGTTTTACTCTGATCAGCTCATTCGAACAGTGGAGCCCAAACTGTTAAGATAGATACTATACTCAAGAAACGTAAACGTAAAGGGACATTAGAATATTTTGTATCGTTTATCGGTCTACCTAAATCGCAGAACTCGTGGGTAACCGCCGAAAATGTCGAGAAAATCTGAATTCTATTTATTTTTACCTAGCGACGCTAGTATGGATGTCTACCCTTATAACACTATGGGTAATTACATCACTACACTTCCCGATCCTATTAATTTACAAGGACAATGGGAAATTTCTTTAGTAGAAATAATATATGAAAGCAGTTTCTACAATGCTATATACAAAACGAGTAAGAGGAAGGCGAGCAAGAGAAAAACACTTGAAGATTTAATCCAAGAAAGTAGGTCTAAAAAATTTAAAAACCCCAAGCAATTCGACGTTACCAACCAGGTTGAACGAAAAGAAGATGGCGATCTTAGTAGAGTCGAAAGCTGTCATCTACATAATATACCGGCTGGCCATTACAAATCACTTAACCACATTGTGGAAACTATCAATACTTCCAAAGTATGCGAAAAAACCACTTCTATATTTCATTTTGTTGAGACAACGGGGCATGTAAAACTAAAAACCGATGCCACTGGAGATACCAAAATTATCTTCAAACCACATGAATCATTAGCTGCGATTTTGGGGTACAGAAACCCTCTCAATATACAAGGATTGAGCGATAGACTAGCCAGGTTAAACTACCACGTACCATCTCAATTATAAATTTATTGCGATCTGGTCGAAGGACAAATTGTCGGTAACACCCACGACCATTTCTTACGTATTATACCCATCGAAGACAAGAAACACGGGTATATCTGTGCCTTACGTTTGTCTCAACCCATTACTTCCCTCTGTCAAAACATTATATTAGCGAGGTTGGCATCCATATAAAGGATCACATGGGTGAACCGGCTTTATTTCAGTTTGGACTGTTGCACTGTAAAGTTCATTTAAGATGCGCAAGTCCAACGAGTTAGATAACAAAAGATGTGTTTACACGGATTATAATACCCAACAAGCGCAGTCAGGATCAGGTCCGACTTTTTACGTCGGGAAACAAGGACAACAAGGTCATGGCCAAAACGGGGAAGGCATGGGCTCGTTCTTGAAATCTTTCGGAAGAAACGTATCACCTTTCTTAATTAAAGGGGCAAAGTTCTTGGTAAACACTTTCTGGGTACATCTTCAAATATCATAAGCGACGTCGCCTCTGGAAAGGATCTGAAAACTTCGGCTAAAAGAAGGTTCACCGAAACTTTGGATGATGTGCAACAACAATACGGTAGAGGGGTTGCCAAACAAAAGAAAAGACTAGCTAAAAAGAAAAAAACACCAAAGAGAAAGAAATCTATAAAACAAAACAACACAAACAAATTTAAATCAAATAAACGTAAACTTTCATTCAAAACGGTTCGTGATATTTTCTCTCAATAAAAATGACTGAGGCTTGCAGCACGGGTTTCGATATTTTCGCTCCCCCTCCCCTTCAAACATCCATCGAAAATACCAAATGGTTTCCTTATCAACCTTTGACCTCATTGAAAGGCGACCAACCTATTGAATTAGAAGTAATGTCTAGCGGTAGCGAATACGTGGATACAGCCTTAACAATGCTGTACACCAGAACTAAAATTGTAAATGAAGATGGAACTGCTTTAACAGCTACTGACGAAGTTGGACCCGTAAATAATTTTCAGCATAGTCAATTTGAGCGTGACGATTTGGAGTTGGGCGATTGCGCAACAACACCCGCTGCTAGTAACTACGCGTACACTGCTTTGCTTTCGGCCCTGACGTCATACGGTCCGGCAGCTAAAGAGTCCCATTTGGGTGCCTCCTTGTTTTACAAGGATACAGGCGGAAGCATGGATTCGCTTACAGAAAATATGGGTTTTGTTAAACGCCAGAAACTCGCAGCATTATCCGAGGAAATTGAAATGTATTCCAGCCTTTACGTAGATATGTTCAATATCCCCCGATACCTGATAAACGGCGTTTCTATGAAATTAAAATTACATAGAAGCAAAGCTAGTTTTTGTCTTATGGGTAAACTTAACGCGTCAGGCAATGGTCATAAACCCGTAATCGTTGAAGCCTTATTATACATCTTAAAGCTTCAATTAGCTCCTAAAATTCTACTTGCTCGTGAACAAGCTTTAAGCATTAAATCCACTCCCACTACACTAAGCTGCATCGTACTATCCGAATTCCAGGCTTTGTTACAAATAGATAAAAATAGAAACGTGTCAATCGTTTGTTAAGAGATATAATGAACGCCGATCAGATAACACGATTTCTTCGATTCACTCCAAATTTCCTAGGTGTTTACCCAAGTCATTTATTACCCGAAAAATTTGACAAGTTTCCTTCATCCATTATAATAAATTTAGACAATCACTATAAAGACAGATCCCACTGGGTGTCCGTTTACTTTGATGGTAACAGAAGGGGTTATTACTTTGACTCCTTGGCTTTAGGGAACCTTATCCCCTCAATTAAAAAATTTGTTAAAAGAAATTCAAGAAAATGGTCCTTGAACAAAAGAAGACTTCAAAACTTGTCAAGTTCGACATGCGGACTTTATTGTATTATGTATATAATACAAAGAACAAAAAGAAAGAGCCACAAATCATTCATGCGACAGTTTGGACGAGATTGCTTGAAAAATGACGTCATTGTTACAAACATGTTGAAGTGCGCCCGTAAAGATTAACTTAATCCTTTTGTTAACAAATACTCATTGTAATCTCTTTTGTATTTTTGAAAAAATAAATGTGTCACCTTTTTTTTAATACTGTTTTCTTTTATTTCGTATATTAAGGAAGGGGGTAAGGAAAAAGGGGGGATAGTAAATTTAGTGTGGACATAACTCAGATAATCCTATCTTCATATTCATTCAGCATCATGAACTCTGAGCTGCAAAGATATCACTCTTTTTACTCCTGGCCTCAAGATGAAAACTATAAAAAAGCTTTAAGCAGAGCGGGGTTTTATTCGTTACATACCGATGATCTAGTACAATGTTTCAAATGCAACGGGATTTTGCTAGCCTGGAAACCGACCGATAATCCTTACGAAGAACATTTAAAACATTTCCCTAAATGTAATTTTATCAGAGGTGGGCCTACTAAAAACATACCCTTTACCATTGATGAAACAGAAACGTACACCAAAAATATAAAAGTCAAGACTGGAGAAAAAATGCTTGAAAAACCTCAAGAAATCGCGAAAGAAACTTATCATACCATTAAAGTCAAAACTAAAGATCTCGAAAGATTAGTTTTGGAACTCTACATTAGAAAAAACTTAACGCTTTGTATATCAAAGAAAAACTTAATGACTTACGTAAGATTTAAAAATAATATTAAAATTTATCTTCTTCCCTACGAAGATAGAAGGAATTATTTTAGAATAAATCAAATGCATTTTAAAATAAAAATTGAAAAAAAGTCTTTTTTATTAGAACCTATACTTTTAAAGAAAAAAATAGTTTTTTACTTTATATTATGATCTTTATTCCTACAAAACCTCCTTTTGTTATAAGCATATACAATCAATCAATCAAATATTGCCAGGTAAAGTGAGGAGATCGGGAAAACCCGACTCCTCCCCCTTGAGTGGCCGCCATCTTTAATTAGAACCTATACTTTTAAAGAAAATAAATAGTTTTTTACTTTATATTATGATCTTTATTCCTACAAAACCTCCTTTTGTTATAAGCATATACAATCAATCAATCAAATATTGACAGGTAAAGTGAGGAGATCGGGAAAACCCGACTCCTCCCCCTTGAGTGGCCGCCATCTTTAATTAGAACCTATACTTTTAAAGAAAATAAATAGTTTTTTACTTTATATTATGATCTTTATTCCTACAAAACCTCCTTTTGTTATAAGCATATACAATCAATCAATCAAATATTGACAGGTAAAGTGAGGAGATCGGGAAAACCCGACTCCTCCCCCTTGAGTGGCCGCCATCTTTAATTACCGTATACTGGCGCTCTATTCTGTTGCTCATCACCCTTGCTCAGATTCTTTAGTCCATCTCCATCACCTGTCCCAAAGGTCAAGCGTATCAATTCAATAGTAGGTCAGGCACGGCCATTGCAGGTATTGCCAATAATGCTCAATCCATAGCTATTCAACCAGCAGAAAAACATGTAAATATTTAAAGGAAAAGTTATTAGTCTTTTCAGTAGCTGTTACATGGATTTCTAAGTTCCGATTTATTTAAGGTGTCCTTTACAATTGATCAAAGTCCCGTTACAAAAGATCAAGTTTGTTTGACAACGCAACAGTTAACTCCTGAAAATCGCGAATTTATCGAAGCTAAACATACTGCTTTGATAAAATTGTCAAAAGCCGATGACGAAATTTATAGGCTTATGGAACAACTTAAAGATTACGAACAATTGAAAGAAAAATTTGTGGTTTTCGAAAAAGAAATGTTTGAAAAGGAACAAAAAAACCAGGAGTTAAGAACTGAACTCCAGGAAAATCAGGCGTTTTTCAGTACGCTGAAAGAAAATTTCCAGGATCAAAATAATATCTTCGAGATTAAAGATTCCAAGTTGGATAAAATTGTTAGTTAGCTAAGTGAAGAAATATGTACTCTGAACAAAACAAATATCGTTAAAGATGAAAAGATTGAACAGTACAAAATGCAATTGGAACAGGAAGTTCAAGAAAAAACGTCTTGGTTCAATACTTATCATTCGTTGAAAAAAACTTCAGATTGCCTTACTGAAAGCGTTCAGAATGAAGAAGCCAAATTTAGGGACGAAATTAATTCTTTAAGACCAATTGTTGCCGAAAATGTCGAAAATATTGCGCAGTTAAAATCGCAAGCCAACGAGACTGAGGTGCAGCTTCGAACAAAGCAGTCTTCGCTTCGTGACTTTGATCGGCAAAATACCTCGCTCAAGGCTCTAATTGTCAAACTGTATGAAGAAAATCATTCATTAAAAGAGGAACTTGATCTCGATAATGAAAAAATTGAACAGATGAAAACTAAGGTCGTCAAACATTATTTAGAACTTCGTGAAAAGCAGTCATCATTCGACGCGTTGAAAGAATCATCGGAATGTCAAATTACTAAACTCCAGGAAGAAGTTTGCCAAATTATCGATGAAAGACATTTACTAAAACAATCCGTTGAGTTCAAGGACAAAGAAATTGAGCAATTGAAAAGTCGTGTCATCAATAATGAGATTGAACTTCGAGAAAAGCTGTCTTCCTTCGATACATTGAAACAATCTTTGGAATGCCAAATTTTAAGCTCGAGAACGAAGTTTCCCAAATCAATGATGAAAGACATTTACTAGAACAAACCGTTAGAGCTCAAGGACAAAGAAATTGAGCAATTGAAAACTCGTGTCTTCGACAATGAGATTGAACTACGGGAAAAGCTGTCTTTCTTAGATACGTTGAAACAATCTTTGGATTGCCAAATTTTAACCCTTGAAGAAGAAGTTACCAAAATTAACGATGAAAGAAATTTACTAAAACAAAGCGTTGAACTAAAGGACGAAAAAATTGAGCAGTTAAAAACTCGGGTCATCAACACTGAAATTGAACTTCGAGAAAAGCAGTCGTCTTTCGATGTTTTGAAAGAATCGATTAAAGAACAAATCGTCAAACACAATGACACTGCATCTAGCCTGCATAACGAAATTCTTACTTTAAAGAGTAATATGTCGCAAAAGAATGAAAGTGAAGAATAATTGATGATAAAATATGTTGCGCTGAAAGAATCAATTGCCAAAATGAAGATAGAACAAGAAGATAATGCTCAAAAACCAATTATGAAATTGAACTTTTTACAACCGAAATGGAAGAATATCGTAACCAACTTCGAGAAAAGATTGATTTAGAAGAGGAGTTGAAGCGTCAAATTTGGGAAGTGAAGAAACAGCTCGACGATGAGATGAACGAGATGAAACAAAATGAAACATTGGCTGAGGAAAAATACGCAAATTTGAAAGAGAAATTTGAAAACTCTTTGAATGATCGAAACCAAATTGAGGAGAAACTAAATCAAGAAATTCATGTTTTGAACTGCCAATTATTGGAGCTCGAAAGACGCTGTCTAAATCTGAAGCTACAGGCTGAAACAACTCAACAGATTGAATACGAAAAACATTCGTTAGAAGAACAATTTTCGATGGTGAACGATGAAGTCAATAAATAACAAGAAATAAAGGAACAATTATCACGTGATAACTACGAATTACAAAACGAAATAACAACTAAACATAACGATAATATAACATTAAAAACTGAGTTGGATAAACAAGGGGATGTTATTAAACAACAAGACGATTGTTTGACGAATTTAAAATTATCCCTTTCAAGTTTCAAGTTTCAAGTTTATTAACCCGGCCAAAGACTAAGTCGTCCATCACACCAGGTTCACATCAAGGTTATAAATAAATACATGATAAATTTGATCTTTTTAAGTTACAGAGTTAGACAAGTAATTGATATAGGAGATTGTTTTTTGATAAGACTCTATAGCGTCGTCAGGGATTTTCATTTTATTCCAATCGCGAGTCGTACGTGGCAAGAATGACTGGTAATACAAGTTCGTTCTGCAATAGGTTTGGTAAAGCTTTCGCTTCCTCTCTGCTGCTGAGGTGCCTCTTGGTGCAGGGGTCACAACTAACGTTGCAAGAGCTGGGGATAAGTTAAAAACGATTCCTGAAAAGCTCAATAAACGCTGCTTTTCACGTCGAAATTTTAGAGGTTGCCAATTTAGTTTTTTGATGAGAGAAGTGATCGAGATGTTCCGTTCATATTGAGGGATGCCATGCACAAAGCGAGCTGCCCGTCTCTGAACCATTTCCAGTAGATCAGTAGATTTGGCAGTAAACGGGTCCCAGACTGCTGCGGCATATTCCAGCTGGGGTCTTACTAGCGTTTTATAGGCAACCGTTTTGGTAGTCTTGTCACATCCGTGAAGTTGTCGCTTTAGAGCTCCTAGGGTTCCTATTGCAATAGAAGCTACTTTTTCTATGTTTTTGGTCCAGGAAAGATTCGAAGTTATGAGCACACCTAGGTATTTAATGGTCGGTACTCTTGGTATATTTGATCCGTCTAAGGTATAGAGCGGGTCTCCAGCGACTGGTGAGAGAAATATACGTATATGGTTCGTCTTGGCAATGTTTAGAGGCATTTTCCATTTCAGAGACCATTGGAGTATTTGATTGATGTCAGCTTGGAGTTTAGCGTTTGTTTCTATTCCCTTGGGCACAGCATTGAAGAGGACAAGATCTTCGGCGAATAATTTAGATTCCGATGTAATCCCTTCTCCAATGTCATTTATATAAATGAGAAAAAGTAACGGACCCGAGACTGATCCCTGGGGAACGCCTGACAGTACTGGATGATCTAGAGATTTCTCACCCTCTAAGACGACGGAGAGTCTTCTATTTTCCAAGAATGAGCTAATCCACTTCAAAATTTGGGTGTTTATACCGAAGGTGCGTAATTTAGATTTTAGGAGTTCATGGGGTACTTTGTCAAATGCCTTTGAAAAGTCGAAGGCGACTACATCTGCAATTTTTCGCTGGTCCAGGGCTTGAGCCCAGTTTTCAATGCAAGTTAAGAGCTGTGTTTCGGTGGAATGGTTTCTTCTAAATCCATGCTGAGAACTTGTTATCAGCTGGTATTCGTCAAGATGCTTCCATATTGAGGTCGTTAGTATATGTTCCAGTAATTTACATGGCATACTTGTGAGGGATATAGGTTGGTAGTTTGTAGTGTCCTTCCTGTTTCCTGATTTGTAAATTCGGACGACATTTGCCGTTTGCCAATCAAGTGGGACCGTACCCGTATCTAATGACAGTTGATAAAGTTTGGTTAGTGCCGGTGCTAGTGCTACAGAGCAATTTTTTAGTAGCACAGGTGGTATGTCATCAGGTTCCTGGCTTTTGTGCGGGCAAAGTCCCTTGAGAAGTTTAAGCACCCCTGACTCCGTTACCATGATAGTCAGCATCGGAGGAGCTCTATTTGGTAGCAAGGGTACTGGATCAGTGTCATCTCGGTTATGCACCGATGTGAAGTGCAGACCAAGGAGTTCGGCTCTGTTTTTGGCAGGGAGTAGGGTACCCGGTTTGTGACTCGGGATTGGTAAGACACTAGAGCGGATAGACTTCTCCGGTCGGACAAGTTTAAAAAATTTGCGTCTTCCTGGGTTTTGTGTTAGGAGGTTTTTGTAGTATGTGGTTCTACTTGCTTTCAGCAATTGTTTTTGTTTCCTTCGGGTGTCTCGAAACAAATTCCATTTATCAGCTGAGTTCGTCTTCTTGGCTTGAGAGTACTGGCGTTTAAGTCTCTTTGATTGTAGTTTCATTGTTCTATTTATCCATGGAACGTGGTTTCTTACAGTAAGAGGTCTTCTGGGAGTAAACTTTTCAATAGCCTTGTAGATGCTATTTTTAATAGCCTCCCAGGCGTCATTTACAGATACACTTGGTCCAGCAAATATGTCAGGCAAAGTTTCATTTAAATAATTTGTCATAGCATTAAAATCTGATTTATGGTAAAGTAAGCGGGTCCCTGGCTTGCGCATCTTGGGATCCTTGTCCAACATGTGTATTTTGCAGGTTACAATTTCATGGTCAGTAATCCCGGGTAGAATCCTTACATCCGAAATGGCAGTAGGATGAGTTACAAATAGTAAATCTAAGATATTACCTCCAGAGGGGCAAGGTCTTGTTGGTTCGGATACAAGTTGCGTAAGCCCCTCTTCCAAAGAAGCGTGGAGAAGTTCCCTCTGAAACTGCGAGGTTGTTGTCTGTTTTTCCCAGTCTATATCTGGGCAATTAAAATCGCCTCGATTGATGATTCGAGATCTTGGGTAGTTTTCACGTAAGGAGCTAATGTAGTGAACCAGGTTTTCCATTAACTGTGTATCATTATTAGGTGGGCGATAAACACAGGAGATGATGACTGAGTTTTGTCCTGAGTTTATTTGGACGGTTATTGCTTCCAAGGGTGCCGGGGCTATGCTTATTTGTTCAGACTTTATAGATTCATGCACTGCTATGGCTACTCCACCACCATGAGTGTTACGGTCCTTTCTGAAGACTTTGAAGTTCGGAGGAAATATTCCCACATTCGATATTGAGGGACTTAGATGAGTTTCAGATATCATAAGTATATGGGTATTTATTAATTGACAAGCTGTGACTATCTCATGATGGTTTGATGAGAGAGAGCGAGCGTTCGTGTAGAAGAAGGTGAGATCTCTCACGCTCAGTCACTGGTCAGTGTCTGCTTCTTTCCGGATATGGGTTGGCGTAGGCTTTGGTTCTTTGTAGTAGTCTACTACGACCCTTTGTGGCCAGGTTTCCGGGGAGAGAAAGGCTTTCAGGTCTTTCCTGAGTATCTTTACTCTGAATGACTTGGCAACGCTGTATTCTGGTGGTGTCAATTAATCGATATCAATAGCAGTTATGAACTTTTCTTCTAGATGCAGTTGAACGGTTTGACAAGTGTTACTTTCAGCTAATCGCCCAAGAAACATAAGTATTGAATCAGGAGCAACAAACGTATCTCCATCTTCTAATACGCCTACACCCCGAGTAGGTTCCACTGGGGCATCTTTTTCTTGGTGTTTCCTCGTAATGGTGCAATTTGTTCCTATTGGCCAGAGGGCGGGCGATAGTATTTCAGGTATCTTGTTTCTTGGAGCCCTGAAGAAAAAACCTTTCCAATTTCGTTGGTCCTTGGGTATATAATCGTTGATATGCCTTACGTAGTGAATTTCTTTGGAGGCTAAGTATTTCACAAAAGTTTGTCTAGAAGTTTCCTTATTCCAATAATATGTATAGAATTCTATGAGTTCTTCACTAGGGGCAAGACCTGACGAGCTTGGAGTCTCATCTGATCCAAAAACACGATTGTGTTTTTTCCTTAGCTTTCGGTGCGTGCTAGCTGTACTTTGCTGATTCCTTTTTGATGTGGTTTGTGCTCGTGCAGTAGTTGGTAGGGTTTCCGAGGACCTGTCTGCTGCTGTGGATATTTGTCCAATTTCCGGATTTACCAGGGTAGTGTAGGGCCTAGGCCTGAACCTTGGGGCTCCGGGATTATTGATTTGATTACCCCACTGTATAGGGCCATTTGTTGGGCCTTTGTCTCTTCCAGTAGATGTAAATGGATCGCTGAAGGCAAAAGGAATAGCCCCGGTGTCTTATCATTAGCTTTAGTAGCTACTATTTTAGTTTCTAATTCTGATATATTTTGCGTTATTGAGGTATTTACTGTGAAGATATGAGTCTTTAAATTTTCAACTTCGGTATTTAGGTTGTCCAACGTAGCCACAGAAGAAAGTTTTGTCGTCTGCTTTTCGAAATCGTTTTGCAAAATCTGAGATTGTTGCTTCAATTGTTGCATATCACCAATTATAGTTTCAATTTTCTTATCCATGGAATGCTTCCATTTGGTAGAGTTTTCTTTAAATTTATGAAATTGATCTGATAGACCTTTCATATTTTGTACTGTCTTAAGGCACTGAGTACAAATCCAAAACAAGTTAGCTAGTGCACTTTTCAGTTTTATGCAAACTATATGATACGATGTTTGGCAACACCCGCAGGTAATCATAGCGCCGTGTTTTTCCCCGCCTCCATGGAAAGAACACTCGGGCAAACACTGTTTCATGATTTAAAATCTCTAGTTGAAATATACTAAACGAATATAAAACTGAATGAATAAATATAAAATAACAGGGTTTCCATAAAAGGAGAAACTTGGTTAAGTTACTAAAATCTAGCCTAGGCTTAGCGATTTGGGAGCGGAAAATCGGCACGTCCGAACTCCGCGGAGCCTACCTAATCTGAGGAGGAAGACCGTGAAATTGAAAGAATAGAACACTGTTAGAAAAAAAGGTGTTTCATGGGTGTTCGGAAATACATTGAGGTGTTTATAAACTCTTTTTTGAGTGTTTATTAACTGAGATGGTGTTTCCTCCGAAAAAAGGTGCTAGTTGACTCTTTTAAGGTATTTTTTCAGGAAATGGTGATTCACAGGCACGTAGACACACCTTTAGGTGTTAATTGACCCTTAGTTAATATTTTTTTAAACGGAAGTAGTGTTATTAATATAAATCTGTTTGAATGGTGCGAATGAACACCTTTGCCGCTTTACTTTATTCATTTTTAGCTGATATAGTGTTGTTTAAGTGAAACGTTATCGATATGAGCTTAGGCGGAAATAATCTACTAATTATACCTGCATAGTGAAGCATCCTAAAAATATCCCAAAGATTTTAAAAAACAAAATTATTTTATATTTTTAGGACTAGTTTATTCTAATATTTGAGGGAATTTATACTTATTTTGATTTTTCAAGCATTGCAAAATAATTCTCGAAGAGTTAAATGTGCTGGAATGTCTTGGAATTAGAGTAATTCGTAAAAAATCACTTGAATTTCCTCTTGACACAGGTTTTTATCTCTCAGAGTGACGATGACGTCACGGAGAGAAATTACACTGGACGTATCTGTGTGTCTGAGATGAAGCAAAGCTTTATAGCTACACAACTACTACAAGAATCGTAATGCCGAAAAATATTTAAAATATTTCCATTTAATATTCTGCAAAAAGGAAATGTTATCGTTTTGTAAGAGATCTTATCATCCTACTCGCTTTATATTAACTTTGATATGCGTGTTGTGTCTCGATTTAGATGCAATCCTCATTACTCGTTCTATATATACTCTTAATTTTGTCATTCCAAAGAAAGAAGTTTATCTTAAACAGGAGTCTTAAATAATTAAATTAATATAAGTGATATGAATTATTTTAATTGTCAGTATTTTTCGATAATTATAGTTAGGTCGGTTAAGAAACTTAATTCCTAAAATAATTTTATACATAGCTATCTATAAAAATATACTTCTAGGAAACACCTATATCAGAACTTTTGTAAATTTTGGGTATATAAGGTGATTGATTCACACTAAGAGATAAGAAATGCGTGATTGCCTGAACCTCGGGTGGAAGATCTGCCATTAGGAGGCTAGACATTTCTCATGTCTCACGTGTGGCGTATGTGGTGTACACCAAAGACTAGTGCATGGTGTTGTAGTTAGAAACCATTAAATACAGGTTGGCATTGGGTGAAACAATTGGTTGTTAGACAGCAGCAAACGTTCAACAAATGGACAGTGGAATTTTTCTGACGTCATAGAGCCGTATTTGATTTTATTTTTCTTAAGAAGGTTTTGCGTCTGTGAATTAATAAATTCTTTACCTAAATCAGACCAGATGGCTTTAGGTTTGCTTTGTTCGATGATAACCTCGAGAGCTTTCGTAGCCTCGGTTGCGTGTTTTCTTTTCATGGGTACTACAAAAGCTTTTCGGGAGAAGCAGTCGATACCCACCATAAGATATCTGTAGTCGTCATAGTATTTAGCGATTGACCCCAGATCATCCAAATCTACTTTAGATCTATCCGAGATGTTAAAGACGGGGATTTTACGCCTTTTCAATTTATGTATAGCTGTTTTATGCAGTGTGTAAACGTCAGTGGTTTCTAGAAAGGTTTTGACTTCGTTTCTCGAAATACCTTGAGATTTGACAGCCTTGTACAATGGGTTTAAACCAGTGAACCCTGACCGTTGTTTGCTGTTGAGATAAGTATTCTTTAAAGTTTCTACTTTTTGCAGCTTCGATAAACCTCCCATAATGTATTCTTGGCTTTAAAAGGTTGTTTCTTCGAAATTAAAGGGCTCGTTTTATTTTCAAAAGTTAATCTCTTCTTCGCTCTTATATACGTTCGGGGTCGAAGCCGATTCTTCAGCGGTACAGAACTGGGCGATGCCTTGGTTGAGGGGGGCGGTGCTAATCGAGACGTTGATTTGCTTTTTGGCGCTAGAAAGTTTTGCACAAAGGGTTGAAATTCTGTCCACCCCTCGGTGGATTACCTACGAGTGAACAGGCTACTCCGTACTTATTGAAGAAGGTAGGTTATATAGTAAAATAAACTAGCTGAACTATATCTGAATCTGGGATCTTAAGGTCGTTCACGAAGAGAACCCGCGAGTCATCCCAACGTATACTAGGAGCGTTACTTGCTAAGTGGTCGAATATTTTCTTCGCCGCTCCTCTATATTTCAGGGGAAACATATTAATCCAGCTGTCTTGTTTATTCGATGGGCGGGGTTTCGAGATGTTTTGGTAGCGCTTCATCGCCTCTTCATAAAAAACCCATTTAGTTCTTTCATCTAAAGATTGATTTGAGATAATCGTGCTCATCTCCTTATCCAACTCCGATAACACTGTATTGTTTCTTGAAATCTTATTATTTGATTTTATTAATTGATTTGATGGGCTATGACTTTGTTCAGGTTGTTGTTGTTGCTCCAAGGGTACTAATGTCATTTTATTAGCGTAAACTAGTGTTTTATTCATTTTGAGAATAAGCCACCTAAAAGGCTTGAAATTACGGGAAAGAGGACACTAAAGAAACCGCTTCCTGTTTGTTTAGATAATATGGTTCTTTTGGCTTTCCAATGAGTGTTTTTCAAGAAATTTTGCGAATATGTTTCTTATGCTTACACAATTTATTATATACGTCTGGTTTCAGATTTACAGCTCCTTGTAAGGCGTTATGACAGCACTCGCTGATTGAATCAATAATTTCACGATTAGAATTTTTAAGAATAGCTAATCTTTGAGGTTTATTAATTGCCCCAACGCTGCTATCAAATTGATGTTTTTAGATGCTAAACTTTTCTTTTTATTACCCGATGTTTTCTTGACCTTTCGCGGTGGTGACATCGTAAAGAATGATTAAATTTTAGTAATGTCGTTTAATTATATCGTTTTCTTCTTGGGAGTATAGATGACTATTTGTTCTCCCGGTAAGATATTTGTTCTAAACCTTAAATCGGAATGACACTTCTGGGTTAAATCGCAAAGTAAATACCCGTGTGGTTTTTCAGTCGCATCCAGATAACATTCTACAATAAATTTAGAGTTGTTGGGTGCCAATTGTTTAGAGGGAGCCACTAATTGCATAAGATCTCTCACAGTTTTCATAAGAATCATGTAATGTGCGTTTAAGGAGGCTGTTCTCGAGTTTTTTTCAAATATATTTTGTAAAAGGGTGATGACGAATAATTTCCTAAGGTGCGATTGCTTAGTAAATATTTCCGATAAAATATTATTTTTACTTTCTAACATGAGATCGTCTAAGACGATTAATATTGTTTTATAGCCATCGTATATAGTGACGTCGGGTAAACCTTGACGCATAATTACGTCCATTTTTTTAAATTTATCGTAGCAAGGCTGATATATACTATAATGCCAAACAACTAAATCGACTTTAGGTTCAAACATTTTATCCTTATTTTCAATTATTAGTTTACATAAAACTGTTTTACCAGATCCCAAAGACCAAAAATAAACAAATGTCCAGGTGTAGTGAACGGTATCATAGCTAATGCTCGAATGAAAATTATTTGTAACTATGATTCGTACTTAAACGTATTCAATTAATAAGCGAACGCGCGCGAGCACCCCGGGTCGCGAACCCCAAACGCGTGGGGGGGGGTAGGGGGCCCACCGTGAACACGTTGAAATAATTTTGAAAAGTAAGGACATCATGCTGCCTTTCACTATAGTAGCCTCTATAAGCTTTTAACATGTACTGTCACTATTTGAGATGGTAAATACGGTTAAACCAAAGACCCTCGTACGGTCAATCCAAGAAACGCTGAAGGGGTTTCTCTAAATGTCCCCAAGAAAAGAAAAGTCACCTGAGAAACTATAGTCCAATGGCAAGGTTTCTGATAATTTTGCCCGCGAAAATTTTCTACCCTCGTACATGTTAAATACCTCGAATTCACTTGTCTGTTCTCGAACACGCCTTGACTCTAGTAAAAAGTATACAAGTTGGGAAACCAAAATAAACCTCTCCGAGCCGAGACAAATTTACTTTCTAAACACATGTCCACCAGCCAATGAGAAAAACCGGAAATACATAGTTCAAATTGGCGAAATATTGCCAAGGTCTTTAGCAAAGGCTTAAGCGTTTAACAATTTCCTTTGTGTCCTCAATAATTCTAATGAGGACCTAAAATGTATCACTGAAGGGCGTATTTAACTTTCGGCTCACTCTGAAACGTTAACACCTCCTATAAGAGGAGGCGAAACAAGGTCATTTCTAGTTTAAATCTAGAGTATCTTATTTCACAGACCCAATCGTTTCAACACTTGTGAGTAGATGAAGAATTAACATCCATATTATCTAATGAATATAAAAAATGCGTTTACACTATATGTAAATAAATGTAGTAAAGCTGAATTAAAAAGTAAATACCAAATTTGAAATGGTAATATCAAAAGATGTTCTTGGAATATTAAGATGAAACAGGGCTTTATAGCTACACAACTACTTAAAGAATCGTATTTCCGAAACATATTTTAAATATTTCCATTTAATATTCTGCAAAAAGGAAATGTTATCGTTTTGTAAGAGATCTTATCATCCTACTCGCTTTATTTTAACTTTGATGTGCCTGTAGTGTTTCGATTCGGATGGAATCTTCATTACTCGTTCTATATAAACCCTCACTTGAGTCATTACAAAGAAATAAGTTTATCGCCAGTAAATAACTTAAAAAATAGTTAAATCGTTTAAAATAAAGTTGTCCCTATTATCTTTCGAAACTTTGCTAATATTGACGTTTAAAGTAAAGGGTACCCCTCTTGCCCCCTTTCTTCAAATTTTGGGGTATATATACGATTCGTTTCCATTATTATAATAGATAAAAACGCATTCACGTGAACCGATGGTGGAAGCCCTGCCATTGGGAGGCTAGACGTTTCTCATAACCCTAGCCGATCGCCGCGTATATCTTAAAACCAAACGATAACGATGGAGAAAAAGCCGGAATGGACAAAGACCTGAAGATGGTGGTGCATAGAAGCTGGTGTCAATGTGGCATTGACGAAGATGGTGGTGCTTACGAGCCAGCAAGTACAGGCTAGTGTCCATGTGGGATGGACAAAGACTAACAGATTGTGGTCCTTAGAAGCCAGTTAGTAAAGACTGGTGTTGGTAGATGAATGGCCTAATTTCCGTGAACCGCGACCGCGTTCCGGAAATCGGGTTTTTGTTTGCTCCGATTTGTAAACTGCGAACGCGGTCACGTGGGGTGTGACAGACACACAGACAGACAGACACGTCCAGTGTAATACCTCTCTGTGACGTCATCGTCACTCGGAGAGGTAAAAAACCTACAATTCCCTTTAAAAAGTAAATTTTCGGGGATCTGAAAGTATTTGGTACTTCTAAACTAAAATAGGCGTTTAATATTTTACAGAATGTTCGCGTATGGTGCTCAATTTCTTTGACCATTATTTTATTATAAGTCAAAGAAATTCTTTGCTTCCAAAGATGCAAGCTTAGCGCTCCCGGGAATTAAATTCATTTTAGTTCCATCGGGTGTATATGCGCATGCATTCTTGTCCCAATGGATCGAATCCGAAACCCGGAGAAGTGCGGGTTTTCGCTCCAATGGGACTGTCCCATTGGACCGAATCCGCCAAAAGTGCGGGTTTTTCGGTTCATTGGGACTGGTTTCGGCCGAATGCAATTCGGTCCAATGGGGCAGAGCCAATGTCTCAACCATTTACTGTAACATGCTTATTTACGCTAAATTAAATATAAATTGGGCTTTACAATCATCATTTTACAATAAAATCAAATGAATTGCGTATTTCACCTTTCCCTTATATTTACATAAGACTTCAAATCGTTGCTACGCAATTATTATCGGAAAAACATGAATATGGTCACATTCGTCAAGTCCCTGGTGGCTATATACCACTTATTGTAAACCGCCCACGGCGCAGGAGTTTGATCTAATGGAATCTCAGCATTTAGGTTACGGTCGAATGGGGATACGGTGCATTGGAAAGAAATCAACACAAATATCGAGGGTCGGAATTATTGGAGATATAATGGTCCACTAAACTATTCAAAACTATGAGAATTTGTCATTTAAGGCTGTCAAAACTACCACTGTAAGCTTTCCAAATTGTCATTTACACCATTCAAAATTGACACATTATCTTTGTCAAATTATTAACTATACTGTTCAATTTTGCATCTCTAAGAAGAAATTTTACCACACACAGTGTTCATTAATGAGCATGAAAGTGCGCAACCTAGCACACTGTTTAAGTGTTCAATTTTGGTCCCTGTAATAACTGGTCAAAACTGAACGCAAAAGTGTCCCCCCAGTGTGTTGAGGCTCTGCACAATTATTTGTTCAAATTAGAACAAATATTTCTTAGAGTGTAGGTACCCATTTTGAAGTTTTAACTGTTTTTTCGTCTTCTCATTAGGTTTTGTGTGTTGGTCGTGGTTCAGTAAAATGTTAATCGTCAATAGTGGGTGAGAGCAATCTACTTCAACGAGTAGTGTTTTATCTTTTAGAACCTCTGTTTCCGTGCAGCTGCCCTAATTTGGAACACTTTTCTTAAAATCGTCATAACTTACGTTTGAGAGCTTCAAATGAATATTTTAAGGGCTCATTTGGAAGAATGAACATCTCTCTATCCATAAAACACGGCCTCAAGACTCTATCATAAATTCCAGAGACGATACGAGCGAAAATAGACAACCTCATATTTTGCATAATTTATTTTTTCCAAAATGAAGGGAAAGTTCTCCCATGGGTCTCGGGAAATAAGCTTTCACGGCTAATGGGAAAAACATAGGCTTACGAAAACGATTCCATTGAAAACCTCGGATCTTTCTCTTCAAATTAAAACCTATAAACGCCAGGTTAGGCCCACAAATTATTGAGAAAACTCCAATAGAAAATATGTCATCATTTGCCTAAAATGGAACACCCCGAAACACGGAAATTTACTCTCTCTTTTTACATCCATAACTAATGTTTTACTCACTAATGGACAACAAAAAAGGCCTTACAAGAAGCGTAGATTCATTACCTTTCCAATAATTTTGGTCCCGTAAGCGTAGATAAAGATACGGGAATTTTTAGCCCAGTACCCAGATTTAGTCATAAACGTGATGCCAATTTTAGCTGATTTAGCATGTGGCCGAGTGATATTGGGTTAAGCTATACTTCCAAACACCGTATCATGACTCACTTGAAGTAAAATGTAGATTCGACACAATTACGCCACAA
Organism: Phalangium opilio; assembly: GCF_054372755.1. Taxonomy (NCBI): domain Eukaryota; kingdom Metazoa; phylum Arthropoda; class Arachnida; order Opiliones; family Phalangiidae; genus Phalangium; species Phalangium opilio. The sequence continues at coordinate 6,665,168 of NW_028324167.1, forward strand.
AAACCTAACATTGTAGGTTACTTTGATCTAACTTGGAAATTATTTCATTCGAAATACCGTTAGTGTGCATTTAATTTACAATGTTTAACCGTAATGAACTGAAAGCGCGCCAATTTTTGAAGCTTTAAGCAGATGACACTCAGTTCCCTTTAAAATAAATGTACAGGTATAAAATGGCTAGCGTTGGTCGCTAGAAGGTCGTAGCATCGCTAACAAATTATATTTGCTTATTATTAGTTACAAAAACTCAGATATTTTCGTATTTAAATTAGGGTGTTCCAAATTAGGACGGGGGCGTTCCAATTTAGGACGGGGGCGTTCCAATTTTGGACGGACCGTTCCAAGTTAGGGCTGAAAACGACCTTTCTTAAAACCCATTTTGCAGAAAAAATACGCGTCTTAGCAATCTTAAAATGGGTGCAATCGATCGGCAATAGTTCATACTTATTTTATTGGTCTGCTTTTTAACATCACTAACTTATTTGGTACTGAAAAATCTGACTTTCCAAAGAGCTTGACAAAGAGTTCCAAGATAGGGCTACTGACCATACATTACATTGATTGAGGTTTAAACTTAGAATAAAATGAAGGACAGTTTCTGCCTTTGGTTTAACCCAGGAATAACATGCTGTCGTCAACCCTAGTTCCCAGGTGACTCAAGGAATATTTAAATCTCCAACGATTATATTGGACATGAAATTCATCAAAATATTGGATATAAATTGTTCCTTTGCTATCTGAGGTGCGAAGTAGTGATTTCGGATCAAGGTGTTCGATCCATTTCGCCCGTCTATTTGAACCAATACGCACTCGAGTCTATACTCTAGATCAGTTCTTCTCTTAACGGAAAGATACTACTTTGCCATAATCAAGATGCTTCCCCTCTTTTGTCTTGATATAAGTTTGTACCCGATCGGCTCTAAAAACATTCATATCCGGCGGAAAAAAGTCATTGTCAAAATGTGTGTGGTTTAAGCAAAGAATGGTTTCGGTCAAGCATACTACGTCGTCATCGTTGTTAAATAGGCTGGCCTTTACGATATCTAGTTTAGGCCTCTGATATTTTTATAAGCGACTCGCAGCTGTCGATTAAAGCAAGGCAATAAATTTCTAGTGCTTCCTCTCTTCATAATTTCGCTACTCGGTCCTGTCACTGCACAATAATTTGTCCGGATATTGTAGTCCTCATTAATTTGTTATTTCAATGTCAGGACGGGTGTCAGTGTCTTTATCAAGGCTCTCAGCTGAAGACCTTTCATTTTTGTCTAGTAACTCATCATTGTTCGTGCCGAATGATTTGTTCCTTGGTCTAGCTTCTTGGCCTTCAGGGTTAATTTGGATGTTGTATAAACTCGCGAAATTGTTTGACATGTACGTCCTTTGGCCAAATATTGGGATCCTATAGTCTTTCATATTCATCCTGTAAGGCGGATATACAGGGTGTTTCGGAGAAGTCTGGCACAAATTAACAGGCGTGTTCTTCGGGTCAAAAGAAGTCAAAAATGTTCTATGAACTTTTGGGTGAAAGCCCCCCGTTTCAGAGTTATGTACTCTCCAAAGTTGGCCTTAAAACAATGGAATTTTGCCGATATGTGGAACTGGTATTATGCCTTTGGACAAATTGTTTTCTAATTTACCATAAGCTTATGTACGAAGAAATTAACAGCTAGTGAAGTGGTTTAAAGGGCCGCTAACATTATTCGTTCTCGTATTAATAACGTTTTTACAAAAATATTAATCCCAAACAAATTTATTGCACCTTAAACGCCAGTTACTTGTTTAATTAGACTTTTTGTTTTATGTTCCTTCGGTTACAAAACATCAGCATTTACAAAAATTGTTCAAAATGACCTCCTTCAACGTTTAAGCAAACTTGCGCGCGTCTTTTAAACGACTCGCGAACACGTTCGAAGATTCCTGGCGTGTTGCGGATGTTATCACACCCATCAATTATTCTTTGTCTTAAGTCCTGGACATCTCGAACTTCACTACGGTACACCAAGTCTTTCAAATGGCCCCACAGGAAAAAATCACATGGGTTGAGATCCGGCGATCTTGCTGGCCAATCAATAGCTCCGCCTCGACCTATCCACCTCAAAGGGAATTCGACATCAAGATGCTGTCTTACTCGAAGGCTAAAGTGTGGCGGTGCCCCATCGTGCATGAACCACATTCTTTGTCGGAGGTCCAACGGTACGTCTTCGAGAAGGTCTGGTAAATTGTCCTGCAAAAATCTCAAGTATGCCTCCCCATTTAACCTTGGTTGCATAAAAAAGGGTCCAATTAACCAATCGCCTACAATTCCGCACCACACGTTCAAACTAAACTGCACCTGATGTGCCCTTACGCGTGTCGCGTGTGGGTTTCTTTGGCTCCACTCGTGCTGGTTGTGCAAATTAATTACACCGCCACGCGAAAAATTGGCTTCGTCAGAGACCAGCAAAATACGTGGAAAGTCCAAGTCTATTACTTGTGCCAAAAACCACTGGCAGAAAGCTACTCTTCTTGGACAGTCACCTTCGTTTAAAGCTTGTACTTTTTGTAAATGGTATGGGTGGAACTGGTGTCCACGAAGGATTTTCCAAACGAGTACATGATTTACACCTAATTGGCGGCCAATGATCCTGGTGCTGGTTGTAGGATCTTCCTCAAAAGTAGTTAGTACATTGTCTTCAATGTCCTCGGGTAAAATCTGCGGGCGAACTTCAGGGCCTGACGGTTGTAGCTTACCGGTTTCTCTCAAACGTCTGTCAACAGCACTAAACGTTTGCCGATTCGGAACTTGTCGTTCAGGAAAGTGCTCCTGGTACAAGCGCCGAGCTTCAACCCCATTGCCTTGAGCCAATCCGTACATCAGATGCATATCTGAATACTCTGCATTCGTGAAGTAGACCATTATTTGTTTTAGAGAAGCTACCAAATTCGCATTTAAAAAGTAAAGCACATTAAATTCGATTGACCTTTACTCAAGCTTAAGTAGTTGTGATTCTTAAAAAAACATTCCGATTGTTTTATCCAACGCAGCGTAATTTGTTTTTTAATTTCACTACTTAAGCTTGAGTAAAGGTCAATCGAATTTAATGTGCTTTACTTTTTAAATGCGAATTTGGTAGCTTCTCTAAAACAAATAATGGTCTACTTCACGAATGCAGAGTATTCAGATATGCATCTGATGTACGGATTGGCTCAAGGCAATGGGGTTGAAGCTCGGCGCTTGTACCAGGAGCACTTTCCTGAACGACAAGTTCCGAATCGGCAAACGTTTAGTGCTGTTGACAGACGTTTGAGAGAAACCGGTAAGCTACAACCGTCAGGCCCTGAAGTTCGCCCGCAGATTGTACCCGAGGACATTGAAGACAATGTACTAACTACTTTTGAGGAAGATCCTACAACCAGCACCAGGATCATTGGCCGCCAATTAGGTGTAAATCATGTACTCGTTTGGAAAATCCTTCGTGGACACCAGTTCCACCCATACCATTTACAAAAAGTACAAGCTTTAAACGAAGGTGACTGTCCAAGAAGAGTAGCTTTCTGCCAGTGGTTTTTGGCACAAGTAATAGACTTGGACTTTCCACGTATTTTGCTGGTCTCTGACGAAGCCAATTTTTCGCGTGGCGGTGTAATTAATTTGCACAACCAGCACGAGTGGAGCCAAAGAAACCCACACGCGACACGCGTAAGGGCACATCAGGTGCAGTTTAGTTTGAACGTGTGGTGCGGAATTGTAGGCGATTGGTTAATTGGACCCTTTTTTATGCAACCAAGGTTAAATGGGGAGGCATACTTGAGATTTTTGCAGGACAATTTACCAGACCTTCTCGAAGACGTACCGTTGGACCTCCGACAAAGAATGTGGTTCATGCACGATGGGGCACCGCCACACTTTAGCCTTCGAGTAAGACAGCATCTTGATGTCGAATTCCCTTTGAGGTGGATAGGTCGAGGCGGAGCTATTGATTGGCCAGCAAGATCGCCGGATCTCAACCCATGTGATTTTTTCCTGTGGGGCCATTTGAAAGACTTGGTGTACCGTAGTGAAGTTCGAGATGTCCAGGACTTAAGACCAAGAATAATTGATGGGTGTGATAACATCCGCAACACGCCAGGAATCTTCGAACGTGTTCGCGAGTCGTTTAAAAGACGCGCGCAAGTTTGCTTAAACGTTGAAGGAGGTCATTTTGAACAATTTTTGTAAATGCTGATGTTTTGTAACCGAAGGAACATAAAACAAAAAGTCTAATTAAACAAGTAACTGGCGTTTAAGGTGCAATAAATTTGTTTGGGATTAATATTTTTGTAAAAACGTTATTAATACGAGAACGAATAATGTTAGCGGCCCTTTAAACCACTTCACTAGCTGTTAATTTCTTCGTACATAAGCTTATGGTAAATTAGAAAACAATTTGTCCAAAGGCATAATACCAGTTCCACATATCGGCAAAATTCCATTGTTTTAAGGCCAACTTTGGAGAGTACATAACTCTGAAACGGGGGGCTTTCACCCAAAAGTTCATAGAACATTTTTGACTTCTTTTGACCCGAAGAACACGCCTGTTAATTTGTGCCAGACTTCTCCGAAACACCCTGTATAGAATGAGGAGAATTTAAGGTGTGTTAATTTAAATTTTAGACATTTGATTGTTGTAAAGCCATGTCTATCCAAAAGCCAATCTCTCAAGTCGACGCTAGTCAGTCCAAAATCAAAACGTGTTGCAAATACGGCCTTTTTTCGCAGCACAGTTGTATGCTCTTTTTCCGCAGCTTTGAATAGGGCCCCTGATAAGCTTCCCACTACGATTTGCTTTCGCTTATTCAACCCTAGAACACTTGCCATTTTTCGAATTTTTCGTTGTGTTTGACTTTGGTTTGTTTGATTTTCTTCTCGTCACTCTAACCGATGCTTGACCAGTAGTATTGTTGGGCACGTTCTGGTCCTCAGTCATGTTCTTGTCCTCAGTTCCATCAGGTATACGGGTCATGAGCGAAGTGTCATCTTTTTCGTTTAATTCAGAGACCTCTCTCGAAGGGTGTCCGTTGATCCTCGGTTGTTCAAGTTTCAGGGTTTGAATTTCAGAGGTCAGGTTTTCCAGCTTAATAGTGCCCTCCGATCGTGCGGAGAGGTTGTCTGCCAATAGAATTGTCAACGTTTTATTTTCGCATTTTAAGTACTGTATTTCCACTAGCAGATTGTCCAGCTTTGAAGTGTCCATCATAATTGTCGATAATCTGATGTTTTCAGCACTCACAGCCTGCAGCTGTTTTCTCAAAGCGTTCACCATTACCCCTAGCGACTAGATTTCCCTCGCTTGCGTTTCAGTTACTGATTTTCAAGTACTGTATTTCCACTAGCAGATTGTCTAGCTTTGAAGTGTCTATCATAATTGTCGATAATCTGATGTTTTCAGCACTCAAAGCCTGCAGCTGTTTTCTAAAAGCGTTCACCATTACCACTAGAGACTTGATTTCCCTCGCCTGCGTTTCAGTTACTGATTTTACTGCGTCTGTTTGTTATCGTTGTTTTCCAATACCGTTCTCGTGCGTGTTCTTATCAACTTCGCAACATATTCCGAGATGTGGTCTTGTTGGGATTTTCTTTCGCTCGAATAGAAGGTCTTGATAGAGTTAAGGGAGCCGGCTGACAAATTAACTTTTGATACTTTCATTTTACTTAAATCTTCCTTATATGAGAAGTTATGAGGGCCACTGGTTGGGAATATATAACACTAGTTTCTTTATCTTTGTTCCCAGTTACATTACTTCCCATATCATTTGTTTCTAGCTGCGGCGTCATTGGCTTGCGATGAATTAAAAGGATTTAAAGGTAGTAAACCATCTTTTCTTTTTCTTTTACAGTTATTGCACGTATGTTTAGACAGAACCCCATCCCAAAATTCTAAATTATCCTCCTCAGCAATAATGTCTAAACACTTCGTATGTACTCTAGCGGAACATAGCTTACAAGGAGTAAACCTTTGACTTCCATAAACTCCCTTTCCACATTTTGGATATAATATTATATAAGGGGCCATTTAAACAATTGTTTTTTCCTCCAAAATTAAAAAGGGTGATTAAATATAAAAAGTGCTCACATTTCTGATTTGCCTAGTTCAATCGTAAAACCTCAGATTAATAACCCCCTGGATATGAAAGGAAATAGGGAGGCATACTTGAATAGGGCATCGGCATCTCTAGCGCCTCTATAGTCAAAACTTGGAAAAAGGTTACCCCAAACAGACTCAGTAAGCGCGTGACCGCGTTTGCTACTCCATGCTCGGCTACTTTTTATCCGCGGTTCCCGTTTCTTTTTCTCTTCTCATCCCGGTACCTGGTCCGGAGGTTTTGGTCACTAAATTCGGTCGGTTTTTGGTTTTTTATTTATGTAAAAATTGGATTAAACTATAAATTTGAGAAAATCAAATGACATGAAAGAAATAATGGTCTTCGGAGACACAAAAAACCGTTTACGTTTGCTAGGTCTTGCCAGAAAAACCATACAATTCAAACTGCGTCGTCTGCATGGGGTGACAATGTTTTACGTTTTGACGTCTGAGGGCGCCACATGGCGATACTATTTGAAAACGCCCGGTTTTGCTTACCTTTCATATCCAGGGGTTATTAATCTGAGGTAAAACTAACTTGGGCGTAAAAATTCTGAAAAAAAATATATTCCCCAAGTGCTCCTTTTCGTGGTAGGAATAGAAAGTACTTTACACTGTTTTTATTTCCAGGAACAGAGTGTTCTCAAGACACAGAGAAGTTGGCGTGGCGATAAAAAAATTCACGGGTACCGTAAAACGGGCCTCGATCACGGGTAAAATTACTTAAAGCATAGCGCGGCTCCTGTGAATCCCCTACAAGTTGACTTTCCTTGCGAACTCCAGTTTTGTCTTGGCGAAGGTAGGAGGCATTTGTGGGCGGGATTTATACGTGCATGTATAAATCCCGCCCACTAGTCCTTGCCAAGCCAAAACCGGAGGAAAGTCAACTTGTAGGGGATCCACAGGAGCCGCGCTATGCTTTAATAAATTTCGACGCGTTTTTCACTCTGTTTACAGACTTCCATGGTTACTCTGGCGCAAATGAAAAGTTTAATAATAATAATAGTAAGAAAGTAGCCCAGACAAAAAAGTTCGGTGTGAACTGAGATGTAACCCCAGCTTTAACTCCATAAATCAAAATTTAAAAAAATTTTGTAAAATCCCAGGTCTAGTCGTTCAGTACACGAAAAGATAATTTGTTTTCAAAAGGGTTTGCCACTCATATGTTGGAGTGGCGATATAATAATAATAATAATAATAATAATAATAATATTAATTTCACAATAAATTGGAGGCCAACAAGAAAAGGAGTAACTCCCAGTACAAAGCTTGTTGACCCAGACAAATACAAAAAAAAATATACATAAATTAAATTAAAACAAAGAAAATTATAAAAACCAAAAGTCATATAAAACCATAGTTATATAGATAAAATCGCAGAGGCATTAAAATATGCAATCGTCATTTAAATGTTTTTGATACAATTTAAATTTAAAACAGGCTAGCGTATTGCTACACCTTATGTCAATTGGGAGAGAATTCCAATCCCTAACGACACGAAAAAAAATGAATGAAAAAGTGCATCACATCTAGCTTTACCAATAGCAAATGTCAAAAAAGGTATAATGACAGTAGATTACTCGGTATAAAAAGACAAGACTAGAAAACTGTCTCAGTGCATACATAGGTAAAAAATTCAATCTTTTTAAACGATCACAATATTGTACTCTATTGCAATTTTGCATATTATTAAACCATGACTGGTTCAATTGATAAGAAGTAAAATGTCTCAAAACCCGTTCAACACTGTCAATATCCTTTCGAAAATGAGGAGACCATACCACAGACCCATATTCCAAAACAGGAATTACCAGAGCCTTAAACGCTATAATAGCTGCTTTTGAACGGCCAAAAGTTCTATTAATTAAACCAGTCAAGCGCCTGGCTTTAGAGGTAATGTATAAGACATGGTCAGCCCATTTTAAATCACTTGAAATAAAAATCCCAAGTAGCTTACATTTAAAGACCCGAGGCAAGATTTGATTAGAGACACAATAATCAACATTAAATACATTGCGACGTCTAGTTAAAATAATATATGAACATTTCGATACATTTAGAGACAAAAGATTTCTAATTCCCCAGTCAACGATTATATTTATATCTCTCTGAAGTAACACAGTGTCCGACATAGAGCGCACAGCTCGAGAGAGAAAGGAATCATCAGCGTATTGCCAAAGGTTAGTATCAGGGGAAATACCAAGGTGAAGATCATGGGCGTACAAAATAAACAGTAAAGGACCCAATATCGATCCCTGAGGTACGCCAGAGGTAACAGGTTGATAACCGGAAAATTCACCTTGAAAGACAACTCTCTGTTCACGATTCCTTAAAAAATCAGCAACCCAGGCTAGGATAGGACCACGAATACCAACACCATAAAGCTTAAAAATGAGGCGATCATGAGGAACAGAGTCAAAGGCTTTTTTCCAGTCAAAAATTATGACATGTACATCAGATGGTACACGTAAGTCCAACAAAGAAGCCCAGGAATGGAAAGCCTGGACTAACTGCGTTACGCAACTGAAGCCTTTTCTAAAACCAAACTGCTTTTCAGGGAGCACGCCAGGCTTAATACATTTAGAATTAATGAAATCAGATACAATTGATTCCATAATTTTACAGAAGACAGAGGATAAGGATATGGGACGGTAGGACGCCATATCAGATCTGTCTAAGGAAGAACCCTTATATAGAGGGACAACATTAACCCTTTTCCAAGCAGCCGGAAGTCTGCCTACCTTCATCGAGTAATTTAAAAAGTCAGACAAAGGATACAACACACTATCACGACAAAGCTGTAACATTTTTGGGGTTATACCATCTGGACCAGGGGAAGAGTTACGTTTCAGGTTATTGATAGCGGTGACAACCAAAGATGGAGTAAACAATAAGTTTAGCTCATCATCGACTGGTAGCGGAAGATCATACAAATTGTCAGCTGGGTTAGGAATTGGGCCAGATTTACAAAAACAAGAACAAAAGTACTCATTGAATTTAGTAGCAATGATAGCACAATCAGTAATGCTATCCCCATTGTTCTTCATAAAGTTTGGAATTGGGAGTTTCGATTTGAGGGCGACAAATTTCCAAAATTTTTTAGGCTCAGAACGTAAATTATTAGAGAGTTGCCTAACATGATTTGCATAAGAAGTACGAGATAATTCCTTGATCTTATTTGCCAGACGCCTAAATCTAGCTCTATTAAACTCGGTGAAATTGGATTTGAGTTTTTTAAATAGAGTTTTTTTTACATTGGCTAAATGAATTATCGAACCCGTTATCCAAGGATTTGATTTTCGCTTAGGGCGACAAGTAATCTTAGGAATACTATCATCAAGACAAGCAGAAAACATTGATAACCAATAAATGTAAATATCCCGTGGTTTTTAAGATCAAATAAATTATGCATGACGTCAATGTGACGAATTCTACACCTCCCTTTAATTCAAGCAGAAAGACCCAGAAACTGGCCGGTTAAAGATTCCAAGTAGAAGAAATCAATGTTTTCCTGCTAGTACTGAACTTGTACGCGACTATACGAATGAATTGCACTTAATGCCGACGAATTATTTTTAAACGCCTTTCGCGCATATATTGGTTATTAAAAAAATTATGGCGAAAATAATCTATAATGATTTCCAAAACGAGGGTCAATGATGACAGCGACAGAAGGACCAGCCATAGTTGAAGAAGGGTCGCGAATCTTTACACTAACCTTTGGTTTATTTTTATGCTTATAAAATATTTTTCCCGTCCATGAAAGGAGAGCTACCTACAAATAGGTACCACATGGGACAAAAGTTGTTCCTTTTCTTTTGATAAACGACATTATTTTATTCTCTATGATCTTGTAGGGACCCGTCCACTTAGCGTTAGATAGGGGATGAGTCAGTTTCCAAACGATCATCCCAATGTCAAATTCTAGCTCTTCTCGTCTGAGATCATAGTATTTTTTCTGCTTGGCTTGAGCCAATTTAGAGAAAGTCTTGGTTAGTTTCCACTGGTCTTTCAAGATCTTCAAGGTTTCCGAACGATCATCGAACTCCTCAATGAGCATCCCTATGTCGATGTCCCATGGGAGTCTCGGTTCTCGTCCCATGTTTAAGTAAAAGGGAGATCTTTTAGTCGTTTCGTGGGGCGCTGAGTTTATCGCGAACGCAAGGACGTTCAGAGTTTCATCCCACCTTCTGTGATTATTTTCGACGTATATGGAGATGGTTTCTCCGAGGACTCGGTTTACCCGCTCAGTGATGTTCGACTGAGGATGATACGGCGAAAAGTGAATGGGTCGAATGTTGAATAATTTGCACGTATTATGCCATAGGGATGACACGAATTGAGTTCCTCTGTCGCTAAGGATTTGTTTCGGTGCTCCCCATCGACATACAAAGTTTTTCAGTGTTAGGGCGCATGCGTCGACTGTTATTCTTTTTAAAGGGACTAGTTCTACGAATTTCGTCATGTAATCCGTAAAGACGAGAAGAAATCGGTATCCTCTTCTGCTAATTGGAAAGGGTCCCATGATATCGACTCCTATTTTGTCGAAAGGTCCAGTCGGAACTGTAGATATCATAAGGCCAGGAGTCCATAGGTTACTGATGTATTGTCTGGAGGGTTATCTTGTCTCAATTGTTCCATGATTTCGCGAGTAACAGGATCTTCCCCTTGAGCGGTAATGATATCATCGCGATCAAAGATATGAAAATTCGCGTGGGGATATGGTGGTAAAATATACGCGACGTGTGTTCGACTCTTCAGATGATGTGCCTAGATTTTCCTCTTCCATGGTGGAGGCTACAGACATGGCGAATAGTCCTATTGGAGCTCGCGAAAGGGCGTCAGCCACGACGTTTTCGACTCCTTTCTTATGTTGAATCTTGAAATCGAACGTTAGTAAATACATTGCCTATCTGTCAAGTTTGGAGTTTGGTTCTTTGAGTCCAAATAGCCATTGCAAAGCCTTGTGGTCGGTTACGACTGTAAAAGCTTTACTTTCCAGGTAAGGGCGGAAATGTCCAATGGCCCAATAGATCGCTAGACATTCCTTTTCGGAAGTGCTGTACTTCGCTTCCGCATTTCGGAGATTTCGGCTGGCATATGCTATCGGGACTTCGATTCCTTCTTGAACTTGAGAGAGCATCGCTCCCAAGCCGGCGTCTGACGCACCCGTTGTTAATATGCTCGGCGCATCTGGTTTGTACGCGGCCAATGGTGGTGAACTGCAGATGGCTTCTTTTATCTTCTGGAAAGATTCCTCTTGATCAGGACCCCATGTGAACTTAGAGCCTTTCTTCTTCAATTTATTGAAAGGAGTGGCTATCTTTGAATAATGAGGTATGAACCTATGATGCCATCCGGCCATTCCAAGGAATCTTTGGAGTTGTCTTAGAGTCTTTGGCTGAGGATATTTCTTGATTGTATCAACCTTGGAAGGATCTATGTAAATTCCGGTTTCGTTGATTACATGTCCAAGGACGACTACTTCCGATTGGGCGAAGCGGCATTTCTTCAACTGAAGGATTAAGCCAGCATTCTTTAGTTTATTCATTACGTACTCCAGAGCGTTCTTCTGCTCTTTCCATGTCTCGGAGGCAATAAGAATGTCGTCGAGGTACACGACGATAGCGAATTTTTCTCCATCTCGGAAGACTTCATCCATGAGACGTTGGAAGGTACTTGGCGCGTTGCAAAGTCCGAACGGTAATACGTTAAATTCGTATTTTCCCGCGTGCGTTATGAAAGCTGTCTTTGGTGCACTTCCTGGTTCCATTTCAACTTGCCAGTATCCAGATTTCAAATCCAATGCGGTGATGTATTTGGGTTTTCCCAATTTACTGAGATTCTCATCGATTCTTGGAATCGGATAGGGATCCTTTGCGGTGATGGAATTTAATTCTCCGACATCGATGCAGAAACGGTATTTCTTCTTTCCCGTACCGGATCCGTCGTCTTGCTCTCGGATCACCACTGGTGATGCCCATGGAGACGTAGATGGCTTGATTATTCCGTCCTTGAGCATGTCATAGATGCTATGTTCAATGATTTTTTTCTTGGCATCACTAACTCGATATGGCCTCTTGTGTATCGGTTTAACAGTTCCGGTGTGTATTTCGTGGACCACTAAGCTGGTTCTTCCTAGCTTGTCACTAAAGAGTTCCGGAAATCGGAGATGGAGTTCTTTCAACTCTCTCTTCTGCTTATATGAGAGGGAGGTTGGTTCAACTGCTTCATTGACATTAGAAACCATTTGGGGTGAGGGAGGAAGTTTGTCCTCTGTTATTTCTACGAGATTCAATACTAGTCCATCAATTTTACAGGTTAAAGTTCCAAAATCAATAAAAGTTTTCCAGTCCTCTAGAAAATCTTGACCTAAGATTGCATCGCAGAGAAGTGAACGGACGATGTGGAACTCTTGACTAAACCTCCTCGTTATATCTTGTTCAAATTTAATTTCGAAATCTAATACGGTAGAGCCCTCGGTGATGAACATTCACTGGCATAGTGACGTAAGCCACCGCAGTTAAAACACGTAATTGGTCGGTTGTCCTGGGTGACTCTCGGAGGAACTTAGCTCTCCTGGACTTGATTCTGTGGACGTCTTGGGACGAGTTGCATTTCATTTTGTTGAGGTTGATTCTCTCTAGGCTCAACTGCAGGATCCCTTCTCTCAAAGACTCGAGTTTGCTGAGGAAAATCTCTGGGTAGGCTTCTTCTTCGTGGAGGTCTTGACGCAAGGTGGGGTTGCCTTGGTTGGGGACTGGGCCTCGGGAAAGGAGCTCGATAATTTTGATTCGGATAGTTTTGGGGATCATTTTGGACAGGGGGAGGGTTGTAATATCCTTCCTGATGTTGCTTGTTACTGTTCCAATGCGGGATGTCCCTGTTAGTATGAGTTCCCATGTTCGGGATGTACCCTTGATTCGTCCCTGTCTGGGAATAACCAGTTGTAGGAGAAGCTATTGGTTTTACACCCGAAGACTGAGAAACTATTTGTCGAGCATTTACTTTAGGTTTGGGGGCTATATACCTCATGGCCTGTTGCATAGGTGGCTCTCTCACATCCATATTTTGCTGCGCGTTAGGATTTTGGTTATCGTGGGATGAGAGGGGTTGATATAACTCAAAAGTTTGTTCTATCTGTAGGCATACATCGTGCAAGTCTGATAACGTTTGTGCGGGGAGAACCATAAGTAACCCTTTATACTCCATCCTTAAATTTTGTTTAATTATGAGGAGTAGTTCATATTCCGGTATTGGAGGGTGTAAATTCTGATTTACCCTCACAAAATAGCCAAAAACTCATATATGGATTCATTTTGGTTTTGTTTTCTATTATGTAAAGCTATTCGGGCCTTAGCTCCCTCATCCTTAATTCTATAATGACGCTTTATTCGTCTCTTAAATTCAGCCCAGTCTACTCCTTGGGGGAGGGAACGATACCAATATAGGGCATTGTCCCGTAACAGGAGGGGCATGAAAAGCATCTTATCATCGTCACTGAGTTTATGGAAGCTCGCATATTCTTCGAATTGTTTAAGAAACTCAGGGACACTCATGTTTTCTACCATAAAAAGCTAATCTCTCAGGGGGCTCTAAACCTTTCGCGCTACCCTGATTAGACGCCGCCAGGTTCGAAAAGGATTGCAAGACTGACGCTAGGAAGGCTGCCGGCTGGGCACCTCCAGTATTTGGACTACTCTGGGTATGAGGGTTTGATGTCCCTTGGGATTAGCTAGCACCTTGTGTACCTTGAGGCGGGGACTGAGGAATGCCCTGTGGAATATGTCCTGTAGGGTTCTGGGTTTGTCCAGGGTTTATTGGATTGGGTCTATTTGGCCTACTAGGGGCACTTGAACATGCGACTAAACATCTACGTGGAAGTGTCCCACTGGGGGCGGTAGTATTTACTGTGACTGGCGAAATATTTGCAGTTGACGTGGCTTGTGGTATATTTTGTCTTGAGGAAACCCATCTATTCAGAGTATGCTTTGCCCTTGCATATGAATTTAATTTAACCTCTACCTTTGGTTTGTGTGGGTCTGGTTTGAGTGGACTGGGTTTAGATATCCCACTTAACGTGACTAAATCGGGGGTACTCCCCTCGTGTCTGTTTCTAACGAGGCTGCTCCCCTTGTGTCTGTTTCTAACGAGGCTGCTCCCCTTGTGTCTGTTTCTAACGAGGCTGCTCCCCTGGGGGTCTAATCTTTGACTCATGCTATCAAATAGGGCTAAATTATTCTCATGTCTAGTTCTTTCTTCCTGTGTATTGAAATATGGGGTTAAATCCAGCTGATCGACTCATAGGGAATCGTCATTTGGGTTTTGGGCAGTTGCCATATTTAAATCGCTCAATCTAGGGGGCGTATAATATCCGCGGCCACGAGATTAGGCTTAGCTAACGGTAACGTTGATCCCGAGGATTCCGAAATATTTCCCGAAGCTGAGGATTCTGTTTCTTGTCTTTCACGGGATAAATTTAAATTTGGGCACGATTCGAGAGGGTTCATTTAAATTTCAAAATAATTGATTTCAAAATTATCTGTCCTGGAAAATAATATCCTCTAATAAGCGTTTAATTCCAGATAATTTTCTCCGATTATTCCAATATAATTTGATCCGATGATATCAATGGTAGATTTAATAAAATATCTGATTCAACTCGCTTGAAATAAAAAGCGGAAAATTCGGCCTCGAATGTTCGAGAAGGAAAGTTCCCATCATGGCGGCTTTCTGTCTAAACTTGAACTAACCTGTAACTGAGTACGCGAATCGGGCCCGACCACCCCGACGGAAAAAAAAGACCGAGGCTTAGAAAGACGGGCACGGCACCATTTGTAACAGGTCCCCCTCGTGAAATACTATGTGGCCGGTCGTTGGGGGGATCGTTACAAGTCCCTTAGGGTTAATAGTGAGGAGAGTTATTGTAGGCCTAACATGAAACCGTCACTATCGTCCCGTAAGGGAATTTAATCCAGAGAAAATAAACATACCTTGTGTTGCTCTTTGAATAAATTTTATTAATTCGACTTCTTTTTAAACTTCAAAATAATCCGATCCAAAGTTGGAAATTGCGGTAATTCGCGGAGTACAAATCGTTTAGTTCTCGAAAATACTTTAATCCGAACTCTGACCCGTGCCTGGTCCAGTGAGAAACAAAAGATGAACTAACTTTTAGGAAAAAAACCGGCGTTCCTTTTCGCTTCGGTTTTATTTTAGAACGGGGGTTAAGGATAGAATAAGAAAAGAGGAGGAGCTTAGATGGAGACGAGCTGAACATAGTCCCAAAGTTGGACAAGGGTGCTCAGCCCTCCGTCAAAGTCTGCAACGGCTTCAGGATCAACAGATCGAAGCGGACTCCATCAATCAGCCTCAGCAACCAGCGTACGCCACTCCCAATAGCGGCTTTGTGAACGGTCACGCGAGAAGCAGACACTACGCTCTCGGCAATCAGCTTCAGCTAAACGCGCCTTTGTGAACGTACAGTCCCGGTCAAAAGTTTCTGGACATTTTCATTTGGCTGCCATTTTGTTCCTATTTGAGCTAGAGTAACAAAATAGGACTTTCTAAATAGGTTTACTTCTCAAAATTATTGTAAAATTACAAATGACACTGTGGCGCTAATAGGGCGTTAGCCATAGCGGAAATAGTAAAGCCCCCCGATAATGACGTTACGAAATAATGCTTCAAATGGATCAACAATGCTATCGTTGCACGCGTCTTGTCATGTAGAATCCGAAACTGTTCTCAAATTGTAAATCGGTTCAGAAAATCAAAAGTTATGACAAAAAACGTGACGTTCAAAACAATAGCAAATAAGCCTAACAATTGTTAATTTTATCTATATCAACGTAGCTCTGTATTAAATATTACGATCAGAAAAACAAGATGTTCCAACCCGAGAATTTTTAGTTCCACACTGACATATGAGAAATGAAAACATATGAATTAGGCTCAGTCTTCAGAAATGGAGGGTTGTTGGTGGCGGTTTGTAAATGTCTTAATATTTAGATAGATATTTGGATATGTTTAATGATTTTTTATAATTTCCTAGTTGCCAATACAACATCAGTGGGTGGATATTTGGGGACAATTCCTTTGACGGATATTTTACGGCAGACGGCGTTATCTGTTGAATCGCTATTAAAAGTTGGACGAGCCGAGGTATTGGATGATGGACAGTGTTTCAATAATATACTTTGAGAAAGTTTAAGGAGGTGGCATGACTAAAATGCAGGTGTAACAGAGATAGTTTATGGAGCAAAATAGGTGGCATGACTAAAACACAGGTGTAACAGAACTTATTTGACGTCGGTAAATAATGTTTGGACGCTTGAGAATTGGATGTTGGGAAATGCTCTGATAATGATATTGTGGGAATAATATTTCGAAGGCGAATTCATGAGGATGGTTGAGAAAACATATTGTTCAATTTAGAGTGGATATTTATATCCAGTGAAAATGTTTTGAATTATAATAATATAATTATAATAATATATATATATAGGTTAAATTATTCGCAAGTTTTATGCCATGAAAATGTTTTACAACGTGGATAATTTTAACATATTTCCCGCTTTCTCGGCTTTACTCTGCAAGTTTTCTTATTCCCAGCACATTTTAAACGTGATTACTATCCCTTTAAACTTTACTTAAGAATTTGGGTTTTTGAAAACTATGGCTGTTTTTGGAACATAGAGCAAAAAAAAAAGAGAGAGAGGCCCCTACAAACGATAAACAGCACAGCGTTTGCTACTGGACGCTAACGGAGTCTGCCAGAGTACGGCTCTCCTGGTTTGCTCCATGGGAAGTTCACTACACTGCCTCTAGCGGTGCTTCTTAGTGTCAGGAAAATAACCTAAACCTTGCGGTGTTAGCTTCTCTTCTTTAACTAATGGAGTGGTGAATTTGCTTCCATTTTATTTCCAGTCCAGCTAGACCGATATCCCATTGCTCGCTCATTAACGCTGTTATGTTTCCTCACACGTAATACCGAAGTTTGAACCAGTTCCTACTAGGGATGAACCGGTACCGATACCATATCGGGGTTTCCCGATAGTATCGGATCGGTTGGCTCGATACCGATACTAAACCGCTACTCGTTTAAAATTTGTTATGTGGCGCTACATGACATTTTTAGGTCTTTCAGTAATGTTTTGATGGTGATAATATCTCGTTTCTTTGATTGTAAATAAGCCGTGATATTATTTTGAAAGTACCCCTAAACATTGTACTGGGTAGTATCATTCATGAAATTACCGTGTAAAGATTTTCTAGTAGGGTTGTAAGTCGGAAAATTTTCCGGAAAATGACCGAGCTATATTTTTCCTGAAAATTTTCCGTATTTTTCCGCTACCGGTTTTTCAATTAAAAGGTTAAAACTTTAAAAATTTTCAATTGCCTTTCTTTTCAAAACGCTCATTATTTTGTTTTAGGTGAATTCGGAGGGGTTAAAAATTGTCCAAGGGCACAGAGTCTAGTGACCCCTATTCTCTATAGGAAAAGCTCACTCATTTGCTATCGCTTGCATGCATAGGGTTACTGTTTGCTCTTATGACGGTATAAGGCGTTAGAGAGTCGAGACCTAACCGTTAAGAGACCCAAGTGAAATTAAAATTATCAGGCATAAAGGATAGTGATCGTCTGCGTCATTGTAAGGGAAACGAGGTGTTATGTTGATAATGTTATTAAGTTTGTTAACCCTGTTTAAAGTCACAAATTATGGGAAAATCAACCACTAGTATTTGGTGGTACTTTAATAAATCTACTAAAGATGGCAAAATAACTGGAGAATGTTTTAAATCTTTAAAAGTTAGATAAATTGACTCAAAGCTCACATAATTGCTAGTTTTATGTTTTTCCGATTAGCGGAAAAGTTTCCGCGAAGAGGAAAATTTTCCGTGTTTTATTTTTCCGTAAAATTTACAACCCTATTTTCTAGTATTTTTAATACATATGTATATGGTACTTTACTATAAATATCGGGTTTTGGTTCATAGTGAGTAAATATCGGTATCGATCGGTATCGGCTCATGTTTGCACCGGTATCGATCGGTATCGGGTCAAGCCTGGTATCGGCCATCTCTATTTCCTACTTTTCCAATTTCATCCACTTCTTATTCCGCTTTGTTTCTGCCACCGGCTTATTCCAATTTCACACTATTACATTTGGTTCCATTCTATTTTTAATTTCCACTGAAACTCCGAAACCACCATTATTTGAGTTTCTCACGTCGCCCAGATCGCGTGACCAAATTATTGAGAATTGCGGAATCTTCTTTCAGAGTTCTAATGAACGCTGCAACGGGGTTACGTCAATACATGAAGAAGAAACGCTGGTTTGTTCTGCATACGTGCCTCGGTCCACACTTCTACTCCGGCACAGCCAAGAATGATTTTAACTCGAAGGAGTTACTCGGTTTACGTCTCTCCAGTGTCAGTCTCTGCTTTACATTGTGGATTATTGGACTTGGTATCGCCTTGATTTATGCTGCCATTGAACGATTATCCTGCCGCAGGAAATTTAAAGCTCTAAGATAGTAGGAGCGAAGCGTTGCGTATGTAACCCCGGGTTTTCAAATGTCAGCTTAAAGCAAAGGGCGGCTCCGTTGTTGCCCCTTAAAAGGACTGCAAAGGAGGCATGGGCGGGTGGGTAAAAATTATTTGAAATACGTCACAGACATCACGTGATGCCAAGATACAAAGGCTCCTCATGGAGTGGGACTAGTTAACATCTAGTCCTTGTTTTTCGCGTGATTGCAGCGCCAATTCCATGAAGTGGTAGTTTTCGAAATAAAACGAACTAAGCTTCTTTGAATCACCCACGCCTCTCCTAGGTCACGTGGTGCCTCTGACGTATTTCAAATAATTTTGACCCACCCACTCATGCTTCTTTACAGTCCCTTGAAGCAAAGGGTGGCTCCGTTTCTGCCCCTTAAAAATGGCTTTTTTACTACACAGTGGCTCAGCTTGGTAAGAGCTAGTACAGTCAAAGGCAGGAACCAATCAGACCGAATACACAAGGTCTGATTGATTCCTGCTTTTGGCAATGGAAAATTCGTGCCCAGAAGGTTAGATCGAATGCTTGGGGTGATAATGGAACCACCTGTTGTTTTAATACTGGTGAAATTACTCGAAGATGTAGTAGCAAAAGTATATAATTTATGTTTCTGATAAGTAGGTCATAAATTAAAGGTCATGCTCTTTAGGTCAAACTGTGTGAAAAGTGTCAAAGAACATGAGGTCTAAAATATTTAGTTTCGGAGGTACGGGCAGCTTAATGATGGAAATTGGCACACGTGGGCAGTAAGACATATCAGAGTGCTCATCTTGATTGGACAATTTCAATAGCCTCCCATCTAAGAACATTAATTAGTCTTTATCTATCCTAAGCTGGTAATGTGAAAGTTCTTCAAAGTGTAATAGCACGTACGGTAACTTACCGGTAATTATGGACATTTAATTACCGACTCACATCTTTAAGTCAACGTGTTGCAACAACAACTAGAAGGAATATTTTAATTATGTTTAGTATGAACGCATCAATTACGTGTCAAATCAAATGTCTAAATTCTAATATGAGTAAAACAATATGAATTTTACAAATGCACTTTAGAATTTATAATGTGCAATTAATAAGCAACAACATTGTTAACAAAACGATAATTACATATTATTTATTATTTATTACCAGGGAAAGATTAAATTTTAGAAGTAGGAATGGAGAACGGTGAGTATTTATTTCAGTCCGACTCATAGCCCCTCCCTCCAACACGTAACGAAAAGTTTAAATGATTTTATTGGCTCAGTTAAACTACGATTTGATGACGTTGCTTTCATGCCCCTCCGTCCCGTGGAAGGGGGTCCGGGACTTGCGCGCCCACATTACTCTGTTCTCCATTCCTACTTCTAAAATTAAATCTATCTCTGTTAATACCTTACATATTTGAAAACTAAAAATTTCTTTTTGCTCTGATCAGTTACAAACTTTCATTAGAATTTTTAAATGTGTACTTGGCGCAATGTGTACAATCTCGCGAGCTATGTAATTAACTATTTTTACGCACAATCACCTTTTATTAATACAATAATTATTAACTTTATCTACAAAGAGCTTTAAATGATGTTCTTATTGACCACATTGTTTAAAATTGTATCCCCCACGATCTAGACAAAATCCTCCGGTCATAATCCCCCGACAGTGTATAATAAAAAGGTCGTAAAGAATTCAATATCAAAATTATCTAAAACACTAGAAACGTCAGCGATCTGGTGGCATAATGGATAAGGCGTTGAACAGCGGAGTGAAGGATCGCGGGTTCGATTCCCCGAAGAAAAATAAATATTATTAAAATTAAATTTGACTTATTTCCAATTAATTTGTGACTTTCATTTAGTTCTAGGGCAAAAAAAGGTTTACGTAAAAGATATTAGCGTAAATATGGTGAAAATTTGCAAATACGATACGAAACAATCTTTGCTTTGGATTGGTTAATTGGTGGTGTCAATGACATTCAATATTTACGTTGAGTTTGTCAATATTTTAATTTTATTCGGTTTGGGTTGGGTTAGTTTAGGCTGGGTTGGGTTGGGTTTGGTTAAATTGGGTTGGATATGGTTAAATAAGGTTGGGTTTGGTTAGATTGGGCTAGGTTAGGTTAGGTTAGGTTTGGCTCGTTTAGGTTAGGTTGGGTTACGTTTTGTTCGGTTAGGTTTGATTAGTTTAGGTTAGGTTGGATTAGGTAAGGCAAGAGTTTGGTTAGTAATATTGTATAAAAAACTTTAGAATTTTACGCCTTTTCCGAAATATTGTATTTTATTTTCATTGACTTCCCAAAATAATATGCCTTTTCCAAAATATTGTTGTTTATGTTCATTGACTTCCCAAAATGATATGCCTTTTCCAAAATATTTTTGTTTATCTCCATTTATTTCCCAAAATAGTATGCCTTTCCAAAATATTGTTGTTTATCTTCATTGGATTGTGTACGATCAGAGATAATGGTTTCATTTGTAATGCGAATATTTTAGTTACAAATTTAATGAACAATATTATTCAAAAAGGAGTAACATTATATCGGAAGTGAATATAAAATGTAATTTTTTGGAAAAAGGCATATTAATTTGGAAAATCAATGAAGATAAACTTCAATATTTTCGAAAAGGCGTAACATTTCAGTTATTTTATATAAAATATTACTAACCTAACCTTTAGAAAAGGCATATTAATTTGAATAGTTAATGAAGATAAACTTCAATATTTTGGAAAAGGCGTCTAATTTTAGTTTGTCTTATGAAATATTACTAACCTAACTCTAACCCAACCTTGCCTTTAAGAGGACTCCCTCCCAAGTAATGACGGCGCTCGACGCTGCTCAACTTTTCTGATCATCCAACTCTCTCTATTCATTGCGCTACTGGAGCTCGGCAACTCAAGGAAAACGCTATGATTTTATATGTGTAAACCCATCCCATGCAGTCGAAAGCTCTTCCATATAAATATTCCCATTGAACAGAATATCGCTCATTGGGCCATAAATTGTTTTAAATTGGGCTACAATTGTACAAATCTGAATTCGGTCCAACGGGATTCTATCCAATAGGAGCATACCCTTCATTGACTTCCCAAAATAATATGCCTTTTCCAAAATATTGTTGTTAACTTCATTGACTTCCCAAAATAACATGCCTTTTCCAAAAAATTACATTTTATATTTACCTCCGATATAACATTACTCCTTTTTGCATAATATTGTTCTTTATTTTATATGCATAATATAATAGAGATTTCCCTCCCTATCAATCACAGTTTTGGGGGGAAATTGTCCTGGGGGTGGGGGAATTTGACCTGGGGCCGGGGGTAATTTGTCCTCGACATCCATTCGGGGGAAATTGTCCGGTGGATTTTGTCGCCTACGAGAGGGGATTATGTTAATTTTTTTCTGATGGGGGATTAAGCTCTGAAGTAGCTCTCAACAGTCTTTAATCTATGATTTCAAAAAGCTCTCGAAACAGTCTAGACCATTAATGGCGGGCTGCATTATAGTTTGAGGATTACTCAACCAATGCTTTGATTATGTTAAAATCACGATGCTATCTTCATCGCACGTGCTTTCAATTTGGTAGTTTTCGAAACTTTACTACTTTATATTAAGTTTCGTTGTAAAGGTATATAGCTGTTATTAATTTCGCTAAAACTGTATTTAGCGTTTTAAAATTTTGAGGTAATTGTAATTCGGAAACTTTCCTATCGCTATAAAGATATTTCGCTATTGTTGCATTTCGCTTGTGTAGATTTCCCTATTTTGACCGTCGATATTGTGCCTTGAGCATTTTGGATTTCGCTACTTTGACCTACAAGACCCTATGCCACAGCTAACCGACAGCGCCCTATACTAACTATTACAATTAACCTCGGCAAGTTTTGATGAAAAGGGGAAACCGGGTAAGACCGCGGAGGAAAACTCCTTCAACAAAGAGGATTGTTTCCAGGATTTTCACCCGGTGCCATAGTCCAGGATCGAACCCGAAACCCTCTTGCTGCGAGGCGAAAGTGCTATGCACTTCACCTCCCCAGTCCCACAATACTGCAAATAGCAAGTAAATAATAAGTTATAACTGTACTACAATAATAATTTCTGTACAAAGAATGAAAACCCAGATACTTTAAAAAAGATAAATCAATTAAACTAGTATTTACTTTAAAACGTAATTCCACTAAATCGGGAGTTATGTCGCATTGTTGACCACTTTCCTTTTTTACCATTGGCGCAATTTCGGGAAAAAAGTTAATTATTTAACCAGTAAAATAGAGATAATGATATTTTTGACCACTAGAAGTCGCTATGTATAACATTTATGGGTGGAATCAAAATATAAGCAGACGACGTTTCACAATGAAGTATGCGAGGATGGTACATGTACCAGAGGCTAAAGCTATGATCCGATCACTACCAACGAGATGTACATCTCGTTGGTAGTGTTAGTACTTAAATACGTTTTGGTTTCTCTAATTCTTCAATATAACTCAAACGCTTTCGGATCGCCTTTGACGCCTGTTGGTCGCTTTTCGCACCACAATGACAGAACCTTTGGACTGACCGCATCCCGAACATCTTTGACAGTGGAAACATTCCTCGGCGATGTCCTCGGGGATACTGCGGGAATACGTCTCGAGTTCAATTGCTCTGAGAGTTTGCTGATCGCCCCTGTTCTTCGAAACGCGCCAGAATTCAGCGAGCGAGATCAAAATGGCCAGCATGGTCGAAGCGGCGAACACCAGAAACATGACGCTGACGTCGTGGATGGAAGTCTTGGAAAATTCCATCACTCGTTTTTGATTCAGATATTTGGAACACCCTTTCTTGTTAATGAGGTCTTTTGCTAGGACTTTATGTCCTGTCTCCCAAAAATTCATAATCCTACAAAAATAATGCCTTAAACTTCACCATTTTTGTACAGATTGCGGTTCTATTTTTGCACCTGCATTGTTTTAGGGGCGTGCCAACCTTTTTCCTGGAGCGGGGGAGAAATCGCTGGCAACTGTCCCAGGCCGGTATATCCAGTAATTTGTGCAAAAATTTTGCATTCGCGTGAACAACCTCGCGCGACCCCAACCGCTTTCCAAATAACATAAGAGTCACGTAAAAAAATTTCGTATTAGCTAGGTGTGGTTGGGGGTGGGGAGGTTGTGTTAGTTTTGTATGTGCCAATGTAGTACAGTAATTATGTTTTGTAACTCGCTAAGGTAATATTCGAGATGGCTATCAGGTGGGGTACATTAAGTTCATACTGAACCTAGCTAAAAATATCTTTTCGTCTATCCATCCTCCACACACAAACCACAAACATACACACTCACAGATCATAATCGAGAAAGTCTTTCACACTCGTCGCTAAAAGATGATTACAACTACATATATAGGGTGTTTCTAAAAGGTCTGGAAGAAATCATGGAGTTTGTTCGTTGGGTCAAACTGAGTGAAAAATGTTTATGAAACTTTAGTCTAACGTGCTCCGTTGCGACGTTATGGACCCTTAAAAATAGGCCTTGGAACAACGTAAATCGTCCGAATAGTGGGGGTAGAATGGTACCATTGAACAAATTGTTTTTCAATTTATGCATAAGCTAATGACCGAGAGATAAGTAAAATAATAAAGGTTATTAACTACTAGCAAGGTGCGTAAACGTGTGCAACGGTCTTAAACTATGACCAGCTAAATGCAGAGCTTTTCATTAAGGAGCGGTACGTAAACATTTCAAGTAAGACACTAAACTTTGGCCAGAACTACTTGACCTCAAAGTATGGCTTTATTACGTTTTCGTTTTAGATGTTCACAGAGAAGATTAAATGTGACAAGAAACCATCAAGTACCATAATGTTAATTTCATTATTAAACGGAATCAGGAAGTAATTTCAAAAAGGGTTCGAAATGCTTTCCGTCGGCGTTGGTACAAACTTGGGCGCGTCGAATAAACGACTGTCTAACCCGTTCGAAAATCCATGGAGTGTTGCTTATGGCTTCGCAGGCATCAATAATCCTTCTTCGTAGATCATCCACGTCTCGCACTTCACGTTCATAAACTAAATCCATAAGGTAGCCCCAAAGAAAGTAATCGATCGCAAGGGTTTAGGTCCGGAGATCTGGCTGGCCACGCAACCGTTCCACCACGGCCTATCCACCTCAAAGGGAACGTTTCATTAAGATGGACCCAAATTAGGAGCGAAAAATGCGGTGGTGCACCGTCGTGCATAAACCACATGTCTCGTCGCAAAGCCAATGGTACGTCGTCTAGTAGCTGGAACAAATTGCCTTGCAGAAATCAGAAGTATGCCTCTCCGTTAAGCCTTGGTTGCAAAAAGAGCGGTCCAATTAGATGATCACTCACAATTCCTCACCAGACGTTTAAGCTGAATTGAACTTGGTGAGCCCTAACACTAGTAGCGTGGGGGTTTTGTTGCGCCCACTGATGCTTGTTGTGCATGTTCAATATGCCGTCAGGGGAGAAACTTACCTCATCAGTAGCTAAAAGGTTATGTGGTAAGTTAATGTCTTGACGTCGAGCCATAAACCTTTGAGAAAAGTCTAGTCGTCTCGGATAATCCGTTTCGTTAAGTGCTTGGACTTTATGTAGATGGCAAGGATGAAATTTGTGTCCTCGGAGAATTCGCCAGACAAGTACGTGAGTTACCCCCAATTGGCGCCCAGCTTTCCTGGTGCTTGTTGCGGGATCATCCTCGAATATGGGGAGTACTTTTTCCTCCACAACTTCAGGAACGTCTTGAGCTATAGCCCCACGTCCTACAGGTTGGATCTGTCCTCCCTCTCTCAATCGTCTGTCGACAGCTTGGATAGTTTTTTGATTGGGCAACTGTCTTTGAGGGAAGTGGTCCTGGTACAAACGTTGAGCTTCCAAAGTGTTGCCCTCTGCCAGACCATACATCAGATGCATATTCGCATATTCTGCATTGGTATACGGCATAGTTAACAACCCCACATTTAATTTTGATCTGCCTAGTATTTATTACATCTTCCGCCGTTTATAACCGTCTCTAATTCCAGGCACCGCTCCACTTTGGAACGGTAATTAACGTCTAGCAAAGGTGCAAACGTTAATTACCGTTCCAAAGTGCAAGCCTAATAGGCCTAATGTTAGGCCTATTAGGCTTGAACTTGGGAAGGGTGCCTGGAATTAGAAACGGACATAAACGGCACAGGACGTAATAAATAATAGACAGATCGAACATACATGTGGTGTTGTTAACTATGCCTTATACCAATGGAGAATATGCGAATATGCATCTGATGTATGGTCTGGCAGAGGGTAACGCTTTGGAAGCTCAACGTTTGTACCAGGACCACTTCCCACAAAGACAGTTGCCCAATCAACAAACTATCCAAGCTGTCGACAGACGATTGAGAGAGGGAAGAAAGACCCAACCTGCGGGACGTGGGGCTATAGCTCAAGATGCTCCTGAAGTTGTAGAGGGCAAAGTACTCACCATATTCGAGGATGATGACGCAACAAGCACCAGGAAAGCTGGGCGCCAATTGGGGGTAACTCACGTACTTGTCTGGCGAATTCTCCGAGGACATCCTTACCATCTACATAAAGTCAAAGCACTTAACGAAACGGATTATCCGAGACGACTAGACTTTTGTCAATGGTTTATGGCAACAAAACCCCCACGCTACTAGTGTTAGGGCTCACCAAGTTCAATTCAGCTTAAAAGTCTGGTGCGGAATTGTGGGTGATCATCTAATTGGACCGCTCTTTTTACAACCAAGGCTTAACCAAGACATGTGGTTTATGCACGACGGTGCACCACCGCATTTTTCGCTCCTAATTTGGGTCCATCTTAATGAAACGTTCCCTTTGAGGTGGATAGGCCGTGGTGGAACGGTTGCGTGGCCAGCCAGATCTCCGGACCTAAACCCTTGCGATCGATTACTTTCTTTGGGGCTACCTTATGGATTTAGTTTATGAACGTGAAGTGCGAGACGTGGATGATCTACGAAGAAGGATTATTGATGCCTGCGAAGCCATAAGCAACACTCCATGGATTTTCGAACGGGTTAGACAGTCGTTTATTCGACGCGCCCAAGTTTGTACCAACGCCGACGGAAAGCATTTCGAACCCTTTTTGAAATTACTTCCTGATTCCGTTTAGTAATGAAATTAACATTATGGTACTTGATGGTTTCTTGTCACATTTAATCTTCTCTGTGAACATCTAAAACGAAAACGTAATAAAGCCATACTTTGAGGTCAAGTAGTTCTGGCCAAAGTTTAGTGTCTTACTTGAAATGTTTACGTACCGCTCCTTAATGAAAAGCTCTGCATTTAGCTGGTCATAGTTTAAGACCGTTGCACACGTTTACGCACCTTGCTAGTAGTTAATAACCTTTATTATTTCACTTATCTCTCGGTCATTAGCTTATGCATAAATTGGAAAACAATTTAGTCAATGGTACAATTCTACCTCCACTATTCGGACGATTTTCGTTGTTCCAAGGTCTATTTTCAAGGATCCATAACGTCGCAACGGAGCACGTTAGACTAAAGTTTCATAAACATTTTTCACTCAGTTTGACCCAACGAACAACCTCCTTGATTTCTTCCAGAACTTTAAGAAACACCCTATATATTGATGGATCAGGCGAAGAGTTTAATGACAATTAAAATAAATAAGTGAAACACAGCCTTTATAAATAGTGCTCTTTCGCCTGAAACTGAATCTCTCATTCTAGCTACCTTGCCTGCATTCCCTATCCCACCCACCGCTAAACAAATCAAGTTGTGAAACCAAAAAAAAGCCGAGGTTTTCATTAATTAATTAAAAAAATATAATTGATAGTATTTATTTTAATCATCATTAATTTAGCTTAATTATAGTTAAATCGTTTTAAGTAACTTTATTCCTAAAATAGTTTTAAACATAGGTATTGTTGACATTTGAATTCACGCGTATGCCTCTTTAACAATATTTTGAAATTTAGGGTATATAAAGCGATTGATTCTCAATAAATGATAAGAAAACCCGTAATTTCGTGAACCTTTTGTGGGAGGCTGACGATTCTCGTAACCCTAGCTAATCGCCGCGTATATCTTAAACCTAACGATGATAATGAGTGGAAGCTAATATTGCCTTCTACGAACACATTTGCTCCGATTTGCCAACTGCGAACGCGGTGACAGACAAACACAGACACGTCCAGTGTGACACCTCTCCGTGACGTCATCGTTAGTCGGAGAGTTAAAAACCGGATTATAGAGAAAATATTTCAATTATAAACGCTTTCGATAAATGGGTTTTCGCTACAGCTGTCCATCAAATTAAAAAAAAATTGACGGTTGCCGCAATATAACTGGGTGCATTCTTTGACGATGCAAATGTTGTTTCGTTCCCAATACACCTTTCCCAAGAGCCGGAAGAGGTTATTTTCTTAAGAAGGGTGCTGACTAATCTGTTTTCCGTCCGTTCGAAGCCAGGAAAACGGCTGTAAACGCATACCATAATTCTTTCATATTACTAGCTCCAATGTGGTAGCGAATCTTGTCTTAATCGGTTTCTTGCCACTTTAGCTTATGGAATACTCCGATCACAAACATACACACATAAACACACACATATAAAACATCAGCGCAAAGCCACACCTAGCAAAATATTGATCTTATCGCTGTTATCAATGATCCGAAGCTCATATTTTGTATTATTCAACTTGACGGTGTTTGCGTAACTTTTAAAGCTACTGCTTTAGTTAAATCAGGCGAATTGATGTTGTATTTTAACGGTTTTTCGAGGTAAGGTCAAAAATAACCATTCTATTTTCCGGTTAGACTAGAGTTTAGGCCAGTGTTTTTAGTAGAATTTTCGAAAGTCGAGACAAAAAAGAGTCTGGTACAAAGACGTTAGCCAAACAAAAGGACTTTCTTGGACAGGTAGCTTTGAAACCCTATCTAACGTCTTTGCTGTCCACATACCGGATGTTCGATCGTGATCAAGCAGACGAGATACTGCGTACTACTTTTTAATCACAGCAGTATGTTTAAGCGCGGAATATCTGATAAGAGGCGGAATACTTTACCTTATGTTTATGACGTTTTTGATGAAATTTGAGGAGTTCATTGAGAGTTGAAACGAGCTAAAGGACGTCAAGAAAGTGTTTTTCCCGTAATGCAAAGCCTTTTTCGAGGTGTATCCACGATTACAAAAATATTCCAAATGACTAAGGCTTCCGATGTAAACCGCGTTTCCCTTGTTGAAGACTCCATCCTCGTCTTCTCCCTTCTTCCTCGGAAACTTCTTCAATCTTCTCTCGTATTCTTTAATGACATCTGGACGGGTGGCCTGTTCAACACACAACTATAAATTCAACTCGAGAAATATTAATGATATAATAGAAGCTAGGTTGAATCGGAGCCTTTTGGAGTGTTGCATTAGGGAGGAGTAAAATAGGAGTCGTATTGTGGGGCGAACTAGTATTCTACACCGCTTGTCTAGACTCCAATATGAGTCAAAGTTTCATTCTTGTATACTGTCTCTACTTTAAATTGAGTCTATGCGCAGTTGCCCGCCAATTTCGCAGGGTACGCGCACCGAGGTACAACGTAAACAAAAGTGACGGTTTTGGGAAAACGTTTGTTTCAACATTTGAATTTCCTTGAATCATTTTCACATGAGCCAAACGTGCAAATCTTTATTTTTCCTATTTTTAATTACGTTATTAAACTCTTACTTCTAAATAGATGCAAAGAACTTAACATTAGTCCCAAGGCTTAGCGAAATGAGACCAAGCGTCCATTTTACTTGTTTACATTGTACCGTCTTTCACCGGGTACTTGTCGTCTGCTAGCCTTTTTTTCTTTACTATTTTGAGACACTTCAGTGAGAAAACCTTAACATCGGATCCGCCATTAAGATTCTGGTCCATTATATAGACGGTTCATGACTAAACTTAACGCTAGCTTTCACCTGTACAAAATTAAAGCAGTCGTAATTTGTATTCTGAAGAACAATGCTCATCTTGGGGTATTTGAAGATGTCATCAAAGTAATTTATATTGCGATCGACGTCCACCGTCAATTTGGTCGACAGGTGGGCTTTGAAGACTTCCGCCAAAATAAAACAACCGACGAAATAGATGGCCATGAACGTATTCCTGGTAATTTCGAATTTGTCCGTCAAGTTAATGGACGCTCCGAAGGAAAACTGCCGTAGTCGCAGAACGAATTGAAGGAAATTCCCTAAGAACCGACACCAAGGCTTCAAATTGAACAAGGCAAGAAAGAGAGTGATAGTTATCCACACCTAAAAATTTAGAAAATATTCGGTTTAGCCCGTTGGTTGGTGAAATTCTTGTATATCAGGATGTAGTCCTTCCAGGGAGAAACGTAGTAATTCGGACCGGAAATGATGATTGGCGACCTACAGCACTGTAACTCTACCAGTGTACCACCCAGCGCACACCCCTACCCTTAGGTAGGCGATTGTCAAGTGCTGCCGCGTAGCGCCATTGTATTTGTATGAGAACTAGTTTCTATTCTTAAGACAGAGAGGGCGTCCTTAACGATTACGTGCCCTACGACCCTACCTAAACGCCACTGAGGATGCAGGGAGGAATTCGGTGACGTAAATGGGGTTTTCGAGTTTTCGACTTTCGAGGAAACGTAAAAGGTACGCGAGTAGAACATGGAGCAGAAACATGCCTGAGGGCGAAAGACTTGAAAGAAGGCGGTCAATGATACGTGGTACTCGGCTTCGCGGAAATAAGACAGCATGTTGTGTTCAAAGTTAAAAAAAGGGTGCGTGCAAATTCGATGATAGCGTTTCATGTTGGCCAGACTTGAAAAACTAACAGGCGAGTAAATCGGGTATAGATCGCCGGACTGAAACCATATATAAAGAGTTACAAATTTAAATAAGCGATTGTAACGGAAAAAATTAATTTTTACCCCTTGATTAGAATTAGCGACGGGAACGTACGTTATATTTACTCTGAAAATTAACAAAATAATTTAACACTTAGCTGTAACGATAAAATTATTTACACTAGCAAAATGTACCGGCCTGTCGGATAAAAAAGAAATTCCCTGTAAAGCTTATCTCCGGAATGGTACCACTTGAAATCAAATGTTTTAGTAACAATGTCGTATTGCTTCTAGAAAAACCAAAATGATCGAGAAAATGGAATTTGAACAATATTTTAAAATGGCACGGTTTATAGGTGCAAATTTATCTGGTTATCTTCAAATTAAATATAATTCGTCTCTAATTTTCATGTACACAGAAGTGTGACTCATAAACTAGGTAACTTGGAAAACCTATCAACTACTTACGAATTGCAAAACGACTTTCATTAAAGTTTTAGTGTCCATGATTTGACTCGGTACATTAAAGAAGACGCGAGCGACAACAAGCGAAACAGAAGAGAATCGCGCGTTATTCGCGGGACTTTCATTCAAATCAAATATAGCGCAGATGTTATGGAAACTAAATCAGTGTTTTAGTTCAGATTACAACCTTTCGAGCAACATTTCCTTCGCGTGTCCAATCTGAAATTAGAAAACACTTTGCGTTAAAGTTCGTTTTCTGAAATAACGGCTCGCTATTTGAACTGTCAATAAATCCAGCTATTAACTTCTTAACTGGTATTTTAAGGGTACACTTTGTTTTCGTAATTCCTAATCCGAACATGATGTTTTCAGAAATTGGATTTTATTTGCTTCAAACCAATAACGCGAAATTGTCTAAGTTGGTCAAAATACAGTAATTGCTTAAGACAGTAAGACTCAGCGACAAATAATGCATTATGAGAAGTATCCATGGATATAAATATAAGAATTTAAAAGGTTGTGTTTTACTAACTAGAATTTTGTGAAGGATATACGTCTGGCGTTTAGTGAAGGAATTACGTGTGTCGTTTAGTGAAGGAATTACGTGTGTCGTTTAGTGAAGGAATTACGTGTATCGTTTAGTGAAGGAATTACGTGTATCATTTAGTGAAGGAATTACGTGTATCGTTTAGTGAAGGAATTACGTCTATCTTAAATGTAATTTACTCGACAGAGTTCCAAACCGAAATGGTGGTAATTGACCAACATGATTCCTTATTTCTATGCTTCTATGGTCAATGTATGGAAATATTTTTCGATAACGGAACGTTATAAGGAGAGTCGATGGTTTTTAGCGACGATTGACCCGTGCTTTTTGTCGTAACAGACAGGAATAATTCTTAATAACGGAAAGGTACAATTTCCAACAATTTGGTTTTCTACATTTTCGCTGCATAGTACAATTCGTTAGGAAGTAGAAATTTAGACCGGCTCGATATTTGCTAGAACCTTGAACACGCTTTTTATCCACAAACTTTAAAATATTAAGGAGCGCGACTCGTCGGGCGACGAAATATTCCCTTATCAACCCTTTCTTCCGGGGCTTGGCTAAAATAATTTCCATTTTTCGTGCGTGCTTTTCGTTCTCGTCTTATTTTAGAACATTACGCAAAAAATGAGTGTAAATATTTCGAACCAGGCAACTTTCCATTCCGTTTAAACTAAGAGGAGTAGGTAATTTGGTAATATAAGATGAAATTTTTTAGACGGAAAATAATCCAAAGACGAGTCGCTAGGTAAAGTTAAATAAAATTCAGATAACGAAATAGTCAGATAACGAAATAGTCCAATTTCCCTCGACGTTTCCTCTTTTTAATGACGTATTCTATCTTGAACGTGTGATGTACCGAACACTTAATGAGTTGGGGACCATAAAAGAACCCTTTTATTCCTTTCTTCCCAGATTTAGTAATATTTATAAAACGCTAACAATTTAAAATACTTCCGTGGAGTAGTTGGCTTCGAATCCTTTAGCGAAGGCAGGTTTGAATTTATTAACTCGAACGACATATTTAATTTTCAATTTCGCGGGAATAATTTTCTTTTCTTTCTTAGGTTAAGCGTTAATTTTATAAATATTTTTATAAACTTCATTCGGCTTCATTTTAATGCTGGAATGATAGACCGAATTATAGCTGTTTATAATATTCTCTATTTGGTCTTTGTAACGAAAAGTGTTATAATGCGTGATATATTTATCCATTCTAGTCTTGATCGTTCGATTAAACCTTTCGACAAACGGCGCGTGGTGAACTTCGGAAGTCATTAAAACAGTTTTAATATTTCTTAACTTTGAAATTAACAAATTTATATTTAGATATTTATATTTTTCCTGGCTGAACTTTGACTAGTATTATTTCGTGCTTTGAAGATATATCGCGTTTTGAAAAAGAAGGCGTATTTTAAAACCTACTTCTTTTAATTCAATTTGGTATACTATATATTTTCAACAGGAATTTTTTTCTCTTATTCTTCATTCGTCGAGACAGTTCTGACTTAAATCGAAAAATAAGTAAGAAAACGGATTTTTAGTCGCGTCCGCGAAATTTTCTTTTACAAATTTCCAAGTACAAGGATTCATTTGCTTAAACAGAAAATTAACTCTCATTTTCTCGCGAAGAAGTAAATAGTAGTAATACTCACTCTAGTGATGACAATTTTCATGGACATACTGGAGTGATATTCATTCTTCGTGGTCTTTTAAAAAATGAAATTCACAACAAAACTTAGACACCAGAAATTGGAGACCTTACCTTTCTAACATAATTCACCTTTCGAAATAGAGGCGTTTTATCGCGAGAGTTAGATTTGAGGACGAACATTAAGCATAACAACAGTATTTTCCATGCTATTATGAAATACGCTATTGGCTCCATGAGGATGCTATATGGATCGATAGAATTGAGTTCAACTATACATTATACATAATCTGGAGTTTGATGAATATCTCACTACAAACGTTCTATCATTCGGTTTTTATAGCTTGGAAAAAATAAACCGAAACACAAAACTTTTATTCTACGCACATATATAGTAAGTGCTTTTACGAACATGAGACATTAAGATTGCACCACAAAAACTAAACATTAGCAAATGTACACACGAATATTAGGATTTGGCTTGTGAAACAAATCAAATTCACGATAAAAAACGTAATGATTATATTGCAACGTTGTGTTTTTGTAACTATAGAAACGTAACCACACCAAAACATTGAGCGAAAACATTTTGTAAATAAAAGAATACCAACTCATATAAATTACGTCAGCGTCTTTAGCCCGACTCATTGCAACCTAGCGAAAATCTCATTCATGATGGCATATGCGCAGAACGAGATCCCTTTAAATAGACAAATTCGACTATTCCATATATGAAACAACTTCAGAGGAGATGGCTTCTATACTAAGAACATTCGCTACACGATTGAGCATCGCTAAACGGAGCCTGGGTGTGCCTATAGCCTCCAGCGTATAGTGCAAATGTGAGGCTTAACAATAAAGCCGACTGAAACCAAAGCATGGGCAAAGGCGTATTTCACAACTGATGTTCAAAGCTACCGATGGAAAAGCCTAAAAATTAAATGATAAAAAAATTAATGCCGGTAAGAATGACCACAACTGAAAAAACAGCTTACAGCTAAAATTAGCCCGAACGGTAAAAACTTGAAGTTGGTCTTTCTGCGCTCTTGGTCTGCTACTCCTTTCGATTATTGTTTATGGTAAGGACACTAACTTTGGGCATCGAGGCGTAGTTAAAAAAAGGCAACAATGCAGTTGCTTGCTCGATCATTTATATAAATATATCTAGGGCGCGACGGGGTAAATGCTGTTAGGAGTGATTGGGATATTAGAGAATTTTGTGTTTAAGACTTTTATTATGAAGGAAAGAAGACATGCTTGTTTTAAGAATTTTCGGAAATCTTTTAATATCTTTATTGATAATTCCATAAAAGTTGAAAAATATTAATAAAATTTGGACAAAAATTTTCAAATAACCATACTTCCTTCGAGTTTCAAATTACAGGACTTTCTTCGAGTTTTAAATTGAAGATTGTTCGTTTGTTTCATTGGACTATTCATTACAAACAAGACTGTCACTTTCAGTTTCAATTGATGCCTAATATTTAACTGGACCTCTACTAGCCCTATAAGGGAGGGGGAAGTGGAAAGTGATTTTTTCTACTAATTATAAGACAATTCTGCATAATGAAACATTCAGGAAATACCTCCCATTGATTTTAAAATTCAAATTAGGTTAAGATTTTAAGAACAATTTTAAATAAGGACCTCCAACCAATCGCGTAACGCCCTGCCTTTTTGCTTTCGCTGTCTATAGACTGCGGAAGCATTGCAATTACCCCTTTCGGCTTGGCGTCTTCTCCCCCCTTTCTGCCCCCAATTTTTCAAGTGACCTGGCAGAATCCATTATATATAAAGTTACTTTCACTTTAAACTTCCCGCTAGAAATTTGAAATTCAGTGACATCTATACGAGGTTCTGTAAATTTATCACTATTGAAGAATTAATGTTTTGGCACGACCGGGATTTGAACCCCCGACGTCTGTATCCACATAGGCACCAGAGTAGAACGCCTTACAAACGGAGCTATTGAGGCTTAGTACCTATCAGCGATTTTCACCAACAGTATCTCACTCTTCCTTCGACGGCAGGGTGAGAAATAAGATGGTGGCACTGGGCAAATGACCAGTTTAAAATTTTGCCTTGACTCACTCAAATTTTTACTTTAGACGAATTCAACGCTTTATTTAATTCCAATCAATAAAATTTCTTTTATTTCAAACTGTTTCTTCACTTTTCCTTTGCATTATTCTCTCCGTGGTACCTAAACCTTTTCCATTTGTATTATTTCCGTGGTACCTAAACCATTTTCATTTCTATTTTTTCCATGGTGCAGTACCTAAACCTTTTCCAGTTTCTATTATTTCCAAATTTGCTATTTCCATTCTTTAACTATTATGTCAGAAGACTACAGCTCGCCTAGGTCTGAGCTCCATTTCTTTTATTTTCTTATGTCCAACTAAGGGCTACTAGCATCTTTGCTAGTCCATAAATAACTATCTCACCAAAAACATCTCTGTAAAAATATGCCAAGTTGTTTAGCCGTAAAAAGAAGTGAGATCTAAAATACGGCCAAGTTATTATCTCCAGGTGAACCAACATTTTATTCGACTTAAATTTTCTCAAGAATGTTTTTCTGACTTGGCCATTTGCATATCAAGGATTCGTTTAATTCCAGATATGGATCGAAATTAAAATATTAAATCAAATTGGTTAAATATTCTTGATAAGCCTTTGTGGTTAAACTTGTAATTTCCGTTATTAACCTTCACGGGTGCAAAGAAGAAGGATGCAAGTTTGGAATGCTAATGGCCAAGTCAGAAAAACATTCTTGAGAAGTTTTAAGTCGAATAAAATGTTGGTTCACCTGGAGATAATAACTTGGCCGTATTTTAGATCTCACTTCTTTTTACGGCCAAACAACTTGGCATAGTTTTACAGAGATGTTTTTGGTGAGATTTCACTCCTTTATGTACGTGCATGTTCTTGTAGGTTTATAGAAGTAGGATTATGAAGTGAAATAAACATTTGTACTTTTAGATTTTTATTTGTTCTTTCCAAGAGTTTTACTTGGCTTTGCCTTTTTCAACTTTTTTGCATTGAACTTTCTTTTTTTTTCTCAGGCTGTGATAATTGTTAACCGTATTTCTATTCGAAGAACACAATATTGTGACAAGTAACACTTTTAGTCAACAGAATAGATTTAAGAAAAACTAAATGAATCAAATCACGCTTAGAACCATTTCAGACGAAATGAAAAGGAAATGAGTAAAAAATTTAATTACTAAAACATTAAGTGAAAAACATAAATTTTGCAATAATACGAAAGAATCATATTAGTAAAAAATATTAATATTAAAAGACGAAAAAATTAAATTATAATGTCCTATTACGAGGGGATATAAATTATAAAACCCCCATTTCAGGGGCTAACAGGGGAAAATTCCCGCTTTTGGGACTTTTTCCTTTCTTTGTATGCTAAGTCCTACTTGTATGCCAAATTTTATCATTCCCGCAACACCGGAAGTGCCCTAGAGGTTTAGATGATGACTCTAATTTTAAACCCCCATTTCAGGGGCTAAAAGGGGGAAACTCCCGCTTTTGGGACTTTTCCCTTTCTTTGTATGCTTAGTGGTACAAGTATGCCAAATTTCATCATTCTAGCACCACCGGAAATGCCCTAGAGGTTTAGATGATGACTCTAATTTTAAACCCCCATTTCAGGGGCTAAAAGGGGGAAACTCCCGCTTTTGGGACTTTTCCCTTTGCTTGTATGCTTAGTGGTACAAGTATGCCAAATTTCATCATTCTAGCACCACCGGAAATGCCCTAGAGGTTTTGATGATGTGTCAGTCAGTCAGTCAGTCAGTCAGTCTCATAATGTGACATTTTCACAAAAGATTATCACAGAAACCAAATGAGTTAGAAAGCTGGAAGTTGGAGGACTTCCTAGGATTAACACTGTGGCCTTGAGGTGCAAATATGAGTGGTGTACTATTCCCCAGTACCGAGTTCAGAGGGGGTCAAAATGAGGCTGAAATGTTTCGGGTAAAGGATTGCTGGTAGTGCACGACAACTTGGCGGGTGCACTGCCGTGCACCCAGATATTATTTGGGAAGTAAATGAAGATAAACCACAATATTTTGGAAAAGGTGTAACATTATTTGGGAAGTAAATAAAGATAAACAACAATATTTTGGAAAAGGCGTAACATTATTTGCGATAATAAACAACATATTTTGGAAAGGCGGCCACTAATTTGGAAAATTATATAAAATTTGCTTAAAATATGGCACTTAGCGTTACCCGAGAAACACCACTTGGAGGTGGCCACACGTCGTTTCTCATGGGGAGTTTTGTTTAGGCAGGCCCCCTTGCCTACTGTCGTTTATATGTACTGTAATTCCAGCAATCTCTTAAAAAAGCCAGTACTCAAGTATGAAAGATACCAATCCAAAACAAAATAATTTAACTTAATTAAGACGACTCAATTCGAGAGCCAAAATATCTAATGGACCCATCTAAATATTCATTAAGCCCTGAATGAATATTGTAGGAATAAAATCTACCAAGATTTTCCCGTTTTTTATGTAAATGAAAAGATCATCAACCTTACGTTCGTCCTGCCTTGAGCAATCTTTCCAACGAATGATTCGCCAAAAATTGTACTCTGATATACCATTCAATATGCAGAATGCTACAACTTGCATTCTTTTTAAATACGTACATTCGTCAAAAAAGGCACACACAATATGTTGAGGAACTCTGCTGAAATCTGTTACGTCCTTTCCATTTCGCAACCTTCTCATAGTTGCAACGCGATTGCTTTTGAAAGCCATTAATTACGATTTTATTTCAATAATTAACTCTTCCCACAAAAAAATGAATTTTCCCACCAATGTGTTTTCCTAAAATTAGTTTTATTTAACGTTCGCCTTGGCTCGCTCAGACGCGTCTGACAAGAAAAAAAGGCCTCAGTTCGCGCGAGCCGTTGCCATGGTAACGAAGAAAAATCGCGCCGTTACCATGACAACCGTAACGGGGCCATCCTTCTTCGCGCGAACTGAGGCCTTTTTTTCTTGTCAGACGCGTCTGAGCGAGCTAAGGCGAAGGTTTAAACTCATTTTAGCGCAAATATTTTGTTGGGAGGAATAACGTTTTTTAGGAGGAACATATTTTTGGTGGGAGGAATAATAGACCAAGAGCCAGTGGCCTGGATCTTACCTCATAAAGTACAAAAGGTCTGAGCAATGGAATGAGTTCAGTTTTGATGCTCATTAATAGATTTTGCCGTCTTACGCGTCACAGCTGGGGCAGTTGAGGGGGGCGGGGTCATGTTTGACCCTAATGAGGTATGATTTCTTACCTTATGAGGTACATGAATAAAAAAGGTGGCAAATGATAGAACTGGAAATGGCAATTCCAAATATATGAAATCTGACGACATCAAAGGGGGCCATCAATATATCAGACGGGGGTTAAAATGGTCGAATGAGGTATGAATTCTTACCTCATGAGGTACATGTATGAGTCCGGTGTTGTTTGATGGATCTGGTCGTGCTAAATAACAGAATATAAAATCTGACTGGAAAATACGTGGCTTAGGTTTAATCTGACGGCCTGATTCTTGACATTACCTCGATAGAAACAGAGACAACTCGCTCAAACAAGCTAAGTGTAATGTACTTGACATCAGTGGGGCTGGTTTTATAACATATCACCTGCTACATTTAAGCTAGACTCGCACTCGACGGAAATCACGACGGAGACCCGGCAGAAAGGGGTTCGACCGAAAAATCTTTACGCCGAGCCCGACGGAATTTCCGCTTGGCCGGGCGCAAGTTGTGTTTTTTTTCGGTCGTGTTCGCCTTACGCCGGTGTCTCAACCAATGAAATTATCCCACTGACTACGTCATAAATTTCAAAAGTGCACGCATACGCTAGATAGATTGATAGCCGCCATGTATTTTTTGGGCGGAAACATGCCACGAAGAAAGAAAAATGTATTTAATGGAAGTATATAGGGGTAAGATGTTAATAAGGAAGTCTTTATTGAGGAGGTTAGAAAATATACTTTCTTGTACGATCCAAGTGACAATGGGACAGAGATATCAATTCAGAGTGCAAATTAAATGTTATGGAAACCACTCTAATCTGTCACGTGACCCAAAAATATCTACCGCCAAACTCAAAATTCAGTCGTAGTGTGAACAGTCTACAGCGTAAGGTAAAATTTCTACCGTATGCTGCGTGATTTGCGCCGGTTTTTTTTCTAGCTTTATGAGGCACGAAGTTGTCATAGTCTGACGCAAGAATCAGGCCGTCAGATTAAACCTAAGCCACGTATTTTCCAGTCAGATTTTATATTCTGTTATTTAGCACGACCAGATCTATCAAACAACACCGGATTCATACATGTACCTCATGAGGTAAGAATTCATACCTCATCCGACCTTTTTAACCCCCGTCTGATTTATTGATGGCCCCTTTGATGACGTCAGATTTCATATATTTGGAATCGCCATTTCCAGTTCTATCATTTGCCACCTTTTTATTCATGTACCTGATGAGGTAAGAAATCATACCTCATTAGGGTCAAACATGACCCCGCCCCCCTCAAATGCCCCAGCCGTGACGCGTAAGACGGCCAAATCTATTAATGAGCATCAAATCTGAACTCATTCCAATGGTCAGATCTTTTGTACTTTATGAGGTAAGATCCAGGCCACTGGCTCTTGGTCTACTAGGGATTCTATTGCAGAAACGTTCCTCTCTTCGAGTAAATTCTTCTGTTCCATGGCGTGAGCAATTTTTTCTAGAGAATTACATCCCCTCTCCACAGATTGACTTAAATCTTTCTTAATGATCATTTTGTTATCTTCTATGTCTTTCAACATTTTGCTTGCAATTTCAAAATTGCCCTCAGATTCAGAGTATTTTACTGGGTTAAAACAACGTATCTTAACAAATAAGAACGTTACAATGTAATGCAACTCCTACAACCATACTTTTTTCCCTTTGGGGGTTGGCGCAGCCTGATAGTTTGTGGCTGAAGATGTACTTGGCTCTGAGTTTTCATTGATAGGTTTATTCGGGTTTTCCTGTTCTGCAGTTTTTTCTTTAAAAAAAAATTCGTTCACTTTGGCTTCAGACACAGAAACATTTTATGTTACCATAATTTGGAATATCTAGGAAGGCATTTTGTAGCTCGGCGTACCCTGTTAAAATGGCTTCCTGAAAATCATACTATTGAGTCTACCTACTTTAGAACAATGTAAAATTGACTGAATTTACCTCTGATATTACCGGAAATCCCGCTTCAACTTCAGAAGTATTTCCTTCAATGGCCAAATGCCCAATAAGAGAAACTAGACGTTGCTCCAAAGCGGCTAATTCTGAATTATCAGATTTATCTGCCTGACCTCCCCCAGTTTTTTTCAATGACATCACCGCCGCTGCCGACTTTCCTTTTATATCGGATTTCCAACCAGTAAAAGACTATGCAATATATTAGAAAAACTATAATATTCGCATTTATTTCTTGTTAATTAGGGTATTTTGCTTTGGACTTGCAATAAGAAATGCTCATATGCTTTTCTTCAAGGATCATAATGAGAACATATTGACACTCACCTTTTTCCATTTAAGTTTATCTTTCACGGCGCCTGAGCCTACGTTGTTAAATTTTGAAACCAATTCATCCCACAATCTATCGGAAACAACTTTGGTAAATTCCGATGAGAATTTCTGAGTTATTAATTGCGGGTGTTTTTCCATGAAATCAGCAATGATTTCTCTTTGAGCTTCGCTCACCCGCGCACCTCTTTTGCTAGCCATGCTGAAATAAAAGAATGTTACATCTTTGGTTACATTTCTTTCTAAAGTTTGAAAGCCAATAATTCATTCCCACGAACCTCTCTCTTTTTTTTTTTTTTTTTTTTTTTTTTTTTTGAGGTTTCAATGCGAATAGGGTCTATGGACCGCGGCAAGGATGTGATTATTCAGGTTTCAGTAGGAGTGTAAGCAGGGGAAGGAAATGAGGTTTACTTGGGAGGTGACGGACGGGGTGTGGGGGTCAAGTCACCTCCGGCGGACACGGGGCAGTCGGCACCTATAGGGTAGGATCGCCGACATGTGTCTTATTCCCTCAAACTTTGCCGCCCAGTAGATTGGCTTACAGGAGTGCGCCACACTCCCGGCCCACGAACCTCTCTTCTTCGAACTAAAATCAAATTTAAGTATTACCTTGTAATGCGTCGACTGCTTCTTTCGATTAAAAAAAACGAAGCTCCGCGATTGGTTGGAAAAATAAACGAAAACAAGAGACTAAAATCAGGGATCTCGTTTTCCTTTCTTTCTTGTCATAGCACACTCGATCGTTCACGTTCGTAACGACAGTCTACCGATGGATCCTTAGAATACGAATTTCTTTCTCGGTAGAGAATTCTCGTTAAGAGTATTGTCGTTACACCTATCACCGTTAGAATTGTCGTTAGCCTAACGACTTTCTTAGAATCGAGCCCCTGGATATATGGATCTCAGGAGTTGTTGGCTAAATTGGACTTGTCTGATGTATATTATACCTGTATTTCTGCCGTTTCTTAAAATCTAAGTGAAAAATGGTTTCTTTAAAATACAACCTAAAAGCACTGGGGTTAATCCGTACAATCTAAACCACTTTCCACACAACGAAACAACCACATCATCTACCGCCTAATCGTAGACATACATCATACGATGTCACCAAAAAATGAGGGGTTACTACAAAAAGAAGTGAGATCCTATCAAAAACATTAACATGTACAAAAATGGGACAGGCCTGGCTTCGTGCCCTCTCCGCCGTAAAACGTTCTGAGATCCCATGTAGAGCCAATAGTCGGTCATTTTCTTTTTTTTCGTATTCAATCGCCAATTGAACAATTGTGTTATAAAATAAGCCCTTGTCCTAATTAATGGTCAATATTCTTTGGCACTGTCATTATTAAACATCTTTGTTCATATCAAAAATATCGTAGAATTTTACGAAAACTTAAGAAACTGGCTCAAGAGGAAGTACCTGGTAAATGATCACGTACCGTTTAGCTTTAGCCGTCTACGTCCGCAGTCCATGCAGCTTTTAAAGCTCAAAAATCATTTAAAATTCTACAATTACCAAGTGAAAGTTCTCTGAAAAGCTGCACAACTGCTAGGCTCTAAAAACTAGGAATGAATAATGAATATATTGAAGACCAGGCTGAACTTTATAAAACCTAAAAGAAGAGCAGATCTCCAAAGGACTTGAAGAGCTTCGAGGTGTTGCACTTCTTGTGTTTGACGAAGTGAGAGTTATTTCGAAGGTCATGTAAAATTCTTCGAGAGGTTAAATAGAA
Organism: Phalangium opilio; assembly: GCF_054372755.1. Lineage (NCBI taxonomy): Eukaryota > Metazoa > Arthropoda > Arachnida > Opiliones > Phalangiidae > Phalangium > Phalangium opilio. The sequence goes on from NW_028324167.1 coordinate 6,707,613, forward strand.
GGTTTGGCCATGTAACCTGAAGACTATAAGATGCTAACAGAATGAAGATTTCCACAAACCAACCAACTACATACTTCAATTTTACTGGCGCGACATTTCTTAGCCTTTGATGTCCTGGGCCCCTACTTGACGTCATTATGTCCAGTAAAGAAAGATGTAAGTGGTTACTCTATTCGAACTTCAATTTTAATCTAATTAAAAACATTTTTAGAATCTTATAGGATTCATTTTCGACGTTATTCAACTATTTGAAAGCAACAGTTTCAGAGTTAAAGCTCTTGTTTGTGATGGCGCAAGCACTAGTCTGAGTGACATCAAAGAACTAATTGGAGTGAAAGGTAGTTTCGGATTCAAACTAGATGAATCAGGAAAATAGAGCCATGATATTTCTCCATCCTTTCTCACTGTCAAGTGAAATTCATTGCATACTGTGTCCATCCCATCAAGTAAGTTTCTGAAAAATAACCTATTCCACATTGTTTTACTTGATATTTTAATTTTTAGCTTAAGAGTACGATAGCAGCCCTACATTCTTCAAGACATCTTGGCACTAAGCTTTTAGAACAGGGTTGTTGATTTTTTTTTATTTAAATCGGATTTTTTGGATTTTAATTGATTTATTTGATTTTTTGATTTTTATTGAACTAATAGATAGTAAATTACCAACATGAAAACTTTTGAGTCAAAATTAACCAAAAGCAAAATAATCATGACATTTAAGCAGCTATTGGATATTATTACTATTCAAATGCTTGTATAAAAAGACTAGCTTGACCGCTATTTCATTTCCTAGCCTTTCCAGCGAGACAAACTGGAGTTCTGGGAAAAACTTACATTGAAATATACCAAAAGCATGATTATTTTTAATTTTAGGTCTTTTCTAGTTAAGTTTCTTCTCGAGTTTCTTAAACTACTTCTTGGAATCTTAGAAAACATTTTTTAAAAATGAAAATATATTCTTGATTTTAATCAAATGATTTTTTTTAAAAAAATCACTTGATTTAAATCATGATTTAAATCAGTGATTTAAATCAAACTGATTTAAATCAAACAACCCTGTTTTAGAATATGAAAATTTTGTTTTTGGATGGAACGCGATATCGCAAGTCTATGAAGAGGATGTTGCCACATCGAAAAGAGGCGCTTCTCGTAGGGTGAAAGGTTTTGTAAAGGCTATGGTTGTGAGTGATTCATCCACTCGCCTCAATGTAAGACCTGCGAAGATGATGCAGGTACTAATTTGTGAATAATGATGCAAATGGCGTGTAAAATGAAGTTGATATCTTTGAAATTTTCAGCAAGAGGAAATGTTAGTGGCTTTAGTTAGCATTGCCCGCCCTCACGACAAAGTCGCACCACCAAATTCGGAAGAGATACTCATGAAACGAGAATATCTGAGGCACGTGAAAATGATTTTTGAAGATGGGGTTTTGTATGGAAAGAAAAAAATTAAGCTCTCAAAATCAAGAGGTTCTCCTTTCAGTTTTATAAGGATATTCGTTTTTTGTACAATGGCTGGATGAAATACTGGGTTAGTTGAAAATATATTTCCAAATAGTTTTTTTTAAAAAACTGTCATTAAAGACAAAGATGATAAAGTGTAAAAAAAAAGTAGAAAATGAACTGCCTGAAAAAAGAGATTTTTAAATTTTCACTTTGGAAGACATGATTTTAAAACATCAATTATTTTTGATGATTATATATGTTTTTTTGAGGGAGAATTATCACCCCACGAGTAAAAATACCGACTTCGGTAGATAAAAAAACATTTTCGGCGGGTGTATAACTAAGCTGCAATTTCTAGTTTATTCAGTTCTCTCATTTCCTACATACGAAATGAATATTCCAAGTAGTACAGATGACGACGAACGACATCTGCACCTCAGTACTTCCGAAGAGGACGATGAGCCAACAGACGTGGTAAGTTAAAAGGAGGTTTCATGACATATTGCACTTGGGGACATTAAGCATGACACAAAATGGGTAGTCAAGGTATACAATTAATGCAACGCATTCTTGTTATAAGTATGAAACTATGTTCCATTTTTCGCTTAGTCTCCTCACAAAAACTACCCACTGTATAAAACTAATTATTCTAATATTTTCGAAGGTGCAAAAGTACAATCTGAGATGCCGGGAAAATTTGAAAACACCGAGGCGGGGCGAGGTCGACGGCACCCCGAGGCGGTAGGAGAGCGGCGGCACCCCGAGGAGGGGCGAGAGCGGCACCGAGTAGAAGGGCGGCGGAAGGACAGGTTCACCGGGGAGAAAATACGCCGCAGCTGTTTAAATAAAACATTTTCACTATACAATCGGAAACATTCAACTAAAAGACTGGTTCAAGCCCTTCGGCCCGGTAAGTGAATACTTGGTTAATAAAACTATCCAGAATCTCTCTGGGCGTGGTTGCCGTAGATTTATAATTTAAGTCCTCTTTTACTTAAATATTTTTTAATTTCCTTAAAAAAGTTCTTAAAATAAAAAGGAAATTGAATGTAACAATGTGCTGGATTTTTCTTACATCCAGGGAAGAAGCTTTGTCCGCTGTTTACGAATAAACAAATCAGCCAATATTAGGCTACGAAACGAAAACAACCACATTTTCACTTCTATGATTCGTTTTATAGAATTTTATCGTTCAAAATTTTGTATTTTTTTGTGAGTTTTATAGTTTTAAATTTGATTTTTTTTGCCAATTTAACCGTTTTAAAAATATATAATTTTGGTGAATTTTATCGATTTCTAAATGTATACTTTTGCTGAATCTCTTCGTTTTCAAAATGTATACTTTTGCTGAATTTCATCGTTTTAAAAATATTTAACTTTGCTGAATTTCGTCGTTATAAAAATGTATATTTTTGCCGAATTTCGTCGTTATAAAAATGTATATTTTTTCTGAATTTCGTAGTTTTAAAAATGTATAATTTTGCTGAATTTCATCGTTTTAAATAAATTGAGATTTTTGTTTAAATTACTAAAGTTTCTGATCTATCTTTTAAGCACAAGAGTCCCAAAAAATAATGTCCACCAAATAAATGACGAATATAATTACCAAATTTCATCCTTTACTTGAGATTGAAACTCGACGAACGATTTGATAGCAACTTATATTAATACGGAGCCCTCCTAGTTCATTTGCAATATTCAATAAGAACATTGGCCAAGAACAAGTACATCGAGGAAGCCCGTAATTCAAAAATAATTCTTCTGATAAATTTGTTTAATTTTCTTTTCAAAAAGTCCTATTTATGAATTTAGATTAGTTGCTTTGGAATGTCCACAGTTTGTTAATCCAAAGGATGTTTTAAACTTGAAATAACATTTCAAATGAAGCGATTACGACGACAATTTCAAATAAAATAATCTACCTGCATTTAAGCTACGCCTGTGGGAAATTTTCTCATAGTACAAACATTGTAGATCCTAACTTCGAACCACTATTTGAGCTAATTTAGTTGGGAAATTAAACTAACGAGCATAAAAGAAACTTTCCACACCCACTTGGTCTCGAACCCGGGGTCTTCCGGTTGCGAAGCGAATGAGATAACCACTACAGAGCAGATACATATACATAGTTTGACTAAACCTCATTTGAATTAATAAAAATATTGTCATAGTTGACAAAGACTAGAAAAAGTAAACGATAAGAGAAGAAAATGGAATGAACGAAATCTCAGATAATAAAATGTTTCAGTTTAATGACATGATTATAAAACATCAATTACTTAAAAAAATATTTATCTTCGTTTTTATCACCAAGATTCCATTTGCCCAAAATATTTTATCATGAAATTTTGCATTATTTCTGAAAGGTTTCGTGTGAAGGAATTACTATATAACAAACACATGCGACATCGTTTACACGTACTATAAGCGGTGATCTTAGTCCTTGGAAAATACTTTAGGGTTATTTAAAGGAATATAAGGGTTATTTCAAATACTATATACGTTTTAAATACGTCTTGAGATAGTGGAAAGCAAGTCCAATAATGAAATAGATAGACAGCTCGCCGTTAGTCTTCGTTCACTTACGTTTTTCGTGAGCAACGTTTGCCATACACTGTCCTCGTAAAACCGCTAGTGGTCGTTATACCCAAATTAATTTAGCAGAAACATTTAAAACTGATAGTTCTCAAAGCATACGATATTATATCAAAGGGTTTTTAATGTATTTTATTCAAATTTTAATGATCGATTTATTAATCATTTTGGGTCATCGATTGAAAAACTGGGAACCAATGGAAAGATGGTCGCGTAGTTAGTGTTGACGCAGAACAGAAAATCATGATGAAAGATTAAGTTTCATCCTTTATTTTCAAAATCAAAAAGTTGCATAAAATTAATACCATAATTATCCCTTTAAGGTACTTATATTAGAACCCTAAGCCTTAGTTTAAATTTCGTGCCTCGACCGTTTCAACCTTCAGCAAACAGATGTCGCTGCGCATCGCCTTGATCGATAAGGGCGCTGGAGCGATGAAGAAGAGAGGGTAGCGACACTTAGTTGGGTCAAAGAGAGTATAGGGGAGGAGTGGAAGCTCCCCCACTCCACAAGGCTAAATTACAATGTTGCCCCTAAATTATACTAGCGGTACGAGGGAGTTTTCGGCTCAGTCGCGCCACCAACGATGCCATTTAATGTCTCAAACGGAAACGCCTCAGTACTGCGCATTGAAGATGCGCGGTAGAAAAGAGCAACAAGATTTTCCCCTCTTTCCACTCCTCCCCTATACTCTCTTTGGTTGGGTACTGCGATGTCGTAAAGTTCCAAAAATTAAAGAGATGTATATTACTAACCGTTTGTAGAACCCTGTAATAAAGAACAAGTCTCCCATTGCCTTTTTCTTTATCCGTAACCGAGCTTTGGACAAACGAAGCTAAAACTTGTGTTAATACTCAGTCTTCCAACGTGCTCTTTCGACCATAATTCAAAATTTCATGATAAAATATTTTGGGCAAATGGAATTTTGGTAAAAAATCTAATTTTAATTAATTGATGTTTTATAATATGGTATGTTAACTGAAAAATTTTATTTTCTGAAACTTAGGTCATTCCATTTTCTTCTCTTATCGTTTACTTTTTCTAGTCCTTGTCCACTAAGACACTTTTTACCTCTCCGAGTGACGTATGTCACGGAGAGGTTCTGTAACGATCGTGTGTGTCTGTTTGTGTGTTTGTGTGTGTGTTTGTGTGTTTGTGTGTGTGTCTGTTGTTACACCCACGTGACCGCGTTCGCAATTTCCAAATCGGAGCAAACGTGTTCGCCATTTCCGAACTGCATTCACAGTCTCGGAAATGGCTCCTCTACTTGAGTTCTCACACCACCATCTTCTGGTCTTTGTCCATTCCACTTGGACACCAGTCTGTACATACTGGCTTCTAATCACCACCATCTTCTGGTCTTCGTCCATTCCACTTGGACACCAGTCTGTACATACTGGCTTCTAATCACCACCATCTTCTGGTCTTCGTCCATCCCACTTGACACCAGTCTGTACACCTGGCTTCGACACCACCATCTTCTGGTCTTTGTTTTTGTCCATCCCACATGGAGACCAGTCTGCACACCTGGCTTCTACTCCATCGTCCTCGTTGAGTTTAAGACATTCGCGGCGATCAGCTAGGGTTACGAGAAACGTCTAGCCTCCCTAGGGTGGGTTGTCCACGATAGGTTTTCTCAATTGCGGTTGTTCTTGCTTTTAGCTGTAGTTCGACACCCTTATATACTACCTATTTGATTAAGGCGAAGCAACCGGCGTATGCTTCATTTCAAACGCCAATATTAGTCAAGTCTCTCAAGAATGTTTAATTGTTCTTTTTTAAAACGATGTAAGGTTCAATAAGGCGAATAACTAACGAAGAAAATATTAAATATTAATTATATTTATTTTAAAATTTAAGATAATCTTGTTTCTCAATTCAAAATTAATACGGAAAGAGTTAAAAAGCAGTCTATGTTTTTGTCTGTGTGTGTCCGTCCGTTGTTACAGTAGTGCGCTGCGTTAGAAGTTCGTTTTGTTTTGATGTGTATAGAAATCCTACTGAACCATAATATTCCCTTTATCCTTAATATAAAGTGAAAATGTGGAAATATTTTTCGTAATTATGATGCATTTAGTACTTTTGTAGCTTTAAAGCTCTATTTCATTTTGATATTCCAAAGATTTTTTTTAATATTATTATTTAAAATGGATGTTTATATATTACTTAAGCTATACTACATCTGTTTATAGCATAATCCTTTCTAAAGTGAATACAAGCACAACGTTACTATGTTGGTCAAATGAACTTTTATTAGTCAATAGGCCTAGTGAACCAAAAAGTAAACGCTTGAGTTTGGTTTTCGTTTCTGTAATGCAGAGACATTAACGGTTCAGAGTGAGCCGAAAATTAAATACACTTATAAATAATTAGGCTTAGATTTTATGGTCATGGTGGAAATCTGGGCCGCGTTCAGCAGAGCTCAGCGCTGTTAGCAGTGTCCTACATAACGGGATTTTGTTTTTGAATTTTGACGTCACGGTGCATAGCGCTGAGCTAGCGCGGTCTTCAAAGAAAATAGTCGGCTTTTTGGATAACGTGACGTAAAACGCGTAGTTCTCAGCTTGGCGAAAAGACCATGGAGGAGTTAATACAAATAGCTCTATGGGACTATAGCTATTTAATTGGCGTGAAACCAGTTGATCACGCGAGAATTTTAAGAGATATGTTAGTTTAATTATAAAAGTTGTTAGCTATCTCTATAAAAATGTTATCATACAATTTTTGTTAAGCCTTGGTACCTTGCACGCTTTATTGCGCTAGCGTCATTTATAAAACGCCGATGACCGGAGAAAAGCTATGACGACAGACCTCACCGGTAAACATTTCCAAAATCCGCTGTCTTTTTTGGTGAGCTCTGCTGAACGCAGCCCAGACCAGTGAAAGGTCTGATCGTAATCGGATAATAGCTTCGTGTTTTCATGCTTTTTATGGTACGCATTTACTTTCAGTGTGTGTAGCCACAAATAAGCTTTGGTGTTATGTAACGTTAACAGTCATGTTGACAAACTAAGAAAATCGTTGAGATGAAACGAGAGGATAGCGTTTACATGGCAACCCTGTTGTGAATATGGCTTTGAACATAGAGGGTATACAGTTGAGGAGTAGAAAATCGGGCCTTTACAAACACGTAAAGGTAATATCCCTCCAAAGTTTTATCTCTTCATTTCCCGTTTTTACCCCATCGGATGATTTTAATGTGTACAAGTATATCATTATTGGATGTAAAATGTCGTCTGATTTACAGTATATTTGCTATGCTTTGTATACTGCTTTAATATTTCATAAATTTTAACTTAAGAAACATTTCCATATCTGGGTAAATAAGTTTGTAAGTAGTCGTCTTGACTCGGAGAGGTAATATTTTGGTTTTCCCAACTTGTTATTATTATCTGTTCCTTCAGTCTTCTTTTAACTAAGTTTGTTGAGAGGGTGCTAAGTTTTAAAAATCTGAACTTAGCAAAAGCAAAGAAAAAGAATAGAGTAACGGTAGGCCAATCTGACATTTATTTTTAAAGCAATGATACTTTCAAACAAAAAGGATCTTTATAAGTTAGTAGCGTACAAGAAAAAGTGAAGACACTTGTGTATTTAAATAGATGTTAAAAACTTAAAGACACTTTAATTTTTAACATTTATATCATTTGAGTAATGAATCCAATTGAAATTGAATGATTGTAGGAGACAACGTATTTTTCTTCAGAGTATAGACGTCTATATACCGAACCAAGTTCAACTTCCCCCTTTTTGTCTCTTCCCTTCCCCCGTTTAACAAAGGATGAGTGTGTAGGCTTATAATATTTTTGTAGGCATAAAACCATAATATAAGGTATCTGTATGAGTAAGAGCAGAAGTGAGATGAGACCAGAAGTATTGAGCTAACCAAATTCTTCACTCGGCGAAAGTGAATATTCTTGATAACACAAGAACGGTTGGCCCTCTAGTAGCGGTTTCTGAATTTTCCCTCCAAAACGTGACAAGCTCGCGGTGGTAGACGGCCGTACTAGATTCAAGCACTCGCGTCCGTGTTCGGCCGCTTTAGGTTGAGGGGAAGGGGATAGGAAATGTTTTTGGAACTCGACCAATTTTTACTTCTCCGAGTGACGTATGTCACGGAGAGGTTCTGTAACGATCGTGTGTGTCGGGGTGTATCTGTGTGTGTCATTGTACAGTTGTTCCTTTGATACATCCTAACCAGATGAATGTGTTTGCATAAAACAGAATGTATCATTCAATCCGAACAAGTGCATGCATATTGATGAATGCATATTTTGCGTATCGGACATGAGGAATAGGAATTTTGGCAAATTTTGCACTGCCTTTTAACAATATACTTTAAACCATCACATGCGGCGAATTCATCTTCTTTTAAACTAGATTCGCTAGTGACAGACCAAGAGTTTGTGTTTAATTCTTTCACCAGGCTTAATGGTAATTCACTGGTATGTTTGGTTCGTTTTAAATTCACTGTTGATTTTGAGGTCACTTAACCTTTTTCAATTTTAATAAGGCGTTGTACGGATTGGTTTCGGTCAAAAGTGAAAAGTTTTTCTAGCCATTTATCATATATCTCTTGTTTTGTTTTCCTTGATGATACGTGTACTTAAGGGCCTTTGAAGGCTTGACATATCTCTCTTTATTACATCATCAAGGATTTTTTTCTTGTTACGCCAGCAGCAAGCTTTCGTTCGAACATATTCCTAACTGATTTAGAAAGTCGAAGATGGCTGAGTTGCTCCTCATGTCCATAATGTGTATTGCAATTATGAGTATGAATATTTCCATTCTCTCATTGGGTGTAAGTTTCAAGTGTAGCAGTGCAGTTGCCGTTAATTTTTAAAGAACCCATAGATTTAGGTTGGCGTAAACTCTCTGACTTTGATTGGTAGTTCCCAGTTCGGTTACAATATCAATATTCTATTTTGGACTATTTACGGTGTTTTGTGTTTCGTTTCAGGAATTGAATACAGTGTGTTTTCTCGTACTCTTCCTTCCAAGTTAAAAATGCTAGAAACATGATGTAAACAGCTTCAAGACTGTGATACTTCTATCAAGGATTAAAAGTTTCTTTGTGTTGTAGTAATTCAAGTGTCATTCATTTCTAGAACCATAATATCTTGTTGCACCATCCAAATATTTTAGAAGCCCAGTATGAATATCATATGAGTGAAACCTACCATAGTTTTCTGTTTTTTTTTTTATAAAAAGGAAAAGGTCTGCTACCTTCTGTTGGTCTTCTCTAGAATAATTTGGCGAGCATTAGAATCAGATATACCATTTAAAATACAAAATACAACCACTTGAATTCTCTTCACATATGAATATTTGTAAAAAAGCACATATTGTATGCTTTGGAAAATTAGTAAAATCTGATACATCTGTTCCATTTAATAATCATCTCATGGCTGCAACCCGATTTCTTTTGAAACCCATTTTTGATAATTTCCACCCAAAGAGCCTTATTTACAAAATTTTCAACTTAGTCGCCTACTAATTCTTATTTAATGTAATGCTCACATCTAAAAATATTGTTTTTGAAAATATATCAACGTATTAATAACGAGATATAACAAAACAAGTCAGAATTCTAAAATGTTGTCAACGAGTCAAGAAAATCCGAATATTGTTTAAAATAAACAAAATTTTGGAAAAAGTGGCACTTTATTAGGTTGAAACGAAGATGAATAAGCCATATTTTGGAAAAGTTCCCAATTTATTAGGTTGAAAACAAAATAAAAGTAAAATTTTGGAAAAGGTGCTACTTTATTAGCTGGAAATCAAAATAAAATAGGTAAATTTTGTAAAAGGTGGCACTTCATTAGCTCGAAACCAAAATAAAATAGGCAAATTTTGGAAAACGTGACACTTCAATAGCAGGAAAGCAAAATAAAATAGGCAAATTTTGGAAAAGGTGACACTTCAATAGCAGGAAACCTAAATAACCAATTTTTCCAAATGGCGGCAGCCCCACTTGTGTTTGACGCCCTCTAACGGTACAATAGCGAAACTAATTCGTGGAGTAGTCATTGCATTATTGTGAGTTTCATCGCCAAAGAATTTTGTCTAATTCCAAATTATATTTCATTTAAGGCGATAAAAATAATTCTATACACTAAAATAATTCTTAAATACAATATGATAAATACCTTCATAATTTTCAAATTCATGTTCTGGTGTATCAAACTCAAAATTATGCTCAATGGACAAATGTTTACGAAAATAATTTAAAACTTTAAATGAACAAGAAAAATCAGCTTCTCTACACTCAATACTGTACTGCTTTTCCTCCATTTTGGACTTCAATAATTTACTAAAAACTAAACTTTCACACATCCAAATTTGGGACCATAAAGCTGAAAAAGCTGTGAATCATTTTATTAATCCTAATTTGAATTTGAAAAGCGCGCTCGCGCGCGCAAGGAACGAAATCAGGATGTTGACTAGCCAATTACAGGCCGTCTACAAATCAAGCCAGATCAGCTCTACCTATCCTCGGAAAAAAGAGGCGCACATTTAGCCGATCATGAACGAACTACCACCCTGCTCAGTGTTCCTCAAAAAACTAGAAGCTCCGTGCCTATTTTGCGTGAAGAACTAAAGAAGATATCTGAGTAAGTTAGTAACGCCGAGAGGGGAGAAACGTGGAAAGACCATTTTCCCAAATCCCAACCTCTCTCCAAAGCAGGGGTATTATAGAAGGGATAAGACACATATACTAGAAAAAGCATTACACTTCTTGTACATATGGAAAAAATTAAATTCTGGTTTTAATAAAAAATATATAAATTCTATTTATGACATTTAGTGTTTTAATGAAATTCATTTAAAATTAATTAAATTTTGGGACACGATTTTTAACGGGCTAATAGTGCCCGATCGAAGTCAGATAGTCTTTAGTCCTATTAGTTAAAATCCAATGAAATACGCACGTATTCAATGACGTAATTTTAACACTGATTTTCTTCTGATATAGCCTCTTGGATCACGCAACTCGAAGACGCAGATTCTCGCGCTATACAAGCCCGCCCAATCGGCCCAAAACACATTTTAAGCCGAAAATCAAGGCCGTCAGCTTTTAACATGATCGTTTATGGAAGGAACACCGTTTTTTGGCCCTAATTTGGCAAATACTGGCTCAAATCTCTTGCAATTTTAATGAGATGTGTAAAATAAGGTTTGTGGGTTTTGTGCAAAGTTTAAAAGATTATATCTTGTAGTTTTTTTTATAAAAAAATTAAAACTTAGCCTAAATCATAGCCCTCAGCTTTTAACATGGCCGTCTATGGGGGAACCACGTTTTTTGCCCCTAATTTGGCAAATACTGGCTCAAATCAATTGAAATTTTGATGAGATGTGGACGGAAGGATTTTGTATGACCGAGCAAAGTTTTATAGCTCTAAACCAAATAGCTTTTTCCCTGAAATTCAATAAAGTTTTATTTGTACATGAGCACAAGCTAAAGAATGAAGTTTATTCGTTTTAAATTTCTCAGTAAGGTTTCGGCGCGAAATATTGGCGCGAAAAATTGGTTAGTAGCTGTTGAAACTGGTTTTCACTTTACCTCCCTCTCTCCTTCCACCTTCGATCCTCCATCCTTCACTCATCATGCGCCGTACGGTTGTGCATCACAGTTGTCCTTGAAAGACGCGGAATTTTGACTAAAATTATGTGTAATCGTTTATTCAGGTATTCCTCTATTTCTATTTAAAATTAATCTTATTATATAACACTACCTATCCAAGATCATATTTCTCTATATAATTGTAAACATTGTTGTCGGAAACCGAAAACCTAGTGCCAGTCTTAAACCAAATGTGTTCCTTCTTTTCAGAATTCCTTTCTGGTTGTAATATTCAGGTGTTAAGAACATCTTATCAAAATTACACATTTCTTTAGATTTTCAGCAACATTTGGTTATTTTCAAATTGCAATGTCCAGTGAAGTGCTGCAATTTCTGAATACTAACGTTGAATACTCAAGTACTAATCATTGTAATTATGATTAGCTTTCAAACATTTTCTATATTTCTGTAGTTCTAACTTCTAACACCTACGATAATCAAAAACATGCTGTCCTGCTGCATTCCATTTTGCAAATCCAGATCTAGTAACCAACAATTGACTTTTCACCGGTTTCCGGTTGAAGAAGAACTATGCAAACAGTGGACAAAAAGGATATGCCGAGATGATCTGAACCTTTCGTTTAAATCGCGATTAGTTTGCAATTTGCATTTCAAAGAAACTGATTACTGCGAAGGTATTGAGACCATTTTCCAAACGATACAGTTCTAATATTGACTTCAATAAAATTTTATTTATTTTTTAGGTTTGAAAATACGCAAACTTACACCAGGTGTTGTGTCATCAATATTTCCTGGCTTTCCTAGTTACATGGTTCCAAAAGAATATTTTAAAAGGAACAGAAAGGAAATATCATTGTCAGAACCACCCCCTAAAAGACGATATTCCAGAAAATACATTGATGGGGAAAAACAGCCTGATATGGCAACAACTTCCAGCCAAACAGACAAAAGTCCATCTGATTTGACCGCAACAACTTGGAGTCAAACTGACCAAAACACAGACCCGACCACGACAACTTCGAGTCAAACAGACCAAAATACAGACCAAACGACGAAACCTTCGAGTCAAACAGACCAAGCTAACACTGATTCAACCACAACCTCCACTCAAAAAGACCAAACCACTCCCTATGCCACAACCTCTAGCCAAACAGACCATAGTATCATAGATGTGACAACAAAAACTAGTGACATATCTCTTAACGCTTGTGCTGCAGCTCTAGAAAATTTACTTGTCAAAGTGACTTAGATCTTGAATCTGGTCAGCGTACAATTATTTTGCCTCAGCATCCTTCGTTGGAGAGTAGAAAACAAAAAGCTTCTATATCCAAAGCGTGTCGGCTTGGTGACAAATTGCAAGGTCTGCAAGAGCGACTAACAAATGCAGAATCTGAGCTACAACAATATAAGGAGGGTGCTTTCAAAAAGCTTTAACGGATAATTGAAGAAGCTGAGGAAGGATGTGGGGAAGCTACTTTCCTTTTAGACATAGTTTTCAATTTTCCTTCCTGGAACCCTGATGTCGTTCATCAATGCGCTGTTTGGAATTTTACCTCAACAAAAGGAGTTAACAATCCCCGTAAAACTGGTTTTTTGAAACGTTCCTCTAAATCTACCTTAAAAAGGTATACTGGAGAAGTTGGCGGAGAAACTGGCTGCACCAAGCTGGTGAAAGAACGTCTCAAATCTGAAGTGAATCATCTGGAACCTCAAGAGAGATTTGTTTCACTCATCATTGACGAAATGGCTATTAACCCTAAAGTGATATATGACAAACGGATTGACAGAGTGTTAGGTTTGAAAGATCTGAACAAAACAACAGAAAATTCGTCTAATTTCGCAGAGAATTTCAGCGATGAGTACCGAATGCTAAAGTAACCAGTTGTTGCAAACCAGCTTCTGTGCTTTGTGATTAATGGACTTTCAATTTCCTACACAATACCTGCGGCGTATTTCTTTACAAGACAGACCACTTGAGAAGACCTGCACCAACTCGTTCTCTATCTGTTCTTCGAAATGTTGAAGAATGTGGGTTTTTATTGTCAGAGTGGTCACTGTAAATTCCAAGACTAATGTTGCCATGATGCATCGTCTTGCAGCCATAACGATCACTATAGAGTCGACTGTATCTTGCGTTGGATATCTTCTGCAGCAAGGATTTCATTATGTATTGACCAGGAAATTAACAAGTGACAATATTGAGCTTTTTTCAAAACTTAGGGCCTCAGCAGGGGGTAACGACATGCTTGATGCAAGGGCAACACTGTTCAGTCTCAAAAACATCTTGAAAAAGGGGAAAATTAATGGTTCTTCCAGTGACGCCAATGTTGAAGATCATAACTTCCCACTTTCCGCCCTTTCCAGCAATGAGCTTCAAGACCAGGAAGTTGCAGATACTTCTACAGGTACAGTATCACCTTCAAAACTACCATTTAATGTTATCTCTGTTCTAGATGGGCTTTTTGTACTTCCGACTCCACAGAGAGAAACCCTAAACTTGGCTAGCAGGATATGTCTTGAGATTGATGCGAGAAAGGGAGTTCTGTGGTTTTTGCCAAATGAATATTTCCCAGCCACGAAAAAAGTCCCCTCTTCTCGATCAGCTGGGTCCTATTCTGAGGCGTTTGTTAAGTTTTACGATCAAAGTTTTCCGATCGGTGTACCGAACGTCCCATAACGAACATTGTTTTTGGACTACAAAAGTTCGGATTCTGAGACACGTTTCACAGCCGTTTGTTACCCTTTCGTTAGAGAAATGAGACACTTGGCCTTTCGGAATGAGATGTTAGGAGGTTTTTTTTCATTCTACACATCCTAAAGTTTTTGGTCACATAATCTATTAAAGGGAGGACGAAACGGAAAATCAAGTGATTTGTTATCGATACCTCTGCTAACTAGAACACCCAGATGCATAGTGAAACAAAGAATAATTGTTCCCCTAGCATTTAAAAAGCAATATAAGTTTTTAGTTCTTCAATTATTTGATATGAAGTAGTCCGACCACTTGCCCTATGTCATCCTCTCTTTAAGCAGACGCTTTCTCGGTTTCTTGTCTTCATTCACATTACGAGCTAATCCGAAAGTTATCGTAGCTAAACAACTTTAAACTAGTGAGGCATAAAACATCTGAAAAATATATGGGTAAGTAATAAAAGTCCTTTAATTTAACTTTTCTAGTTTTATCATTAATGATGGGTTTTCTAGATAAATAAAGACGTAGTTAAAGGGTAAATAACAATAAGCCTTGGTCATATATTTATATAGCCAATATAAAAAGAAGGATCGGTAGGGGCTGCAGCGATGTGTAGTTGTTCGCGCTTTAAAACCGGATATACATATTCACAAGAGCACTGCGGCCCCCTTCGACCCCCCTTTTTATATTGGTCTATACAAGTAAAGGATTATTTAATATATACTCAAAGAGAGTGGACAGTATGGCTCCTCGTGGACCTAAGGTTACTTGCAATCAACGTTCATTGATGGTGGAATACATGGAGTCCCACCCGGAATTAGTCTCTGGTAGATTTACCGCAGAATTTACTAGAGTAGCTCAAGACAGATTGTGGGAGCAATTAGTAGATGTCCTTAATGCCGACGGTTTAGGTCCTACGAAAGATCTTAAGAAGTGGAAAAAGGTTTGAAAACCATTGCTTCACATACGGTTACCATTTCAAATGTGTTATTTATATTATAAGTCGTGGGCTGATTGGAAATCAGAAAAAAGGGAAAGGCTGCAGCTATAAAAAAGGCCCAGAGTGGCACTGGAGGTGGCTCAAAATCCCCGCTCGAGCTCACAGATTTAGAAAAACGTTTGTTAGCTGTTAAAGGTGCACTATGTGTAGACGGTAACGTAGCAGTGCCTGAAATAGGCTTTCAACATTAGAACATAAGCTCCAAACGGTTAATAATTAGAACAACACACCCTCTGACTAATATCTGTTAATCAAAAAGGTATGCATTGTGTATTTTGTTAACATGTTTCTTGGTCACAGCAAAAGGAAACTCTAGGTTTTTCCATCGAAACGAAAGTAGCAGGGCCCTCCCATATTAGTGTAGATAATGTAATTCGAGAACCGCCAGAAGAAATTCATATTGAAGAGGACATCGATGGTAATTTTAGTTTCGAGGTAATTGCTTCAAATGAAGTTGGGAAGGAGTCACACGCAAAAGACTTAACCAGGGGGGTAGTTACCCCTGTTACAAACCATTTAAATGACGAAGAGCGTGGTAAGGTTGTCAGTTGTTTCCGGTAATTATAATTTTCGAGGAATGTTTCCACTTTGCAGTTAATAACGCACAGCAGGCGAACCCTCGTGAGGATCAAGAGGATGCTGAACCAAGTAGAAAACGACGTAAGGAAATCTAAAGTTTAATCTAACTTTATTACACTAAACAAAACAATTTTGGAACGTTTAGGAAAGAATGCCAGCACGATAAATAGTCAAAATTTGAATAAAGCTACTGATACATTGAAGGAAATCGAGGACAATAAAAACAATATAATCATTGGAATAAAAACAACCATGGAGGAAAGAACTGTTGTTGAGAGGGAGAAAGCTAAATCATTGGAAAAAATGGCTCAAGCGTTTTGTGTAGGGTTGTTAGTCGGAAAATTTTCCCGAAAATGACCGAGCTATATTTTTCCGGAAAATTTTCCGTATTTTTCCGCTACCGGTTTTTCAACTAAAAAGTTAAAACTTTAAAATTTTTCAATTGCCTTTCTTTTCAAAACATTCATTATTTTGTTTTAGCTGAATTCGGAGGGGTAAAAAATTGTCCAAGGGCAGGGTGTCTAGTGACCAATATTCTCTATAGGAAAAGCTCACTCGTTCGCTATCGCTTGCATGCATAGGGTTACTGTTTGCTCTTATGACAGTATAAGGCGTTAGAGGGTCGAGACCTAAACGTTAAGAGACCCAAGTGAAACTAAAATTATCAGGCATAAAGGATAGCTATCGTCTGCGTCATTGTAAGGGAAATGAAGTGTTATGTTGTTAATGTTATTAAGTTTGATAACCCTGTTTAAAGTCACAAATTATGGAAAAATCAACCACTAATATTTGGCGGTACTTTAATAAATCTACTAATGATGGCGAAATAACTGGAGAATGTTTTAAATCTTTAAAAGTTTGATAAATTTACTCAAAGCTCACTTAATTGCTAGTTTTATATTTTTCCGATTAGCGGAAAAGTTTCCTCTTCGCGGAACATTTTCCGGCAAAGTTTCCGGAAAATTTTCCGCATATTAGTTTTACGGAAAATTTACAACCCTAAACGTAACCGTAAACGGTAACCGCTCCTGATCGAGAAAAAACCAATTAAACCTAATTAACAATTTAAATTAATAAATATTATGTAATTACTGTGAATTTTCATTTGAAATAATTGTGTTGTTTCGATAACATTTGTGAAGTATTCAATAGCCTAAAAAAGTGTTTTAGTTACGAGTTATCGTTTAATTACTTTTATTTAAACGTAACCTTACTTCGTCACTCCATTCCCCCATGCTCCAGCGGAGTATCATCGGCTGAACTGCAAGTGTAAGCTTGCATGGGCAACGTTAGGAATTCTTGTGGAATTTTGCTCAATTTGTCATAAATAATGTCGAATTCTACACCAAAATTGACGTCTTTGACGAAAACCGCGTGATTACCGCGAGTCTCCTTAACAAGTAAACGATGGTATTCACCATCATTCAATAACGCGGCGTAAGGGTGATCTGAAAATTGATTTATGGAAAATTCCACGAATTTCATTGCAAAGTACGCGTTGCCAATTACTGAAAGAAAAAATTTTTTCGACAACAAACACGTGACTTAATGACAAAAGGAATGTTAAAATTTTGCTCTATTTCTTCAAAATGCCAGTCAAAAAATGTTTTCATTTCCTTACATTTAATTTAAAAACTAGTCTAATTATAATAAAAATCTAACCACTTGAATAAAAAATCGATTCGGACTCTCGGCAAACGCGACTTTTAATGGAATCAACGAATAATCAACTTTAAGAACATCACCCGGAATATAATTGTAAGCGTTCGAACGAAGCTCCGTTAGTTCTGTCGAACCAAATTAAACATTACGCAACACTTTAACTTATTAAAAACGCTAATAAAGTTATAATTTTAACCTTCGAAGCTTTTAAGGGGTTGATTTATCGGAAAACACTCAAAGTCCTGGAAGATCAAAGCTTCTCGAATCGACACGGGACCCTCGTTTGATGATTTTGGTCGAAGTAAATCAACTTCTAACTTACCCCCTACTTTTTCCATAACCTGAAACAACACTCAATTCAAAGCCCCATTTATCGCAATGGTCACTGTCGACTTACCTTCATTACTAATACTCTTTTGTTTACGTATCTGTGAAAGACTTCAGTCGCTTACGGTTCCCAAACTCCCTGTTGTTTTAAAAGCGTATTTATTGAAGCTTAATCGTATAAATCAATTAATTGTAATTACATTGTCATTTTTGGGAACAATGTCCCATAGGGTCCCATAGGGAACATTTAATAGCTTGTGGGTGAATTTTCAAAAAAATTTCTTTGATAGTTCGTAGGCTGTTATTGAAGACACCCCTAAATCTTTTAGTACAACCTTTAAACACTTATGGTAGCGCCTCGCTGTTCCCAAAATCATAATACAAGACACGGACGAAAATGTTCTCTGTGTCTCTTGGCTTCACGCGATCAACAAGCGTATTGTTAACAATGTCTGCCGTAGACAATTTTTCTACCCCGTTTTGACCCTCGACAGTCAAACCATTCTCGTCTTTGTTGTCATCATTCAAACCATCTTTATCATCATCGTCATCATCATTTACTACCTCGTTAATCTTTGTCTCTCCATTTTTAATCAATTTTGAAACATTAACTTCGGCTCGATAAAACCGATTATCGATGGAATATTTCGCCAGAACTTTCTGACCTACAACCATCAAACGGAATAAAGGGGCTCAATTCTAACCGTAAACAAGTAGTATGCCTACATATTTGACTCCTTAGAAGAACGCCAGCGCAACTTGAAAATGAATTTACCTTGAATTACCGAAGTCGGGATTGCATTACGACTATCAGGATTTTTGCACCAAGATTGAATGTTAGTGTTCAATTGGATAAAGGGCGTTTTATCTTCAACCCGATGGACTTAAAATAAATGCGGGTTCGCGATATGTTGGACCTCAACGTCGCTAATTTCCCCTGCTTTTTATAACCATCTTGTTTCGAAAATCCGATTAAATTTTCAATTAATCTTTAAATTTATAACAAAATACCCTAAATTAACCCAATAAAGATAATATCAGCCCTTTAAACTTAAACCTATCCCTTTAAAATTTACCGAAAAGAAATTATTTCGTACATTAGAAAAGGAATGTTGACACAAAACTTTCTAGAACTCACCTATACCCCTATATCTACAGTGCAAAATGAAATACCTAGCAACTAAAGTATTTTCCAAGAACCCAGAGGAATGTCTCGCTGATTTAGACCCCAAGCAAAAAGACCTCTCTAGTCCCTATCCTGGTATTTGGCCCGAGAAACTTCTAGAACATTTTTTAACCCTTAAACTGACCAATCCCAATTTGGTTTCAGATTTAAAAGTTTAGCCTATTCGTTTATAACATAAATCCACCCTACTACGTCATAAATATGGTCCACTATTCGCCAAACCAAAGTCAATCAACAAACGTCTTTGTCCCAGAAATCCTTGCAAGAAACTTGAAGTTATATATACAAAGTCCCTCCTGTCCCACCCTCAGTCGATTCCTGAACTGCTTAACAAAATTCTGTCGGCTCATCATTAAGAAATCTTTAAACGAAATTCTGTCAGCTCATCTTTAAGAAATCTTAAGAAGTCCGGAGTATTATTTTATATTGAAATTTTTTTATTCATTTTGGTACCTTTATTTTTCGTCAATTTGAATACCTCCTTTTTCGGAGAAAACTCGGAGATATTTTTTTAACCCCTAAAAAGAAGAGAAGAGGCGAGAGTGCGCGAAATAAATCGAGAAAAAAAATATAATTAACCCTTAAATCGCGTAACTAGAAAAAAAGAAGATCCTCAACCACTAAGAAGAATTTGGAAGAAAAACTACTTGGCGTAAGAAATTAAAAACTTGATATTATTTTGATAAACTGGCTTGAAACTATGGTTAAAGAAATGGTAGACGGATTTACTCATTTTTTTTAATCTTAACTTTCTATTTTTGAACATTATTATTTTAGTGCATAGCTATAAAATTTTACCCTAAATACACTGAACTTTACATTTAAAACTTATAGGATGTAGGAGGTACTCAAATTGAGGAGACATTCAAAAGAGGTTATAAGTTGCAAACCTCCCTTAGATGTAAGTTTAAATTTTGTTTCAATTCTTATTTTTACCCCTAAAAATTTTGTGAAATTTAATAAACAAGATTGAATATTATTTTGAATATTAAAAATTGGATTAGAATCTATTTTGACTCTCAATTGACACATACCATCAAACGCGGTCACTTTTTATTCAGAAATTTTATAAGCCCCTCGTTCCCGTTAACAGGCCTTAACTCTCCACAACTGACTGCATTCTAACATTTTGTCTAGCGTTAGCGAGGTTGAATGATAAATGAAAAGAGGTAGGTGTTTGTCTTGCATCTTCACCCCTCTCGTAAGACGTTGAACACCCACCCCACCCCCATAAAAACAAATGAAGAAGGTAGAAAAAGGCTTATAAGACGAGCCTTTAGCCACGGAAGCTTACAATTTAAACAATATTCTCCTATTTTCAAAAAAAAGTTCGCTCTAACGTTACTAATAGGTTTTCACTTTCAATGTTCCCGGGTGTGCTCCATCCACGAACCTTTTGGTTAACAGACGAACGCGCTAATCATTGAACAAGAAGCTTCGCATATGAACGATCTTCACATAGTTTCAAAACATTTTGACATTAACCTTACTGATATGACTACACTTCAATTCTCCCGGGTGGGCTCGAACCACCAACAATTCGCTTTAATAAAGCACGCGCTAACGATTGCGCCACGGAAGCGTACAATTTAAAAGATCTTCACATATATTGTTAAAACTTTTTCTTTTTACGTTACTAATATGACTTTGCATCAACGCTCCCACGTGTGCTCGACCCACCAACATCTCGGTTGACCGCAAAACGCACTAACCATTGTGCCGCGGAAGCTTAGAATACTAAAAAATAGCTGAAACGTCTTTTTCACCCCTGGTTAACAGTTACCACAATTTTCAGAAGCGCACCCTACACGCTCTATAATCTAAGCAAAAAACGTGGGGCCCGTTGTTATAGTTACAAAGTAAAAAGTTATTCCGAGTATAAACAAACATTTGTGCGAATTTCAGATATACTGACACAATATTGTTTGGGAAATGGAACATCATTTGAGGTAAATTTTGTACTCTTTTTGCGCAAGAAACTGAGTGAGTTTTTTTATTGCTCTGAATGTTATTCAAACAGAAGTTCGGACTCTAATAATATTGAAGTCTGCATTTGACGTTCTTTATGTAATGTTTGGACAGTAAAATTATACTCGGTTTATAATCTCAACATCAACGTTTTTATTGTGACAAAAATATGTTCAATATAATTTAATAAATCATGTGGAATTTAAGAAATATATTTTTCAATTAAATGTTTAAGTTTTTTTAATTAGTGATCATTTAACATCATGATGGATTTTGATTTTCACAATTAGTGGAAAATTCTTGGGAATAGTCTACAAGATGATGAAATTCATGGATGTCCCCCATTTACTTTGTGTAAAACAAAGATCATGTTAAGACCGCATAAAGCAATCTTAAAACCGATATTCATATAATTAATTTTAATAACCAATATACGTTTTACATTCACACACAAACGATTAAAGTTATGCCGTTTTGCATTGGCTGATAGCAATCAACCACTATGGAGGAATAATTAATGAAATATTATATAATAAATAGATTTTTAAATAAAATTTCATTCTCGAACTGTCCCGTGTAGTTAAAAAAGAACACCATCTCACCCACAAACTCAATCCGAGTCAACCTCATCTACTCAAAAAAGTCAATCTCAGTCAACAAGCTCTGCACCGCAGAAATATTTACACCACATGGAAGATGATGATGATGGCATCGTAGAATTTGATGAATCAATTTTAGATTCAATAGAAAGGCAATCTTTCAGGGATAAATTCCAAAATCAGCTACCACGATTAACATGAAATTTATTTTGATAAATTTGCAAGCATGATAACCAAGCACGTTTTGTTTTATTAATATTTTTTATAGTCTCAAGAGATAAATGTTTCCAAAGTCACGAAAGAAACTACTCATCGATCACTTACTACAAATGAACTTGAAAAAACTGACGTCAACGTAAATCGAGAAGAAACCACGACAATCTATGATGACCAAACATCATCGCATACCGTTAATGAATTATATGCTAGTCAACCCAAATCTGATAAGGACATTTTCAAGTAAACGAATTTAAGTTTCTGTAAAATATGTTGCCTCCCTCTATATTTTTATTTCATTTCTTTCTTTTGTAAGTCAAATCAGACTTGGAATTTCAATATTTTCATTCAGTTCCTAAATATTTTTAAATTCAAATTTTAATATCACTAAAACACATTGAAAATGTATAGTTTCATACATAATATATTTTCTTTGCCTAATACGTTATATCAAAACACATGAAAAACATGAATTGTGGATAATTGATATATATCAATGGATAGGCAATTTCACGGATACAAAAACATTACACTAGTCAATATCTATCGATGTCATGACTATTTGATTCTTTTCGATCCGCTATTTCAAATGATGGTGGTATTTTTAATCCAAAAGCCATATAACCCGTCTATAGAACATCAACAACTACTACACTCAATATTAACCAAATCTCTTCAAAGTGACGTTTAAACATTATTTACTTAGGTATTATATTATATTATATTTTACAAGATGGCCGCATATCACTTAATAAGGTTCCTTTGGTTCACGCACATCCTTATTGCTTGTTCTATACTCGTTTTGTGATCCGATTATTTTATAACCTTATTTCCACTAGCCCTACATTAACTTTTAAAAAAGTTCCCTTTATTGCTCGCTCTACATTAACATAGAATAATGTCAGAAGCCAGAAAGTTCAGACTGGCGTCAATGTTGGACTGACAAAGACCAGAAGATTGAGGTGTACAGAATATCAATGCCACATATTTCACCCTGAGAGGTAAAAAACCCTTTGCCCTTAGCCCCTACCCTATTTCAGAGTCACACTTGAATCCCAAATCGACTTCTCTATTCCGTTTTTACTAATTAACGATATAGAAACTCGACCTATATTAACTTTGAAAATAATCTTAATAACTCGCTTACCATTAACTATGAAATGAAATACCATGTGTCGACTTTATACGCAATCCTCGTTATTCGTCCTATTTAAACTTTGACATACGTCACTCGGAGAGTTAAAAACAAAACCTGTATTTTATTTCACTTCGGGGATCATGTGTTTATTTTTGGTACACTAGGCCTATAAACAGATAAAACTTTATTTTTAACGGCAGAATCCAAGCCTTAGTCTTCTGCTTGTCGCCTCTTAAGTAGTATATACACAGTCACATTAAATAATAATAAAAAAATGTTTTTGGAATATCAAATTGAAACAGGGCTTTATAGCTATAAAACTAACAAATGCATCCAAATTACGAAAAATATTTCGATATATTCATTTAGTATTATTAAAAAAGAAAATATTAAGGTTTTGTAGGATTTCTTTACATGGGCGAACTGGTAACGCGGCGCACTAGTGTAACAGCGGACGCACACACACAGAGAGAGAAACACGTAGACTGCTTTTTAACTCTTTCTGTATTAATTTTAACTTGAGAAATAAGATTATCTTAAATACTAAAATAAATATAACTAATATTAAACATATTATTCGTTAGTTATTCGCCTTACTAAGCGTTATATCGTTTTAAATTAGAACAATTAATCATTCTTGAGAGACTTGGCTAATATTGATGTTTGAAATGAAGCATAAGCCTGTTGCTTCGCCTTACTCAAATAGGTAGTATATTAAGGTTTCGAATCTCAGCTATAGGTAAGAACAGCGCAATTGCGTGAACCTTTGCTGGAAGCCCCGCCATTGGGAGGCTAGACGTTTCTCGTAACCATAGCCATTCGCCGCGTATGTATTAAGCTTAACTATGATGATGGAGATAGAAGCCAGTAAGTGCCGACTGGTGTCCATGTGGGATGGACAAAAGACCAGATGATGGTGGTTTTTAGATGCCAGTAATGGCAGACTGGTGTCCATGTGGGATGGACAAAAGACCAGATGATGGTGGTGTTTAGAAGCCAGTAAGTACAGACTGGTGTCCATATGGGATGGACAAAAGACCAGATGATGGTGGTGTTTAGAAGCCAGTAAGTACAGACTGGTGTCCATGTGGAATGGATAAAAGACCGGATGATAGGGGTGTTAGACAGACAATGGTGTCATAGGCATTGTAAGTGGAATACAATTTTCCAAATTTCCGGTCCAGAATTTGGGAAAACCTTTGCTCCGATTTGAAAACTGCGAACGCGGTCCGCTGGAGTGCAAGTCAATAACAACAGACAGACACGTCGAAATTAGAACCTCTCCGTGACATACGTTACTCGGAGAGGTAAGAACAACTGGCGTAGAATATTAACCCCCATCACTGTTTTATGGCTAATCCGTGTATCCCGGGAATAAGGGCCTACCGGCCCTCTAGAATAAGAAAAAAAAATTAATAATTTACAAAAACATTGCAGTAGGTTTTTGAACTTAATTGACTGAAAAATATAGCACCGTCAGCGGAGAAGATTATTGAGCATCATTTTCAACAAATTAGTTCAAAAATACTAAGTATGATAAATTCTACAAACGGACCAAAACGAAGAGAAAGAAAGTTGAAAGATATTTTACAAATATTGCAGAAAAAAGGGAAGTTTTAACAGATAAAAAAGTTAAAGGTAAAAACAGAATTAAATGAACCGAAGTTATCAAGCACCAATTGCTCTTTCATTAAGGGCGAATGCCCATTGCCCATTCCTCACCCCCCTTAATTTTCCATTGAGTGTGTGAAGTTTCTGAATTTCGCGGTTTTATAAGAGCGCCCTCAGACGGTATAAATCAAAAATAATTTAGTGAGTGAAAATGGCCGCCTCCATTAGTGATGTTTGTTCCACAGTCCTAAAAAATTGGGCTACTGAATTTTTTAAACTAAAAACGCGATTATGCTGTGTAATTTTTATTTGGGTAGTAAAGTTACCACTAAAGATAAAGCGACGACATGTAATATCAAAAAAATTGTTGATAAAAAGAAAACATCTGGAAAATATTCTGTTAAGCCATTGAAGAAACATAGTTTATTAACCCAATGCCATTTCGAACCTATTGCTAAGCATAAGAAAAATATTAGTAAGGTAATTAAACCGGATGCCAGTACCCAGATGGAAACCTTTTTAAACTGAGGTATTTGATTGTATCATCAGAACGCTGGAAAAAGAATTTGACGAACTACTTTACGAGGTAAGCGTTCATTTAATAATTCCAGGAATACGATATTGAACCGCAAGAAAGTCGTTAATTAAAATTTTGCATTGTAAATTAAAGAAGAATATTCTGGATCCTCTTTGTTGTCTATATCAAGAAAAGGTGTTCTGGGGTTTTTAAATCAAGGTCATGGGTTTTGTGAACAGCCGATTAATTTGGTTGTGCGAGTGAATGGCAATTGCAGCTTGGTTGTTTTTGTCAAGAACCCAAAAACCTTTACTATTCTAAACCTTGATGGTCTGATAGACAGCGAAATTTTAATGGCTAAGCTAAATATTATCTCAGATTGCGCAGGTCATGTATTTTGCCCTGGGGTGAATCCCGACAAGCTTAATAATGCCAGTCTGACTTTACCGAAAGGTCTGATACACATAAAATATCCTTTTGAAGGCTTTCAGCCAGACAAATGTGATTGGCCAACTTTACGTGTCAAGGGAAGATGGACCTTAAGGGCCAAAAGGGGGGGCTGAGGCGAAGTTCTTCGGACCTGAGCCTGCGGTTCCCATCCCCCATGGCATAATTCGCCAGAAGATTCACTACCGGATGTCTGCACTTCAACTGCAGCTCTGGCTTGACATGGATGGACAGAGACAAGTCAAGGAATTTATCCTGGGTCCCTCCATTACTAGGGCAAAGGAACTGCTTGCCCTTACCAAAAGTAAAATTAGGCTGGTTACCAGTCTCCTTACTGGACACTGCCGGCTGAATAGACACCTGCACTTGTTAGGCATCGTCGATGACCCACTCTGTAGGTTCTGCCGGGAGGTAGAAGAAACCTCCTCCCATATCCTCTGTAGCTGCGACTACCTCGCGGCCATGAGGTTCGAGCATTTTGACATGCATACTATGGAACCTAACCAGTTCTCTACTGTCTCGGCCAATCGGATTCTCCGATTCATCGAGGCGACAGGACTCTTCGCAGTCTAACCAGCTCGGGGTGCACAATATACCTTTGGTATCGGTGCTCGACGCGGCGACGCGTCACCCCCTTCAACAATAACAATAACAATAAGGGCCAAGACACCCAAGGCTTAGTTTGATTTTACGAACGTAGATGGCGCAGAAATTCAGTACCGATTTTGAAATGCATAGTAGGATATCGATTGATTTTAGAGGTTTTACTCCCAATTTTACTACCAATAACGGTTCCATAATGTCTAGTCACCAGTTGAAAACTGTCAATGGAACCCCTCAATTTCAAAGAAATGTAATTGGGCAGGAAATTCAGAGAAAGGTTTTACATTAGTATAAGGAGTCCAATAGATAAAAATCTATGAGCTCATCCTGAGGCTGTAATCAAATACTAGAAAAATCTTTTCTCGTCATACTCTCGGAAAACGTTGCTTCAACTATAAGACTATAAGTTTATAAGATATGTTAAAGAAGTATGACACTACAGATACTTTGTAATGCTAGAGCCTTACTTAGAGCTAGTTCAACATCGACAAGCGAGAATAACTACCGCGGTTTTGCAGTCCATCTTCCTATTTAGTCTGTACTAAACTTGCAAATCTATGACGTTTCACCAACCATTACTTCATGGCAAGCTCTCGGTAACCAGTGACAAACTTATGGAACATATCTTATGAACTTATGATACTTCCAGTGGTATTATCGAGAAGACTAAATACACAAGGGGGGGGCGTTGAAGACAAGTTTTGCCATACTCTGTGATTACAATCACCGTTTTCCTGTCACCATAGCTTTTCAGTTTAGTATTAGAGACCTGCCACAAAGCGTCTATAAAGAGGGGTCTTATTCAGGAAAAGGGGGAGGTGTGCTAGTTGTTCTAGGGGGTAGCGGTCATTTAGTACCTTTTTTTTGAACGGGGAGAGGGGCACATTAACTTTACCTAACTCCTAAACTCCCCTTTATCAAGGGTGGACCTACCCCTTTCTTTCAATTTCTGCGGGAACGTAGCTACCCTACCTGGGTCCGGGATCATTATTTCTAGTTGTCGACCTCAATATCGGACGCGAAATTTCAATTGCTTCAATTTGTTTTCTGTCTTAAAAATGGCACGTAGTTCTAAACCACATCCTACTAAAGTGCAAGCGCTCACGTCAAACAAGGGTTCGAGCCCTGTGACCAATAACTCAGCTGATATGGAAATAGTGAAATTACGACAATGTAGAAGGGCCCGTCAAAAGATAGCTAAGAATAACCGGGAATAAGAGATAAAAATTGCCAACTTTTTATCCTGATTATCCTAGAAGAAAAAAAAGCCCTTTTAAGGGCTACCCACTTATTGAAAAAAGGTTCATCTAAAAATGTATTGAAAAAGACCAATGAAAAACACGCTTTATGTCAGGCATATCACACCATAAGAAAGTGTAGGCGAAATAAAAGAACTAAATACGATTTCCAGAATTTGACTATTTGAAACGATACAAAATAAGTCCATTTTTTCAATTAGGAAAATTTTGTGGTGAGTATATTTCCGAAATCCGAATTGAGATTTTAGTTTAGTTGTGTGCAAGTTGCAACTGCACTTGTCAATATAGACAAACTAAGGCGGGCGGATACACAATTTTAAACATCATAGGAAATAATGTAGTTTGGACAAGTGCGCTTGAACCATACTATAATACCTTCCTTATCTCAAGGGGTTATCTGTGGCTACAGGAGTATAAGATTTCTCAGACTTTCTGTGGCTACTCTAGCGACCACCTTTGTTGTTTCATTTCTTTCCTCCTTATCTATCCTGTCATCGCTGCTTGCCCATAAGTAATTCTATGACACTCGTTTACACCCCCATTTTATCCACCCTCATCGATAGTAGTTTTTTTGGGTAATAGTTCCTATTGCAATTGAAATCTTAGGAATCCCGACTTAACTGACATCTATTGGTTTAGGCAACTTTAGCGGACCGAAGCGGTTATAATTGAATAACTAATTTAGATTTCAACTTATACCATCCAAAATATCCAAGAATATAGGCCTATCGTTGTTTTATAAAACGCAAAAAAGCCTTCCTGTCTAACAATGTTTTTGAATGAGTTACACGGGAAAATATTTTGATTAATGTTTTAATTAATTTTAAAATATCTTAAGTATTTAAGGCTTTAAAAACTATTTTATGTACTTAAGAAAGGTATGAACTACTAGGAAAAAAATTAATTTTGGAATTAAATTGTAAAGTTTGTTCCCTGGACAGGAAATAGAAAGCTTTTAGTTTGATATAATGGCTTAAACAATTATTTTAGTTTATTAATTGGATTTTACACTAATCCATTTAAAAATTATTTTACGTTGTTAGGTATCGTAAGTATATTTCTATATAAAAATATAATTCAGTGTGACTTCATTTTAATAAGAGCTACATAGGAAAAACATTAAGAAACTGGTGCTTTGCTAATTAATCAATATTTAATTAACTAATTAGCCAAAAATATGGTTGTCATATTAGAGTAGTAAAAACATGTCCAAAATTACGAAAAAAAATCAGTTAGACTGCAATATTCTAAATCTGTAAGCACTGGACTGGATTTTAGAAGCTAAATTTTTGGTATACTTTGCCCTTTACATTTTGAAATGAAATCTTTTAAGTTGGAAACAAGTAGAGGATGTCTACAAAAGGGACGAAGAGCGAGCTAAGAATGAACAGCTCAGATCAGAACGTTTCTTATTGAAAAGCTATATCGAGAGGGACTCCTGGACGAGACTAAATGTTGCACCTTCAAAAGTGCTTCAACAAGAGGACGTCATAGTGAGCTGTATGAAATGGATTTGCTCATAGTAAAAATGGCTCGGAATTGGAACTCAGAAGCGCATTAGAAACTTTTAAATAGCTTAGAGCTTGCAACAAAATATTCTAAAATGGTTTTCTTGGAGCACCGCGAGTTACTATCATTACATCAAAGGGTCTTCTTGCGATAGAAGAAGGCTTTTCGTATTTTCAAGAATGGCTGAAAGAAGTGCTGGAAGAAAATTCCGATGTAAACATTAACAGCCCCCGCCAAGGGATAATTTTATCATGGCAAACCTGGGATTTATTAAGAATAATGATTTATGGTTTAAAAGGCTTAGCTGAAGATTTCTTCTATCTTTATCCAGGATGCTTTTATTGGAAGCGCTATAAAAAAATTGTTCTCGCAGATTAAATATGCAGCATCTAGTAAACTAACGGGAACTAATTTCAACACTGCATTAAAAGCTTTTAAGACAAGAATAAATGTTGAAGGACATCACCAAGGCAATAACCATTACGGAGATCAACTACTTGCAATTCGTGAATCAGACCTTGAACTGATAAAAATGGGCCCTTTTCATTTTTACCCTTTTAAAACAAAACCCAGAAATAAAACTTGGCTAATTTTTCTATTCATAAACAAAATCACAATCACGTTTCTTTATTTTATTCCTACGAGGGACGGATCTCTCCTTTTCATCACAGCTGTTGACGCTAGGAAATGTTTTTTCTCTTTAATCTATCACAGTTCTGTCTTTTTTAAGAATCATCGCAGTTGGAATAATGGTTGTGGTTGCTTTTGGTTAAATGTGGTTAGGAACAATTATTTTACATTCTTTCACTTTAATTGGTTTTTGGTTGCTTTTGAAAACTTTCTTGACTAGTGGTTTGACTAGCAATTGCTAGTGACTGAGATGACTGACTGACTAAAGTCTTGTGTGACCCACTTGCTGAACTGGCCCTTTTAAAGTTAAATTTTGATTCTTTGGCATTCTTCTTGCTTGAACTTGCTTTTGGTGAATTAGAGCTGACTGAATTAGGAACAGTCTTTCTGCCCCTTCTCACTTTAATTGGTATGTGGGATGACTCTTTCAAATTTTCGGCCTTAATATTTTGACAAGTAACCTCTTTACTTGCGCTGATCTTTGATTTTTATCTGACTTTAGCACTTTTTTTTCCTAAATCCGTATAGCTGATCTCGGGGTGTTTCACCACCTATACCTATTTTGAGCCTGCTTGAAATGAACTCTTGGATTCTGGCATGTATCATTTTCCTACACCACTCTTTGTAAAAATTGTTGACCTCTTTTTCTTCCCAATTAAAGCCTTCTGGTAAAGCAGCATTAAATATAGCCTTTTGTTCTTTACTCTCAACAAAAGTGAAACATTCTGCCGCGCATTTCTGAATCATTTCTGATCCATGATTCATCAACGCTGCTTTATTTTGATTAAGGGTAAGAATCCAAGAAAATTGCTTTGAGATAAATCATTTTCCCATTATCTCTTATCTGTAAATCCTTTTTCTACAGAGTTCATTTTAATAAGCAGTGCAACCTTATGAAGCTTATGATCTGCTATCCGTTTCTTCATGGCAAATTCTACATTAATGCTAGATTTTGATATTCTTGATAGAATCTCCCCTAAACATCCACCCCCAAGCTTATATAAAGCCGAGTCCGTTTCATCTTTGAAGTTAAGTATGGTGTAGTTTACCTCCTCGGTACTATATTTATATTTTCTTCTTTCTATAGCTTTTCTAAATACTTTGTTAAAATTTTACAAAACGTCAGAGTTGAGGAGGTTGTCACATTAAAAAGCATAGCTATATCGTGGCTGCAGTCATTTTCAATGAGATTAGATCTGAGATTTTTGGCCTCTGTAAAATATCTTACAGTTAATTCTGCCATCGACCGATTAGTTCTAATTTTAGCTTTGTTTTGAGGAGGCTTTAGTATGGACTGACTAGGCCTATCCTCATCAGAATTAGATAAATTAGCTTCAGAATCTTCTTCCACGGAATGAATATTAGGATAATTTCAAATTCATTGTTGTTTGTAAACCAACATTGTGGCCAACTTTAGCGTAGAAATTATATTGAGTAGTTTGTTTTTCGGCTTCTACTGTTTTCTTTCGAAGCTTTTCAATAAAAACAATAACGAAGTCTTGGAAACAATATAATAATTCAACTTAAAGAAACTGGAGGATTCCACAAAGATTTAACCGAAAAAGCGCTAAAGAAAAACAACCATTAAGCTTAGTTGAGCAGCCTCTTTTTCAATAGTATTACCTAATATCCCTACGTGACATTAACGATGAGCTAATCTATCTCTGATTCAATTGTTAGTTGAAAATGAGGCTCACTAAACACCTCTTTGTGTCCCGGTTTTGCTTCTAATTTTACACTAATACCGTTGCAAAAGGCACTAAAGGGTTAATTTTCCTCACTTTCACGCGCAAAGGCAGCGTACCCTATTCCATGGATGTTGCAATCGTAATGGGGACTGATGAATGTGACCGCCTTGATAGTTCAAAAGTCGTGGCACGAGGACAGTTTTGGAGTTCAGTATAAGCTAGGGTTCTAAAGCTGCATTTTCATGGTAGCGTGTAGCGGAAAAAATCAGCTTTAGCGTAAACGTAACCTAAAAATCCGTTAACGCTAACATCTATACTCATTTCATGAACTCTTTTAAACATCGCGCGTAGCGTATTTTTACGAAGATTTAGCGGATATTGAGAATACGCTCGTATCAGATCGAGATAGATATTTTCTCTTGAGTTAACTTTATCAGCTTGACGTCACAGCCCAGTGATCTTCCTGCAACCAATCAGCAGTTGGGGTTGGAAAGAGATCGAAACAAAGAGCTCAGCAGCCTGTCACCGTGGTACGGATTTTTTTTCGGGATCGACGGTTTTTTTAGGAAAATAAAATTTAGAACTAGAAAAGTGTCAAAAGTTTATTGTATACTTATATATGATTCTCCTTCAAATACGCCATGGTTGCACGTGACTTGTGTATACTCGAATTATCTTGTTGAAATATAAATTTACCGTCCGGAAAATGATTGTCTACAACATGAGGGAAAAACGTATGTTCCAATACATCAATATACTTATCGGAATTTAGGTGCCCTTCTATTCGAGCTAAGGTGCCAATTCCATGTTTTGAAAAATAACCCCACACTGGCACAGAAAACCGTCCGCTATTCCGGATTGAATGAATGTTAGCCGCATCATATAGGGTCCCTTTCTCTCTCCACACTCTTACGTGATGGTCCGTAGATGAACAAAATGTTGATTCGTCGCTGATGACAACTTCATCCCATTCGTTCCTCCAGTGCAGGTGAGCGCGTGCAAATGCTAGGCGTTCTTGTTCGTGCTCTGGTTTGAGATATGGCTTCTCCGCGGCGATACGACTGTGTAGCCCAACGTCACGTAATCGGTTTCTAATCGTTGTTTCCGACGCTTCCAATTCCATGATGGATTTTACAGATCGAACCGTGGTGGTAGGATTATTCACAACAAGAGCAGCAATAACGTCGTCTTCTTCTGCAGTGGTAAGGCGTGGAGTTCCAGGTCTTGGTTTGTCGGTCAATCGCCCATTTTCACCATAAGCGGCGATTATGAAAAGGATTGTATCCCAGAACAATATAATTCCCAATGATAAGGACGAACTTTTCACCATCATCCAGGCCGCATGGGAAGAGGTTGGTGAGCGGCCCGATTATATAAACAATCTGTTTTCATCAATGCCGCAGAGAATGCAACAGGTTGTAAACGCCAACGGTAAGATGATCAAATATTAATCGCATAATGAAATTAAAAATGAAAACGCATAAATGTATTTATCCTAACCATGTTCATAATTAAGAATAAATGTTCGATAGTAATTAGCAAAGTGTCTTTATTCTTTATTTAACTTGTTATGTTGGTTGGGTAGTTCTCAATAAAATATATACACACTCTACATTGCGTCCTTACTTAACCTTCAAGGATTTAATACTTCGTGCAGCTCAGCAGATTCCATTGATTGTCAAAAAGACCATAATTTGCCATCGGATACACTGCTAAGACTAGTGGAACTTTAGTATAATGCTAATTTCGCATTGTAAATAAAGTGTTTCTTGAGAAAGGTTCGTCATCTTCGTTATGGCGAATCCCAATTAGTTGAATACAATGAACACAACCACTTCCTCAAATGTAGGCACCACTTTGTGACCCATGCTATGCTTTGAATGTGGGTATTCTCCTTTTCAGTTAACCTGTATTTCCTCCACCAAGCGGTTTTCAATGGGTGACATATTGAGGGAATTGGTTGGCCATTGAATTTCTAGATGGTTCTCTCCGAAATGCGCCGTTTTCAACCAAACGTTCGTGCAGACTTATGTTGAAACTGACATCAAGAATCGCCCACTAATCTAGATAGAAATCATTCTCCACCCCCTGGCATTTGCGAACCATAGTGGAACAGAATGTCGCACCCGTGGCCATATCTTCACCGGAGGAAAATTTGAAGTTTCATTCCACAATTGTTGATTATATATTTGTGCAACATTAAAGGGGATCTCTATCCATAAAAATATGGCTCAAGGCATTGATTCCGTGGGGGACGTGTATTCAGAAAATTGCAATTAACATCACTCTCCCTTTACTGGAATGTCATTCGGTAATTCGGACGAGCTATGCTCAACTGTTCACCTTCTCTTTAAAATCATCCCAATCATTCAAAACCCCCTATTTAGCAGTTGGAAATGGAAAGTGGAGAGTGAAAAAAAACGCTTAGTAAAAAATTTATTGAAACAACAATATAAGATACGTTTTTTTATACCCATTGTATCAGATCAATAATTTGCGGCTTATGATTGAAACAAGACGTCGCGAGAGAGAAAGTTTTTAATTGCGGCGACTGTACCTAAATGTGTTGCTGTAACTGACGTGGTTTTACTTTAAATAAAAAAGTACGCCTTTATTTTAATTACTTTAGATCAAAATTTATTTTATATTCAAAAATCATCGCAGAAAAGTTACAATAGCATAAACTAATACGCTATTTTAGCACAATTTGACTATTTTAAAAATAAAACTACAGTATTACACTGAGAATTAACCTAAATTTTATACAGAAACATTCAGTCAGAAATTTACACCTATTAGACCGAATAATAGTACCCATTGAGAATTACACGTCAATCATTTGCCCACTTTTACACCTTACTTAAATTCACCGCAAAGTGTACAAAAGTTCCTTGCGCCAAGCTGATGCCGCTGTTCGTTACGAGTGGCAAATCTGATATATTGTTTACACTGCACTAGAACAAATTTTCTAAATTGGTCACAGTCGCGCGTTGTGCTGAAGTAATTCAATTGTCCATAGTAGAGTCCGACGCCGCCAAAAAGTTCTCGGCGGCGGCGTTTGCACAGTTTAGGCATATTGGGGACGGCGCGCCGTTCTATAAACCGGCGGCAGCGTTGCATACAATTTTATTGGCGGCGGCGGCATTAGAGGCGTGTAAGTCACAACGAGTGATTAATGTCGTATGTAGTTCTCAGTTGTGAAATGGTGGTGTTCACAAGATCAGTCCAAGATCGAAAATACTGGTTGAAATCTCTTGAAATTTTAATGTGATTTGAAAAAATGTTTGATATTTTTGTGCGAAGTTTAAAATGTTTCTCTCTCCTAGCTTTTTGTAAGAACATTAAAATGAAAATTAATTATAATTTAATGGCTTAGTCTCAAACAGTTTAAATTTGTTTCCTTCAGTTTCACTGGTTCACTAAAATTTCAAGAGATTCGATCAAGTCAAACGGAAGAAACTTATTAAACCGTTCGAAGACCAAGCCCTTTAATTAGGTCTAATTTCCGTTTTAATATTTATAAAAAAACTATAAAAGAGAATGTTTTGAAAATTTCCAAAAATATCAAACGTTGTTTTGCACATCTCTTTAAAATTTCAAGAGATTGGAACCAGTAGTTTCAACATTCTGGCTAAATACCTGTGTTCCTCCCATAGCCGGCTTGTGGCTCCTTCGAAGCCGGTGTAGCCATAGCATACATGCAATTGAAACAGGTTATCCCGTAAAATTATATTACTGGGAATTTACAGTTGAACTTACGTGACTGAGTTCCTGTAAAAATTACATGGCTAGATCCGTTAAACTAGTAGGAAAAAATGTGATAAATACACAAATTTCAACTGTACCTCTCACTCAAATGAACGCGTATTTTTAACGGAGGAACTTGCAAAATGTACCTGTTATAATTCAGTAAAACTGACTTGGGTGATAGAGTAGTTTTAACAAGGGAAATTGTAGAAAATACATGTTATAATTCAGTAAAACTGACATATGTTATATTGCAGTTTTACCACCGAAACGTGTAGAAAATACTTGTTATATTTCAGTAACTTCTACTTGAGTTTTACATTAGTTTCAACTGAAAAGTGGGCTAAAAAAACATAAGATATTTCTGTAGCTCTAACTGTAGTGAAAGAGTAATTTCAACAGATATCGGTAGAAAATATGTCACAATTTCTGTAGATTTTACGGAAGAGATGAAGTAGTCTCAACATAAAATCGTGTATAGTTTACGCTAAATATTCATGAAGCTTTTACAGAAATAATAATATAATTTCTACAGCGAAACCCGTAGAAAATACTTATCAATTCCATAAAATTTACTTTAGTGATATTGTTGTTAAAATGAAAAACTGGTTTCAAATACGTCTGAGGTTTCAATAGAGAAACCGTTAGATAAAATATGAAGTAGATCATACCACCCGGGTTGTATGATATGCTTATGGTAAAAATGGTATCTGCCTTGAATATTTCAAAAAATAGACTAAACCTTTACCTATAGGTACAATAAAACCAAAATCATTTTAAATTTTAGCTTTTATTAGGATTTTTACTATTTAACAAAAATCATCAGCATTGACCTAGAAGGCAAAATAAAAAAATCGTTAAATATTTCCCAGTTATTTCAATTGAACTTGAATTGAAAGGGATTGAAACTTACCATCAGTCCATTCCATTTGTGAAAATGATTCATTATCATTAATACCACAGAACCAATCACAGCTGTTTGATTTCTAATATTTCTTTCTTTAAGAGTTTTCAGAGTCGTTTTGCACATATCCTTGGTACTCTTAGCAAAAAATGTACAAAAAATATTGCTTTTCAATTCGAAAAACCTTTCAGATAAGGAAAAAATGTCTTTTCCCATCATCTCTTGCAAATTAACTTTAAGGCCAACAAGTTCAAATAAAAATGGGCACTTTTCAAGGAGATTTTCAACACTAGTATTATTATGTATATCAAGTCTTTGAAGACCGTAGGTCAGTTTCATTCGTGCTTCCACTATATTTGAATCAGGATTCATTTCAAAAAACATTTTCTTTAAAATGTCACATCCATCCTCTGACGTTTGCAACTCCTCCTCATTTATTGTTGGGTTGAATTTAAGGTTTGTATTGTTTACATCAATCAAACGAGCCTGTTTTCCTTTCTTAATGTTTTTTACCAAGGGCATCACTTTTTCGGTTTGTCGAGAAAGATTTTCAAGCCGTACGTACAGTTGCACCGTAAAACTATGATAACCACATCCTAACACTTCTCCATCAATTACGTCCTTTACATCGTTTGGGAAACGTTGGTTGAAATGGCTGGCTATTATCCTCATGTCGCTCCGACTAGGCCTTGGGGATCGTTTGATGGCATTATCAACCAGATTCCTTACAACAGCATTCCGATTTTTTTGTGAGAGTTGCACATCTGATGCTAACGCTTTTTGAACTTGCTTGTTGAAAATATCCATATTTAATAAATAGGCCGAAATTGTTTGGTCAGTATTGATACATGAAGTTCCTTGTTTCTGTGCATGATATTAACATGAAGTTAATAAAAAATACCAAATTAAATATGGGGAAATAATATTATGTGGTTTAAATATTACCAAAGGCTGGCTTAAATTACTGGAAGATAATTTGTCATTGACTTCAGCTCCAGAAGCTCTTGGACCAAGAGCTTTCTCCGAAACTATTTAAAATAATCAAAATTTGAAGAGTTACAAGTAGCTGTGTATAGTTTATGCTAAATTGGGCTTGGTTTTTCACCAACCTATTTCCGGTGCTACATCAAGAAGGTTCGATTTTATAAAACTCAAAAGCCTTCGTGATTATATAGGTTTCAGAGCCGTGTCGTTAAGGTCCGACAATGATACATATTTTAGATCGTCAACTTTCTCAACGCCTATTTTGTCACTGGCAAGGTGTTCAGTGAGATCTTTAATTTCAGCCTTATTCAAGTTTGACAAGGCTTTCGATAGAAAATCAGTAACGTTGTCTGAAGCATCTCTTGAGTAGGCTGCAGCCATCTATAAAACAATTTCATAATATGAAAATAATTTTTAAAACAAACGTAATTTAAAACTTCGATATATATAGTCTATATTATTTTGAAGCTTAAAATAACGGTATAAATGTCTTGAAACGTAATGTTTCTTGACTGGCGGTATATTTAACATAATTCCCTCTCAAAAAATCATTATTTTGAAGCTTAAAATAACGGTATAAATATGTCTTGAAACGTAATGTTACTTGACTGGCAGTATATTTAACATAATTCCCTCTCAAAAAAATCAATCAAGTGCATCGAATATTTTCGTTGCACAATTCAAATTTTAGTTGTTTCCCAAAAGTCCATTAGCCATTATAGTTATAACCTAAGTTTTGTAGTGGGAAAGGTTTGAATGGTTAACCTATAGGGACGTGTCAATAAAAGACTGGGAATAGCGTTTTGGTGGCGACTTCGTGGCGCCGCCAGACCTTGGTCATTGTTCAACCTCTCTTTCGCCGGCCGAGTCTTTCTTTCTTTATTTTTACCTTACCCTTTCAAAAAATATACTGTCGTACCTTGGATGCTGCAAATAGCTCTGTTATATAATGTAGCGTAACTTTAGGCTTATTTGTATAGAAATGTCTTTTCTCGGTATTGTGTATAGAAATTGTACTGTTTAATTTAAAGACGCCAGATAGTCGCCAGATCTTATCGTTGCCGATAGAATTTGCCACCGCGACGTGGTCAAAATTATTTTCCCGCGCTCGCCCCCGGCCTCCAAGAATAGTAGTGGAATACTGGATCGCGAAAGCAATAGTAGTGGTAGTGCCCCTGCGGGTGAGCTTGAGGAGTGGGGCAATATTAGTCCCGAGGTAAGAAGTCATGGTAGTTTGACCTCAGTTGTTCATAGCCGATCTAGTCAAATCGATGCAGTTTCTAATAATCTTGTTTCTAGAAAATTCTGGATATTGGTAGTGTGAATGTCCCTTGCAATGCCAGTCAGGGAGTCCCCGATAATAGAAGTAGCGGACCCCTCGCCCCTGGTGTTAGTCAACCTTTGTTGATGGGTAATAGTAGTGCCCCAAGCGTACCACTTCACCAAGGTCAATTGGTACCAAATAATCCGGTAAATTTAAATTCGAATAGCAATAGTAGTCAGCAGTCAGCTCCAATTAATAAGTCATTCGTTTGTGCCTGCAACCTATAGTAGTTCGGGGTTGATACCAAACAACCAACAAACGGTTGCCACAAATAGTCAAAGTGGTCAAATTAGTAGTGGTTACCCAATAGTCCCAATTAATAGTGGGCAGTCAATAGTCCCAATAAATAGTGGGCAGTCAATAGTCCCAATTAATAGTGGGCAGTC
Organism: Phalangium opilio; assembly: GCF_054372755.1. Lineage (NCBI taxonomy): Eukaryota > Metazoa > Arthropoda > Arachnida > Opiliones > Phalangiidae > Phalangium > Phalangium opilio. The sequence continues at coordinate 6,746,213 of NW_028324167.1, forward strand.
AATAGTTCCAATTAATAGTGGGCAAGCTAGTTTCGGTCCGAATTATACCCACCAATTACAACCGGGTCAGATTTATTATGGACCTTCAGTACCTTCGCAAAATTATTATCAAAATAGTAATACCAATAGTGTTAACCAAAATAGTAACGCTATCGTGCCAAATGTAGTTCAAAGCACTGGTTTACCATCCTTTCATAGTGGGAGCGGCCCAGCCCCTTCACAGGGTTTAGTAGCATCGGGTCAGCAGCCCTTCGTCACTACGGGTGGTGCCAGCTTGACAGCTTTTTCGTCTGTCCCCCAGTGGGGTAACCCTAATCCTTGGACAGGAGGTATTGAGCTCCCTAAGTTAACTCTACCTTCTTTTACGGGGAAAGCCTCAGAAATGAGTACGAGAGAATTTTTGACAAAGGTAAAGCAAGTTAGGGATATGGTGGGCTTGCCAGACGAGATTTTCATTCAACGGTTCGCCCCGTCAATGTTGACAGGCCCCGCTTTAACTTGGTGGTATTCGTTACCGTTGAAACCCCAAAATATTGCAGATTTTACGGATATGGTTAAAAGGTGTTCGCTTTTCAAGTAAACGACTCCTTAGTCCGTGAACAATTACTGAGTCGCGAACAAAATAGAAATGAAAGTGTCTCAGACTTTGTAGCTAGCATGAGGGAATTGATGCTAAGAATCGAGAAGCCATTTTCCCCAGATGAAGAGGCTAACTACATTTTTCGTAGTTTACATAACGATTTGAAAGTCCACATGGCTGAGAGAGAACAGTATAGTAACGTTTGGGAGCTCTTGTCCCACGCCTCTTGGGTGGAACTTATTGTTAATGATATGGAAGCTAATAGGGAAAAGCGCGGAGGTAGCGACCGACAGAATACCAGTTATGGTCACAGGGTTAACTCTTCTAGTACAGGTCGGAGTAGTGGGCCGAATACCCAAGAAGTTGTTTTAGATGTTTTAATTGTGATAAAATCGGTCATAGGGCTCCCACGTGCCCTACTGTAGAATGCTCCAGGTGCCATTGTTAAGGGCACATTAAACGTAATTGCCCTAACAGGGAAACGCGAAAAGGGGAGGATCCCAGTCGGCGGAGACCCTCCCCAACAAAAAGTCATAAAATGTAAAATGAAAAACAACCCGTTCCATGTCGATTGCTTTAGTGTGAGTGATTATCGTAGCACCCAAATGGTTCTTCTAGATATCTTTGTAGGAGGTATCCCAATAGTAGCTCTAATAGATTCAGGTAGTACAGTTACATTAATTGATAGTAAATTAAATGAAAACTTAAAACAATTAGGATTTAAAAGTAAGTCGAAAAGTTCAAAAATAAGGGTAGCTAACAAAAACACTTCTAATTCGAAAGAAACAAACACAAAAGATTTTCAGTAACCGGGTAAAAAGACCACACACGAAGCAGTCGTCTTGAACAATATAGCATATCCATGCATAATTGGAATTGATTTTTTGAAAACTGCGGGAATGGTTGTAAATTTTAGTAATTTATCGTTTAGTTGGACTGATTCCCCTAGCAATTCTTATGACTTTTTGAACGTCGGAAATAATGTTGAGTTGGGCGATTGTCACTTGTTTGATGAAGAAGAGGATTTACACGCGGAAGAAATTAATAAGGCCATCGATAAGGACCCCAATAGATAATATTCAGCGAGATCATTTACGGTCCCTTGTTTATAAATACAAATACGTGTTTTCAAAAAATCCAGGCATCACACACTCAGCTCAACATTATGTCGATACAGGAGAGAGCACCCCCATCGCCTGTCCCCCTTATAGATATTCCCCTCATAAAAGAGAAATTATAGAAACTATTATTCAAGAAATGCTTGATTTAGATTTAATTGAACCTTGTAACAGCCCTTGGAGTGCTCCCGTCCTATTAGTAAATAAACCCGACGGTAAACATCGACTATGTATAGATTATAGGAAATTAAACAACGTAACTAGGAAAGACGCCTATCCTCTGCCAAGGATTGAGGACATTTTGGAATCAGTTCGGTCCCCTGATTTTATAACTGTTTTTGACATGAGATCTGGATACTGGCAGGTTCCTCTGCACGAGGGCAGTAGGGACACGTGCGCGTTTGTGACTCCTCAAGGTATTTTTAGACCGAAGTTAATGATGTTCGGACTCACAAACGCGCCGGCCACTTTTCAATGGTTAGTCAATAACCTGTTCTCCTGCTTGGCCAGAGAGCGTGTCTTTGATTACTTTGACGACCTTTATATCCTCTCTGATAGTTTTGAGGAACACTAAGCTAGCCTTGAAAAAGTACTAAGTATATTAACATCGGAGGGTTTGACAGCAAAAGCGTCTACAACTCAATTTTGCACAAAGAAAGCCCATATTCTGGGACACGTGGTGTCGAAGGCGGGTATCGAAGTAGACCCGGAGAAAGTCAAAGATATTGTGAATTACCCAACCCCTCGTACTGTAAGACAACTGCGTAGATTTTTAGGCATTGCGGCGTTTTATAGACGTTTCATTCCCAAATTTTCGGAAATAGCTACTCCGCTGTACCACCTTACACACGACAATATATCTTGGCAATGGGGAACGTCTCAGCGTTTGAGTGTCTAAAAACGCATTTGACAAAGTCACCAATAATAGCTACCCCTAATTTTGACCTACCTTTCATACTACAGACCGACGCGAGTAATTGCGGCATGAGTGCAATTTTTATGCAAAAAATAGATGGATTAAATAGGGTTATACAATATGCTAGTAAAACTCTTCAGAGAAAATATTCAGCTACGGAAAGAGAGACGTTAGCAATTATATGGGCTGTAGAAAAATTTCGAGTATATTTGGAAGGTATACCGTTTATAGTTCTGACGGATCATGAATCACTCGAATGGCTTAAGAACGCCAAAGACCCTACTGGAAGACTTACCAGATGGAGCAATCGACTCCAAGCGGTTGATTTTAAAATTGTTTATACCCCTGGTAAGCTTAACGTAGTTGCTGACGCGCTCTCGCGCATTCCGGAAGCTGTAGACCATATAGGCTCGGACCAAGAAACAAATATGGTAGAATTAAACACCCCCGACCCTTTAGAACTAGATACGGAGGCCGTTAAAAAGGCGCAGTCCGAAGACAAATATACTATGAGAGTATTTCTCGAAACAGGTGTTGATGGGGAAAACGACACAATTAGTAAATGGGTGAAAAGAGTTAGTCCATTCTGCAACCTAATCGGTGGGATCGTCTATAGAGACGTAGTAGTTAGCCCATCGGGTGAGGAGGAACAACTTGTTAGTCGGATAGTAGTCCCCCAACGTCTGAGAAAAACTGTGATAGCGGCGTGCCACGACCTTCCCTCCGCGGGCCACCAGGGTAAAAGTAAAACCTTAGATAGGGTCCGAAAGTATTATTCGTGGGAGGGCATGACGAAAGATATAGCCAAATACGTTAGGTCCTGTAAAATTGGTCAGGAGGTCAAATCCCCTCATGAAAAAGAAGCCGGGTTGATGAAAAGCGCTGAGCTTTCGCAACCATGGGAGGTAATCGGGGTAGACCTAAAGGGTGAGTTTCCCAGGAATAAGAAAGGTAACACCTTTATCCTAGTTGTAGTAGATTATTCCACAAAATGGACAAAGCTTTCCCTTTAAAAAAGGCTACTTCCCGTAATATAGCCAATTGTTTAGTTAATGAAGTATTTACTAGGTTTGGAGTTCCCAAAATTATGGTTAGTGACAATGGCACTGCATTCGTATCGCGTCTAATGACCGAAGTATGTAGTTTATTCGGGGTAAAACAGCGCTTAACCTCATTTTATTCGCCCCGCGGAAACCAAACTGAACGCGCGATTCAGAATTTGGGTACCACGTTGAAATGTTACGTGAAACATAGTCACCAATATTGGGACGAGGGTCTACAACAATTTATGATGGCCCAACGAACATCAAAGAACGACTCCACAGGGTACTCCCCCGCGTTTTTAAATTTTGGGCGGGAAATCAGGGAAGCCCCAATAATAAATGTGGACCTATACGTAAGCTCGCTATGTGAGCAAGTAACGCCACTGGCCAGGGCGAAAATAGTAATGAAAGCCATAACAGCAGCACAAACCAATTTGAAGATCGGGCAGGCGAAAAACGCCAAATATTTCAATAAGAAAAGGCGCGATTTCGAGTTTAATCAGGGAGATAAAATTTTAAAACGGACCCATTTCCAATCGTAAGCAGGGAAACAATTCTGCGCAAAACTGGCAAAAGTTGGGAGGGCCCGTATCACATTGAGATGAAACTATCTGCCCATACGTATCGGCTGTGTACAACTGACGGTAAATATTAAAGAGAACATTTAACATTAGAGAGTTAAAACCCTTCGTAGAAAGAGAGAACGATGCTGAAATAACAAGTCAGCCCAATCCCAACCCAAGAAAACATAAGCCGCCAACTATTAGGCCACCACCGGACGAAGATTTTCGTATGACTCTTCGTTCAAGGGGAAGAAAACCCCACTAATTCCTGGCATGTAAATCCTTAAGCTGTAAGAAACTTGGTTTTAATGTGATTGGGAGTTCCAGGTGCGGATCCTACTTGGGCTTTATAATTCTTTCACCCAAGCTTACAAAGGTCATGAGCTAGACTGTATATGTTGTAAATAGATTACGTTCACTATTTTAAACTTTTGTAGATGTGTCCGTTCGGGGTCGACCGGAGCTAAGTTGAGGGGAATGCAACGAATATTTTCGTTGCACAATTCAAATTTTAGTTGTTTTCCAAAAGTCCGTTAGCCATTATAGTTATAACCTAAGTTTTGTAGTGGGAAAGGTTTCAATGGTTAACCTATAGTGACGTGTCAATAAAAGACTGGGAATAGCGTTTTGGTGGCGACTTCGTGGCGCCGCCAGACCCTGGTCATTGTTCAACCCCTCTTTCGCCGGCCGAGTCTTACTTTCTTTATTTTTACCTTACCCTTACAAAAAATATACTGTCGTACCTTGGATGCTGCAAATAGCTCTGTTATATAATGTAGCGTAACTTTAGGCTTATTTGTATAGAAATGTCTTTTCTCGGTATTGTGTATAGAAATTGTGCTGTTTAAGTTAAAGACGCCAGATAGTCGCCAGATCTTATCGTTGCCGATAGAATTTGCCACCGCGACGTGGTCAAAATTATTTTTCCGCGCTCGCGCCCTAGCACCAAGAACAGTAACCGCCAAATTCTCGATTCGTTAACCAATCGGCATTCAAATCGACGCTTTCGTTAACCAATCGGCATTCAAATCGACGCTCTCCACCAATCAGCGAACAAAGATTTCAAGTCATCGAAATTCTATAAAAAGGACTGAACACAACAATGAGATAACCAGAACATCCGAGATTCAAGAAAGACACTCTTGATGACTGCTCGTTAGAACCAAAGTCCTTCTCCGAGTACTTCTCCCATGGCGGGAACGGAAGTACACCACGAATGCGGAGAGTCGCTGTAAACCACTGGTCGACCGGACAAGTCTTGATTCTTCACCTTTGGCGCCAACCAACACTCATTTTCCCAAATATATAATAGACCGGAAGAGGATAGAAATCAGCAAGATCAACCAGATTTGCTAGACGCCTTTGATTAATATTGAATAACTCGTAAAGGTGTAATTCCTAATTATATTTGGAGCCAAACAGAGATGCACAAATATATTCTACATCAGATGTTTTGTTAGGAACTATCAGGGTCTCGATACGTCCAAATAAAATTTCATCCTCTGTTGATTCCCAAACCACAAGTTGTCCCCATTCATAAGTAGTACCTATCACAGAAATTACAAATTGTTTAAGAAGGCGTTAATATATCGGAAAACGGTTTAGAATGTGGTGCTTTGACATATGCATGCAGGTGTGGATTACGTTACGTGTTGTTTTAAATTTTTGCAAACAGATTCGCGTCTGAGCTAAATCCTCAGAAGTATGCATTTAGATTTAAATTATCAGGGGATGTTCTGGTAAGTTTTTTAAATGGATTTGAAATCAAGTACAAACAACTTGCGTCATCACTTCATTGTCCTTTTAATCAGATATTCTTCAGTCATAAGGTTTAAAGGAAAGCGCGGCTCCGTTGGTGCCCCTTAAAGATCACTTTCCTGGCTAAGCTTGGTAAAGGCTACTGTAGCCAAAGGCAGGAACCAATCAGACCTAATGCAGTATTATTTCTGATGGTTCCTGCCTTTGGCAAGGTAAAATTCGTGTCCAGAAGATAAGCCAGAATGCTAGGGGCGCCAGCGGAGCAGCGCTTTGCTTTAAATAAGACTTTGTTATATATGAAAATTTGCATTTGTTTAAATTATTTTTAAATCCAAATAATTTTCTTCTAGTTAGATTTATTTCTTAGTGAAGTCGAGGGGTAGACTCTTTGGATCTCTGTGTATACACCTGAGTTCAAAGAGCTCAGCTTTGACAGTGCATTGAATTCACGACATATTGTACACCTGAGTATCCCTTGTCATCCCCCTCGGCGAAGTGCATCTGGTCTTGCTTTCAATCACACTGCATTAGCCTCGCTTTTTGATTATAAAAACATATGCCTAACGATAGTGGTTTACCTTTGAAGTCTAGCTAACAAATATTTCCCGAAAACATGTTCTTGAAATATATGAGAGTTGTGGTATTTGATATTTGGTGGGAAAGGCGACCCACACAAAAAATATGCTTTCTGAAGTTGATGTTTTTCAGCCAGCATTTTGGTTATAATCATGCAATTTTTGGTGTTATTTGCAAACTTTTTGTATACTGCATGTTTGCTTTCAAATCGAAGTGTCCACACTCTTATAAGCGGGCCGAATTGCAAAATAAGTTCTGGGTAATGTTGAAAGAAGTAATGATGTTTTGGTTTCAATTGATAATCCGGAAATGCATTTAGTAAATTTTGTTTGTACTCAGATAGGCTAACTACCAATAAAGCGACGTTGTGCTTTGAGATTTTAGGGGCAGCCACGACCTCAACAATTTTTTTCAGTTGCAAATATAAGTGCCAAACTGGATCTGAATAATCTAATTTTGTCTCGAAACACTAATTAAAGTAGTCTTAATATGCACCAAATTTTAGAAGCGTCCCCAGACAGCTTATTACCACCACCAATGACACAACATGGTTTGTTGGCAGCATCTTTTCCTTGGTATTTGAACTCGGGTATTGCATAGTTGTAATAGTTCCAAGATAACCATATTCGTTCTTTGATAAAATTTAATAGGAAACGGTGCAGATCATATGCCACTACCCCTTCAAACAAATCGTGCCCTAAGCATGGAGGCAATGCAGGCAAGCATACGTGAAAATTAATTGATTGATTGAAAACTGAATCTAATCTCACTCCTTCGTTATTTTTTATCTCAGGATTTAATTGCACTTCATTGACATTATTGGTGTATTTGTCTATAGTTCTCTTCAGGAAAACTTTTTCATCGTGTATTTCTTTACTTTGAATGTCACAATAGCGACAAATATAGCCATTTTTAAAACTCATACTAAAGCGCCCAATCTCATGACTTCCAAGATTGTCTCCAAGAACGCTGGTTACAAAAACTTTGTGATTGTGTCCATTTACAAAAATACCATCCGTTTCAAGGACCTTCAAATCCATTACTAATTTCTCAAGGCACTTGTTACTGCCAAAACGTTTAAAATGTGAGCTTCTACAAAGTAGTGTTAATTGAAAATGATCGCCTGTTGATCGAAATTCTTTGGGAATGTTTTAGAGTGTGTAGTAAACTTCTACTATTTTATGTTTACTTTTTGCCGAGCCCAAAGGGTTAACAGATTCGAAAGCATCTTGGAATAAAAGAAGGTGGAATGCATTTTCATTTTGTTTTACATAATCCGTTTGAAATATTTTTCCGTCATTGATATCCTCCAACAATTGGTTTTTTTCATGAATATAGGTGGGCTTAGGAAATTTCAAGACTTTTCTAACTTCCTTATTTAAAATTAGAGCTAATAATGTATCTTTTATTGGAACATAATGATAAAATTGTTTTTTCTTATTTTGATAGCCTAGCAAAATAGGGATCGGGCATATGTAACTAAGATTAATTTTGTAAAACTTGTGCCTGAGATAAATTGATTTAAAATTTTCATTCGCCTTTTCAAATGCACTCTCTTCCGAGCAGATTCCAACTACCTTGGTTATTACATCAGTACTTAATCTTTTTTTAAGTTCCATGGTTACTTTCTCAATCATCGAATTCTTTTCTAAATATTTAAGATTTGAAATTTCTTCTGCTACATACTGCACAGTAGTACTAGGCATAAACTTATTCGCCTGCAATTTTAGATAAAAATCACCGAGGCTATGAGAAAATTCATCACAAGACGGTTCAAAATTAGTTGAAGGTAATAAAGAATCAGATGCATTCTCATAATCATCAACTTCATTTTCTGTTCTATTACTTTCTTTTCTAATAATATGGTCAGGTGTTAAGTCACTTGGAACTTTTTCGGGTCTCAGTTGAAGGCTATACTTGGACTTATGATTTCGAGCAAAGTGGCAACTCATCGATTTTATAGAAGTATACTTTCGCGTAGAGCACTCTTTGAATGAGCATGTTATTGAAGATTCATTTTTGAAATGTGCTTTTGCGTGGAAGTAAAAGGTCTTTAAATTATCACAGTGATAGTCGCAATTTCTAACAGTACACTTAAAATTATCTGACGAAATTTCCTGAACTTTTAAATTATCAATATCAAATGACTTTAAAGAAGTTTTGTGAAATCGGTTCGCGTGAGATTTAAATGATACAAATTTAGAAAATACTAAATGGCATTTCGAGAAATCACAAATAAAGCTTAAGTTTGGGATATGTTTATGCAACGAAACATGTCTATAATATGTCCCGTATGCTTTTGTTCTAAATGAACACCCACTTAACGAACACTTAAATTCCATCCTTTTGGAAATCTGAAACAAGTTGGGAAAACCAAAATATTACCTCTCCGAGTCAAGAGGTCTAATACTACAAACTTATTTACCTAGATATGGAATTATTTCTCTTTTTTGAAGTAAAAATTTACGAATTATTGAAGCAGTATTCCAAGCATAGCGAATATGCAGTAAAGCAGACGACATTTTACATCCAATAAGGATAAATACACATGGAAATCAGTCAATGGGGAAAAGAACAGGAAATGAAGTCTACGCTTATATCCTGATAGCTACATTCACAACTGGTTTGCAGTGTAAACACTGTCGTCTCGTCTCACCTCAACAATATTCTTAGTTTGCCAACGTGAATGTTAACGTTAAATAACAACAAAGCTAAATTGTAGCTAGACGCACTAATTGTCAATGCGCACCATAAAGAGAATAAAAAGTCTATAGCTACTACCCGTTTACCATTAGCCCTTTTACTATTCTAATTGCCACCACGATCTTTTCTTCTATTATAAAATCTTAACCTGATTATTTAAGAGTGTATTTAACTTTCGGCTCACTCTGAACCGTTGATGTCTCTTCATTTCAGACACGAAAATCAAAGCCCAAACTTTGCTTCACCTCAGGCCTCAATTATTCTACAGGGCCGGTAGGCCCTTGTAGATATGACTTGATACTCTTTTGTAACGTTAAAGCAAAATTCACATGCTTTTACCAATTTTCCTATGGAGATTAACATGGGGTTTTTCGTGATATTTAACCACCTCTAACTGAAAAACTAGAGCGAAGTTACTTTTCGGAATACTCTTAATTTAACAATTAAGTATTCAGGGTGTGCGATCGGCTAGTCTAATCAGAAACAATTAAGTCTAAGTATGTTAATTTTAGTTAATTACAGAAGTACTTGTTTCGACCATCGTGATTGGACATAATAATAATGCTAGAGCTCTTCGAAAACTCAAAATAACCAAGTATCTATGGTGTAGTGGTTATCAAGTCCGTTTTACACTCGGGAGGTCCCAGGTTCGAGCCCTGGTAGATACATGACTTGACTATCGTTAATGGACGCAATAATAAGCTAGATCTCTTCGAAAACTCAGAATAACCAAGTATTCATTGTGTAGTGGTTATCACGTCCGCTTTACACGCGGAAGGTCCCGGGTTCGAGCCCTGGTAGATACATGTTTTGACCATCGTGATTGGACATAACAATAAGCTAGATCTCTTAGGAATCTCAGTATTACCAGGTATGTGTAGTGTAGTGGTTATCTCGTCCGCCTAACACGCGGAAAGTGCAACGTTCGGGCCCTGCTAGATACTTGTTTTGACCATCGTAATTGGACATAATAATAAGCGGTAAAGAAAACATAATTACTCAAAATTGAATTACATTAAGACTGAAGCGACAGATATTATATAAAAACGTCTTGGTTTGGACCAAGGCCGAAAAAACAAACGATATGTGTGAGGTTTATCAATTGACTGAAGTTTCAGATATTGAAATTTTTTCTACTTATTTTTATACACTCAATCCTTAATCAATATTTAATTCAATCAACTGATTTTACTGTTAATCGACCTAGTCCCTCTAAATTAATTGAAAAAATTACATGTCTACGCTTTTTCAAGATCAAATACATTTTCCGAAAACATTTTATCATGAAATTAATTATTTTGAAGGGATTTCGTGTCGATGCTCACTAACTTGTGAGCATCTTGACCGACATAGTTTTAATTGTTGCTGGCGTGACAAATTTTCAAGTTTGCACCAAAAGAAGTTTAAATCTGTTTTAAGTTGTTGATAAGACTGTCGTTTAGAGTGAATGTCGTCTACTTAAGACAAAGCAACAAAGTTTATCCTGTGTGGTAAAGGGTAAAGATCACATAAACAGAAATATTTCTCAGACTTGTTATATTCATTTCCCGCGGAAATAATATGGTTAAACACATCATTCATTATTAGTTATGCCAAGAAGGTCACATTTAACTCCGACACCCTCTCCCTTCCTCTATTTTCCCAATATATGGCATTTTATAATCACCAGTGGTTTCAGTGTACGAGTCATCTGAGCCGTCGCAACACACTCAGCCAATATTACCATAGACTGAGTTATGACCAGGAAATTCTTAAGTACGGAAAAGGAAGTTCCAGTGCAACTTTACCATCAAAGAGGCGGCAATAGAAATGTAGCATTTCGATATACGAAATTAAATGTATAAATTCGCGCAACACCCTTGTTTGGCATCCACGATCAAATATTTACATTTTCCATTCGAGTTATGCCAAAGTTCGCTTGCTTTTTTTAGACATCCAGTAGAACATTTCAAATATTCAATACTGTATCCTCAACATGATAAATTAATTTCACGATAAAATGTTTTCGGAAAATGTAATTGTTCTTGAAAAAGCGTAGATATGTAATTTTTTAAATTAATTTAGAGGGACTAGGTCGATTAACAGTAAAATCAGTTGATTGAATTAAATATTGATTATGGATTGAGTGTATAAAAATAAGTAGAAACAATTTCAATATCTGAACTTCAGTCAATTGATAAACCTCACACATATCGTTTGTTTTTTCGGCCTTGGTCCAAACCAAGACGTTTTTATATAATTTACTCTTTGATTCACTAAGCCTATTGCGGATAATACTTGATATACCCGCCGGAGTCTAGGTCTTAGTTTTCTTTATGAAATCACTAAACCAAGGATTATTCTATATATAGTTGTAGTATAGCTTAAGTAATATATAAACAGCCATTTCAAATAACAATATTAAAACAAATCTTTGGAATATCAAAATTAAACAGAGCTTTAAAGCTACAAAAGTACTAAATGCATCATAATTAAGAAAAATTCTTCCACATATTCACTTTATATTATGGAAAAAGGGAATATTAATGTTCTGTGTGATTTCTTAACACATCAACAGAAGGCTAACTGCTAACGCGACGCACTAGTGTAACAATGGACGGACACACACAGACAAAACATAGACTGCTTTTTAACTCTTTCCGTATTAATTTTGAGTTGAGAAACAAGGTTATCTTAAATATTAAAGTAAATATAATTAATATTAAATATTTTCTTCGTTAGTTGTTCGCCTTATTGAACGTTACATCGTTTTAAAAAAGAACAATTAAACATTCTTGAGAGACTTGACTAATATTGGCGTTTGAGATGAAGCATACGCCGGTTGCTTCGCCTTGCTCAAATAGGTAGTATATAAGGGTGTCGAACTACAGTTAAAAGCAAGAACAACCGCAATTGCGAAAACCTTTGGTGGACAACCCACCCTAGGGAGGCTAGACGTTTCTCGTAACCCTAGCTGATCGCCGCGAATGTCTTAAAGCAAACGATGACGATGGAGTTAGAAGCCAATGAGACAGATTGGTGTCTATGTGGAATAGACGGAAGACCAGTAGATGGTGGTGTTTAGAAGCCAGTATGTACAGACTGATGTCCAAGTGGAATGGACAAAGACCAGAAGATTGTGGTGATTAGAAGCCAGTATGTACAGACTGGTGTCCAAATGGAATGGACGAAGACCAGAAGATGGTGGTGATTAGAAGCCAGTATATACAGACTGGTGTTCATGTGGGATGGACGAAGACCAAAAGATGGTGGTGTGAGAACTCAAGTAGAGGAGCCATTTCCGTGACTGTGAAAGCAGTTCGGAAATGGCGAACACGTTTGCTCCGATTTGGAAACTGCGAACGCGGTCACGTGGTTGTAACAACAGACACACAGACAGACAGACAGACACACACGATCGTTACAGAACCTCTCCGTGACATACGTCACTCGGAGAGGTAAAAATAAAATAAATATTCCTATGGTAAAAACCAGAGGGGTCGGACACTAGCCAAAATCCCTAAAGAGAATTTACATTGAAACTTCAAAATCCCACCTAAAAATTGCTTTAAAATCCCAAAATCTCTCTCAAATCTGACTGTAATTAAAAGCTAAAACCCCCGTTCTTCCAATAGCATTGCCTAGCGGGAAAGTCCCGAAACTTTTCGACTCATTGATCATATGATGATGTGACGCATGCCTGTACCTGTTAGTGTCGAAAAAGTTTCAATATTGGTCACAGCGTGGCGCTGCCCTAAAAGAACCACGTGCCGCATCTCCATTCCAGTCTACCCCAGTTTAATGATCTTAGCTAAAATATGGATTAAGGTCTTAAAAGGTAGCATCTAGACTAACAATGGTGTGACCTTGACGATTTTCGAGGAAAAGTTGGAAGGGTTCTTGCCGCGGGGTCGGACAAATGGCATTTTTGCATACTGAATTTTGAAAGCAAATCAAGTGATTTTTTTATCTATTCCTTTTCTTAAAATAATGCGTTGTAAAACATACGGGAAGCGACACAGAATCATTTTATGAATAAAAAAATTTAGGATGTTTACATTCCGTCATCGTTAAATTAAAACAGGTATCCTGCTTCAGGCTAATAAAATTTGAGAGGCGCTAATTTTAATTAAATCACGCGTGAGTGCGTGCCACTCAAATTTTATTAGCCCAAAGGCCTGTTTAATTTATCAATGACGTAGTTCGAAAACACAAACCTTTTTTAATTTTAAAATAATTTAGATATCATTCCTCAATGTTTAACAAAGCAAACGAATCATATTTTTAGTAAAGGGATCGATGAAGAATAAATAGATTTTTCTCTTCACCCTCCCTTTAAAATGAGCATTTCCTTCCACGCTTGAGCCTTTGTAATTGAATAACGCGGATAAATTAGCGGGAAAATTCACTCAGTAAAAGCAGCCACTGCCAGTGTTGTTTCAATTACACTACCCCACGATAAATACATTGGAAGTTTCTATCACCGCTAAAATTAAGACTACATCCACAATAATTGGCTATTGGTCGGTTTATTAATTATTTACCGTCATAACTATAGAACCAGTATATTAATCCAAGCAAACTTTTGTTCAAAAAGAGTTGAAAATAAAGTCAATTGATACTAAATGTTAAACATCTTGGGGAAGAAAATAGTCATTGTTAACTCCTCTTGGCCAGGATCTATATCTATATAAATCAAAGTCCTGACTGACTGACTGACAGACTGACTGATAATCAACGCCCAGCCCAAACCGCTTGCCCTAGAAGGCTGAAACTTTGCAGGAACGTTACTCATAAATTGTAGGCGCGTACTAAGAAAGATTTTTCCAATCCGCCGCCATCTTAAAAAATGGCGCCCAGAAATGTAAAAAATATTCTCTTTGCAATAAAGTACGCGCGTTTCAAGCGATTTCGCAAATATTTAATACACTGGTTTACTTTAACCTTAAGACGGGCTGAACGGTCTTTCGGGTTCGATTTGTCGCCATCTTTTAAAATGGCGCCCAGAAATGTAAGAGAATATTCTCCTTGCAATAAAGTCCGCGCGTTTCAACCGATTTCACAAATATTTAGTACATTGTTTCCTTTAACCTATAGACGGGCTGAATGGTCTTTCGGGTTCGATTTGTTGCCATCTGTTTAAATGGTGGCCTAAAATTTAAAAACCATTCTATATGGAATAATGTCCGCATGAAAAGTAATGAAAACTGTCCCGACGGGCTGACGGGCAACGCCGAGTGCCTTCGTTCCTAGGGTGCTACAAAAATATTAGCCATCACTAAAATCTCCCCATTCTTTATATCATTTTGATGGAAGTTCTTATTACACGCGAGCGACGCCGCGGGTTAAAAGCTAGTCATAGTAATAAAATCATACCTTATCGTGTTGAAGATATTATCCGTTTTGGAATGAGAGTTCAGGCTGGGACCCTGTTTCACAGTGAACGAAGTCGCAAACTCTATATAAAATGTTTATTAGAGTTCATTTCAGATTATAAAAAAATATCATCCTAACTCATAACTATTTTACATTTCCCTAAAAATATTCCAAAATTAAAATACCAGTATATAGATAATAATTCATATTTTAATAACCACAACCTCTCTATGTACCGCTAGTAAAGCAGTAAGGTAAATTTATTATAATTAGAAACTTACTAATGATGACAATTAAAGGTTTATGATCGGCCTGTACGATAAAGGGGACTCCAATGACATAATAGTGGAATCTTTCGCACGCGTAGACTACGCCTAGAAGTTCACGTTCTATTGGCGCGTAGTTTAGTAGAGTGCGGGTGAAAGAGGTTGAAGCATACTCAACAGGTTTACCATTTTGTAGTAGTACTGCACCAACGCCTATTACGCTGCTTTCTACTGATATTGTCCTGGTGGCTTGCGAATTGTAATAGGCCAGTACTGGGGACGAGGAGATGAGGCGTTTAGGTTTTAGGAAGACAGCTTCCCTCTTTGCGTCCCACATGAATGAGACCTCTTTTTTCAGGAGCTTGCGTAGTGGAGCTGTAATTGTTGAGTGTTGGGGCAGGAATTTTGCAAAATAATTCACCATGCCAAGGAATCTTGGTAGTGATTTTTTGTCTGTTGGTGACGGTATTCATTGAATCGCTTGAACTTTTGTTGGTGAAGTTGGAGGACAGGATGTTGTCCAAGTATTCTATCTTGTCTACCGCTAGTTGCTGGAAATAATTCTGACACTGAGGAGAGACCATAAGGTAGCCGGAGGAATCTGTATCGTCCGTAAGGTGTTGCAAATGTACACAAGTAAGAGCTTGGTTCATCCAGCTCTGTGTGCCAGAACGCACTTTGCGCGTCCAGGACGGTGTAGATCAGCGTAGATTTGTTGAGCGGTAGGCATTAGATAGTAGGGTTCCGGGTGTGACCTTCCTTTTAGTTTTTCCACTATTACCATTGGGTGGACCCAATCGGTGATATCCGTGACGGGCAGTATGATGCCTCACTGTTGCATGCGTTGCAATTCCCCTTGTTCTCTTGATTGCACCCACACAATAAAATAATGGTTAGCGTCCTTTTTCTACGATGGTAAAAAAACGTTTTAAACCCCATCAAAGGTGATAATGTTAAAGATAAAAAACACTTCTTGTTAAATTGGGAACTAAAATTTATTCATCTGTTTTTATTTAAACATTAGTAATAACTAATATGGATACGACTAGTATCGCGCTTTGCACAAACTCATCTTCACGCAAATAAACTTGTTCGCAATACGTAACACAGAAGTGATTTTTTTATATTTAACGATAGGCTACCTCCTCTATTTTTTTATCAAAAGTGATTTTATTTAACTTACCAATTATATCTGAGTTTCCAATTTGAACGACCATTTCGGGCAGTAGGTTTCCAATTTGAACGACCATTTTGAGCAGTAGGTTTCCAATTTGAGCAACCCTTGCGGGCAATAGGTTTCCAATTTGAGGGACCCTTGCGGGCAATAGGTTTCCAATTTGAGCGACCCTTGTGGGCAATAGGTTTCCAATTTGAGCGACCCTTGTGGGCAGTAGGTTTCCAATTTGAGCGACCCTTTCGGGTAATAGGTTTCTAATTTGAGCGACCCTTTCGGGCAATAGGTTTCTAATTTGAACGACCCATTCGGGTGATAAGTTTCCAGTTCAAGCAACCCTTTCGGGTGAGTTCATTTTACAAAGCTCCTAAAGCTAGAATTTCCACCAACCATTAATTACGGCTGATCATACAAAGCTCCGAGAGCTAGGACTTTCACCAACCCTTTAGGGTTATAATACAAAGCTTCTACAGCTAGGGTTTTCAACAACTTAAAAAGGTAAAGCTTCTAACCCATCTGGGTTATAAGTTCATTTTACAAAGCTCCTAGAGCTAGGATTTCCATCAACCATTGATTACGGCTGATTTTACAAAGCTCCTAGAGCTAGGATTTCCATCAACCATTGAATACGACTGATTTTACAAAGCTCCGAGAGCTAGGACTATCACTTACCCTTTCGGGTTATAATACAAAGCTTCGAGAGCAAGGACTATCACTAACCCTTTCGGGTTTATAATTCAAAACTTCGAGAGCTAGGACTTTTACAGACCCTTTCGGGTTATAATACAAAGCTTCGAGAGCTAGGATTTCCATCAACCATTGATTACGGCTGACTTTACAAAGCTTCGATAGCTAGGATTTCCATCAACCATTGATTATGGCTGACTTTACAAAGCTTCGAGAGCTAGGACTTCACTAACCCTTTCGGGTTATGATACAAAGCTTCGAGAGCTAGGACTATCACTAACTTTTCCCGAGTTACTATGCAAAGCTTCAACGGCTAGCACTTGAACTCAATTTGGGCAACCCTTTCTATAGCAGTGGCGTAGCGTGACTTTATCCCACCCGAGGCCAACAATAGATTTTCTGCCCTCCTTTTTTCGCAATTATGCTTATTAAGCTCTGTAATAAAGCTGTGATAATGTTTCACTGTTTTCTAAAGGATTAAAATGAAATGTATTTCATTAAATAAACTTTTATTTTGCGTTTTTTTCCAATGCAAAGTCTATAGTATGGTGATAAAAGTTGATTTATACCTATTGTTCGTTTATCAAGATAAGGAGATTTGTTAATCTCGACTTGGACATTGAAGACTAATACATTTGATCAATTTCAATTCCGAGAATCTTCTTTCAACTCGCATACTTAATGCAGCTTTGATGAATATGATCAGCATTACAATGTTAAGTAACCGCTTTCAATTTTCGACTAAAAAGTACAACCTAATCCCCTAGAATAGAGATCCTTTCACCCTCTCACGCTACGCCACTAAATTATTCATTACTTTCAAAGATACCTCTTTCATCATACAAAACTCCTAAAGAGCTAGGATTTCCATCAACCATTGATTACGGCTGACTTTACAAAGCTTCGAGAGCTAGGACTTTGACTAACCCTTTCGGGTTATAATACAAAGCTTCGAGAGCTAGGACTATCACTAACCCTTTCGGGTTATAATACAAAGCTTCGAGAGCTAGGACTATCACTAGCCCTTTCTGGTTATAATACAATGCTTCGAGAGCTAGGACTATCACTAACCCTTTCGGGTTATAAACAAAGCTTCGAGAGCTAGGACTATCACTAACCCTTTCGGGTTATATTACACAGCTTCGAGAGCTAGGACTTTCACAGACCCTTTCGGGTTATAATACAAAGCTTCGAGAGCTAGGATTTCCATCAACCATTGATTACGGCTGACTTTACAAAGCTTCCAGAGCTAGGACTATCACTAACCCTTTCGGGTTATAATACAAAGCTTCGAGAGCTAGGACTTTGACAGAGTTATAATACAAAGCTTCGAGAGCTAGGACTTTCACAGGGTTGTAATACAAGGCTTCGAGAGCTAGGACTTTCACAAGGTTATAATACAAAGCTTCTACAGCTAGGACTTTCACAGGGTTATAATACAAAGCTTAGAGAGCTAGGACTTTCACAGGGTTATAAAACAAAGCTTCTAAAGCTAGGACTTTCACAGGGTTATAATACAAAGCTCCGAGAGCTAGGACTTTCACAGGGTTTTAATACAAAGCTTCGAGAGCTAGGACTTTCACAAGGTTATAATACAAAGCTTCGAGAGCTAGGGCTTTCACGGGGTTATAATACAAAGCTTCGAGAGCTAGGGCTTTCACAGGGTTATAATACAAAGCTTCGAGAGCTAGTGCTTTCACAGGGGTATAATACAAAGCTTCGAGAGCTAGGGCTTTCACAGGGTTATAATACAAAGCTTCGAGAGCTAGGGCTTTCACAGGGTTATAATACAAAGCTTCGAGAGCTAGGGCTTTCACAGGGTTAAAATACAAAGCTTCGAGAGCTAGGACTTTAACAATCCCTTTCGGTTGATTTTGCAAAGCTTCTACACCTAGGAAGTTCACATACCATAACGGTTGCTCTTACTAAACTTCTACAGCTATTTCTTTTTTAACGAAAAATATACCTTTATGATACGAATAGTACGATTCTCTGTAAGAGGCCTCGAATCTGTCTTGAAAAAGTTTGTTTGCAAACGCTAAATCTAATTGGCAATGATAGTCAGTTGAAATTTTCTCTTCAAGACCCGGCAGAAGAGACATGTTAAAAGAATCAAAGAACTGTTTCAGGGCCGTTTTACTTTTTAAAAAATTTATACTAAAATCTCCGACAACAACTGTCGGAACAGAGGCATCGTATCTTATATCGAATAAAGGATTAAAATCCTCAAATACTGATCTCAAACTCGCTCCGGGCGATTTGTACAACAAAACAACAGTCATCGGTTCATTTTCAATGGAAACATCCAACCAGCAACGTTCCACATGCGAATTTCTGAAAGGTCTATCGGTTCGCAAAACCCTATTATCCAAATCGTTAACTACATTTTCGGGTGTGTCTTTCAAATAAATGGAAGAACCAAACGCAATTCTACGTGCCGTTCTTGGCAGATAAATACCGCCCACTTCCTTAAAGGATGGCACACTAAAATCATCGGTATCTTTCTTCCACGTTTCAACAAAGCATAATAACTGGGCATTTTTTATTACCGTGTCTGATAAAATATCTTCCAAATGCGCGTTTAAGGACTGCACATTATGAACATAAATGTAAACCCGTTCGTTCAAAAACGGTAATACAATACTCTTCGTATCCCGTAATCTTTGAAGTTCCAATTCTACTTGATTGTTTTAGGCGCATTTGGAACTTGAAATTTACCCTCGATATACAAACCGGAGGCGTTTCTAGCCCTACTACAAGCAACGTATAAATGAGTTCTCTCTAATTTCTTTCTGGGATTACAGTGCACTACTACGGACGAGTATGTATCGCCTTGACTCTTGTGTATCGTAATAGCCTCAGAAATGACCAAAGGAAACTGTCTCCTAGAGACTGAAACATTATTTTGCCTCCATTTTCTACTAATTGCCTTCATAACTTTTTCGACAAGAGTCCAAGTCCTGTTATAGTTATTCTGCTCGTACAATCCAAGACACTTTTGTCTCAACAGCTTCCCAACATTAGCATCAGCAAACTCAATCCAAACTCTGAACGGAATTTGTTGCCCGAGCCTATTAGTACCGTACTCTATCTTTCTTAACCAACCTGTCGCACCATTCGTAAGTCCATCAGACGTATCTACATTGCTAGTCATCATATATCTCGCACCACAAGCGAGTGTTAGTTCTTTAGGGAGACCATAAGTATCAGACGTTGCTAACGTTTGAACTTGGGAAAGAATGTTACTTTTAACTTCGCTACTAAGATCACCATTTACAACATCTACTGAAAATGAAATACACTTTTCCGTACTCATTTTTAATAGAGTCTCTTGGTTAAATTGATTGACTTCAACGTTAGTAGGGAAAAGATGTATCGCTTCTTTTGGCGGTACACGCTCTCTGTTTACTTCTAAACTTACGAATAAGTCAATATCATCCTGATCCATTTCAAAGCTTCCGCAAACCTCTTATCATCTTTTTGCCTCATAATTTCCTCAAGCTCACTAAATTGGAATTCCTCCCATATTGGGTTACCAATTAAAGACGCATATGGATTGTCACTATCACTTTGACTTTGAAAAGCGAAATGATCCCGGACGGGTCTAAGTTGGTTAAAATCTCCAACTAAAAGTACAGACACCACCAAAATAATCTGGGCAACCCATTATCTCTTGCATTCTCGAGTTCACTCGGTTAAAAACCTTCGCACCAGCCATTGATATTTCGTCAATAATTAACTTTTTCACTTGACCATACATCAACGTACAATTGTGAAGAGTTTCGACCATACATCAACGTACAATTGTGAAGAGTTTCACTTTCTAATCTGGAAATGCTTCCGGCAAATTGACTAACGGGTAGACAAAAGGTACTATGCAAAGTCGCCCCACCTATATTAAAGGCAGCCTTGCCCGTAGGTGCGCATCGCAGAACTTTAACCTCCGAGGGATTAGACCCTGGTTGCTTATTGTAAAATCTAGTAACAGATTCAAATATGGCACTTATCAAAACGCTTTTTCCAACACCAGCGCCTCCTGTAACAAATAGCCGTAAAGGCGTTTCTTT
Source organism: Phalangium opilio (assembly GCF_054372755.1). Classification (NCBI taxonomy): domain Eukaryota; kingdom Metazoa; phylum Arthropoda; class Arachnida; order Opiliones; family Phalangiidae; genus Phalangium; species Phalangium opilio. Next base: position 6,767,019 of record NW_028324167.1, read on the forward strand.
AAACTTTAAATGGTGCAGAACTTCATAAAATATTTCTTTCTGTTTCAAATTTAGCTTTCTAACAAGGGCATTGTATTCTGAATCATTAACTAACGTGACTGATGGAGCAACAGTTTTTTCCGCATTACCATCAAGAATATCTCTGTTAACAATTCCTATTGCCTCTTCCACTGTATTAATTAGAAATTCAGAATCTTCAACAATTAAAGACCTATCTATTTCATTTTGATGTTCCAATTCAGGTTGAATATTAGTAAGATCAGCTTCAATCGCTTCACTTTCCAAATCTCTCACAACTAGTTCAATAGCTGCTTCGTCAATCTCATTATGAAATTCTTTTCTAGATTCCGTTATAGTCTCAAGTCTAAGCTCATACTCAGATTTCACATCCTTTGCCAAAATATCTCTACTCTCATCAGGCCAAGGCGAGAATAACATGACTTGTTCACGATAAAACTGCTCAGGATCTTTCACTAAATTGAATCTACGATACCGTATAATTTTAGAATGACCACGTTTTCTAATGAACCCTGAATCTTTTTCAGTTTTAACCATTTACCACATGGAACGTCATCGTTCTCACCGTCATCAATATGACTTTGAGTTTTCGAAACTCTACGACTTTTGGAAAATTCATACCAAGCCGCAAATTGAGCTAACGTTACTGTCTCTAAATCATCTGGCCTTTGAACATAATGGTCTAACATTCCAGAAGCGAAAACATCCAAACCATCTTTGGACAATTGTTCAAGCTCAACTTTGCTTTTGAGAATATGAACACGATTTTCGGGCACATTAGTATTAACATAAATGCAAGCCCGACTACACCTGGAGACTGGAATTTGTAAAGCACTATAAGCCGCTTCCTGCGCGCTTACCTCGTGCGCGTTCAAAAACTGATTAGCAATCACCTTCAACTTTTGCTTCACCGTGCATTTATCTGACTGCGCTCATTTAGCAGCTTCACGCAGAAGCAATGACATACCACGCTGAGATTTCCCTATATAAGACACGATATACATAACCAGAGCGTATGGATCAAGTACAAACTGAATTTCCATATTCGCTTGCCAAAGGCGCAGAGTGCACGGGTTGTACGGATTAACCCTAGTATCTTTGGGGTGTCTTTTCAATAAAACCACTTTCCTTTTGAGGTCATACGTAATGGCTTTAATATATTCATCTTCAGTTAAACGCAACTTTTCCAACAACTCCTCAAAACTATCTAACCATAATTCTTTTTCTTTTGATTGAAAAAGCTCACGCAATTTACTGGAATTGTTCTTACACTTAAGTTCTTCGTCAAGAGTACCCGGTTCTCTTAAACTCGGATCATAAATAATAGTTCTAGGCATGGGAGGAAATGGAATTCCAAAACGACAAACTGAACTATTATTAACCTTCTTCCTACACGTTGTCGTGTGTTTATGCATTTGCAATGACGTTAACAAATCCCCATTATCATCGTTCAATTTCCCAGCGCAAGAAATAACTTTATCAATATATTCCTCTACCTCTTTAACATTTGACAAGTCACCTTTAAGCTTCGGCGCATCTTTAATCCAAATCAACCCATGTTGATGAGGAGAGCCTCTTTGCTGTATTTCAACCCTGAAGTAATAATCTTCAATAACACCAAGGGGGCCTAGCTTTTGCAGAGCTTTAAGAAGAGCCCGAAAACGGTGGTCAAAATATCTAGCACAAGTAACAGGATCATCCTAAATCAACTTTGCCTTTTCCGAAAAACTTAAATTGCCAATATCATCATTCGCTAAGCGATCCTGACCCGAAGTCACCCTCAGTATGTTCAAAAGCTCAGGCCATTTGCCTTCCGCAGCTGAAAACGTTATAAAAAGGTAGCCATACCAAGCTGCCTAATCATAGCCATCAACTCTTTCTGCCTATGCTGCCAATATGAAGGCGAGGACTGCAAATTTTCTAATACTCTAAAAAACCATCATCCTGCTTAACAATTGAATCGAGTGCACCAGCAGACGATAAAAACCCAGCAGTGTAGTTTGAGCCATCTTTTCTCTTGGTTTTTCCCATACAAACTTGTATGGAATCTCTAACTTTCATAGTTTCCAACTTAACAAAAGTGTAAAACAATTTAGACGGATTTTTAGCACAACGCCTATCAATATTAATCAAAAATGTCTTGATTAGAATCAAGTCCTAAAAAGTATCGATAAGACTGAGGTTATCACTTGACTGAAGGATCAGATATTAATTTTTCTTTTTAATTGAAACATAAAGGCATGCTTAAGAAAAGACAACGTTCCATTACCGTTTTCCGTTGAAATAACTTATTTTACAGGTAATCAATTTCAAAAATTTACTTATCTCGGGTTTTCGGGCACAATTCCATTCCCCCAAAACATTTTATCATTACATTACTTTTGAGAGAGTACGTGTATGACATTCCCTCATTTGTGCCCGGCATGCTTCGCAGTGGATACGTTTTAAAACAATGGCGGAAAATTAAGTAGGGACAGTTAGATTTTTACTCGTGGTTATGAAAAATGATGTAATGTCTAGTGTACTTCAGTCAACAGTCATACTGTTCATTCTCATAGCTCAGGACATGATTAATGCTGCTCACTATTTCTCTCTCTAGTTTCAAACAATGGTTAGAGACCATTCAGTGACGCGGGTCGCACATGAATATATTTCAACTACAGTTTACATCAATTCTCCGTGGTCGTACTATTAGCGGGTTAAGCACTAATTTGTTCAGAACATGTCTCGAAAGTGTGCTTGTTGTAAGTTTTTAAAGCAGTGTTGCCAATGTGTGGGTAATTTCCCACATCGTGGGAGATTTAGGTTTGGTTTTAGGCTCTGTGGGGAAAAAGTAATATTTTTCCGAAATCAATCAAATGTCGGAATTTTCCTGTTCAAGGGTTAATAGTGCAAAATTTTCAAAAATGCACTAATTTTAACTGCACAGTTAAAATTAGTGCATTTTCGAAAATTTTATCCGGTTTAATAATTTCAAGCGACATTTTGAAATAAATTCGGTGATTTTAAGTTTGGCACTGAAAAAAAAGAAAGCATATTTTGAGAATTTTAAAGCTTTATAGCATTTGTACATATTGTCAAAGCCATGCGGAGTGATATTCCATATTAAACTTAGTATGATAAAATAGTCCAGATAAATATGACTGTAAGAAAGGGGGTGTGGGAAATGCGGCAAATTTTTATAATGGAAGTGGGAAAATCCACTTTCTAACATTAGCAACACTGATTTGAAGGTTTTGGTCATGGCTAAACAGACCGCTCATTCAGTTTTTTATTGTTTTAAAGCTTATTTTGACACGTTATCTCTCAAAAGTAATGTAATGATAAAATGTTTTGGGGGAATGGAATTGTGCCCGAAAACCCGAGATAAGTAAATTTTTGAAATTGATTACCTGTAAAATAAGTTATTTCAACGGAAAACGGTAATGGAACGTTGTCTTTTCTTAAGCATGCCTTTATGTTTCAATTAAAAAGAAAAATTAATATCTGATCCTTCAGTCAAGTGATAACCTCAGTCTTATCGATACTTTTTAGGACTTGATTCTAATCAAGACATTTTTGATTAATATCTGCTCCTTCAGTCTTCATTTTAATTAAGATTGTTAAGAAACTGTTTTACATTTTCAAAATCTACACTAAGCAGAAACATATAAAAAGGGGACCGTAACTTTAGCTCAATCAGTCATTTATTTATAATGATACTCCAAAAAATAAAAACGTAACTCATTGAAAGTTTGTATTCTTATTGTAATTACAATAATACAATTTTTTACAACCCTTTATTGAAACGCGAGGCGCTCCCCTATAAAGTCCACAAATAGGACCAAATTGACAGTTTTACACAATTTTTTAAAACGCTGATTTAGCCTATGTCTGTTTAACCTTAAGCTCAAACTTTTCATAAGCCCAATATGAAATTCGGATATCCTTAAAACTTCTCAAAGACGATCCGACATAATCAATTACGAACTTTTTTGTAGCATTAACTAACGTCTGTTTGATATTAAGCTTATAAACCTTAAACACAAAATAGTCAGGGCAATGCCGACTCAGTTTATAAGGGCTACCCTAAAAGTCCACAAAGGTGATCCAAGATTGTTAATAAATACGCCTAAAAAGTGCCCTCTTCAAAATATGTAGTCGGGGAAAAGAGAGCGTGATCGAGTGGGCTATGCTAGTGGGTATTTTGGTAGTAGGTAACGGGGGTTGGGACTCCAGGCATAGCTCGCTCCATCACGCACTCGACAACGCAAAGCAACTCGCGCCAGCGTGGGAAATAAGGCGGTAACACAGGGCAAATGACGAGTTTAAAAATTGCCTGGTACAGTTCAAAAATTAAATCGGAGGGGGGTCAGTGGTACACGAGACTTCTAAAATCTTCAAGGATAACCAGAGTCCACACATTAAAATTCTAATATTTTAATTATCCACTTCCTTAGCTTAGCAGACGACGTGCTCTGGCCAATGGTCACGGACCAGTTTATTTATTCCAAGTCAGGAGGGTCTCTGGCCTAATGTCCAGTTTAAAATCGTGATCGAGTAGGCTATGGTCCGGTCAAAAGAAATCTTCAGTTCAGCGTTGTAAATAAGGCGGTGGCACAGGGAAAATGACCAGTCTAAAAATTAAATCGGAGGGGAGCAGTGGTCCACAGGACCACTAAGGAAATTCTAGGGTAACCAGGGTCCAGACATTCATTATCTCAACTATTTTAATTACCCACTTCTTTAGCTTAGCAGACGCCGCGCCCTGGTCAATGGTCATGGACCAGTTCATTTATTCCTGGCAGGGGGTCGCTGGCCCAATTTCTAGTTTTAAAAAATCCCTATTTCCCACCCTGCTTCAGTTGGGAGTCCTCCTGGAGCTCCTAAAGTCCAGAGATGCATATGACAAGGATTCATTTCTCATAAGCGAGAACGGCCAACTCTGTTGTGTTAGAGACAGCCTGGCAGCCTGGTATTTTTTTACTTCTAAGTCAGCTGGTTTTTCACCTTTAAAAGTTAATACAGCCCTTTGAATTTAAATAATTAGAAATGAGAAATGTTATTAAATGAATAAATCTATACGGTTGCAGTTGTGTCGAAATGAGAGCAATTAAATATGTGTCTTTGATATTTAGCTCTGATAATTTCAGAAAATTAATAAAAAGTAGTGTTATGTATTTAACCAGAATTTATTTTATTGAAATTTATTAATAATTATTTAATTAAAAAAAATTGTAATACTATTTTATGTTTTAAATTTTACAAATAAAATTCAAAACAGTAAACATAGGGCAAAGGTTATATTGTATTATAATTAGCCCGTGGGATTGATTTTAGCTATATCGCAATTAGAGCTGGACATTTTCTATCCATTATCCACAAATTAATAAATAATTTGAATGAAAATAGGTGGATATCTTTTATTAATTGGTAGGGGTGTGCGGGTAGTGATTTTTCAATTTCGAATCGGGTTCGGGTAATCAAAAGTATTGTTTTCGGGTATCGGGGCGGGTACCCGAATTTTTGTCGGGTATTCGGGTAATTAGGCTTAGGACGAAAAATGGTTGTCGGGTAATAGTCGGGTATTAAAAGTTAAGACTAATAGTTATCAGGGTGGGTACCCAAATGTTTTTCGGATAATTTGGGTTAAATAAATAGATACTTCCTTCAAAAATTCCCTTCAGTACAATATTTTTACAGTTATATCTGAATTGAAGTCAATTCTAGGTGTTATAGGGACTTGGCAATTGGGGCTTAACTCCGCCCCCAGCGCCATTTCGGTATGTTTTTTACACAATGAAAGCTATATAAGCCCCTCCTCCTGGTAGGTTTTTTAGCGTTACGTTTCATGACGTAGTAATGCCAAGTCCCTATTTCAACACAGAATACTGGCAAGGGGATGATATAGGTGTGTCGCGCTGTGTGCGGTGATTCTAGTCTTTCTCAGAAAGAAACTTTCACCTTATGTGAACCATATTTCACCTTGAAACAGTGTTTCTGGGCATATCGTCATTCTTAAAAATTCCGATTATTTTTAAACTGGACCTCTGATTCCTATTTTTCTACCCGCGAATAACTAGACAAACGGTTTCGGCTTGACGCGGGTAATGGGGGGGGGGAGTATTTTTTACTACCCGAGTAGTTTCGAATAGTTGGAAAAGTCATTGTCGGGTATCGGGTCGGGTACCCGCCCCGATACCCGAACGGGTAATCTTCGGGTATCGGGTACCCGCACACCCCTATTAATTGGGAAATAATGCACACACTTTACATTTAAATTTTAGAAGTTAATTTATTATTTACTTTGTGTATATAATATTCAGCATTAATTTCACTAAGGAAATAAACTAATTACCTACGAGGAATTAACTAGTATATATGTTTAAAATTATAATTTAATCGTTTCAAAACTAATATGGTTTTGAACCGGTCTTTGTAATTTAGTTATTAAAATTTTTGATTATCGATTGGTCAATATTGAAAATTAACCAATGGTGGAACTAATTTTTTTTAAACTCAATGAAACTGAAATATGAATGAATAATCTACTGAAAGAGGTATCAACCTATTATTTTTTTTCAAAAGAAGGTAAATAAGGATTAGATGGCTTGCTGCTTCAAACAAGATTTTTAACCATGAATAGAATATTTTGTTAATTTTAGTCAAATTTAGATATTCGGTAATCGAGTTGATATGACTTGAAGCACTTTTTGCTCATGTCTATTTTAAACTTTAATCACAGATTTCGATCACCATTTCACAAGCATAATAAACACTACTGAAGGGCGCAAATCTATCTGTGATCGGTAATGGTGACCAATATAGCAATTTGCCCAATTAATCAGTTAGAACTTCATTTGCACATTTCTATTCGTTAATTTGAAATGTTGCGAGAAATTTGAATGGAATATAAGTAGATATCTCTTTCAGAAGATAATTTTTGATGTTGATATTTAAGATTCATTGAATTAAAAAAATTGGTATTGGTATTTCAAGTAAGCTTAGATATCAACATCGGTGAATTTACGATATGGGCTTATGATGTTAGTCTGTTTATAAGATTAAGTCGTTACTTTAAGTGTCACTAGACAGTATCTACCTCCAAAATCGAGAGTTAGTAACTTTATAACCATCTCCTAGTCAGAGGATATCCGAGGGTCAATTTCTTATATCATTGACTGACAACTTTTGGCAAGGCCTAATACCGTTTTTGCATGACTGTCGCCGTCAAATTCCTTTTAAAGCATAGATCATTCATTAGATCATATAGTATCCACCCTTGATTTTCATTACGCAACACACGTTGGATTCGTAAACCTCGACGTGCACCACGATTAGAAGCATTAAAATGCAAAAACAACACACTGACCGCATACATTTTTGGTAAATAACAGACTCAAACAGAGTCACTACAGCTGTTTTCAGGGCTGAACGAGCGACCGAGAGGGCGTAAAAGAAAAAGCCTCCGGTGGCCGGTCTCTTAAAGGGGGTAGTTTCGAGGGAACGAAATTCAAATGCAAGGCGCGTCCCTTCAACAAAAAACATTGAATTCGTTAATACGGACGTTTTAGGCAATTATAATATTGAAATTTTATACAATTAAGTAATATTTAAGAAAACTAAGCACTACTTTCAAAGTCTAAACTTTAAAAACACGACGATACGAGAAGGCGAAGTAACAACAAGAGGTAAACATTTTTATTAATGGCAAAAATTAAAGGTAAGCCAAGGCTTAGCGCAATTTCACCGCCTTAAAGAAAGTGCCAAGTTTAGAAATAGATTGTGGGACAATAAAAAGGTGGAAAATTATGAAATTAGGCTTATATTAAAGCTTGAAACCTACTTTATATTATATTTAAAATCCATCCATGAGCAAATCCTCAAAAAATATGAAAATGGCAACGAAAAAGGACCCACTCTCAAATTTTTTTCCCCTTAAAAAAAATGGCGGCCACAAACGGGGTAATTTGTCACGGCGGCAATATTAAAGCAGTCTTATCTCACTATCGATAGGCCTTTTCAACCAAAAGGCATTAAGAAAAAACAATCGGATTATTATGACGCAACTATACGTAAAAAAAGGCCAATATTGGTCGCGCTGATATTTACCAATAAAACAGCGTATCCATGCTAAAATATCGCAGATTGGGGTAGTTTTTAAAATTTAAAATTAAACATACTTAAAATTAATTTTTCTCAAAAACCTTAAAAATGGTCCTAGAAAAAGGTTTAAATTTTGATATAAAACCGTTCCCAAACGTAACAAACGAATATTTCATTTCAAAAGGGTGGCGACAAAATGGCTAAATTTGAAAAAAACTCCATGTTATTTCTATGGGAAAATTTAACTTTTTCACCAAAAGGGCTGATTAATTTATGGAAATGAAAACCACCCTTAGCAACTTTATTTTTTATACAACAAACTAATGGGTGGATCTTCTTGAAATTTTAACCACATATTGAGGGCCCGAATTGTAGTTCTGTGGAATTTTTTCAAAGCAGTTAATACGATACAAAAAAAGTTATAACCAATCAAAAAACCATCCTTATACATTAAAGTCGGTATGAGGTCTTATCTAAGAGAGCTATCGCTCTCCTAGAATTACGAAGCTCCCACTTAGCAATGTCCCCAAAACTACCTTTAACCTTAAGGTCTCTCTTCTGACCAACATAAATACTGGGGAATGACAATTCCTCCGCGTCCTCGTCATAGAGTAAAGACATTGGCGTTTGACCTTCACCAGGAGCAAACTTAACATGCATGGTATTAGTGGGTAGGAAATCAGACAATGACACTAACAACGTGTCTTGATTCCCAACTGGGAATGAATTAACTTCGTTCGGTTCATTCCAAATTTCATCGCTATCATTCTCATTCTCTACATTCATTGACCCTTGTGGGTTTTCACTTATTGTATCACCATGGTTTATCTGAAGGTCATTTTCGTCAACAATAAATTCAAGTTCATCTGGAATTGGATCTAATATATCGCTCCTAACGGTTATCCCATGCTAAATATACAACGGTGTTTTCACCAAAACCTTAAGAGCTTCGTGCATTGTTTTTGGCCTAACAGTTTCATACATATAGGGTGTGTTATATCGCATTCTTCTCATGAACTCAATTTGAATAGTATCTGTCTCACGTGGTAACCTTGGTAACACTGAAACGGTAGACTCGACATTACCAGGAACATTGACCACGTTTCCTTTAATTCCTCTTTGTTGATCACAGCCTAACCTTCTTATTTGCATAAAAGGTATTCGTGGTGAAATCATTCTTTCCTCTAAATTTGACAAATTAACTAGTTCTACCGGAATTTCAGGAAACTCAAAACCATTTTCCCTGGAAAATTTGGGGATTTCGTTTTTCTTTACAGCTTTATTACAAGCACTGCATAAAAATACTCTATCACTTAGCTCACGACGGTGAATACCAGGGACAGCCAAAAACACCGCAGACTTAATTAAGCTACCAGATGCTTTAAAAAAAGATTTGAACATCCTTCACATGGCCACGTTGGACCTTCTTTTATGGTATCAAAATACGTCTGCTCTATAACTGAAGGATTTGCCCTCCTTATTGTAAAAGACAATCTGTTTCTCGAACGTTCAGAGTTCCTAAACTCGGCTTTTGCACGACTTTCAGCCTTAGCCGACTGATTTTTAGCTGCTTCAGTGTTTCTATACTCTAAATCTTGTTGTTAACTAGCCTTATTCATCTGATTTCTTACACGTTCTGCTTCAACGTAATCTAAATCTTGGCGTTTACTAGCCTTATTCATCTGATTTCTTACACGTTCTGCTTCAACGTAATCTAAATCTTGGCGTTTACTAGCCATACCCAACTGATTTCTTACACGTTCTGCTTCAACGTAATCTAAATCTTGGCGTTTACTAGCCTTATTCATATGATTTCTTACACGTTCTGCTTCAACGTAATCTAAATGTTGGCGTTTACTAGCCATACCCAACTTATTTCTTACACGTTCTGCTTCAACGTACTCTATATGTTGGCGTTTACTAGCCTTACTTAATTGGTTCTTAACTCTTTCGCTTGCTCTATACCATTCCTCAAGCCTTTTCACTCGCTTGGTAATTACACCAGCCTGATTTTCCCTTTCACGATATGACTCATTCTCTCGCTTCTTTGCCATAGATCGTGCCTCCTTCATTCTATACTCTTCATTTTGTCTCAAAATTCTCTTTCTCTCTAACGGATACACATTACCATGAGACGTAGAAGGTAATTGCTCATCGTTCGCTACCATTATAGAACTAACCGACTCATTATTAACTAAATTCATCGTTTCGTCGGTAGTAATTACCCCAACTCTTACAGCGCTTTCACTTCAACTTTCGTCTAATACATTAACCATAGTACTACCTTGGCTAACAGGCGACTCAATAGAACTAACAAACAAATTAGGACTAGAAGTACTAGAAGCTGCACCTTCAGCCCTAGCTTTTTTCTGAGCTGCTAAAACTCTTCTCCTTTCATTTTCTCTCTTCTTAAACTCGGGATCTGACCTTTTTGCCCTCATCCTTTCCCTCGCTTTACGCTTTCGCATTTCATCCTTATTCTCGACATTATCTTCCTCCATTCTATATACGAAAGGTCAAATACTCACTTAAATCCACAGTACTTCCAACTTTCAACAACAATAATTCCAACTTTCAACAACCATAATTCCAACGTTCAAAAACAATAATTTCCTAGTAGTTTTATTGACAACCTACTGGCATAGAAATTCTTATTAAGAATAGCTCCGGCGGATTAAAAAGATCTATTTACAACTATAGTCTGTCAAACGAAAGAAGAGCCCTGAGAAATTCGTCCAAATTGGTGTCGCCACCATCGACCCCATAGTACTTTATCAACTTGTTTTGTTTTGTCAATAGTCGGCTGTAATATAGTCTGCTATAAACAGATAGGCTTAATCGCAATAGAACCAATACATTTTGCAATATATATTTACTATGTTTATGTTTCATGGTTTTTTACGATCATCGAGTATTAAAGAATATAAAACAAAATTAACGACAAGACACCAGTTTTATCTTTGTTGAACTAGCATTGCAATATATTTTAATGACATAATAGCAGACTATATTACAGACGACAATTGACAAAACAAAACAAGTTGATAAAGTACTATGGGGTCGATGGTGGCGACACCAATTTGGACAAATTTCTCAGGGCTCTTCTTTCGTTTGACAGACTATAGCTGGGCGTATCAACCCTGCCGTCACGTTAAGTTTAAAAAATATTTTTTTTTATATATTTTTGGTCTAACTGTTATCCTCAACTAGAAGGTTTTAGTCAAATAAATTAGAAGCATAAACCCATCAGTGGAAGCTTTACTAATATTTAATACATATCAAACAATTTTGCTTTCAATATTATGTCTACAAATAGCTTCAAAATGTCTCTTTTAACGCTGACTAACAGTTTGCGCAGTTTCCTAAAGTAATCTTGGAACTGCAATTTTTTTAATAAAGAAAGTCCATTTTGGCAACAGGCAAAAAAAGCAACGGCCTAAATTTATTACATTCAAACACAAACGATTAAAGTTATTCGGTTTTCTATTGTCTGCTAGAAATCCACCACTATGGAGCAATATTAAAGGAGTTATTATAAAGTAAATCAGATTTCTAATGGCATTTTCCTTCTCACTCCAGTGACTTTACTCCTGAGAAAATATCAATGAATGAAGGCATCTTTCGCTCTTTTTAGGAGATAAACACAAGTTAAATTAAACACAAGTTAGAACAATCAGGGGGTATGTACTAAGCTATAAGCTTTACCTTTTTTTTACCTCTCCGAGTGACGATGACGTCACGGAGAGGTATTGCACTGGACGTGTGTGTGTCTGTCTGTCTCTGTGTGTGTCTATCTGTCTGGGGGTGTGTCTGTCTGTCACACCCCACGTGACCGCGTTCGCAGTTTGCGTATCGGAGCAATCGTGTTCCCAATTTCCGGACTGCATTGACAGTTCACGGAAATTTGGAAAATTGTGTTTGTCTCCGCTGGCTATTCTACTTGAGTTCCCACACCACCAGCTTTGGTTTTCGTCCACTCCACATGGACACTAGTTTGTGCTGGCTTCCAAGCACAACCATCTTCTGTTCTTCGTCTTTCGTCTATACCACATAGACACCAATCTGCAACATTGGCTTCTAACACCACCATTTACTGTTCTTTGTCAATCCCACATTGACACCAGTCTGCACTTGCACTGGCTTCTTACACCACCATCCACTGGTCTTCCGTCTATTCCACATAGACACCAATCTGTATCATTGGCTTCAACTCCATCATCGTCGTTAGGCTTAAGATGTACGCGGCGAGCGGCTAGGGTTACGAGAAACGTCTAGCCTCCCATTGGCAGGGCTTCCACCATCGGTTCACGCGAATGCGTTTTTATCTATTATTATAATGGAAACGAATCGTATATATACCCCAAAATTTGAAGAAAGCGGGCAAGAGGGGTACCCTTCACTTTAAACGTCAATATTAGCAAAGTTTCGAAAGATAATAGGAACAACTTTATTTTAAACGATTTAACTATTTTTAAAGTTATTTACAGGCGATTAAAAAATTAATATCATTTATATTTAATTAATTATTTAAGATAAACTTATTTCTATGTACTGACACAAGTGGGACTTAATATAGAACGAGTTATGAAGATTGCATCTGAATCGAAACACTACACGCATATCAAAGTTAATATAAAGCGAGTAGGATGAAAAGATCTCTCACAAAACGATAACATTTTCTTTTTGCAGAATATTGAATGGAAATACTTAAATATTTTTCGACCTTACGATTCTTTTAGTAGTTGTGTAGCTATAAAGCTCTGTTTCATCTCAATATTCCAAGAATATCTTTTGATATAAACATTTAAAATTTGGTGTTTACTTTTTAATTCATCTTTACTACATTTATATATAGTGTAACGTAACTGTTAGCTTCATTAAATAATAAGGATGTTAATACTTTATCTCGATCTCCATACGTGTTGAAACGACTGGGTCTATGAGAAAAGATAACCTAGATTTAAACCAGAATTGACCTTGTTTCATGTACTCTTATAGGAGGTCTTAACGGTTCAGAGTGAGCCGAAAGTTAAATACACATTTAAGTGATTGATATTAAGTCCTCATTGGAATTATCGAGGATACGCAGGAAACTATTAAATGCTTTAAACTTTAAAAATGATCATGGCAATATCTCGCCGATTAGAACTATGTATTTCCGGTTTGTCTCATTGGCTGGCGGACCTGTGTTTGGAAAGTAAATTCGTCTCGGCTCGGAGAGGTTTATTTTGGTTTCCCAACTTGTTGCATTGTGTACAATGATACATTTCGTTGTTTATTTCCTGTATTATGAAAGACACTCTAATGAGCGTAAACGGTTGGTCTTTCATAATATAGTGTCACACCAGAGCCTGCGCTTGTCATTAATCCACAAATAACTTCGCTACATGGAATTTAGTAATTAAGGATATAAATATAAAGCACTCGTCGCTACCCCCTACCGTATTTCAGAGAGTCACACTTGAAACTTCATTTTATCATTTATCACAAATCAAATTTACTATTTTGTTTTTAATAAATAACGGTATCACCACTCGTTCTATATTAACTTTGAAAAGAGTTTCTGGATTTGTAATACAGGGAAGTAGTCTTAATTACTCGTCTTATATTCACTGTGAAATATGTACAGTTTAGCGACTTCTTACGTCATCTTCGTTACTCGTTCTATAAAAACGTTGACTATAGAAGTTTCGGTTAAGAGAGGTTTATCCCATATAATTTAATAAATTTATTTGATATTAAATATTTTTATCGTGAGTTACTTATCACGCTTCTAGTTATTTATTTTTAAGAATTGTTTTTCCTGATATGATTTGAACCTTAATTATTATTAAAGTTTGATGCCTAGAGTATGCATCTTTTGCGTTTGTCTGGAAATTGGGGGTTATATGGCAGCCTATTCTCATCAAGTGATAAGAAAAAGTGCATTCGCGTGAACCTTTGTGGACGCCTCGTCATTGGAAGGCTAGACGTTCCTCGTAACCCTAGCCGATCGCCGTGTAATTATTGAATTATTCAAAGCTATACATTAAAGCAGACGATATTTTACATCCAATAAAGATATGTCTTGTACAAATGGAAATCAGTCAATGGGAAAAACAGGAAGTGAAACGTATACAGTTGTGACGTAGACATTACCATTATGTGTTTGTAAAGGCCCAATTGTCTACGTCTCAACTGTAAACCCTCTATGATCAAAGCTATACGTTCACAACTGGATTGCCGTGTAAACACTGTCCCCCGTTTCACCTCAGCGACATTCTTTGTAGCTATAACCCGATTCCGACCAGACCATTCACTGATCTGATTGCCACCATGAAGCTTTCATCTATTATAAAATCTAAACCTTGTTATATATAGGCCTATATGTGTATTTAACTTTCGGCTCACTCTCAACCGTTAATGTCTCTTCAATACAAAAAGGAAATTCAAAACCCATATTTTATTTCAATTAAATCGGCCCTCATTTATTTACGCATTGCTTCACTAGAATTACTAACAGATAAAACTTTACTTCGTCTTGTAATATACAAGAAATGTTTATACTATAAACAGATGTAGTATAGCTTAAGTAATATAAAAACAGCCATTTAGAATAATAATATTTAAAAACATTCTTGGATTATCAAAATGAAACAGAGCTTTTAAGCTACAAAAGTACTAAATGCATCGTAATTACGAAAATTATTTCCACATATTCACTTTATATAATGGAAAAAGTAAATATTAAGGTTCTGTAGGATTTCTTTACACATCAAAACAAAAATAACTGCTAACGCAGCGCACTAGCGTAACATCGGACGGACACACACAGACAAAACATAGACTGCTTTTGAACTCTTTCCGTATTAATTTTGATTTCAGAAACAAGATTATCTTAAATAATAAAACAAGTTGGGAAAACCAAAATATTACCTCTCCGAGGAGGACTACTTACAAACTTACTTACCCAGATATGGAAATGTTTCTTTTTTAAGAACAAATACTGAAGTTATAATTTATGAAATATTAAAGCAGTATACAAAGCATAGCAAATATACTGTAAATCATACGACATTTTACATCCAATAAGGATATACTTGTACACATTAAAATCATCCGATGGGGGAAAAACGGGAAATGAAGAGCTAAACCTTTGGAGGGATATTACCTTTACGTTTTTGTAAAGGCCGAATTTTCTACTCCTCAACTGTATACCCTCTATGTTCAAAGCCATATTCACTGTTAACAGGGTTGCCATGTAAACACTATCCTCTCGTTTCACCTCAACGATTTTCTTAGTTTGTCAACATGACTGTTAACGTTACATAACACCAAAGCTTATTTGTGGCTACACACACTGGAAGTAAATGCGCACCATAAATAGCATGAAAACACGAAGCTATAATCCGATTACGATCAGACCTTTCACTGGTCTGGGCTGCGTCCAGCAGAGCTCCCCAAAATGACAGCGGATTTTGGAAAACGGTTACCGGTGAGATCTGTCGTCATAGCTTTTTTCCGGTCATCGGTGTTTTAAAAATGACGCTAGCGCAATAAAGCGTGCAAGGTACCAAGGCTTAACAAAAATTGTAAGATAACATATTTAAAGAGATAGATAACAACGTCTTTTATAATTAAAATTAGAAAGTAACATGTCTCTTAAAATTCTCGCGTCATCAAATGGTTTCACGCCAATTAAATAGCTATAGTCCCATCAGAATCAGCAAGAGCTATTTGTATTAATTCCTCCATGTTTTTTCGCCAAGCTGAGAACTACGCGTTTTACGTCACGTTTTCCCAAAAACCCGACTATTTTCTTTGAAGACCGCGCTGGCTCAGCGCTGAGCACCGTGACGTCAAATTCAAAAGCAAAATCCCGTCCTGTACGACACTGCTAACAGCGCTGAGCTCTGCTGAACGCGGCCCAGATATCCACCATGATTATAAAATCTAAGCCTAATTATTTAACAGTGTATTTAACTTTCCGCTCACTCTGAACCGTTAATGTCTCTGCATTACAGAAACGAAAACCAAGCGTTTACTTTTTGGTTCACTAGGCCTATTGACAAATAAAAGTACATTTGACCAAAATCGTTGCGTTCGTTTTGAAATCACTATAGAAAGGATTATGCTATAAACAGATGTGGTATAGCTTAAGTAATATATAAACATCCATTTCAAATAACAATATTAAAAAACATTCTTGGAATATCAAAATGAAACAGAGCTTTAAAGCTACAAAAGTACTAAATGCATCGTAATTACGAAAAAGATTTCCACATATTCACTTTATATTATGAAAAAGTGAATATTAAGGTTCTGTATGATTTCTTAACACATCAAAACAAAGCGAACTGCTAACTCGGCGCACTAGTGTGACAACGGACAGACACACACAGACAAAAAAATAGACTGCTTTTTAACTCTTTCCGTTTTAATTTTGAGTTTAGAAACAAGATTATCTTAAATATTAAAATAAATATAATTAATATTAAATATTTTCTTCGTTAGTTGTTCGCCTTATTGAGCGTTACATCGTCTTGATAAAGAACAATTAAACATTCTTGAGAGACTTGACTAATATTGGCGTTTAAAATGAAGCATACGCCGGTTGCTTCACCTTATTCTAATAGGTAGTATATAAGGATTTCGAATCGCAGCTATGGATAAGAACAGCGCAATTGCGTGAACCTTTGGTGGAAGCCCCGCCATTGGGAGGCCGGACGTTTCTCGTAACCCTGGCCGATCGCCGCGTATGTCTTAACCTTAAGGATGATGATGGAGTAGAAGCCAGGTGTGCAGACTGGTGTCCATGTGGGATGGACAAAAACTATGACCAGAAGATGGTGGTGTAGAAGCCAGGTGTACAGACTGGTGTCCATGAGGGATGGACAAAAACAATGACCAGAAGATGGTGGTGTAGAAGCCAGGTGTACAGACTGGTGTCCATGTGGGATGGACAAAAACAAAGACCAGAAGATGGTGGTGTTAGGAGCCAGTAAGTACAGACTGGTGTCTTTGTGGGATGGACAAAAGCAACGCCCAGAAGGTGGTGGTGTTAGAAGCCAGTGAATACAGATTGGTGTTCATGTGGAATGGACAATTGACTAGTCAGATGAAATTGTAGTGGCCAGTTGAATTGTGGATAGCCTCAAGTTTTGAATTTTCCGGGAACTGTGCATGCGGTCCGGAAATGGCGAACACATTTGCTTCGATTCGGAAACTGCGAACGCGGTCCCCTGGGGTGTAAGTCAATAACAACAGCCTGACACACACACACACACCCACACACACACGCACACACACACACAGACATGCCTGTCGATTTTAGAACCTCTCCGTGACATACGTCACTCGGAGAGGTAATAAATATAATTCATATAGTTATTCGCCTTATTGAACGTTACATCGTTTAATGGACAATAGCCATTGTAAGTGGAAAACAATTTTCCAAATTTCCAGGAACTGTAAATGCGGTCCGGAATTTGGGAAAACGTTTGCTCCGATTTGAAAACTGCGAACGCGGTCCCCTGGGGTGTAAGTCAATAACAACAGACTGACAGACACACAGACAGACAGACACGTCGAAATTGGAACCTCTTCGTGACATACGTCACTCGGAGAGGTAAAAATAAGCAAAAATGACTTTGTTTATCTAACGAGAATAGAGTTTTTCAAATTATCCGGTTTTTTAGGGGGCTAGAACTAATGAGGCCTGTTATCCTTTCGTGCTTCTATAAATAAATAAATTCCTGCTCAAATTCCGATAGAAAATGCAGCAAAATCTTACAAAGAGAGGATGAAAAGGGAAAATCAAGGGATTGTTATCGATTCTTCTACTAAATGTAGGACCTTTCTCCATAAAGAAACATCCAGGAAATACAGACTCCGAATTGTTTTAAAATTCAAATTAGTTTCATAGATTTCATAGATAATTTAATATTTGCACCTGCGACCAATCGCGTAACGCCCTCCCTTCTTGTTAACAAATTTTACGTGGCGCCCTCTATATCTCGCGCCATGATTGATACAATCTTTATCTAATCTCGCGCTAAATTTCATTCGACATGTAGCACGTGGCACGGGAATTTTTTTTTAACCAAAAGGCATAGTGTTTCGCGATTGGTCGGAGGTACTTATTTTAAATTATCCATAAAATCTAATTTAACTAATTTGAATTTGAACATCATTCTTAGTCTGTATTTCCTGGATGTTTCCCTGTGGAGTTAGATTTTATAATTAGTAGAAGAATCGATTTAATAATTCACTTGATTTTCCTTTTCATCCTCCCTTTAAAGTAGCGCTAATTTTTGTTTAATAGAAACGTTCTTAGGACATGTATTCTGAAGGTGGAATGCGCTGGAGTTATTTGTGTGACCCCATAACTCGTTAAAAATTTACAAAAACAGCTTGGCATCAGGTTAACATTAATTGAATTCTAATTCTTTTGGACTTTACAAGCTGTTTCTGAACAAACACCAAAATCTCCCTTTCGAGGGCTAAACTGGATGAGCTCCCCATCTTTTATATAATCATAAGTATATCATAAACTCCATAAGTATGGGCTCAAAGGATATTTGCTAAGAGCACTAATACTTTATAAAAGAACTAAGAGCAAAGGCACCAGGGGTTGACCATCGTTACATTTTTATTAAGGTTCTGGCCGCCATTTTAAAAGATGGCGGCAAATCGAGCCGTAAAAGCCATAAAACCCGTCTTTGGGATATAGGGAAACAGTGTATTAAATATAAGTGAAATCGGTTGAAATACACGGACGTTTTTCCATATAGAAAGTTTTGGCTTCATTTCTGGCCGCCATTTTAAAATATGGTGGCAAATCGAGCCGCAAAAGCCATAAAACCCGTCTATAGTATATTGGAAACCAGTGCACTAAATATTAAGGAAATATCCGTTGAAATGCACAGACGCTATTCCATATACAATATTTCTCACATTTCTTACCGCCATGTTTCAAGATGGCGGCGGTTTGGAAAAATCTTTCCTAAAGAGCAACATCTCTGCAAAAATGCAACCTTCTAGGGTAAGCAATTTGAGCTGGGCGCCAGTCCTGTTGGTGGTTTTTTTCCTAGAGAGGGCGTCCCTAGTGGCGGATTTGTCGTAAACAAAAATCATAGCCTACTGTTATCTTTACGATTACCCGCTTTAACGCGACTTGACGAAGGAAGGAAGTCAAAGTAGGCCATAAATCCATTTTATTCCGGTTTGGGGAAGAAACATTTAGATGAAGGTGGCGCTGCAATGTCTTCGATTCGGAGAGAAAGAAAATAAGCCTCTACGGTAGACCCATACTTGTGTACTATAGGGAATGATATAATCGATCAAGCCTTTCCCCTGTCCCTTCAAACCCTGAAGTAGCTATAGAACTACTCCAGAGCAAAGGGAGAACAGACACTGATACTCGAACCCAACGTAAAAAGTCAGACCCAGTTGTCAGTGACGTTAATAAAAAATTACCTTCCTTGAACACCGGGCTTTTCATGGTAAAGAAAAAGTGACTTCGGCATAGCCGCCTCTCGAGTTGAGCTCCCATCTAATGGGTTTTCAAAGTGGCGCGTGTTCATAGATATCACAAATATGTTTACATCTATTGCTGGCCATTAAATTCCAGAGTGTAGTGTCACCCGAAAATTATTTCATTTTTGATAAGTTTTTGTTTTTCGTAAATTTCAAGCTTACTGCTTGTTCAATCTAATTAGAGAAATTTAATTAAATAGTTGTTGATTAGCATTTATTAATAAATTAAGTTTCATCTAACGAAATTTTGGAGTTTTGTCTTGGTTTGCCCAAAAATGTAATGCGACTGGAGTTTGAGTTTAATAATCCACCCATAACCTATAATTTTCCGAGTTTAGTTTTCTTATTTGTTTAATTAATTAGTGCTAATTAATGAAATATTTAATCTTAATCAACCGTGTAATAAGTATCGCTTCTCGGCCTTTTGGCTAAGATCATGTGTAGTATCTGTTCTGATCTGGAAGGTTCACGCCGCGACTTGGCTTTTCGCATAGTCCACGACGCGCTACCAACAAGGGATGCACTAATAGCACGACATATCGGCAACTCAAGGCGCTGTCCAAGATGTCCAGCCAATGAGACGGCCATTCACGTGTTCTACGAGTGTGAAACAGCTAAACTACTCCGGAACCATCTCTGCCGCTTTCTGAAAATACACTTCCTGCAATGGAGGTCCATACTTTACCTCGCACCTCTACCGGTCCCTCGGAAGCAAGTAAGGATGCTCACAATTCTGATAACAGAAATTAATTTTCAAGTATGGAAGGCCCGAAAAGCGGCGATCTTTGACAAGCGCTTTGACTCAGCGAAGGTGGTGCTAGAGAGAGTACGGACCAATATCTTACGAAGAGTAATGCTGGACAGACGACATCTAACCCCTTTGCAATTCCGGGACCTCTGGGCTGATGACGACCTACCGGGTGTAGTGGTCACAGGAGATGACCTAAAACTACTTTTTTAGGGATTTATTTCTTTAGTCAGTTAAACAGTTAATTTACACTTATATTTTAGCTCTGTCTTGGTTTTAATAGTATTTGGGGTTAGCACGTAAGGGCAGTAAAGCCATCTCTTTAAATTTCAAAATTAATTGCTTTAAATCTGTATAACAGACCAAAAATGGTAGTCTTTATTTGAGCCTTTTTAACGAAAAATTGCGTAATTAAATTTAATTTAACCGCAAATTTAAAAACCAGTGAATTGATGTAAATGACCAGATTTATTTTAATAAAATAATTTAGTATCTGTTCTGATCAGCTTAATATCTGATCGGGTTCCATTGGGACCTTTCGATATTAACTCGATTTTTGGAACTGGGCGAACTTTAACGGGCTTGCCCGACTTAGCCACGAGTCGACCTGATATTGCACTACATTCGGGATCGGCTCACACCCTCAATAATAATTCAAAATTAAACACGTTTAAGTTTAAATAAAGAGCCAAAATTCGGTCGCGGGAAGGTCAAAATATGTGTAATGGTTGTTTACAGGAGTTAGTAAGACCAAGCATCGCTAAGTAAACCGTGCAGGGTTTACTACAGGCCAGGGAAAACCTGGAAAAGTCAGGGAATTTCAAGCAAAATAGATCAAAAAGATCCGGGGAAAGTCGTGGAAGTTTAATTATTTAATAAACGAAACTGTTCACTAAGATCCTAAGATCACCCCATGGGTCTAAAAACGTCAGGAAAAACTTTTAATCTGAAAATTTCCAGGCAAACCTGATATGGATTTAGTTTTGTCATATGTGTATGATATCTATGGGTAGCGCCGAGATAGCTGGGGCGAGAGCCCACCCTCAAAATCGAAGATTGAGTCATTTAGGCCTTTTTATAGCTGCCCACTCTCCGCCCCACCGATCGAAAGTCGTTCATTGTATAACGACGGCCTTGTTTAGTGCCCCCGTATACTTTCTTACTGGCCCTTCATGGTTTCTAAAATGAAACATTAAAAATTTGTAGTACCAACACTAAAGACAAATAACAGAAGGTAGAAAATTAAGGCCTTGCGTAGTGTCCAAGTAGTAGAGAAGAGTTTTCTATGTTGAAAAAGGAGGTAGGCATTGGCAAACTTCAGTACTGAGACATACAAGGGGGTTGATGTATTGCCGTCTCTGCACGCGTTCTCTCATGATACAAAAAGACTACAGCGCAGGCGCCAAAAAGCGAAATGAGTTTCATTTCAACGATTTAACTGTTTTATTCAATGTTATTAAAGGGAGGGTGAAAAGGAAAATTAAGTGTTCTTATCTATTCTTCTACTAATTATAGGATCTGAATAGTGAAACAGAATTATTTTAAAATTGCAATTAGTTTGAGATTTCATGGATAATTTTATAAGTATCTCCGACCAATCGGGTAACCAAGTTCTCGTGTCACGCTCCATGTCTCGGGACACAATTGTGACGTCGCGCACAAATTTTATCGAATCTCGCGATAGATTTCATTCGATACGTAGCTTGTCTCTAGTTTTTTGTTTATAAAAAGGCAAGGCGTTACGTGATTGGTTGGAGGCACTTATTTACAATTATCCATGAAATCTCAAACTAATTGCAATTTTCAAATCACTCGGCGTAGTTTCTTGGATGTTCCACTATGCATATTGATCTTATAATTAGTAGATGAATCTTTAAAAAATCACTTAATTTTCCATTTCACCCTCCCTTTGTTGTCAGGAAATTTGGAGTACTAGTCTGTTCTATGTAACAAATGTTCACGACTGGAATATGCCTAAAGCAGGCAAATTTAGTTCCGATCACGGTGATTTAAGGGTTGAACAACTTGAGAGTCATCCGTGGCTTAAATAAGGGTCAAGCGCATTGAACGCTCTCAGGCGTATTGTTCTAAACCCGCGTACTCTTGAAAGAATGCCATATTTTTCAAATTTCAGGTGTTGTAACATATAAAAGTCGTTATACATTTTGCACTAATGACGCTGCGTGTGAAAATTTGAATTGAATTTTGAAAGCACTCGTATATTATACAGGGTGTTCCAAGAAAGTGTGATTACACCGAAGTAAAGTACGGTGGGGTGGTTCTTTGGGTAATTTTGAGTTGAAAATGGTGGAAACCCCATTTTGCCTTATGGGGCACTGCCTAGGGTTTAAGGGATGAGCCCTTAATTAAATTAGCATTGATTTCAGTTTCTTACTTAAGGGTTCTTCCGTAAAACACTCAAATCATAACTTGTAAAGCCATAGAACATTTCCCACTTAAATTAGTCCACTGTACTTTGGCCATACCAACCTTTTTTGAAACACGGTATACCAAACGCAAATGCAGAACTTCTCTTTTTAACTTGTAGTTTTAAGGGTTATCAGTTACGATTAACCTTAGCTATTTTGGACCATAACCATCATGTAGGGCGAAAGCAAGCTGTGACGAAAGACAAAACCCTACGGTAATTTTCGTATATCTTGGCAATGCTTTTAACTTCTCTCTGAGATAATTTTTCTTATAAAGGGACACTCGAAGATACAGTAAACTCTCTAAAACTTGGCACACTGTCAAACTTTTGGAGCCTAAAACTTACAGTTATATTTCAGAGCTATTAGATCTCATATTTGAAAACAGAGTGAAATTTGAAGTAAAGGACCGGTCATTTCTAAAAAATAGTATTTCTTAACTAGACGAAACTAAAGTTAGTTTGATTTCGAACAGGGAAACTTGAAAAAAAAATTAATATTGGTCATGACGACCTAAAACGAACGTCAATATTTGTGGTATAGTAGAATGTAATATATAATATATATAATTCTATATATAATATAGAATGAATGTAATATATGTAAATCTCTAGTCAATCGAACGATGGATTCTACTATACCACAAATATTGACGTTCGTTACGTTTTTAAGATTTCTATTATTACTTTTTTCATATGCTTTTGTATCATCTTACGTCTTGCCTTTGCATTATGCACTCTCATATATATATATATATAGATTTACGTATAAAAAAGGGTTTTCTAAGGGGAAATTTACCTATTACAAGTTTGGTGGTGTCTACTATAAAATTAAATTCATGGGGTCTACTGGCCTTGTGCCCACTTAATTAATTAAAAATGTTCAAAGGTTAACTATTTTAAGTGGGCAATGTCCAATTTTTAAAATAAACGTGCTTGGGTTCCACAGGCCACATGTCCAAGCAGTTTTAAAAAAAATCGTAGTTTCTCAGCCTGATTCTGAGTATTCAGAAGAGTCGGTTTCAGCAATTTCAAATCGGCTTCGTTGAATTTTGCGCAGCTCCTCCTTTGACGGGGCGTCCACCATACCGCGATGTGGGTGTATTAGTTTTAGGTCGTCATGACCAATATTAATTTTTTTTTCAAGTTTCCCTGTTCGAAATCAAACTAACTTTAGTTTCGTCTAGTTAAGAAATACTATTTTTTAGAAATGACCGGTCCTTTACTTCAAATTTCACTCTGTTTTCAAATATGAGATCTAATAGCTCTGAAATATAACTGTAAGTTTTAGGCTCCAAAAGTTTGACAGTGTGCCAAGTTTAGAGAGTTTACTGTATCTTCGAGTGTCCCTTTATAAGAAAAATTATCTCAGAGAGAAGTTAAAAGCATTGCCAAGATATACGAAAATTACCGTAGGGTTTTGTCTTTCGTCACAGCTTGCTTTCGCCCTACATGATGGTTATGGTCCTAAATAGCTAAGGTTAATCGTAACTGATAACCCTTAAAACTACAAGTTAAAAAGAGAAGTTCTGCATTTGCGTTTGGTATACCGTGTTTCAAAAAAGGTTGGTATGGCCAAAGTACAGTGGACTAATTTAAGTGGGAAATGTTCTATGGCTTTACAAGTTATGATTTGAGTGTTTTACGGAAGAACCCTTAAGTAAGAAACTGAAATCAATGCTAATTTAATTAAGGGCTCATCCCTTAAACCCTAGGCAGTGCCCCATAAGGCAAAATGGGGTTTCCACCATTTTCAACTCAAAATTACCCAAAGAACCACCCCACCGTACTTTACTTCGGTGTAATCACACTTTCTTGGAACACCCTGTATAATATACGAGTGCTTTCAAAATTCAATTCAAATTTTCACACGCAGCGTCATTAGTGCAAAATGTATAACGACTTTTATATGTTACATTACCTGAAATTTGAAAATATGGCATTCTTTCAAGAGTACGCGGGTTTAGAACAATACGCCTGAGAGCGTTCAATGCGCTTGACCCTTGTTTAAGCCACGGATGACTCTCAAGTTGTTCAACCGTTAAATCACCGTATATATATATATATATATATATATATATATATATATATATATATATATATATATATATATATATATATATTGCGGGAACCCAAGGGAAGTAATAATAAATTCGGAATAAAAGGCTTTATTATTGAAGCTAAAAGGTGAAGAAACTAAAGCCTTCTTCGAGGGACTAATCACTAAGTCACGGTACATGGATTACGGATTACTTGGAATAAATTTAGCACTGTCAAGGGTGGCCGACCCCTCGCCTTTCTTTGATGGGACAATATGGAACGTTTTTGCTTCTGGGTACATCTCTTCTGATTCTCACTGAATTGTTAAAGCGTGAACTACAAGAGGTGCCTTTGTGCCCCCTATTGGAGTTTGAAAAGGGGAAATTTAACAATGTGACTCGGATTGGGAGTTTGTGGTGTTTAGTGTCACAATAAACGAATTTTAAAAATAATCTTAAAACTTTGAATCCATTTTTAATGAGAGGTTACTTTGGACGGGAAAATACAGTTCCTTCTAGATCTCAAACCTGAATGCCCTTTTTCGTCGCTCTCCCAAAAAGCCAAGACCCCGCATGGCTAATCAGTTTTTAGGATCGCTTGACAGCTCGTCAAGCGTCCGAGATTTCCTTTAGGCCAAACTACCTTTTGTATTGACCACCAGCGAGTTGCCTGGGGGCAACTTCTACCTTAACAATATTTCTACCTCACAACAATAAAAGGCTTACCCTTCTCGGTATTTTCTACTCCTGACTCGGACCCCTGCTAGGACTGAGGGAAGCTAAGATAGACATACAAAATAGCAGGGTGTCTTAAGGGGTTTGGAGGGCTTTAGAATTTTAGTGAGAGTTCGTTATACCGCCAAAATTTTGAAAAGTAAAACCGTTGCAATTATTTAAACCAGTTATTCCCTAGCGGAAATTAAAGAAATCAATAAATTTTAAGTAAAAACAAAAATTGTTCCTTTTATTCTTAAATAAATGATTTAGCGTTGATAAAATTTCTAAAAAGTAATGTATGGTAATAATTGAATAAAAAAATGGAAACTAAATACCACTAGATGGAGAAATAAAATTACCTTATTCCTCAGTAGTAGAATCTTTCAGAATTTTACAACCAGTTGAAGGTTTTAGGGGACGACATAAGGGGGGAAATGAAAGGGATAAGTAAGGAGGGTTGACAAGGGAGACCCCCTTTCCAATTAGTACGACTAACTGCCGATAGATTTCACCACATTACAATGATATTTAAAGGGAGGATATGCAGGAAAGCATAGGGGCCGTTCAGCGTACGAGTGGCCCTTTAAGTATACATTGATTTGGATGCGAGTACTATTTGTATAGAAAATATTCTTTTAAGTGTAGTTTTAATCTTTGTTTCTTTTTATCAAAAATATCTATAGACTCACTAATCTCATTGCACGTTTTTTGGGCCCTATCAATGGTATTTAACTTAGGTTTAATCTTAGTTCTAAATGTGTCTTTGGATCTGGTCGAATTTATCTTAAATTCTAGGTTTTCTACAAGTTCATTGGCGTCAATTGTGTTGTGAATTATTCCGTGGATAAATAATATCTCATTGGTTTTTAGGCGTTCATTTAATGTTACTAGTTTTAGTCTCTTTTTGAGGATGGTATTATAGTCGTTTGGGATGTAGGGCAAGAAGTAAGTGTGGTACAGCTGAATAAATTTTCTTTGGATTCTTTCCATCTTTTCTTGACCATAACTTGCTGCGCCACCCCAAATAAGCATTCCATATTCTAACTCTGACCTTACAATTGACTGATATAGATGATAGAACTCTTTGGAACTTCTCAGGTTTCGTGATATTCTGAGTATGCCATATAATCTGCGAAGACAATCTGAGAATGTCTTATCAATGTGATTTATTAGATACATTTTGGAGTCCCAGGTTAATCCTAGGTCCGTAATATGGTCCACTCTCTGCACTTTATCTCCGTCAATGACGTAGCTGTAGTTTTTTCGGATTGGTTTTACGGTGAAATGAAACAACGTAAGTTTTCTTAGCATTGAGAGGCATGCCGTTACGTCTTCCCCAGTCGGATATCCGTTGTAATTCGTTGTTCATAGAGATGCAATTTTGTACCGAGTTAACTTCATTGTATAATTTATTGTAATCCGCATACGCTTTGATGTTTCTTTGGTGTATTGCATCTATTTTTGGTTGTAAGAGATCGTTAATATAGATTACGAAGAGAAGCGGACCGAGTGCAGATCCTTGAGGGACGGCTCTGGCACCCCCGTCGGACCGACTGGTACGGCTACAGGGAGGAACTTTGCCTCCTACTCAGAGGTAATGCTCCAAAGCTTTCCTCGGTGCTGGAATTTGATTTGGCAGTTGATCTCATGCAACACGCCATTATCAATTCCTACCACCACAACTGTCCGGCGAAGCCTGCTAGCCGGCCAAAGCTCGTTCCTTGGTGGAATACGGAACTTGGCAAGCTTCGCAAGCTCACTCGTAGACTCTTTAATAGGGCCAAGAGGACTGGGGACTGGACTATTTATAGACAGACCCTCAACAAGTATAATAAAGCCATCCGGGAGGCCAAGAGAAACTCCTGGAGGGACTTTTCCGGTAGCATCTCTGATGCCCCCGCTACTGCCAAGATCATGAAGATCCTGGCTCATGATAACACTCACCAGCTCAGCACCATCAAGGTGGCAGAAGGTGAGCTTACCAAGTCAGGGACTGATACCCTAAAGCATATGCTTAAAGGTACACTTTCCGGACTCAAAGGCTTTTGACCCCACAAGCACCGACGCGCCCCCCGTGCACTTTCGGAGAGCACACAGGGCGGACTGGGGCATCACCAATAAGATAGTTACATACTCTAGACTTATGTGGGCTGTAAACTCGTTTCAGCCCTATAAGTCCCCTGGCCCAGATGGCGTCTTTCCCGCCCTCCTCCAGGAAGGCATAGACGCCATTGGCCCTTATCTGTGCAGGATATTTAGAGCCTGCATTGCTCTCGCGCATATTCCAGATATCTGGAAGCGCTCGAACGTTTTCTTTATTCAGAGCTGTGCTAATTAATTAGTTGGCCAATTCAATTTCTAATTAATTGGCATTTTTTACTAATTGAAAATGGTAATTGAATTTTAATTACCATACCGCTAATTGGGAAGTAATTCTAATTAATTAGTATGCACAGGAAAAGTATTTATCTAATTAACAATTAATTAGATTTTGGGAATGGATAATTAGCCAATTGAATTTTCATTTAATCTTTACGCCGATTTGAAGTGAAACGTAAAAATGGTGGAATTCACTCCGTTATGAAAAAGGGTCTTACGCAGATGCTGTTTTGCCCCAGGGTAAGGCAATGAGGAAAATACTTATATTACATCATCAATCTTGAGTCAGTTCAGTTGATCAAGAGGAACATCAAGGAAATTGACCACATTTGTTTAACAACTGACTGATGGTCGTCCAAGAAACGAAGATACCTTGGCATATCTGCTCACTGGCTAAATCTCGATTTAAGCAGGAAATCTGTCGTTATATCATTGTGCCTATTTAAAGGAGATCATACGGGGGATGCTATAGCCGAATTACTGTCATCTATACTGCAAAATTATGAGATTAATGTGAAGTCAGTTGTATCTGTTGTTACGGATAACGGCAGCAACTTCGTGAAAGCTTTCAAGGATTACGGTATTGATGCGTCGGCAATGGCAAGGAATGATGAAGTTGAAGAATACGAAGATATAGTTCCAGATGAGCTGATTGGGGCAACGCTAGATAAGGAAGCGATCATAGTAGGGCTTCAGCTACCACCTCATTCACGTTGCGTTGCGCACACCCTCAATTTAATTGCGATTCAAGAGCCTTTAAAGGTTAGTATTTATACATAGGCAATCAGACCCATATTACTTCTTAGTAGGCATGTAAAGTCAATTAATTTCAAATTCTGTTCTGTTCAGATTTCAGATAGGTGAGTATTGAATGCTGCCTTCGGAAAGTGCAGTGCACTGTGGACTCGGTCTTCTTCCCCTAAAAAAACCCTCCATATTATGCCAGAGCTTATTTTGAACGACAGTGAACCTGTCATGCAGACTCCGTCTAGCGGTATGGGGACGACCGGTGCCGCTCCCAAGAACTTGGCCTTCGCCCCCTTTTAGTAAACCTATCGGCTTGCTCGTTGCCATGATGTCCGCTATGCTCCGGCACCCAGTACAACTGGACCCTGTTGCGGGACGCCAGTTGCGCAAGCAGATCAAGGCAACTGCGCATCAGTTGAGAAGTTATCTGACACTGGTTCAGCGCTTTCAAGGCGGCCTGACTGTCAGAGTAAATTCTCACAGTCCCCCCCGAAAGAAAGGCTGCATATAGTGCTTGCTCAAAGTGAATTTTCATTTATTCGATATTATCTGCAAACATTTTTTACGTTGAAACGGATTATAATTACCGTGCGTAATACTTGATTATGCTTAAAAGTTTCTCTTTTTTAAAATGACTAATGGGTCAATAAGTGAAACTTAAATCCAGTAGAATTTACCCAGCTTACATCAAAACAAAATTCATAATTGCATTTTGTTTGATTGTGTACGTGAATAAGGACATCCCTGATTTCATGTCCACCTTTGTTTCATACTTTCCCATTATTCAAGGATTTTTCTCAAACACACAAAAGGTCAGCTAAAATTCTCCGCCCCCCCCCAGGTTCAAAAACGTTCCGACGCCCCTGAATACAGTGGGTGGATATTTGGGGATAATTCTTTTGACGGATATTTTACGGCAGACGACGTTATCTGTTGAATCGCTATTAAAAGTGCGATGACTAAAATACAGGTGTAACAGAACTTATTTGACGTTCGGTAATTAATGTTTGGACGTTTGAGAATTGGATGTTGAGAAATGCTCTGAAAATAATATTGTGGGAATAATATTTCGACGGCGAATTCATGAGGATGTTTGAGAAGACATTGTTCAATTCAAATTGGATATTTATATCCAATGAGAATGGTTTGAATTATAATTATATATATATATAGGTTAAATTATTCGCAAGTTTTATGACATGAAAATATTTTACGCATATTTCCCGCTTTCTCGGCTTTACTCTGCAAGTTTTCTTATTCCCAGCACATTTTAAACGTGAAAACTATCCCTTTAAACTTTACTTAAGAATTTTGTTTTTTGAAAACTATGGCTGTTTTTGGAACAGAGCAAAAAAGAGAGAGAGAGAGAGAGAGAGAGAGAGAGAGAGAGAGAGGCTCTACAAACGATAAACAGCACAGCGTTTGCAATTGTGTCGTGTTTCAGCGTATGAAGGTTGCTCTATATATTTTTCAGCTGAAAGCTGAATCTGAAAGTCGAAACTGAAAGCTGAATGAAAAAATCAGTTTCAGCGGACACTTTCGCAAAGAGGCAAAAACTGGTTTTGGTTTTTTATAGCTGAACCGCAAAGCAGACGCTGAAAGCAGGCTGATTTTAATTTTCCGCCAACATCAAACCACTGTTGATTTTTCAGCTTCAGCGCCGTACCACGTGATGCCAAGAACCAATCATAAAAGAGGGCGCTGGGGTCACGGTTTTGAAATTGTTTATGCGAGTGTTTTAAAACGGTGAATATGTCGTCTCTTCATTTTGAAAATGTTTTCTGTGAAAGAATTAATGAAACCAGTAAACGATGAAAAGAAGCGAAAAATATTTGAGAGAAGAGAAAAAATAATTAGCGTGGTTCAAACCTGGGAAATTATTTGGAACAAATGTTTAACAGAACACAAAGACAATTTGGCTGTAGATGCAGCTTGGGACCATGTTTCTCAAGTGACTGGCTACTCCAGTAAGTAAACCGATATTTTATACAGTGAAATTCACTTAAAAATGTCACCTAGTTGTTTTCTATCTCCCAACTTGGTACTTTCTGATATTTTAAAGGTTAAAAATTTACAAGTTCTTTATTTAACTCTTGATAAAAAAGAGTGGAAATATTTGGGCAATCAATTCCGCAAGAATTTAATAATAGTTAATGTTAAGAAATCTGGGTCTGGATACAATCCTACTATTGATTTCGAAAAAGTGAAGTGGCCCTACTTCAAACAAATGTTGTTCTTAATGTAAAGTAAACCATTACCTAGTTTTCATACCATTTATACAGGGAGGCCGGGCTACTTGGCGGGAAAAGTATTCTGCACTTTTTTCACCAAGTAGTCTGGCTTACGTGTATAAATGGTATGAATTCTTCTAGGCTGAAAGCTACGTATAGGCACGTTTGGCAAGAATAAGGCTTCCTGTCATGGACTAGTGTAACTACATTCGACAATTGTCGGTAGTTCCTCCTGTCGTCAATATGTCCCTAGCCGAAGTTCTCAAGTATCCTTACGATTAGGAGAAGAGTTTAACATGTGTCCCTTCTGTATAGTACTTGCAGCAACGTAGAAGAAATGCAAGAAATTAAAACAGAAGGGGATATAGCTCAAAAAATTACACAGAAGCGACTAGAGTGGGTTTCTAATAATCTGAACTTCATAGACCAAGTAATAATGTTTTTTCAGATTCTTTCAAAACTCGCTGCAGGGGGGATACCCGAAAACATGAAACTGAACTGAAGAAGAGGTAGTGGTTGAGGTTCCATCTCAAAGCCGTTGAGGAAATTGCTCATCGACACCATAAAATTCGGGTAGTTCGATAAAACAAACTTTGTCTGCCTCTCATTTACGACCATCAGTGCATGGGAAACGCAAGGAAAAACGTCGCACATGTTTCATGTCAAAAACATGAAATTGGTTTCAATTCACGTTGATTTCCACTTAAATTTGATCACACATTAATGGGCTGTTTTGAAACCATTTTTATAGTTTTATTGATAGTGGCTGAAAGTTCGTCCAAAACTGTTGAAGATGACGCTTTTGACAGATTTGGAAAGTATATTGCTGACATTTCTAGGTGAGATAAACCAGAAAAGCGAAAAAAATTTGAACTGAAACTGGATTGAACAGCCTTTTCATTTATTTCAGATTCTGATAGTGATTAAAAACAATAACTACTCGTGTTTTAAATACCAACGAAATGATTTATTTACACGTTTTAATGCAGTTTTTTAAGTAAATGTGGTTTCGCTACACCTGGTATGTTCCATTGCCAAACAACCTGTCCATTTTCTGAAAAGAAATATTCGGCATACTGATCGCGAACTGCAGCCACCTCTTTCAAAAATTTCCTAGCTCGAGTTGGTCGTACGTTACCAAACGCATTAGCTACATTATTTCTCCATTGTACGTTTTCTGCGTAACCAGGAGGGCAGCAGACTTTTTTTGGTCCATCTATAGCTGATTCTTCTGTCATAAGATAATTATGAAGCACTACACTGCAAAAAATACTGGACTAACTTTAAACCATTAATGAGAAAAATACATTTTCCGGTTTAAAAACCTGAAAGACAACTTTTTAAAACATTAAAGAATCATAATGGTTTACCTTTAAACCTTTGTTTTATTAAAGGGGAATATGACTCCGAAAAATTGGTTTACATATATGCTATTCAAACTATAATATGGTTTGAATTTAAATCTTATTATTTACTAAAACCATAGTTTTAAGTTTAAATCTAACCCTTTATATTTCTTGCTTAGTCGTATTAATATTAACGATGTGCTCCATATAAATCGCAATGCGATCCCGACAGCTTAGCGTTAAACGGTTTAAATATCTGGTCTAAAATGGTTTTTATGGAAAGATTAATATGGTTTTCTGTTAAGACTAAAACGGTTTTTATGGTAATCCTATAATGGTTTGTAAAGCTTTGTGGCATTAAACCCCAAACAACAATCTTCAATAAATGTTAAACATTTTAACAAATTAGTCGGATAGTGTACATTGAAAATCCAATAGGCTTCAAAATAGGAGCATAATGCTGAAAACAAATCCATAGTGCAAGCTAATCTCTGTAACTTCTACTGTGCTAAACGTTATAACACAATCTGTAATCGGTGTACAGGAATTTTGAGTGTGATTAGCCCTATAGCTTTTGCCTTGTCAAATTTTCCCGTTTCAAGCACTCCCCTCCCCCCAAAATGGAAATGGTATAGATGAACCTTGGTTGTGTCTAAATTCACATTGAAAAGCCGGTCTTTCAATGGGAATTTGGAGAGAAACCTCGTTGGCAGCCACCGGCCAGGAAGCTCCGCTGCCTGGTTTCACGCTGTGTTTAGCCGCAATGTACGGTGACTGAAACTCGCGAAGGAAGCAGAACGCCTTTTGAACAAGACACCAGTTAATGTCAGTAGACCTTAGGCTCGTGAAGTTTGTTAGTGGGGAATGGGGACGGTAGGAGTGCCTGAATTTTATAAGAAGGCCAACGTTATTTTCTTTTCATCTTTTTCTTAGAAATTCTACAAAGTTTAGTTCTAACCTGCCCGCCCCTCAATACCAAATATTTCTGTATACGAAGAGAAAAAGCGAAAATTTATTTTCGTGAACTCAAAAAGGAGGAACATAATTCAGAACTTATCCTCTTATTTTAATTTTGAAAATGTTTTAACTAATATAGAATGAATGGTTTGACTATTCATTTGCCTTGGTTGGATGATATACTTGGGAATGAAGTTTTTCAGTGGGAATTTTTTCAAAACTAACTACCTTAACGACTTCAATTTCATTTCCTTTGAACTGTGTTAGTGTACATTTATAGTAAAATATTTTGGGCAAGATTAAACAATTACAACGGTATCTCTCAAATTAATCTAATTATTTTTAAATTTAAGGGTTTTATATAAAGCGTTAGACCGGAGCCTCCGAGACACCTAGGCCCGTGGCTGTCGCGAAGCGAGAAATATTTTTTAACTAATTTAGTTCGCCGTGTTTTCTCGCTTGGGTGCGCTTTTAGTATAGTAAAGTAAAAATAAGTTCAGCCTCTTGACCCCGTCGACTGCTACAATATTAGGTCAAAGCATATACGTAGACTTTATTCCTTAAATGATATGATGAAAAAGCATGTAGAATTAGGAAACGATACTTCTAACTGTATTGGACACTCTCTGCAGGGTGATTTAGCAAAAAATATCACCAGTAACTCTAAATATTCAATTCGCACTATCCATCTACAAATTTATCTCCATGAAATGGAAATGGTTAACCCATTGTACAACTATTGAATCGAAAATAAATAAACTATTAAATATTAACTATTTACTATTAACATTGGGATAAAAAAGGAAAACTCAAAACCTTGTGGTGTTACTTTTCAATTTTAAATCTCGATGGCAAATACCGGGTAGCTAAGTGACATAAATCTGGTATTTTTAGCCCAAATCTGTTGACATTGACGGATATGGTTTTCGCGAATTAATGAAACCATTGATTTATTATTTGAATATTCTCCCGAAGCAATTTACAATGGTCAAATACACGAAGAGCAAAACCCATTTACAGAAAATGAGGCAGAGATTGAGATGGGAGAATCTGAGGCAGAGATTGAGATGGGAGAATCTGAGTCAAATTTGAATAGAACGATAAATAAACTCAACTATATAGAGACTTAAAAAGAAAATTAACCAACAGAATGAAGAAAAAAAGATTCAACGGGAAAAAATTGATAAATGGAATGTTTTATTGCAAGACTATAAAAAGATTAATTTCAGTAACAACGAACAGCTGATGAAAATTAGTCTAGCCAGGCGCTGTTTTTATTAGATTTAATTCGCAACTTCCCCAAGAAATGCCCTAGATGGAATTACGACAATATTACGCAATGCGTGCTTTGGAGATATTGTTCACCGAAGGGTTACAGATTTGCAAGGACTTTAATCAAGCTACCATGCAATTCAACTTTACAATCGCATGTTGCAAAGATGGATAGAGAAAATGGCGCCACTGACCTCATTAAAAAGAGGCTAACACTCGAAGCCAAAAAATTAAATGATCATGAAAAAGTTGTATCAATCGCTATTGATGAAATATCACTCCACAGTCAACTTACATATGATCGAAAACTAGTTGCAATAACTTGACACCTTTTCCGAAACATAGTTGCAATAACTTGACACCTTTTCCGAAACATAGTTGCAATAACTTGACACCTTTTCCGAAACATAGTTGCAATAACTTGACACCTTTTCCGAAACATAGTTGCAATAACTTGACACCTTTTCCGAAACATAGTTGCAATAACTTGACACCTTTTCCTAAATATAGTTTGACGCGTTTTATTTCAAAATTTTGTTCCATAATACCAAATTCCCCAAGGATTTGACACATATTCCAAAATAATGGTGAGTAAATTAAAAGAATTCTCGAATAATTTGACAGCATTTACCAAAATTTATCGTTCTCAATTATCGAATTCCCAAAAAATTCAACGATTTTCCCAAAACATTGCAGTTTTTCTCGCATTATATTTCCGTCCTTGGAACAGTATCCGTAAACTTAAAAATTCCATAGCTATAACTCCGGCGCGAGTACGTTATTTTTTTACAGTCCCCCCCAACTTATTTTGCAAGATTGAGTGCAGAATGCGTAAATCGGATAGCGTTCGTAATGGCGGTAAGTGCATGGATTTTAAAATGTTCCAAAAAATTTTTCACCAACTTGCTGCGGCCAAATATTTTTTAACCATTTTTTTCGGATTCCTCACAGTCTATTTAATTAGAAACCATTGTTAGTTGGGTGAGTCACGTAAAGTGCAATTCTACCAAGACGTCCATCAAAATTTTGCTTTGACTAACAAAGGGGTAGGATTGCTCTTTACGTGACCCACCCAACTAACAATGGTTTCTAGTTAATTGGACCATGAGGAGTTCGAAAAAAATAGATAAAAAATTATTTGGCCGCCACAAGTTGGTCAAAAAATTTTTGGAAAATTTTAAAATCCATGCACTTACCGCTATTGAGATCGCTATCCGCTTAACGCATTCTGCACTCAATCTTGCAAAATAAGCCTGGGGGACTCTAAAACATTGCCGGACTCGCGCCGGAGTTTTATAGCTATGGATTTTCTTAAGCTTACGGAAACCTTTTATTTCTGATAATTGGAGGGAAATATAAATGCGAGAAAAGCTGAAATGTTTTGGGAAAATCGTTGAATTTTTTGGGAATTCAATAATTGATAACGATAAATTTTGAAAAGAGCCGTCAAATTATTCGGGATATTTTTTAATTCACTCAACCTTATTTTTGGGAAAATGTGTCAAATCTTTGGTGAATATGATTTTTTGTAAAAAAAAATTGAAATAAAAGGCGTAGAGAAAATGTGTCAAATTATAGGGAAATTAGCAAATGTCAACGTCAATATTTCAGAAAAGGAGTCTAGTTTTTTTGCAACTATATTTTGGGAAAGGCGACAAATTATTGAGAAAGAATCAAATGTCAACATGAATATTTTGGAAAAGGCGGCAATTTATTGGGCAGTTAGCAAATGTCAACATCAATATATATGAAAGGCGTCAATTTATTTCAACTTTATTTTGGAAAAGGCGTCAATTTATTTCAACTATATTTTGGAAAAGGCGTCAATTTATTTCAACTATATTTTGGAAAAGGCGTCAATTTATTTCAACTATATTTTGGAAAAGGCGTCTAGTTATTTCAACTATATTTTGGAAAAGGCGTCAATTTATTTCAACAATATTTTGGAAAAGGCGTCTAGTTATTTCAACTATATTTTGGAAAAAGCGTCAATTAATTTCAACAATATTTTGGAAAAGGCGTCTAGTTATTTCAACTATATTTTGGAAAAGGCGTCAATTTATTTCAACAATATTTTGGAAAAGGCGTCTAGTTATTTCAACTATATTTTGGAAAAAGCGTCAATTAATTTCAACAATATTTTGGAAAAGGCGTCTAGTTATTTCAGCAATATTTTGGAAAAGGCGACAAACTATTGGTCAATTATCAAACGTCAACATCAATATTTTGGAAGTCATTGCAACTATATTTTGGAAAGAGTGCCTATTTTTCGGCAATTTGATAAATGTAAACACCTTTTCCAAAATATCGTCCTTTACATTTACCAAATGCGGGAATAATTTGATGCCTTTCCAAAATATCGTCCTTCACATTTACCAAACTCAGCAATAATTTGACGCCTTTTCCAAAATTTTGTCCTTCACATTTATCAAATCCAGAGATAATTTGACGGCTTTTCCAAAATATCATTCTTCACATTTATCTAATTCCCAAATAATTTGGCACATTTTCCAAAACATCGTCATTCACATTTATCAAATTCCCAAATAATTTTACACCTTTTCCAAAATATAGTCATTCACATTTATCAAATTCCCGAATTTGACACCTTTTCCAAAATATCGTCATTCACGTTTATCAAATTCCCAAATAATTTGACACCTTTTCCGAAATATCGTCATTCACATTTATCAAATTCCCAAATAATTTGACACCTTTTCCAAAATATCGTCCTTCACATTTATCAAATTCCCGAATTTGACACCTTTTCCAAAATATCGTCCTTCACATTTATCAAATTCCCAAATAATTTGACTTTTTCCAAAATATCGTCATTCACATTTATCAAATTCCCGAAGACACCTTTTCCAAAATATCGTCATTCACATTTATCTAATTCCCAAATAATTTGACACCTTTTCCAAAATATCGTCATTCACATTTATCAAATTTCCAAATAATTTGACACCTTTTCCAAAATATCGTCCTTCACATTTATCAAATTCCCAAATAATTTGACCTTTTCCAAAATATCGTCATTCACATATATCAAATTCCCGAATTTGACACCTTTTCCAAAATATCGTCCTTCACATTTATCAAATTCCCAAAAGATTTGACAGAATTTCCCAAAATTTCAAAGATTTCCCCAAAACATAGCAGTTTTTCTCGCATTATATTTCCGTCCTATTATCAGAAATGAACGCATTCCGTTAGCTTAAAAAATTCCATAGCTATAACTCCGGCGCGAGTACGTCAATTTTTCACAGACCTCCTCGGCTTATTTTTAAAGATTGAGTGCAAAATGCGTTAAGCGGATAGCGTTCGCAATGGCGGTAAGTGCATGGATTTTAAAATTTTCCAAAAATTTTTTGACCAACTTGCGGCGGCCAAATAATTTTTTAACTATTTTTTTCGATCTCCTCATGGTCCAATTAACTAGAAACCATTGTTAGTTGGGTGGGTCACGTAAAGTGCAATCCTACCAACAAAGGCTTCTGTGTTTCAACTAAGCAAGGTGACCTCACGTTCCAAGAGCGCATTAAGGGTTCTCGGAGAAGTCCGCACTTCTCTCGGAAGTTCATACTTTCACTTCAATTTAATTTCATCAACTTAACTTCTTTTTCATTAAAACTATAACAAGATGATAACCTCGGTAAGTAACGTAGCAAATAACTACTACCACACCGCTCCGCGGTCCTCGAAGAAATGGAGATTGCTGTGTAGCCCACAGGCGAGAGGCGAAACGGGAAATGGCTGTTTTCCAAGCGTGCTCTCCAAAGCAGGGGTATTTTAGAAGGATATTATATATATATATATATATATATATATATATATATATATATATATATATATATATATATATATATATTTCTCAAAAATCGAGAACCCGGGCACAAATAGACGGCCCACTGTGGGCCCGCTATTTGTGCCCGGGTTTGCATCAGTAAGGAACCCGGGCAGATATAGACAGTCCACTGTGGGCCGGCTATTTCTGCCCGGGACCCGGGCACTTTTAGCCTCGCATTAGTCGGCCGCTATTTCTGCCCGGAACCCGGGCGAATTTAGCACCCTTTATGCTATTTCTGCCCGCAACCCGGGCACAAATAGCAACGGCCATATATATATATGTATATATATATATTATATATATAATTTGTGACTTCGTATTTTAAAAATTTTAAAATTTAAATCAAAGGGTCATTGATATTTTAGGGGCCATTTTAGTTAGTGGTAAGTTGAGCCCTGCAGACTATTCATTACTATTTGGTCGGACCATAAAATTTGGTCAAAATTGAGGTTTACTATTCGCACCGACGAATCGAATAATGGTTTTGAAAATTCTAGAATAACAACTAATGAGTTTCGAAAAACGACCATTCTATAGCGGATGAAACAATAAGAAAGTGAAAGTTTTTATCAGTTTATTGCATAGATATAGAAAAACACTATTATAGCCTAGATACACTACCTTTGATTCAACGCTGGAGACTCAATGAAGCCAAAAATCGAATTTTGCTCCTCGGCATGTACATTCGGTAGGGTGGGGAATAAAGCGAACCAAGCCAGCTAACGGCGGACGGGGAAACTAAAAATAAAAATGTTCTGTTTTTTATTTTTTTCCTTTACAAATTATTGAAAAAAGGCGAGAAATTCAAGTTGCAACTTTCATATTTTTAAAACTTAAAAGCTTTTGGCGTTGTTAAAAAGGATAGTCGGTAAGTGGAAAGTGAATTGTACTAATTAGTAAAACCGTTTAGAATGCCTTTTTGAACATTTTTAATGGAATAAAAACCTGAAATTGATTAAATATCTCATTTAATGAGTAGGTTCAGAAATGGTTAAAGTTTGTGCCGTTCCTGACTGCAAAAGCCTTCAACAACATAAAATATCATTAAACAGGCATGTTGGTTGCACTTTTTCTAAATATGAAATAACTTATACTCGTTGCTTTCATGTAATTAAGATTTCCACAATTAAACAAACGGTTATGTCATAAATGGCTCGCGGCTATAAAACGGTTGGACTTAGTGCCGGGAAAAAACCATTTTGTTTGCGGTAATCACTTTCAGGAAAGTGATTTTCGTGTAAGCGAAGACAGAAACCACAAAACTCTGAAATTACTAAAGGACGAGGCAATACCTTCTTTGTTTTATTTAAGATTTAATGAAGCCGGTTCACAAGTATACATAACAATTGAATAACATATTAAGTTCGGAATGCTTGAGTTCAGTGCGCCTTAAAAAGGATGAGTCTCTAAAAATTTCTATCTTTCAAAAAATTTGAATGATGCGAGTTAAAATCGGTAACAAGAAACAGAGTTTTTATTTGTACTAAAAAGTGGCCTTATAGGTCCATCCAGTTGAAAGGTTCTTAGAGTTCTGATTTTACAAAATGGCTCGCTCACCTAGAAAGGTGAGGGCTCACAGTAGCCTTTAGTTTGTGGCGCCAAGAAGTCGGCTAAACTATAGGCTTTACAATGACTTCTTAAACCCAAGTTTCCCCGCGTGCGATAACAATCTCTAATAGCCCAGGACTTTTAGGGTTTGACCTAGAACATTTGAACATAAAGATGAAAATTGGTACATGTGTTGTTTTTGACCCAACAAAAAATATACTAAAAGTCCCCTGCTGTAGAGCGCGAGCTTTCGCCGCCATCTTGGAAAATGTCCGCCGGGAATGCCAGCTACAATGTATTCCACGTTCTTCTTCAAAAACTATCAAAATTGGTACACTTTATGATTGTAACCACATGAACATCATGGCCAAATTTACAGCTCTGTCTTCAATAGTTTGGTCGCCATATTGGAAAATGGCCGCCGTAAATGCTAGGTACAGTATATTTCACCATGTTGTTGGAAAACTATGAAAATTTATAGGTATTACGATCAGAGCTGTGTGAACCTCATAGTAAAATATTGAAGCCATTAATCAGATAGTTTGGCCGCCATGTTGGAAAATGGCCGCCATCAATGTCATATAGATACAGAATATGGTTCAAAAATTATTAAAATTGGTAATAATTATGTTGTAGACCAGCGCTTCTCAAACTTTTTAACATTGCGGACCGTTTTTTTTTTCAACTATGTATGACGGACCAGACATATTTTTTCTTTGGTATAAATTGCAATTTTCCAAGTTTAATGAATGAAAAAATGGTAAAGACAGTAGTTTATTTATGACGTGTGAAAACCAATATTAGGTGGTTACAACTTAATGGGAGGGATGAGCCTGCTTATTTTTAACTATTTTTTCTAATCGTGGCTCAATTGTCGAAAGTGCCACGCGAAATGGATGATGAACGTTCATATTATTCCTATATTTGGTTTTAACAACGCTCATTGTTGAAAATCCCACTTCACAAAGGTAAGTTGTGAGAAACGGAAGAAGTTTTTTATGGCAATGTCTGAAAGCTCGGGATATTCCGGATTCACTTTTATCCAAAATGATGCGAGTGACATATTTTCAAAGCTTGCTCTCAAACCTTCGTCAGCTGAGAGTTCCAACAATTTATTTTCTAAAATTATGGGCAAGTCTTCTTTTATTGGAAGGAATGGATTTCGCACCCATGCATTTTCTTTCCGTGTATCTTCTTCTGGTGGAAAATAGCACTCGAAACGTTCTTCCAAATTAGACAAGTGTTCGGTAATGGTATTTTTCAGAGAAGCAATAATAATCTCTTCTCTTGCACCGTCAATGAATGTTGCTAAGTTGTGAAACATGTCATAACAATTTCTTGATACTCGACTTTTCCAGGCGCTAAGTTTTCTTTTCTGTCCATCAATCTTGTCTGCGACGTTGAAACAAGAAATCATCCTTCCTTGCATCGAGGTGTTAAGATCATTAAAGATAGCAAAGATGTCACTCAAATAAGGAAGCTTAGCCATCCAATTAACATTCAAGAGAAGTTGAACCCAATTCGGTTTCCTGCTTTGAAAGAACTCCACTAGTTCGTTACGAAGCTCATATACCCTTGAAAAGACTTTTCCTCTCGACAACCAGCGTACTTCCGCGTGTAACAGCAAATGCTTGTGTTCCGCTCCCATTTCATCGCACAATAAAGCAAACAGTCGCGAGTTCAAGGCATTCGCCTTTACGTAGTTAACCATTTTCACGACTTCACTGAGTACGACATTGAGTTCTGTGGACATTTTCTTCGTGGCCAGATTTTCCCGGTGAATGAAACAGTGTGTGCACCTACATTCAGGTGCAAGCCTTTTAATCTGGGTAACTACTCCGGAATGTCGTCCTGTCATTGCAGCAGCCCCGTCAGTACATACACCTACACAAAATTTAAAGTCCATTCCACAGGTATTGACCACGTAATCTCTCACAGCTTTGAATATTTCTGCACTAGTGGTGTTTTTTGGTAGCGACACCGAAAAGAAAAACTCTTCCTTCAGGTCGTGATTATGTTCATATCGAACATACACCAGAAGAATTGCCTCATTCGCAACATCTGTTGATTCGTCAAGTTGGAAAGCGAAATACTTCGCTGCTTTTATTTGTTCAATTAGCTGGTCTTCCATGCCACGAGCGAGGTCTTGAACTCGGCGAGCAATAGTGTCGTTTGAAAGTGGTACTTGTGCTACCTTCTTTGCTGCCTGTTCGCCCAGCATTTCTAAACAAACGTCGTTAATACAGCCAGATACTAGCGCTTCACCAACCGTGTATGGCTTTTTAGCTTTAGCAATGCGAAGAGCAACTTTGTATGAAGCTCGTAAAGCAGCAACATTCACGTGTGATACGTTAAATATCTGTTTTTGCTGAACCATTAAATTAGTATGCAATCGTTGAAAATATTCAATAGGTTTGGAACTCAATTCTGGATGTTTGGAGATCAAGTGTCTTTTTAGTTTCGATGGCTTCAGGGCGTCGTTTGATAAAATGACACTACATACGACGCATTGCGGTTTCGGAATTCCGTCGTCGATGAATTCTGTGAAACCGTATTCAATGTATGAGGAGTCATACTGACGTTTGAACGTCGAGCGAAATCGTTTCGATGTGGACGGTACTTGACTTAAGTTCAAATCGCTATCATTGTCATCCGAGTCAGAAGCACTGTCATGCTGCGTAGATATTTTTTTGCGAATCACAAATGAGACCAGGGGGCCTCTTTTCGCCATCCCTTACCAAAAGCTGTGAACTATTTTCCAACAACAAAATAGATGTTCAATTTT
This sequence comes from Phalangium opilio, assembly GCF_054372755.1. Classification (NCBI taxonomy): domain Eukaryota; kingdom Metazoa; phylum Arthropoda; class Arachnida; order Opiliones; family Phalangiidae; genus Phalangium; species Phalangium opilio. The sequence goes on from NW_028324167.1 coordinate 6,809,686, forward strand.
ATTTGAAATTATATTTTTTTAACAGAATGGGTACTTACGGTATAAAAATTAGTACAGATATAACGGAAAACGCTTAAATTTCAAATATTGAATAAGTTAAATATGGTAAAATAATGAGATCTTATCAAAAAGATATTTCTCGGGCACGCCTGTCATTAGTCTGCACTTGGTGACACCTAGCGGGGTTCTTCCGAAAAAAACCGCGGCCAATTCAACTTTAACCAAAGGGATTAGGTCAAAAAGGGTAGAGGGAAGGTAACTATAATGGAACATCCTGATCTCAAACTCTCGCGCACCTAACTAGGCGCACGTGATTCGTTAAGATGAAAATTCAAAAAGGTAAATACGACCTTGGTCTTTTTTATCTTTACTAAGGAGGGACTAGAAACAGAAAAACGGCCGTTTATACCAGGGAAAGGCAGATTCTGCCGGCGCTTGCCTGCGGACCGGCAGCCGCATGTCCGCGGACCGGTGCCGGTCCACGGACCACAGTTTGAGAAGCGCTGTTGTAGACCGTCTTAACATCATACTTGAATATTGAAGACTTGCTACTGATACTTTGGGCGCCATCTTCGAAAATGACTGCTGGAAATGCTAAATATATTTCAAATATATAAATCTGTTTGAAATTCCTTTTTTGAATGGATGATTTTCATTAACGTAATAAACCACAAAAAATGTATATCTTGAAGTCGAAATTATCGACACCATCTTTAAAAATGGCCACATGAAAATCATTGCCCTAAATTCTGAAAGAAAGAAAAGTTATTCATGCTGTTATTCTCAACATGTTGATTAGAGAATATGATGGGGTTTATACATTCTAGTGTTGTTTAAGGTTAGATTTTAGACAAATCTCTAGCATTTCATACATATTCATCATCATCCTGAAGATTTTTCATAATAATTGCATGTCAGAACCCTTGATTAGGCGCTACACCTAGCTGGGGGCCATATCAGCGCCCCTCCCCATCATATTCCAAATTTAACCTGCGGAACCGCCGTCATGGCACACGGTATCGGCCAGTGGGACCGACAAACGCCTCTTGAGCAGGTGACAGAAGCTGGACACCGTCAGCGGCGAGCCCAGTCAGGAGGTGGTCGGTGACAGGGAAGGATTAAGGCAGCAGAAGACTCGAGGGGACGGAGGAATTCTCTCCAAGCACAACAGTGCCATACGGCAAAAACAAATAGTGTATCCGCGACCCCTAGAGGGTTGCCAATAGCGGAGGCGAGCCATGGAAACACCTGGGCGGGGGCGAAACGGCCCAGCAAAACCTTCACGGAATGGGGCATGGAACGGTCTGAACCAAGGGCGAAACCAAGGAACTCCCGAACCGTCACACCGAACTCGGGCCCCCTCCGCCACGATAAGTCCTTTGAGTTAAAAAGGTTAAGAGAACACTTCTTTCATTTACGTGCTGTAACTGGGTGTGGTTATGATAAGGCGTGGTTTAAAGTAATGACAGATAATCAACATCTTACAAATTTGTTGCGCTTTTTTAATGACCATATTGCATCTAGGGAAGCCATAGCTGCTGCCGAAGAGAGATTTTTTTCGCTTTTTTTAGGGTGATAATTGACACGTCACGCTTCAACTATGTAGATATTACACGTATAATGGAACCGTTGCCACATATACTGTTAAGTCCTCATTTGATCTCGCTAAGCTTCATCCAACAACCGACACCGCAAAACTACATTTTTTCCGAGCGTATCTTCAAGTCCAAAATAGCTAGGAAACGATTTAATCCCATTCACACCATTCTCCTTGCGGCATCAGATGAGCTTATAACACTCATTATTTGTACCTGCAGTCTGCAGAACATGTTGTATAAAGAACTGTGAATGTAGACGATCTGGATTAGCTTGCTGAGCAATGTGTGGTCATTGTTAAGGTATTAGCCGTAATAAAAAATCTTCAGGATGACGAGAAATATGAACGAAATGTTAAAAATGTGTCTTAAATCTAATCGTTAACGACACTAGAATGTATATACCCTATATAAAACGGTTTTTTCTAACCAAAATTCGAGTAATATGGTTTTCCTTTTCTTTTTTCCAGATTTTAGGATAGTAATATTTCAGGGACCATTTTTGAAGATGGGTCGATAATTTAGACTCGAAAATAGTTATTTTTATGGCGTTTTATACGTTCATGAAAATCATCTACTCAATAAAAAATATCGAAAAAATTTATATATCGGTAATATATTTGGCACTTCGAGCAGTCATTTTCGAAGATGGCGCCCAAACTATCAGGAGCACGTCTTCAATATTCAAGTATGATGTTTAGAAGGTCTTCAACAAAATAATTACCAGTATTCATAATTTTTGAACCATATTCTTTGTCTAAATGGCATTGATGGCGGCCATTTTCCAACATGGCGGCCAAACTATCTGACTAATGGCTTCAATATTTTACTGTGAGATTGACACAGCTCTGATTATAATACCTATCAAATTTCATAGTTTTCCAACAATATGGTGAAACATACTGTACCTATCATTCACGGCGGCCATTTTACAATATGGCGACCAAACTATTGAACACAGAGCTGTAAACTTTTGCCATGATGTTCATGTGGTTCCAATTATGATGTGTACCAATTTTCATCAGTTTTGAAGAAGAACGTGGAATACATTGTAGCTGTAATTCCCGGCAGCCATTTTCCAAGATGGCGGCGAAAGCTCGCGCTCTACAGCAGGGGACTTTTAGTATATTTTTTGTTGGGTCGAAAACAACACATGTACCAATTTTCATCTTTATGTTCAAATGTTCAAGCCCTTTTTTGGCCTATCTGTCCTGGCCTATAAAGAGATGCTGCATCGATCACCCCTTTTCTTGCACTGTAAAAAAAGATGGTATTTTGGGGGTGTAAATTGGCACCTAAAAAGGTATTTTTTGTCAAAAAACTCCTTTAGGTGCGTTTTAGCACCTCCTGAGGTGATAATGAAAACCTTTCTATATTAGATGGTGTATTATCATACCCTTAGTAGATGTTTAACCCATGAAGGGTGTTTTAATGGGAAAAGGGTGTATTTTTATACCCCAAACAACAGCGCACATGCTGTTGCACTCTTTTATTTAGCTCGCGAACGCAGATTCACGAGTTGCGATGATTTTCAAATTCAAAATAGGCTTAACGGTCGGTGTACTTGCGTCTGTGTTTCACTGTTATCAAACCATTTAAGAAAGGTAATTATATTAACTAAACTTTTTGTAAGTTTAACTTCGATTTATCAAAATGTTCCAATCTTTTTAACAGCTTGGACCGGGATAGGTTCGCAACTATCCATAGTAATCACGGTTTGTTAAATTAGGTTAGAGTTAGGTTCGATTGGTTAGATTTACGGTTTGGCTAGGTTTGTTAAGTTTGGGTTCATTTTGCTGGGGTTTAGGTTGCCTACTTCTAACCGCGTGGACATTTGAAGACACGACTCCGTAGCCCTGATGCCAATACGGATGTGAACCATTTTGATTTTTGACTTAAGTTTTCTTCGAGAAGTTTCAACGTCTCAATAAAAGCCGTGAGCCCATGAATAATAAATCAGACTAATTTATGATTAAAAGATTAAATCAAATAACGAACAACTAATTTTTAATTTTTTTTGCGTGTATATCTAAGCGGCTTTTCATCAATTACTTATAAACATAGTGGTGGATATATGAGAAATATAATACAACTTCTGTGGATAATATCTCAGTATGGATAGAGATACAAATGGCGTAGATAATGGATAGAAAGTGCCAAGCAAGGTTTTTAAGACTTTTCACCATTTTGTCACAGAGCAGCAGCTATAGAACGGGTGATTAATGAAGCCGATAGTGAACGTAACTTGCCTCTGAGAAGTACTCTATTGCAGATTACGAAGAAACCGAAAAATTGCGAAGTGACGTTCTGATTGTATACTAGTTTTGTTGTTGGGTTTTGAATTTCGCGGTCTAAGTCATTTCACTATTTTTAATGAATTTTAACACTGTTGTCTCTGAACCTCGAATTAAAGACTCAATTTAAAAGTTTATATATTACGTAGTGAACATCATTTTTCTACTATAAGAAAGAACCATGTTTGATAATAATTAAACCTTTCACAGCGAATTTTATATTTGTTTGTACCCGTAAAAGGCCGAAATGCCATTTCTTGCACCCCAGGGGGAATTTTTCAGTTACAGGTCAATGCATTTGGTTTCAATTTCCATCCCATAACAAAATTAATCAGGTACATTTAAATACCATAAATAGTTTCAATTCACACCCTAACAATTGAAAGGGTATTTTTTCGAACCCCCAACCGAATTTATCAGGTACATACCATATATGGTTTCGATTCGCACCCTTAAAAGATGAAAGGGTATTTTTTCACACCCTAAGCAGAATTTCTGAGGTCCAGTTAAATTCCTATAAGGGTTCTATTAAGCACCTTAGGGTATTTAAAAACACCCCATATACTAGGGTATTTATAAACACCCTATATATGGGGTGCAAATTTGTTCCTAAAAGGGTGCGTTTCCTGTGGGGGAAGGAAACACCTTTTAAAGAGCGTTTCCGAACCCTTTTTTTACAGTGTGGAAGGCAACTGAATTTAGACAGTTCTTATTATACACAGGTTTTTGTGTGTTTTCAAGGGACTCTTACCAAATTATTTAGTGGCTCATTTTCAGTTGTTTCATTGTGCCATATATATATTAAGTCAAAAAACGCCCTAAGAAAGCAGTATTAACTATGCAGAAAAAAGTTGTTTGTAGAAAGTGCTAAAGAAATATATGGAAAGGGTATATATGTCTATAATATTCACAATTTAATTCATTTGGCCGGACATGTTAGAAGGTTTGGTGGAGTGGACAATTTTAGCGCTGTTCCATTTGAGTCGTATCTTGGCAAAGTGAAACGTTTAATCAGCAGCCCAAATAAACCACTGCAAAAAGTAGTCAAACGTCTTGCGGAACATGGCCAATATGAAAAACAGCCAATAAAAATTTTCCAACCAATATTTTGGTAAAAAAGCAGCAGTAAGAAAATAAAACGCGTTTCACCACTTTACCAATTTGAAGACTTAGAGACCAGTGAGAAATCTGGAGACGATCTAGGTAAGATTGCTATTTTTTCTCTGAAACTACATATTATAATTTTGTTCCACTTTAAGAAAAGAATGTCAAGAAAACGCCAGTGCTGCCGATACCTTCAAGTTTTCCCATTAACTGGAATGCATCTGATAGTCAATCAAGTGTGTATTATTTTTTGACAGATCGGTGATAGGACTGTAGATTTTAGGATCTAAATATTACCTGAAATTGTGAGAAATATTGGCCGTTAAATGTTGTTTACTTTCATTTAAAGCTTTGTTTTTTCTGTTCATTTCGATATTTGTTTATAATTTAAACCAGTTATATTTTATAACTTTTGGATTCTGTTGAAATTATAAATTCTGAGAATGAATCAACTGCAGCATTTACTAACACAATTGTACAAGCTCCAAAAACATCCAACTTGACCATGCCAGCTAATGATTCGCTAAATGCTGCAAGCTGTAAAAATAATCAATATAATTCTAAAAATGTCAGCGAAAGTAAATGTTTTCTTTCTTTTCAGTTCAAACACTGTTTCTGAATGAGCTCAAAAATACTCGAAATAAGTTTCTACTTCAGTTTGAAAGCGTAAAGTCCGTTCAAAATGTGATGATACATCAGCTAGAAAGTATTAAAGCAACAATGGAAGTAACAAAAAGAATGGTTGAAAAGGATCCTCATAACTCTAAACTTGATGTAGATGATCTGAATTTGCCGTTGGATTCAGAGTTGGGTTTAAAACATCTTGAAGATTTTTTGAAAGACAAAAATAACTAGCTTACTTTGGTAAATATTGATTTTAAAACATTAATATCAAAGAATCATTCCATTAATGTTACGAAATTTAGTTATCATATCTGGGGGGGCCTTGGTGGTAAGAGTGTTTCTGACGCCACCAGGAGAATATTGTCCACCGTCATGAAGGACAGTTTGGCCCAGAAGTTTAATTGGGCTGGAAGAGGAAAATTCGCGTTTCGAGAATTGAACTTAAAGATTATAAGTAAGATTTTCTTAATAAAAAACCGAAATTAAATAACAAAATTTTATATTTTCTTATGAGGCGCTTTTAGATCGAACGCCTGTTTCAAAAAGGGACCAGAAGCTGTTTATCACGACTCAATAAAGGAATGGTTAAAACAATCAACCAACAGGCTGGAGCAAATATCTCAACGCAAAAAATTAATAAGCTCCAACGTCGCCTCCATATCAATTAGTCCCTAAACCAGTGTGGAACATGAAATCATGGAGAATGTAAAAGTGGAACCGATAAGTGAAAAGCCAGTTCTCATTCCACTGACCCAATAACTGATGCGGAAACAACCACAATATTAAATAATACAAAATGTTCCAAAAGTCAAAATAATTGTTTCAAATAAAATTTATATATCATTGTGAAATTCTTTCTTTAACACGTTCAATTATCGCATTACACACGTTCAATTTTCCCATTACACACGTTCAATTATCACATAATACACGTTCAATTATCCCACAATACACGTTCAATTATCCCATAATACACGTTCAATTATCCCATAATACACGTTCAATTATCCCTGTACACACGTTAAATTATCCCTGTACACACGTTAAATTATCCCTGTACACACGTTAAATTATCCCTGTACACACGTTAAATTCTCCCTGTACACACGTTAAATTATCCCATTATACAAGTTAAATTATCCCAGTACACACGTCCGATTATCGTGTTAAGCACGATGGATTAACGCATTTCGCACGTCCGATTAACGTATTAAGCACGTCCTATTCACTGTAAGTAACCTGTAAAATAAACCAGCTTGGAACCATTTAACGTACGATTTAGACACGTTTACCTATTTTTAAAATCCATGTTCTTAGAACGCGAAATGAACGGGGTTTTTTACGCATTTGTGACAAATTTAAGACGTGTGTAAACACCGTGTTTTAAGGTGACATGATCATTGCTTAAAAGACGTTAATTCACACGTTTATACAATGTCACGTGGAAACGTTGTGTGAACGTGAATTTGCTACCTGGGTCTTTCTTTCGAAACAGTGGGCACCGATTTGTTTAAAGTAAATTCAAACAACCTAATACTAATAGTGGACTATTTTTCAAAATACGTACAGGCGAAAGAACTAACAACAACTAACGCTAAAGCGATAAATAAGTTCTTAAACCCCCATTTTGTCAGACACGGAGCGCCTAGACGATTTATTTCGGATAATGGTCCACCTTTTAATTCGTCGGGATTTAAAAATTTCTTAGATCAATGGGAAGTTCAACATATTACATCATCACCGCATTATCCACAATCAAATGGAATGTCGGAACGAACTATCTAAACTATAAAAAATTAGTATATTAAAGCCCAAAAAGAAGGCAAAGACTTGCAAAATATACTGATGGAGTACAGAACAACACCAAAGAACGACTTACCCTCACCAACAGAGAAGTGTATGGGACGACAGATAAGGACACCGGCCACAACAAATACGAAAATACTTACAACCACACTTTCCAACCAGAACGATACATAAAACACTACTCAACCGTCAACAAAAAATGGCTGAATATCAAAAAACTAAAGCTATGCTACCAAAGCTCAGAATTGGTCAAGAAGTACGATACATGGCAGGACATCGTAATTGGTTGCCGGCAAAAATCACCTTTATTGGACCTGAGCCCCGTTCGAATCAAATTCTAACAGACGACAACCAAGTATTTTGCAGAACACGAACGCACTTACGAGAAACAAAAAACTATCAATCGCCGCAAGAAAAAGAAAATATATCCAACCATCCAACAACTTTGCAACACGTAATACCAAGAGCACAAGAATGGGTAAAAACGACGGTCCGTGACATTTAGGCGCCGCCAATTAGGCGCTGGTTATTTAGGCCATGTGGGCGTCAAGGCAATTAGGTGCCGTGACATTTACGTGCCGATAATTTTTCCAGTATTTCTTGTAAAAATCCGCTGTGACCTCTCAATTTGGCAACCCGTGTATTGTCCCTATGCGTCACTGCAATCCCCGTTATCAATGAAGATAAGATAAACAACAATATTTTGGAAAAGGCGTATTATTTTGGGAAGTCAATGAAGATTAACAACAATATTTTGGAAAAGGCATATTATTTTGGGAAGTCAACGAACATGAACAACAATATTTTGGAAAAGACAAATTATTAAGGGAAGTCAATGAAGATACACATGAATATTTTGGAAAAGGCATATTATTTTTTAATATTATTATATATTAGATTTTTATGAAAAGTAGAAAGTTAATTTAATAAATTTAATAGTATAAAAGGAAAGATGTTACATAAGATAATTAGTTAAAAACTATTTTGACCTATTAATATTATTCTATCTGATAAGCCTCGTAAAGAATACATGCATTCAGACGATAGGGGGCGTAACCCTCTTGAGAGAGATTTTGTGATACGACTAGGCAGTTACTGGCTGACGCTAGATGAATAAACTTAATTATTAACAGTCTGTTTTTATTAATAAACTATAACATGATCCTCAGGGGTCAATTTGACTTTAGGGGTGAAAGCGGATTATTTTTGGTCAAGTGACCTTCTGGGGTCAATTTGGCCTTTGGGGTGAAAGAGAATCATTTTTGGTCAAGTGACCTTCAATGGTCAGTTTGACCTTATACTTGATCAAAGTTATTTAACTTATTGTCGTAAAAGAGCAAAGTTAAAAACGCCTGTTAATCCACCATAGGAAAAACAGTCGTAAAACAGCAAAGTAAAAAACGCATGGTAATCCACCATAGGAAAAAAAACTATGTTAATCCACCATAGGAAAAAAAACCATGTTAATCCACCATAGGAAAAACTGTCGTATAACAGCAAAGTAAAGAAGACGGCCCAAGGACTCGTTATAGTAGCCACATCGTACGAGTGAATAGCCCCTCTATACCCTACCCTAATGAGTGGATAACCACTCTATACCTTACCCTAATGAGTGAGGAGCGCTATATTTTACGATGCTTAAATGATTTACCGTGCATAGAATCAGAGCTAATAGCCCCTAGATGCCCTACTCTAAACAGTGATAAAATTATAACCGTATAAATTTACTTATGCTGTAATTCTAATATTCCGGCGAATCGAAGAACAGATAGTTTTAGTGATAATCCCCTCGATAGACTTATGCCGATGCACACTTATCGCTTCTGATAAATTTCTAACAAGGACTTATGCCCAGATACTTTTGAAAGAGAAAGTTTAATTATAGTGATTACCCATTTTATTGATTATCCCCTCGAATTACCTTTAGCAATGATAAAATGATCAAACGCATAACGCTCATTTAACACTATGTTAGCTCTATCTAAACCCACATTTGAATTAACCACCAAAACGTTCCATTCAATCATAGCATTGATGGCGATAGCTACCGAACGAGAAAGAAACACATAAGGAGCGCGTTAGGAAACGGGGAAATTATTATCTATTCAATTAGCACATAAATAAAAAGAAAATAAATATAAGAACCCCAAACATACAAATTCATAAGTATCCCAACCCACAGATAAAAATTCAAAAGTATCCGACCCCACAAAACTCGAGGATTCTATCAAGTCTCTATGGCTCAGTGGTAGAATGTCTGGCTACTGCGTGAGCGACCCAGGTTCGATTCCCGGCTGCGATCTGAAAAACTTTTAAATCATATGAAATCTCTAACCTAGCCCAGTTACCCCTATGGGTGGGTTTTTGTTAAAGTTCCTTTTAAGCTAAAAAATAACGATAACGAAAGCGAAAACTCCGGCCACAACTACTTTTACTATTACTACTACTACTACTACTATTATTACTACTACGGCTCGGGTCAAACTAAGAGCCTCATCGTATACTACGTTTTGGCTAAAAACGCGTGTTAATCCACCATATCAAAACCTGTCATAAAACGGCAAAGAAATATTCCCATAGGAAAAAAGCAAGCTTAAAGAGCAAACTTTTCTCTAAGCCTAACCTAACCTAACCCTCCTACCCTCTTTCCCCTCCCCCTTCCCATCTTTCCCCCTCACCTATTTCCCTTGTCCCTTCCCCTCTTACATTAATAACTAAAACAACGCAATATATATAATTTGCTCCTGTTAATTTTTTTATTGACTTTACTACTCATACATAGGTGTATAATGCTTTTTTATATCTAATCTGATGACATTATTAGCATCCATTAACAAAGAGTGAAAATCATAGTTTTCCAAGTTTCGGAAATTTTTTCGGTCATGCCAATGAATAATAATTTCATATTTTGCTCATTGACGTTTCCGACAGTAATGGACAACGCTCTACACCATAAAAATAGGGTTTTATCCAGGTACCCATAGGTGTAATTACGAAAGTTAAGGCAGGGATGGTCGCGAAAAAGAGAAGACTTTCTAGAATAAGGGTTCTTCTTAGCTTTCTCACTATCTGTAATTTTCGCTGTTTATATATTGTAGTACTAATGTACGTAACCAAAGAATGCCGGGAAGGTAAGTGAAATTTGAATTATCCAAAGAAAATAATAGGTTTGCAAACGTTTCAGAATTAACAATTACTGTTTTGGGAAACTTGAGCAAGAGGACGTTCGTTTTAGAAAAGGTAGGTATACCTCTTACATTTTCTCCGTATGTAGCGATAATACAATGACAAATTTTGTGTAGAAGATACCAGCACAGAGTTTCCCCTATTGCTAAAGTCAGAGATGTCCGCAGTGTACCTAAATATTTTTGACACTTCAACGCAGTTTTTGAAACCTTTTCCCTCCAGATGCGGCTCGTAATTAAAATTGCAGTTGTACGATAGTTTGCCCTCTTCGTCCACACTAATGTTACTTCTACCAATGCAAGGAAACGTTTCCGGGCTCCTATTAAAGGCGTGCGCTGTGAGTCCCAAATTTCTGCAAATTTGGTAGCTGTGGCCTGGAGATACGTTGGTTCGTGCGCTACGTCCGTACAAAACAAATGCCAACATCGCTTCTCCAGCTGCAACAGACATTAAATCATCTGAAAATATGCAAGATGTCATAACTTTTATAACGGATAGTCATTATTATATTATTAAACTACCTGTTGTGATATTCAGGTAATCGGTGTTCGTCTGCCCAGTCTGGTTTGAAATCAACTCTGAAAGTTTGCTCAGGAGATATTGCACCAAATTTACATATGGTTTAAAAATGGCTTCGCAACGCAATTTCAAAGCATGTCCAGAGATCGCGTACAGGGTACTCAAGGAGAATACCTTATATTTGCTGAAAGTGTTCACGCATTGCCCTGCTACTTCGGTTACGCTCATATATTCTTGACTAGAGCAGATAGCTTCCAAACGCACGACGCCCGATGATTGATTAGAGAAATCGATTAAAATTCGATTGAACAATTCAATTTTGTTCCGTACCCTTTCACACTCAATTTCTAATTTTTTTTATTGACGCTTTGGTATTTTTCCTGAAACCCATGGTTGCGGCTTTAAAAAACTACCAGCGACGCGCACGGTTCTTGAAAGGGAGGCTTGAGGTTTGACTGAACGAAACTATGTACTTTTGAATAGAATTTCAAAATTGTTATCGATGAATCTAGTTCATTAACCGGAGGATTTACGTCGTAGACGATGTTTCCAAACTTTCCCAAGCAAGTCGGGAAATACTGTTGGGAATATTTTGGCATCCCCAAACTGTTCAATCCATTAATAGACCAAATTAGAAATAAAGAATCTTGTACATTGTCTATAGCGATGTGGTATATCGTCTCCAAGACGAGGTTGCGTCTTTGGTAGCTCATTTTTATACGGCAATCTTCAAAATAGTTCAAAGGTTGGCTTTGTCCGGTTGCCGAAGAAACGAAGACGTTGCGCAAAGTGGAACTGCTAGAAATCGCATCGTTAAGCTCGCTTTCGTATCTTTGCCCTAGTACTTCAAAATCTCGCAAAACAAATCAGGCAAATATCCCTGTGCTTTCCGAATGATTCAATTCTTTGACGTTTGCGAGAATAAGTTTCGAACAAATTTAGTGAATCAATAGCGTTTTCTAAGCACCGCTTAGCTATTGATATCAAATGTCGATAAGATAAGTCTTCCTCGGTCGTGTAAAACGTAAGCCTTACGACTACATCGCACACCTCAAACAGTTTTAGAAGGTACACGTGTCTATAATCTTTTAAATATCGCGAACCTTTTACCGCGCTGGTAACTCTTTCTTTTGTAACAAGCAAAGGAAACTTGATTGACGGACATTTTACCGGCAACCAAACGGTCCATGAGGAGCTAATCACTACTAAGCCGTCGATTTTTACGTCGCTTGAAAAATTTATAGCAGGCTCTGGATCTATACGAGACATTATACGCGAGGGCTAAAACGAGGAGAGGCAGACCAGGCACACACCACGGTCGAGAGTATTATAAATTGGGCGCTTTTATACTGAATTTTGCCACGGATCTCTCTTCGTTTCCGGTTTTCTCACACTGGTATTTTCTACTACTTGCTACTAATGGGTAATATTTTACTTTGGGGAGTGGTTTGCTCGCGAATAGCTAAGGAACAATAACTTATTTCTTAGACTAAAATCCACAATATAAATGCGAATTTCAATTCAATCTGCGTCTCTACTTAAAACTAAATTCACCATTCTCATAAATAAGAAAGTAGTAAAGGTTTGGTAATAAAATATATTACCCACACATTCAACACAGTCACAGAGACACAAAAACACAGATAAACTAACAAACACACAGACACACAAAAACCCACAGATAAACTAACAAGCAATGAAAAAAACTAACACAGACACACAGACAAACACACTGTGTCTGTGCGGTCTGCCAAGAAATGTTGTTACTTCTCGATTACGTTTAAGAAATAATCAAAATATACGATAAAAATGAGTTATAAAAGTTTTAATTTGATAACAGTTTCAAAAATTAAAATAAACAATTTTTAAAAAACCATGGGTACCCGTATATTTTTAAATTCATTTTAGTAGTAGTAAAGTAGTAGAAATATAGTAGTAAAAGTTAAAATTTTAAAATTTAATTTCATTCAACGTTTAAGAGGCGGTAGAATCTCTTCGTCTTCGCTTGTTGTGCCTAAAAATAAATTGAAAAACATTAAATCCACGGTATTAATCCTGCAATTGATTATTGCTTGCTTTTCCGACGCTTCGACTTCATTTCATCCTCATCTTCAGTTCCACTCTCCCTTTCATCCTTCGATGTAGTGGTGCCCTCATCTGATTGACTTCTGTCCTCCTCTTCTTCAGACGACAATATTTTTGACGTTGTCACGTCATTCACCCTGTTGCTATTTCCCCCCAGGAAACTGTAACATTAAATAAAAAATACAAGGGTGTAAATAAATTGATGCATCCACAAATGAAAACTTTTGCAATACCATTTGTTTCTTCCAAGTGTCTTCCAGGGGTTCTGGGCACTTCCGAATCATCAAAAACCCTTTCCAGTTCACCAGAATCGGAGTAGGGGTCGATACCCGACCTTTCACTCAAGTCTTCAATGGTTTCGGAAATATCCCCCCCCCCCCACTTTTTTTAACTTAAAAACTAAATCTATAATTTTTTTTAATTCTTCGTGTTTGATCCTTTTCTTTTTGAGCGCTCGCCCAATTTCTTCATTACGTTTTTCCTTGAGTTCAATTTTTTTTTAAATTGCATTTGCTGTGTTATATCAGCAATTTGTTTGTCTATTTTTTTAATTTCTGATAAATGGTTTTCTTTGTCCTGTTGAAGTCGTTTACTTTCCTTTTCGTACATTTCAAGGGTCTGGGGTATGGTGGAATACGTCCAAGGCTTCTTAGCAAGATCAGCCAGTGTGATAGCCGTAGCTGTAAAATTTTAAACATTATTTATCACAAGGTTAAGAAAGTATAAAACTCTTACAAGTGCTGGGAATGCTCCATGATACTTCAAGTATATCGGAGTTTCCGCAGTTTGGAAAATATTGAAGCATATTTTTGGGCAGGCACAGAGGCTTCCGAAAGATTTCATTTTTCAGGAACTCTGCACTGACAATCCTAATAACGCTTGATGGAAGGTAATCCTCCAAACGGATGCTCTCTCCTTTTGCACACTCTGTTTCATTTATAGTATTAATACTTTATCTTAATTGTTTAAAATTTCAAAAGCTTACTGATTAGTTTCACAACGAAACATATAATATTGTTGTGAATGGTGTGCACTGGTCCGTGTAAAAAATCGTTCCTATTTTCTTTCCCAAATCGGAGACGGTTTTGGACAAGATTGCTCTAAAATTACACAGATGACAATAATTTTTTGAAGTATGCAGAAAAGTTTAACATACTCTTAATAACGTCCTTTTATTAAGACGTGCACAACGTCGTGCCAAGTTACTCCTTTTTTCTCGATTCCTTGAAAAGGCATTAAACATTACAACGCCATGTTGCAATTTTTTCCAACCACCTCTACAGTTCCATTTTTGAAACTTTCGCAACTGATGTACTTCGATTGCGGCAGTGGCCTCATGTATACGTCCTCGAGTTGGGCGAGTATAACGGCTAGCGTTAAATAGTTTGGCATTTTCCTGTGGAAAAAAGGAAGGGTGATAACTTCATGCTGGGGTCAATTTGAGTCAAGTGACCTTCAGCGGTACATTTGGGTCGAGTGACCTTGGGGGTCAATTTTTGTCATTTGACACACACTTACAGGCAGACAGACAGACCATGAAACACGCACAGACAAACTGACAATAAAAGCACGGACGGACATAGAGCGGAATTTCGTGTAGAGAGACCAGTAAACAGCACAGACAGACACTCACGCGTGAAACTAGCATAGTTTGGAGCTCTTACTTTATCTCATGAACTTCTAGAAAGGGATGGCTAGCTTGCGCGGTGGTTTAGCGTGACGTCACTGAGACGATAAAGGCTAAAAATTTGAAGTATATATTTTCTGATTTTTCTTCCACAATTTAATGGTTTTTTTCTACTGTAATTAACTTAATTTAAGAGGTATTAACGCAATATCTAGACTAACTCGGGGGTCAGGAATCCGTTGAACGTAGTTTAAATAGCGTAGGACCAGCCCTTTACAAGCTACTGACTCCAGAAAGCCGAACTTTGTCGCCACCGATTTCTCATTGGGGCGGTGAATTAACATTTATATTAAAGATACTTAACATTAAGTATTAAAGAGTTAAAGTTGTGGCATTTCGTACAGAGTGAAGTACGTGGAATTTAATGGTCTTAATTAAAGTTAATTAAGTTAAGTTAAAGTCGTGAAATTTTGTGTGGAGTGAAGTAATTGTACGTGAAATTTGATGGTCTAAATTGTTTTTAATTAAGTTAAGTGAAAGTCGTGAAATTTAGTCTCACATACACACAGACAACGCACGCACGGACAGACAATTAGACACACACAGACACGTCCAGTGTAAAACCTCTCCGTGACGTCATCGTCACTCGGAGAGCTAAAACATATGATTAAAGTTTAGTTCACAATGTAACAAAAAGTGTTTTTTAACTTTAACATTATCACCTTTGAAAGAGTTTAGAACGTTTTCACCATCGTAGAAAAAGGACCCTAACCATTATTTTATTATTGACATACGTTTAAGATACTAATGGAGCACCACCATAGAAACGTTCAAAGTCAGGTGGCGATACTGGAAAGGATGAAAATGCCGTGCCGATCGGCATCGAACCAAGGAACTTGAACTCAGCTGTAAAGAAAGCGACATATCCAATGCCAACCGATCAACAAATCTAAGCTGGTCTTCACGGCTCACAAATCTTCACCGTACTGGACGCCCAGAGTGCGTTCTGACACATAGAGCTAAGTACTTACTTGTGTACATTCGCAACACCTTACGGTCGATAAAGCTTCCTCCGGCTACCTTATGGTCTCTCCTCAGCGTCAGAACTATTTCAAAGCACCATGCATCACCTTTTTCATCACAAAACTTTCCACGCGTCCACATTTCCACGGATGACTTTCTGATAAATTACGAAGACCTGCAAAAACACAATTAAGTACTGGTTGCAGTCTTTGAAAGAGCCCGCCAAAGCGTCCTAAAATTCAGTCGGCAGAAAATGCAGCTAGCGGTAGACAAGATGGAATACCTCGGCAAGATCCTGTCCTCCAAAGGCGTCGAAATTTCACCAACAAAAGTTCAAGCGATTCAATCAATACCGTCTCCAACAGACAAAAAATCACTACTAAGATTCCTGCCTCAACTATTACAGCTCCACTTCTGATGAAAGAGGGCTCATTCATGTGGGACGGAAACTCGGAAGCTGTCTTCCGAAAACTTAAACAACTCATCTCCTCGTCCCAAGTACTGGCTTATTACAATCCGCAAGCCACAAGCATAATATTAGAAGACAGCAGCCTAATTGGCGTTGGTGCGGTACTACTCCAAAGTGGTAAACCGGTTGAGTATGCTTCAACCACTTTCACCCGCACACAACAAAACTACGCGCCAGAAGAACGTGAACTTCTAGGCATAATCCACGCGTGCGAACGATTCCACTATTATGTCATTGGAGTCCCCTTTATCGTACATACCGATCATAAACCTTTAATTGCCATCATTAAGAAACCGATGCACTTACTCTCACCACGCATCGAGCCCTTTGTTTTTTGCCTGCTCAGATACCAAATAACGATTGCCTACATACCTAGCACTCATTTACAAGTGGTCGACACCATGTCACGTGCTTCTTAATCCACGACAGAAATTGACACATCCTGCTTAGAAGGACCCCACGACGTAGTGCATACAACCACAGCTCTGTTGCTAGCAAAACCATCGCAATTCAACAACGCTACCACATCCGAGCCAATTGCACAAACGGTACTTTTGCACATAAAAGGATGGCCATCTGCATACTAAAAATTACACACCGAGTTAAAACCGTTCTGGGCGATCAAAAAAGAACTTCATGCATCAGAAGTCATAATTTACCGAGTGGACACGCTTTACGTCCCTGAAGCGATACGCCATGATATTATGACCCAAATTCACTCAGTTTATCAAGGAATAACCGCATGCCTATCTAAAGCCAAGCTGTATCTCTACTGGCCACAAATGAAAAGAGACATCAGAAAGTATGTCCAGAACTGTACAACTTGCCGAAAAAAGGGACGGCTCCAACACGCTATGCGCTTACACCTCACGATGTACCTCAGCTACCCTCGCACACTGTTGGTGCGGATCTCTTCCACATCAATAATACAAATCTGATCATTCTTGTTGGCTATTACTCCAAATGCGTCGAAGCTCAAGAGTTACGAAGCACTAATGATAAAACGATAATGAAGTTCCTAAATCCACAATTCTGTCGATATGGTGCTCCGCAGAAATTTGTGTTTGATAATGGTCCCCCCTTTAACTCGAGCTTTTCCAAGGGTTTACTCCAACAATGGGCAGTAGAACACGTAACATCCAGCGCATATCATCCTTGAAAAGGAAAGGTATGACAGAACGAATCATACACACAATAAAAAACCTGGCAATCAAAGCGCAACAGGAAGGTCGAGACCTACAGTATGTTCTTATGGAATATCGTTCGACGCCCATTGGAGAGCTACCGTCACCCAGCGAGATGTTATAAGGCCACCCTTATTCTCTGTTCTCATTAGTTAATTCAGTGTATCTTTGTAGGTTTGAAGAATTCTAAAATCATCCCTTTTGTGATGAAAGACAATTTTAAGTATTGAGTAAAAATAAACCTATATCCAAACATTCAACTTTTCACTTTAAAAGAAAAAGACCTGATTTTACACGCAACGCAGACGAGGATTTGAATAGCTGCACAGGTCGACGAATTATATTTCCATTTGCTGTCCTTACCTATAACTACTGTGATTAATCCGAACTTCCACATATGTTTTTCACTTTATCTTCATGTATAAGAACTACAGTTCCTGCCTTCATTATTTTTTCTCCCTTATCGAGAGCGCTATGGTAATCGGACCTCCACCGTTTCCATAGTCGCTCCGAAAGGTTAACGCGGTATTTTAATTCTTGACGCGAGACAGGGATGGTTTCAATTTTAACCCTATGCGGAGGTAGACTCGTCACTCTTTTTCCGATCAAAAAGTGTGATGGCGAAAGGGGACTCTGATCCTCAGCTTCATTACACACGTAGTGGGGCTGCTACTAATAACCGCTTCGGTTTCAATGAGGACCGTCTCCATTTCTAAATCAGACAGGGTGGCCTTACCTAGGATTCTATTTAATGTGTTTTTACAAGACCGCGCTAATCGTTCCCAGTATCCCCCGTGCCAACTAGCTCCCTCAGTTATATATCGCCAATGAATGCCATTCTTGCCAAATAAGCTTTGAACATCTGGGTCCGCAATTGTTGACCAAATTAATTAAAGCTCCTTATCAGCCTTTTTGAAAGTTTTAACATTATTGCTATAACAAATATGTGGAATGTCTCTGCGGCCAGTGAGGCGTGAAAATGACAAAAGGATTCATGGTTTGACAGTGACCTCCCAGTTCGAGGTGAACTGAGCGCACAGGTGAGCAAACAAAAATATGCCTCTTCCATATTTCCATCTAATTTTATGTGAATTGCGCCCGCAAAATCAACCTTCAAGGCGGAACTTTCTTCATTTCTTTCCCTTGGAACATTAGCCGGTATTGTTTCCCCCGAGTGGCTAAAAACGTTTTACATGGAATGGAATTCTTTACCACGCTTTTAGCCAGCTGCCTACCAGCTATCACCCAATAACGTTCTCTACCTTGTGTCATAGTGTCCTGAACATCAGAGTGACATTAATCAAAAATGTCTTGATTAGAATCAAGACCTAAAAAGTATCGATAAGACTGAGGTTATCACTTGTCTGAAGGATCAGATATTAATTTTTCTTTTTAATTGTAACTTAAATGCATGCTTAAGAAAAAACCAGGTTCCATTACTGTTTTCCGTAGAAATAAATTATTTTACTGGTAATTAATTTCAAAAATTTACTTATCTCGGCTTTTCGACCACAATTTCATTCCCCGAAAATATTTTATTTTTTCTTTAAAAAAGTGACTGTCAAAATCGTAAAGCAGAATACCGTGTTAATCAAGCTGATACTTCAACATATTACTGTGAATGTCCCGCCGGGCTATTCGAAGATGAAAACCAAATTTGCGGTGATATTTGTCGAGTGAAAGGTGACAGTGAATGTTAGGATTTTAAAGCAGAATGCCGTGTTGATGAAACTGATAACTCAACGTATTACTCCGAATGTCCCGCTGGACTGCTCGAGGATGATACCCAAACATGCGAATATATTTGCAAAACTATGGGAGATAATGCCTTCTCAGAGCTTAAAGCCGAATGCGTCGTATCGAGTCAGGAAAATACTACATTTTACTGCGAATGCTCAGCTGGTCACTATGAAAGTCAGGACGGCATTTGCGTTGACAGTTGCGAAGCAAAAGGGGATATTGAATGTCAGAATAATAATGCAGAATATCACGTTAATGAATCAAATAATGCAACGTATTATTGCCAATGTTCCATTGGTTTGTCCCCTGATTCCGATTTGAAGTGCGTCGATATATGCGAAATCAAGGGAAATGATAATTGTGCCGAAATCAAAGCCGTTTGCATCCCCAAATCTTCCGATATCAGTACTTATAAATGTGAGCGTTACCCGGGATCGGTCTTAAATGAAAACGGAAAATGCGAGGACGTTTGCGAACGAGAGGAGAAGGAAATTGACGCCAAAAATAACGCGCATTGTGCTCAGGATATTAGTTGCGAATGTACGGACATTTTATGTTCTATGTCTCAAGATAGTTCTAAATACACGTGCAAATGTAATGAAGGAAAAAAAGTCATGCATTTTAAAAATCTCTGGGGATTTTTTAATTTAAAAAAAAAAACGCATGCATTTATTATAAAATTTTAACACCTTAACGAACGAACCCTGTTGAATATAAATGTTCCATTAACATAGAACGTATTTTATCAAATTGAATTTAGTTGTTTTGTCTTCTAAGTGTCAGAAGAAGTACTGATATATTTGAAAAAATTGATACACCCGAGTCAGCAGCACGGTCTAAACTAGAACAAATTTACAAACATTCGCTGGCGTGAAAGGCCTGAAGTATTACTTAAATTTTACCCTAGATAACTGACCAATTGTGAACTGAATTCAAATCAGGTAATTTTGAATACCCATGGGTGAAAAGCTATCTAAATGAAACCAAATGTAAATATTTAATTTTTCCACCATTGAAATAATTTTGACCAAGTTGACTTCGCTTAAAATATTGAAGGCAATTCGGCACGGAGAGTAGTTCCAAGTTGTTTCTCCCGAAAGAGAATCATTAGGCTTGTTTTAATTGCTTATTTTGATGTTTAAACTGTAGATTTTTTAAACGTCTTCTAATTTACTGGGTGAAAATGCTAATGCATCGATGTCGTCCAGTATTTATAGGTGGCTGTAATATTATCCGCTTATGAAATCATCACACGAGACACAACATTCTACCGCATTACTGCTCCGGTAAAATTGCGTGTTTCTTTGAAAATCAACAGTTTTAAGGTGGGGTATTCGGAGAAAATTAATCAAATAAATGTCGTTTTATAGCGTACTATACCATTTTTTATTTCACAATAATAATTTCTATTAAATATTTTTGGTCAATTTAAATTTTTTAGCGGGTTGAAATTTGATAAACAAAAGGTAGAGAGCTGTTAAAAGATAATTTAATCGAATACTTGCTTAAACACTTTATGCTAAACCAATTTTCAGGCATTTCTTTAAAATATGAGAACAGGTTTTCAAAGACATTTTGCCTGTTCCCTCTATTCAGAGATTAAACCAATTTTCAGGCATTTCTTTAAAATATGAGAACAGGTTTTCAAAGACATTTTGCCTGTTCCCTCTATTCAGAGATTAATAGTTTTTTAAACTCCCAGACATCAAGATCTGTCTTATTTTAAAGTAAACTTTACTGTGAATATTTTTTATGAGGTTATAAAGGTAATTTGGATGGGAATTAATACGTCTTGCATCAATTGGTTTGTTTGATTTCATCGAGAGCAGTCGCATTTTTTTAGTGCTCCAGTCTCAGGATTTTTAGTATTGGTTGTTAAGCCTCGCGCCGTGTATGCTTAAGCCTCGCGCTGATATAAAACTATGTCGGGAAATCGTAGTACTTGTAAGTCTTGTTCAAAAGTCATTCGGTGGAATCAGAAAAGAACTATGTGCTCCTCGTGCTGCAATTATTTTCATTCAAAGTGCGTATATTCAGAACGTAATTTTGCGAAATTCCAACTGCAACAATGCTTTACTTGTTTGCATTGTGGTCTCCCACAGTTGAACGATTCATTTTTTATTAATGATTTGAATCTTACTGAAGAGTTGCCAGTCAATGGCTTCAGGACTAGAGACAAACGTTTTATCAAATCTCGTTTTAAAAAATCGCATTTCCTATCGTTTTTCTTATCAAACGTTCGGAGTGTAAAAAATAAGCTACGCGATATAGAGTTGGTATCGGAAAACCTTAGTCCGGATATTTTTGCGCTTACGGAGACCTGGTTGGATGCGAATGTGACAAATTCGGAATTATTTAACAACCATTATGTTGTCTTTCGCCAAGACCGTGTATATAAGCGTGGAGGTGGTGTTATGCTTGCAATACACGAGAAATTTCATCCTATTGGACAAACAATTAACTCGGATTTACTGACAACATCATCAGGCGTCCAAGTTGAATTAGTGCTAGCCTCGGCCAGGTGTAACACAAGGTCAATATTAATTGGTTGTGCGAATGTTCCACCGCCAGTTAAACAAGAGTACGTAGTTGCGCTATGTGCTGCCCTGAACAGCATCTCTGAGGTTATACACAATCATGACATATTCATTCTGATGGGGGACTTTAATTTACCCTCTCTTGGTTATATAAAACCTACTCCGGATTGTCCAGCTGCACTGGACTTATTTGAATGCGTCTCGAGCTTTGGCATGTCTCAAGTCATTAGTGATAAAACTAGAGCTAACAATACTTTAGACCTTGTTTTCATAAACAATAGAAGGTTCATCAATCGGGTTGAGGTTATTGATAACTTGCCCGGTTGTGATCATGACGCGGTTTTTGGTGAATTAACTTGCGAAGTTGCCAAGGTCAACTTTACGCCCAGAGAAATTTTTAAATTAAAGGACGCGGACACGGCAAAACTTAACGAACTAATTTCCATTGCACCCTGGGATCTTTGCTATGCCCTAGACTGTAATGTTGACGATATCTGGCTGAATTGGTCAGCTATTTTTATGGCCTGTCTTAAGGACTCTGTTCCAGTAGCTCTTGTAAAACGCAAACGCGCGACAAAACCTTGGATATCTGGTGCAATTATTCACTTGTCGCATATTAAGAGATACTTATTTAGGAAATTTAAAGCTAATCCTTTTGATACCAATAGAACCAAATTTAGGCGAGTTTGCAATAAGGTGAGAGAACTTGTGAGGAAACAATATCGGAAGTACATCGATAATTTGACTGCTAATATTCCAACTAAACCTAAAGAGTTTTGGAGATTTGTTGGAAGTAAAACCAAACTTCCGGTCCCGAAATTCTTGAATATTGACAATGTCCCCATAAACAGCCCATCGGAAATAGCTACCAAGTTTAATGAATATTTTCAATCGTGTTTTGCTCCTTCTACCCTTTGCCCTAGTGCTGATGATCCTATGTATAATACCATAAACGAATATGAAATTATCTTTTCCCCTTCGGAAGTGGTCCGAGCCATAAAAATTTAAAATCAAATGCTGCGGGTCCAGATGGGACCACGCTACAAATTTTAAAACTCTGTAGTGCTTCGGTATCTGTACCACTTGCGGAATTTTTTAACTATTCCCTCCGTTGCGGTCAGTTACCCTCAGACTGGAAAAAAGCTAACGTGTTACCACTATTTAAGGAAGGTTCGGACAGATCTGATATGTCAAATTATAGACCCATATCGTTAACTTCTATATTTTGTAAGATAATGGAAATCCTAATATCTAATCATATTAAATCTTTTTGTGCGGTATCAAACATTCTACCAGACAGTCAATTTGGCTTTCGTTCGGGGTTTAGTTGCGTGACTCAATTAGTTCAGGCTTTTCACGATTAGGCCACAATACTTGATCAACGACGCCCCTCAGACATTCATGTCGTTGTATTTAATTGGCGAAAGGCTTTCGATTCAGTACCTCATGGGCCTCTTATATGCAAGCTTAGCAGCATTGGTATAAGGGGAGACATTTTGCGCTGGTTATCAAATTTTCTTTCTGGTCGCAAGCAAAGAGTCTTGTTTCAGGGACAGCCCTCTGGTTACCTACCAGTCACGTCTGGTGTTCCTCAGGGCTCCGTGCTGGGACCCTTACTCTTTAATTTATATGTTTATGACCTTTTGGTGAAAACTAGCGTGGGGACAGTGATGTGGCAATATGCGGACGATTCGTATTTATCCCGTCCTGTGAATGATTTACCACAAGCCTTAGAATTACAGAAGGATGAAGATGCAATAATTGAATGGGGTACTGTCAATCACCTACGTCTAAATGCTCAGAAATGTTCTTATATGGTAATAAGCAGGCGCAAAAATCCATTTAGTTATGACTATAAATTAAGTAATGACATCTTAGCTCGTGTACAAGTCACTAAAATCTTAGGCGTGTTCATTTCTAGTGACTTGAAGTTTAACTATCATATAAACACCATTTGCGCCAAATCTCGCCGTCTCTCAGGACTAATTATGAGAACTTTTGGTAAATCCAAGGCGTCTATTATAGCTTTCAAAGCTTTAGTCACGCCAGTCTTGCAGTACGCATGCGAGGTTTGGGCGCCGTATTTGAAAAAGGACATTGCATGTATTGAAAGAGTTTTAAGACACTTTACATCTTTCATAGTTGGCCAGAGTTACTATGATATTCCAATGTACAATACTAGGACTAGGGTTTCTTACTCAGACCGTCTTAACACTTTGCAGTTGCTACCTATGTATCAACTTAGAGATATTTCGAGTTTACTATTCCTTTATAGAACTATCAATTGTGCGTACAATTTACCGTTGCTAAATTATATGACAATTAATGAACGGCATGAAGTCTTGACCTTTATGATAATGGGTGCACGATGTGACGCCTTGCACAACTCTTTTTCTTACCGTGTAGCTCGTCTGTGGAATAGTATGCCGGAGAGTGTTAAGACGTCTGTGTCGGTTTCCAGTTTTAAAGATGAGCTCTTGCGGTATTTTAGATCTACCCCTTTAAATTTTTAATTATAGTTATTTTATCAGTTAGGTTTCTAATTGTTGATTATATCTATAATCTATTATATCTATGTTTGCAAAATTATTTCTTTTTTATCAGTATATATATATGTATATTTGTTTCACGCGACGAATGATCTAATTTCATTGATTACTGTTTAATTCAATTTATAACTTAATATAATCTGTTTGTCTTTTGTTTTTGTACTGGTAGCCAAGCTCGTATTGGGAGTTTCTCCTTTACTTAATAATAAATTTATTATTATTATTATTAATTAGAACATTTTTAATGTATACATTTGCACTTCAAAATACAATTATCCGAATAATAAAACCATATCTTATTATTCATTATTTTTTTAAACTAATATATTTAATAACTAACAAAAATAATATATTAACTAAAAACAAAAATTAACATAAAAAAATAAAATTAATCAAAATAATATAATCAAAATAATAAAGTTTGTTAATCTAGATCTTGAATAGACGCCTTTATAGTCCAACTTGGTATATCGGATTGAGAGATAAAACCTGTGTCTTGGTTTATGAGGGTCAATAGAGAGTTTAATTTGCCAAGAGCTGAAGCCCCGAAAACTAAAACAACAGCATCCTTGTGTTGAGATTTACCCTAAATTTTATACAAAAACATTCAGTTAAAAATTTACACCTTTTAAAATGAATAATAGTACCAATTGAGAATTACACGTCAATCATTTGCCCACTCGTAACAAGGGCATATGTCTTTTACACGGTACTTAAATTCACCGCAAAGTGAACAAAAGTTCCGTGTGCCAAGCAGATGCCGCTGTTCGTTACGAATGGTAAAACTGATATATTGTTTACACTGCACAGAGAATATAGACCACCGTTTAGCGACAAGATTGTCGCCATACGGTGGTACTGTGAGGAGGAGGAGGGGGGTCATTTCTGCCCCTTTTCGTTCTTCTCTCTCTAGGTCGTGCCGTACCTTAGGGGGAAAATATGGTGGGGAAGGAGGTGGGGGCATAACCATTGTAACGCCCCCCTCGTTGTGGCGGGAGATTTAGTTGATTATTAAGGTGATGGCGCGAAATTTGAATTTATTTTTAGTGTATTGGTATGACGTCACGTGACTTATCGATGGTGACGGCATTCAGTGTCCATAGAGTTATTAGGATATGCTTTAGGATATTGTATGCGTTTAGGGTATGATTTATTGGTAATTCTATAGGTTCTGTGGGCGCTTACTGCACATAACCTTCTAGTATTGCATTACTGTGTATGATTTTAACGTTTCTCCTGGTATGTTTATGTTATACTAAAGAACTAGATTAGGTTTACGTGGTTTATTGAAAATTAAGCAGCGACTAAGTTCTACAGTAAGGGTGTATGTTTTGTATTGTTATTATTAGGTGTATCTTTAGGATATTGTGTACATTTTTGGTATGATTTAATGGTAATTCTACGGATTCAGTAGGCTCTTTCTAAACACACCATTCCCGTAATGTTGTTCTTTGTACGGTTTTAAGGTCTCTACATGTAGGCTTATGTCATACTAAAGAACTAGTTTTAATTGAGATATGTTTACATTGCAAAAGGGTACAAATTAAGTTACTACACGGTACTACAGTAGGGTGTTATAGTTAGTAAACGAGATACATGGGTTAGAACAACAGTACATTTTAACAACATAAAAGACGAATTACGAACGTTTTTACACATTTTAGTATTTGGTAAGTAGTTAAAATGAAGCAGTACTGCTAAAAAAACTCAGAACATAAGGATTACATTAGTTTTAATACGAATCTGGAGAATAAGTACAATTACTGGAGTTTAAAAGCGAAATATTACTAAAAAACATGAGAAAATACGATTTACATAGAATACATGGCAAACAAGCACAATTAGGTCGTTATTAAATTAAATCTTGTTTAAGAATTATATATTTTACTACGCGCTAAAATATTGATATACAGTTAAAATGCGCAATCGTTACTAAAAACATCATCGAAAAGCAAGATTTACACTGATTTTGATAACAAACAAATTCACTAAAATGCAAAATTAATACTACTTCAAAAAAATGGTAGTACAAGATGATTAAATACATAGACATTTACCATCCTAGAAAATAGATCAATATTACTGCATGCGAGATTATTAAGTACACATATACCCATGTACCTTCATAGAAAATATAGCAATACTACTTTTAATAGGATTTAAAAGCTACAATGGTTATTATACGATTATAGTACAAATATTAGGCTAGTTATTAAGCTATTCCCAGGATTGACGAAAAAATATATTTTTCTATACACGCTAAAATAATGATATACGAGCACGGATAAAAATATTGAAATATTACTATAATTATCATCAAAAAATAAAAATTACACTTATACAAAACAATTCAATACTAATAGACTAAAGTGTTAATATATATTAATTAAAAAAAGCTTATTAAATGCAAAAATGTTACCAAAAACGCTGCGTATTCGTTAAAATATTGTTACATGTTAATAGTTGAAATACGTTAATATTACTATCAATAATACTTGAGTTACTATTTAAAATACTGATACTGGGTATCTAAAATATATACAAGTAACTTATGTCAAAAATGTCAAATATTCTATTTAATATAACCGTATGGGGAAGTTTTATAATCAGATATTATTCGAACTTTATCCACTACGACCTGATATGTTTTGGTCTGGTTGATCGTGATCAGAGTGTGATCTTGTAGACGTCTGATTTGTGGGCCAATAGGGACTTGAACCGAGTTCATTAGAGGTTCACCTTCATTGTTTACTCCCAGTAGTTTCTTCATTGTTTCGAAATTTATATAATTTTCTGTAGAGGCGTTTAAATAAAATCCTTTAACTTTGATAATGTTAGTTTTAGCGCCTGTTTTAGGATCTAGAATGTCCATAGAATAGTTCTTTGGTCCAGCACTCCCCCATTCACAAATATAAGCGTCTTGCCCATAAGGTCCTAATTCATTTTTAAGTTGCCCCAAATAATCGCCTGTGGGTAGCAAATGAGCGCCGTCTGGCGAGAGGTACACTAAACTGTCAGTGTCGTAGTAAAAACAAAGGTCACCGACCTTTTCAAGATGCTTTAATAAATGTAATCGCACCATAGATGTTGTGTAACAAGCGATAACTACGTTTGTGTGTTTGTGCACCAGCTCGTTTTCTAGGATGTGTTCGTATTTTACAAGTACTGTGCTTTCGTTAATTGTTAATAAACTTTTAACCTCCAAGTCCGGATTTAATATTAGTGCGTATAATTTGTGGGCATCTTTGATTAATTCGGTAGAGATGTGTCTTGTTTTCTGGCCGAATTTACCCCAAAAAGAATTAAGCATAAGTTTGCTAAGGCATCTGAGACCTTCATTTTTCTCTACTTTCGTGATATCGAGTTCTACACCCTCTTCGTCTTTGAAGTTTTTGATATATTCCTCTTTGTCTTCTTGAGTCTGGCAATCTGCAGGGAAGCCTCTAGCTTGGGCTTTATACTCTAAAAAGGTATTAACGTAATCTTTAAACCGTCCTCCCTGTTTTGTTTTGGGATCGTATTGCGTCACTTTGTATGACCAAGCCTCGTACATTCGCGAGATTTTGTAGCCATTCTCTACTGCATGACGTAACTCGTCGACTACCCATGTGCCTCGCAATTCTCTTTGTTCTGTAGTATGGTCGCAATCACCTTGAAATTGGGTTTTGCAGCAGGTGTAACATAGTGGAAATGTTAATTTCCCGTTAATACGAGCAGGTAAAACTGGATGAATCAGGTTTTGAGCCGGTAAGACGTCACACTTAAGAAGTCCATCAAACGAAAATATGTCAGGAAAATCGTCTAATATGATTTCAAGATGTCCTATAGGTATCTTGGTGGTTTTGTTAATGAAAGGGTATAAACTTGTGAAATCGACGTAATGAATACGCTCCGATCCTGTTGTTTTATGGTATAGCTTTGTTGCGCAACATCGTCCCCCGAAGAATGCAACACGGGGGTCTAATCTTTTTACTATTTTAGGCTTAATGTCATTACATTTTAAAAACTCTATTATTTCTGGTTTAAAAACTCTATTATTTCTGGTTTATTTACTTTTTCCTTCTGCCAGTCACACTCCCATTTGACATTTACTGTATAAATAAGGGATTCTAATGTGGCTAGCACGTTCATGCTTCTAAAATATCTGGAATTCAAAGTCTGTGCAGGATCTCCGTGCAAAGCCTTGTTTCTGTTTAAGGGAAAGTGTATTTTACACCCATGATAGAAACACCCCCAGTATTCGAATATTTCCTTGTTGATTTCACAAAATCCGTCTACTTTGAGTTTTTGTATTCTGGTTTCTTTACCTCTAAAGGAGGATTGGATAGATATATTTCGTTTGTGCGCGGTCCACTCCAGCCATTCTATAGCCCCTATTGACTGATTTTCGCTAAGTCTATAATAATTAGCGGGTATGATGCCTATAGTATCGGGTTTAAGATAATTCCTGCGAAATACGTAAGAGTAAACGCCAGGAAGAGTAATTGCGCCGCAATTAAATGGATCTACACCCGTTACTTTAAAGAGTAGGGTACGAAAAGTTATACATCCAAGGAATAGTAAAACCGTATCCTTCTCACAATAATAATTGAGTTCCTTCAAGAAGTCGAAACCTGTACCTTTACTATCTTTGGAGCTATGCCATTTTAAGAAGGTATCTAAATTTTTCCTTGTAAAATATTGACAACCATATGCTTCGGTAGGGGGCAGATTAGTTTCTATAACATAGTTGGTTTCATCCTGTCTATTTACATCGAAATTGTGTTCTACGACATTGAATAAAAAATGTGGAAAATACCCTTTGACTACGTCTTTTATACCAAAAGTAGCGGGAAACTTTGATAAAGCTACAGGGATGAAATTATAAGAATCCAGAAATAGCAAGTTAAACAATTTCATTTCTAAAATTCGAGTTCCGTTAATTTTCAAAGACGGAACGAATTTTTCATCTCGATTAATGATTTCTCTAATTAGTAATTGATTATCATAATTACTTCCAAAATGTGACAGTATGATGACGTTCTTAACGGCATGCAATTGCATTAAATAATCTAAAAAGAAAGATATAGGATTACCACCTGAAAATTGTTGTTTACGCTTACCAATCTGACTACACATAATACAATTGAAATTTAGGGATGTTTCATCTATACAAAACTCCACACGGTTATACTGACTAACAGAATAGCCTGGTGTTCGTAGGCTCCTAACTTTTCCTGACACACCTTCGTTTGTACGCATTCTACGTCAAAGAAAATATACATAAGGTTGGGCAGATTAGGTCTAGGCTTTTGAACGGATAGCACTTTCCGAGGTTTATCTTGGATAACCTGAATACAACACAAGTGATTGCTCGGCTGATATTTCTTGCACACCTGACAAAATATCTCACCACACGTATGCATCTCAGTTCTTCGGGAAAAATCAATAATATTTAAGCAGTCTTTACAGTGAAAAAGACGCTCACATAGCGGCTTTTTACTGCTGGAAGATGCTAAGTGGCTTTGATAGCAATCGTCGCCTAAGAACTTTCGTAAACAAGATTCACAAGCTATCTTGGGGCCTTGGCAGATAGTGGGTCTCATGCAACTAAAACAAAAGTCATTACATTTATGGGACTGTATTTGCCAATAGGGTACGAGACATTTTTCACAGAATCGGTCATGATTGAAAAGTGGTCGTAATTTCGTAATAACGTTATAATGGTTATTTTCGTTTAATAAAAAGAGGCGGGGCCTAGTATCATCGGGATCGTTTTCACCTAAAATCAAGATAGGAACGCTATTTTTGAATTTGTAGACGAAAATCGAATATTGATTTAAATAAATTTTGAACTTTTGAAAAGACTCGGCCGTCCCACACTCACTAGCCCTTACTCCTGCCTTAAGACATAGTTCTAAAGCAGCTTCTTTCTGCATTTTGTTCTCATCTCTAGATTGAGATATTGATTTGTAATGTGTCTTTAGAGTCATGTCTTCGGTTGTATCATCAGCATAAGTTCTCTGAGAAACAGCTACACAAAGGGCTCTAGCTTGACAGAGATAATCTGAATTGGCTATACGTACAATACCTCGTCTATCTTTACAGAATAGATTAAAAGGTTTAATCCCTCGGGGCAAAGTGAGGGTCTTGCCCTCAGGCAATCGTACAATGCTAAAAATCATTTTAACTGGACCTAGGAAAAATGCCTCCATTTCGTCATCATAGAGCGTAACACTAAGCTGGTCGAAAAGAATACTGGGGTCAACTTGATCTGATCTTCTAAACGATAATTCTAGTTCGGACCTACAAATATTCGCCGCACTCTTTAAAGTAATTTGGACGTAGTCTGTAGGTCTATACCTACTAAGAACGCATTTGGTTACGGTGCAAATACTAGCGACAGGATATTGCGAGTTGTTGAATTCGGCGATTTGAGCTTCTTCGTGTATACCCAGCTCAATTTCTTCTTGTCGTTTCGCTAGTCGGTCTACGTATTCAGTTATTAAGGGACTAGGAATTAGATTCGTTAGGTTTTTCAATTCTTCTAAGTTATTACAGTCCTCTGGTACTCGTGCAACTGGTTTCATATATTCGAGTAAGTCCAGACACGCGCGAATAGCATTTAAGTCAGCCTGTACTACGAGTCGTGGTAGAGTCTGAGGTCCGTACATCGGATCTATTCGCAGATATGCGCATAGGTAGAAATAAAACTCGTATATTGACCGTAACGGCCAAGGTCTATTTATAGTCAGTTCGTTCAAAGTTGTACGAAGAGTTTCAGGATCCATGTTTAGCTTTCGGTGTTTGATGATCGCATGTGTATTTTGATCATTTCCTCAGCCGGTTTTATACTAAATTTCTTAATAGACACGCCCATATTCCTCAATCGTTTAACAATAGCCTGATTTATTGCTTAGCAGTCACCAGATGTTTTCCCACAATGCATTTCTGACACACGCCTATTAATAGTTTACCGATTTTATAATAAAATAAAACGCTGGATTTGCTTTTTGTCAAATAAATTATCAACAGAAGAGTGATCTATAAATAGAATTTTGGTATAAATACCGTAAATACTTAATTTTATTGGGATAATAAATAAAAATCATGGTGTGTAAAACGTTTCTAGTGATTCTCAATTGTGAAAATATCCTTTGTTATCTTCACGTCTGATAAATAATAACGTTCCGAATTTCTCTAACAGGTCATAAAAACCGTTGTACATTTTTCAAAAAAATGCTACCATAAGCTAACGAAATTTCTTAATAGACACGCCCACGTTATTCAATCATTTAACAATAGCATGATTTATTGCCTATCAGTCATCAGATGTTTTCTCACTATGCATTTTCGGACCCATGTCTGTTAATAGTTTAATAAAAGAACGTTGGTTTTTTATGTCAAATAAATTGTCAACCAAAGAGCGGCCTATAAATAGATTTTTTGTTACAAACACCGCAAATAAGGGACAACACTTGTAATAAATAAAAAACAAGGTGTGTAAAAAAGTTTCTAGAGATCCTCAATTATGAAAATATCCTCTGATATTTTCACATTGTACACTTTTTCAAAACAAATGCTAACCTATGACGAGATATTCTCGCCATCATGAATATGATTGTGTAGGAGAGAAGTTGGCCTACTCAATGACATAAACTTGGCCATAACACATTTGTGTGAGCAATGAATCACAAAATAAATCCCAATAATAACAAATGGTTCGACCACCCACCAAAGACCTTGCCTGAACGCAATAGGTAATCAGATATTTCTAATCAATCCGGTAGCAACTAGACATTTAAATATAACATACGTCTTAATTTCATATGCAACCAAAGCCAAATTTCGAAACTTTTAAAGAAGAGACAGCAGAGCGGGGTTTTATTCGTTACATACCGATGATCTAGTACAATGCTTCGAATGCAACGGCATTTTATTAGCCTGGAAACCCACCTATAATCCTTACGAAGAACATTTAAAACATTTCTCTGAATGTAATTTTATCAGAGGTGGGTCTACTAAAAACATCCCCTTCAGCTTTGACGAAACAAAGGCGTACACCAAGTCAATAAATAACGAAATCACGACCTCGGAAAAAACCCTTAGAAAACACAGAAGAAGCTTATCATACCTTTAAAGTTAAAACTACACATCTCGAAAGATTAGTCTTGGAACTCTACGTTAGAAAACAACTAAAGGCTTTGTATATAAAAACTTAATGATTTTCGTAAGATTTTAAAAAAAATATTAAAATTTATCATCTTCCTTACGAGGAAATTACTATATGTTAAATCAAATGCACTTTAAAATGAAAATTGAAAAAATATCCTTACTATAGATATATTTTTAAAGAAAGTAACTTTTTACTTTATATCATGATCTTTATCCCTACAGAAGCATCCTTTGTTATAAGCTTACAAAACTATAAGCCTACATAATCAGTCAAATATTGACAGGTTGAGAAAAAAGAGGAGAGTACGAAAAATCAGGTCCCTTTCTTAACAGTACCTGTCCTCTTGTTTTCCATGCACATTTATGTGATTACAGAAGATGTAAAATATCATTTTCGCTTTGGTCGGTGGCCTAGTAATTGATTAAAAAAATGTTGCTTATGATGTACAGATGGTGTACAGAACTAGGTGTTATCTTTTACAAGTTTCCAATTGAAAAAAAGGGGCGGGGTTGTAAGAGTTTAAGAAACTCACAATTGACCAAACCTCAAAGGTATACCAAATTTAAGAGCAGAGCCTTACGTTGACAAAACATCCACCCCCCAGGCCTGTTGCCTCGAGATTTGTGTGGTCCTGTAGCGCTTGTAGTAAGATACAACTGATTCCGTATATATCTTACATTTTTTAAATTGCTTATATGGCCTTCCCTAATGGCGTTAGCTTGTTATCGAATTTATTCCCCAACATGGTTGCATACTGCGGAAAAATAACACCCTAAAGGAACACTTTTTAGAACTATTCAATAGTTACAGAAATTTTATGGTATCAGCCTATTAGGTAATCTCAGGATCGGAAGCGAAGATCCTAAAATAGAATACCAAACAATGCACATAGCCCCCCCCCCATCCTCTCCCTGACCAAGCCCCTTCAAGAAAAAAATATATCACAATAGAATTATTACTAGTTGAAAAGGGCCGTAAGACGCCTTGAACGGGTTGAACTCATTCTAATTTAGGAGTGGAACCTTGCGTTGACAAAGCAGCCATTGCCTGCGTGTTATAGCTTCTTCGAGATTTGTATTGTCCTGTAGCGCTTGTAGTAAGACACAACTGATTCCGTATATATCTCACATTTTTTAAATGTTTATAGGGCCTTCCCTAATGGCGTTAGCTTGACTCTACAGCAGTAAGAGGAATTTTATGGTATTCTCCTGTTAGGTAATCTTGGGATTGAAAGCGAAGATGTTTCTACATGAATTGTACTAAAAGATCCTAAAATAGAATACCAAACAATGAACATAGCCCCCCCTGACCAAGCCCCTTCAAGAAAAAATATATCACAATAGAATTATTACTAGTTGAAAAGGGCCGTAAGACGCCATGAACGCGTTGAAATCATTTTCAAAACTAAGGACATCATCTTCCCTTTCACTATAGTAGATTCTATCAGCTTTTAACATGGATTGTCACATTCGAAATGGTAAATATGGTTAAACCAAAGACCCTTGTACGGTAGATCAAAGAAATGCTGAAGGGAGTTTTTCCAAATGTAAGACATTTTCCAATGAAAGACATCTGAAAAATTTTTTAGTCCAATGGCAAGGCTTCTGATAATTTTGCCCGGCAAAATTTTTACCCTTGTACATGCTAACCATATTGGAGTGACGTGTTTGATCTCGAACACGCCTTGACCCTAGTAAAAAGTATAAAACGACGAGGTTGACCCCCCAAAGGCACCACTTTCTTTCGAACCATGAGGCAGCGACAAGACGCGATGGACCTTTCTTCAACATGGTAAGAAAAACCTTTTTAAAACTTAGTTTTTTAAGAGAAGACCTAAAAAATCTTTCTCTACAGCTACGTCCACGGAGTGGACACTCCGTACTCCCCCGGCGAGTCCGAAATCTCGTCGGATTCTTCCCACTCTGGGACCCCCGAGGCCCCACAGTGGCGGCCGCAAATGTTGGTCGTCGGGCCGCGGCGGCGCCCGCCATCGAGCCTTTCACCGCCGCTCAGCCCATCACCACCACCCAGCCCGTCACCTCCGCCCACGCCTCCGAGAACACCATCACCAGACCATTACGTTCCTCTCCCGGCTATCTATTACCCTTGGCAAGTGATGCCTCGGCCGGGAGAGGCTGATTTGATCGTCAACGGGGACTTGTAAGTGGCTCTTTTATCTTTGGGGGTAATATAACGCGAAATTATAATTTCTGTTTGTTCGTAGTTTAATCTATCAAATCACGGCGTACCTGGCGATACTCGCCGAGGTCGTGGTGGACGATGATTTTATGCACGACCTGCTAAACCAAGTTAGGCAGATCGTGTATAATAATTGTATCTTCATCCCCCACGAGTGAGTTTTCACGCATTATTTTATGATTTTATCTAAATTTAATTTTATAATTTTTATTAAAGCCTCCTGGCCTTAAACTGTCGAGGGTTCCGGTAAGTTAATTTTTTTATTAGTTATCCAATACTTTATTAATCCTCTTTTTTCTCTCTTCTCTACAGGGTGATCCAGGAACTCTCACAGCTACATCTGTATCGCCGGGTGCGGTTTTTAGAAGTCCCCGAGCGCCATGCACGGGTGTACGAATGCCGGGACAATATAATGTTCGAAGGCTTTCGTAAACTCGTGCAAACCCTCTCGTTGCCGTGAACGAGAGGGTGGGGGTGGGGGCGGCACCCCAAAAAAATAAATAAAATGTAAAAAAAGGTTTTTCTAAATATTTTTTTAAAAAAAAATTGTTTTCACTTTATATACTTGTCTCTTTATTTAAATTAAGCTTATATTTTTTAGCGTCAAAGTTTTTTAGGCTTAAACAGAAAAAGAAAAAAAGATATGCTTAGTATTAGTTATATACAAATGGACCAGTTTTTTCGGATTTAAATTCAATTTATTTTGAACATCAAAAAACAAATTAGCAAGTAGATATAAATTAAAAATGAGTTAATAAATGCATACGGGTTTTTAAATAAGTTATCTGACCCGAAAAACAGAAAATAAATTATAAAAGTAGTTTTCAAGATTTTCTTCTTGAAGAACAGTGTTGAATTTCGTCACGACCTGGTACGACGTTATAAAGTTAGTGAAGTACCCTATCACGGCGTCGAATTTCTCAGGTTGGCCATCCAAACACGGTATGCGTTCGTAATCACCGTATAAATTATCATAAATGTCGTTATAAAACTCTATGATAATATCGGCCATATGTGTAAACACAATTTCATGGTCATTTACCTTAATAAGATGCTCATTTACAGCTCCCGAAACGCTATTCAGGGCCGCTGTTTCCATACTGTTCAAAAAAATTGAGTCCTCCTTTAACTTGTCTTTAATATGACATATGTTATGGTATGCCACAACCATTGTCTTTTCGTTGGGGTTATCGTTTAACACGATTTCAAAATTGTTGGTTTCGTGGGCGGCAGTCCAACCCGCTAATACGGGTAAACGTGGAATCAGCTTTTCCCATGTACTTGTTGAAATAGCGAAGCTTTTTACCGATTGTTAACTACAGAGGCGAACTTCAGGATCCAGCGTACCGTTTACAAATCCTGTTGTTAAGAACAACTCTTTCGAGATGTGGAATCTCCCGTTAATTTTACGTTCGTTAGTCACACCTATCTTCCTTTTCCCCCTTTCTTGATTTTCCATCTTGTAAGTTTAAGGTCTTCTCGAATAATGATACTCGACTCTATTGAGTCAGGGGGTTTTATACTAAATTCCTTACGCAGCTATTACGAAATATTTATTGTCCTTAGTTATTGCAATGTTAGACTGTAAGCGTATTTTTATGTCAAAGTTCTGAAGATTAAGGAATTCCAGCATTCCCAAGACCAATAAAATAAATAGTACATTAAGTAGATTTTAGGGGGTTGATCTCCAAGATCTGACGTATTCTTGTCAACCTTTGTGTACTTGAATCCATAACAATTCATGAAATACAATGGAGATGGGGAGAACGTAGAAACCTCCCGCACCTCACGGTAACGGACCCTTCAGCTTGCCAGAGAGCGTTATTTTTACAATCATTTTATTATGCCCTCAAGATCTCTATTGACCTCCACCCCCATGGCTCGAGTATACACCGTTAGGGAATGTATCACAAATTCTTAATAGGTGTTAAATTTTTATTTAAATAGAAAATAATTGGTGAAATTTTGCTAAATCAAAAGGTTTTTTGGTGAATTTTGATAAATTTAGCTAAAATTTAACTCAACGTTTTTAACAATTTGAAATGTTTTTCAAATGACGCTTTTTGTTTCGGTAAAATGTAATCTAGATGACTGATTTCGTGTCGGTGTTCTATACATTTCCCCATGCATTCCTATGGGTTTTTAGGTAATGTAAATTAACGTTTTCGTGTCGGTCAATTGTAACCTAAATGATCAAAAACGTTTCGATTGGTTTTTACTTCTAACACGAAATGCGTTGCGAATACATTACCGGTTTTACGTTTTCCACAAATTTTTGATTACGCTGCCGATAATTTTGATAAATATAGTACGTTTAGGTTAATGCTTCGGTCTAATGATATATTGTCTTTCTGTTAACGCTACAAAAACATAACTCGTTGAGACTTGTCCGGATAATGCCTTCGGGGCAAACATCTGGAAACAATTAAATGTTTTGGTGGTAGATTGAGTCACCAACTAACAAAGCAATAAATCCGAAAATAGATTCCATTCATAGCAATACAAATGGTACGACCCCCCCCCTAAACCCATTAAGACGCGTCTTTCTAGTAAAAATAAAAACGGATGGGGATAAATTCTTTTGTTCAAGTTCTGCCCCTTTTTATGGTCATAGACCCGTCTGAGCGTGGTTACGTATAAATAAAAAACGAATGGAATGTCTTACCACGGTTGTGTGAGTCATAAATCACTCAGATTCCATTGATAACAATACAATTGGTTCGACCAAGCCCCCCTTTTA
Organism: Phalangium opilio; assembly: GCF_054372755.1. NCBI lineage: Eukaryota > Metazoa > Arthropoda > Arachnida > Opiliones > Phalangiidae > Phalangium > Phalangium opilio. The sequence goes on from NW_028324167.1 coordinate 6,847,122, forward strand.
AGGCCCTAAACCACCTGGTTGGTGGTCCACTTAAAGAAAAATAAATTCCATTGATAAGAATACAAGGAATCAATTGGCCCTGCCCCCCCTCCCCCTATCTCAAAAAATCTAGACACGTTTGAATGTGTTTACGTATAAATAAAAACAGATAGGGGATAATTACTTTTGTTATGTACCAAGTTCGACCTCCTCCCCCTTAATGTCATATAACCTATGTTTGTAGGGTTTGGTGAGTCATAAATCACTCAGATTCCATTGATAACGATACAATTGGTTCGACCAAGCCCACTTTTAAGGCCCTAAACCACCTGGTTGGTGGTCCACTTAAAGAAAAATAAATTCCATTGATAAGAATACAAGGAATCAATTGGCCCTGCCCCCCCTCCCCCTATCTCAAAAAATCTAGGCACGTTTGAATGCGTCTGCATACGATTGACAAGTGGGTATTCTGACAATCTTTTCACCCACATAGTGGGGACCCGACTTACATGTGGGGACATTTTAAAGTCCTCACATGTAAGTAATTAGATAAATGATATAATTAGACTAATTAGAGCCCAAATTAATTTTTTTGAAAAAGTCCCCACTTGTAAGGTACTTGGGTTTTTCACATTACAAGTGGGGACCATGGAAATTAACACATATCCGAGAGATGTCGCCAGAGGTTTTCACACACCCGGGTACCCAGTTGTACGAAATGAGGACCATATGGTCTCTTCGGCGTACATGTGGGGGCTCAAAAATGGGTTTTCATTACATTAAGCACAGATAGATGTCGCTACTTTAGAAATACAAAATATACATTATTTAGCGCTAACAATTTAAAATCTTGTATCTCACAGACCGAACGGTGATTTTTTCATAATTTAATTACACTTGACGTACGAAAACTACATTTCCTAATTCTTTAGGCGTCATTAAATTAACTTCGTTTAAAACATTAACTCGATTAAAAAACTGTATGTCCCCAGATGTACATTAAAAAGACGGCCAAGTTCCCCACATTTTAAAATGGGACTAACTTTACATATAATGTAAATTTCATCATAATTATCTATATTTTAATTGAAAAAAGTGAATTAAAATGAATTTTGAAAACATATATTTTAACGACCCCACTTGTCCGTTGAAATAACAGCGAAGGTCCCCACTTGTATAATTTTCGAGTTTTAAAAAATATCTTCAAATACTTGAAGAAACATAAAGATGCTATTTAGTAAATTTCATCATAATAATCAATATTTTAATTACAAAAGTATAATATACATGTAATTAGAAAATGTGTGTATAAAAGACCCCACTTGTCTGTTGAAATGACAGCGAAGGTCCCCACTTGTAAATTTATCAAGTGTGAAAAATTATCTTCAAATACTTGATGGAACCATATAGGCTTTGACACTAATTCAAAATCCATAAATTTATACAGAAATGTCCCCAGATATAAGGTTGGAAGACGGTTTAGGTCCCCACTTGTAAACCTGAAATTAGCTCAAAACTTAAGTGTTAAGCTAGAAATAGGACTGATTACTTAAATTTCATTCTGATAATCAATATTTTAACTATGAAATTATAATATACATGAAATTAGATAATTTGTGTTAAATAGACCCCACTTGTCTGTTGAAATACCTAAAACAATCGTATAGGGTTTGACACAAATTCAAAATCGAAGTGTTTGTTAAGAATTCTCCCCAAATATATTGGGAGGAACTCATAGATTTCATCTGTTTGGAATCTTAAACAGCCGTGTTCTGGGTCTTTCTGCGTCAATTAATGGGGGCAGGTGTAGAAGTCGACACTCGTGACGTCATGCATAATGAAGATTGACATTAACCTGATATTGACATAGCTAGAATCCTGCTCTGAGATTCCCGCGACCTATTAGCACCGAACCCTAATGTAAACAAATTCACTTTGCGTGTGCTGAACGAGTAAACCTTGGGTTTTATATATTTTTTAAGTTTTAATTTATGGAGTTTAAGTTGAGGTTCGTCTTAAGTCAATGCCTAACTTTTTCTTTAAGCTCCATTTTCACCATTCTTAATATTTTTATTTTTTTGTTTTAATGGCTAAACATTTGTTGATAGCAGAAGAAGTTTTTTGTGTAAGAGTATGAGTTATTTAGTCTTTGCGAGAGGAGGATGTGTTTGTTGTTTGATAGATTAGATTCATATGTTCCTGTGGTTTTATTGATTTGAATGACGAGGAAGGATTTTTGTAAATAAATTTTTAAACCGTTCGATGGCAACTTATTATGATTATTCGATTTATACTCTGATCCAGCATTGGTTATCAGCACAAGCGAACTAGGTCTCTATGTAACTACGAACAAATATTTTTTTCAGTATAGATAGTTTTCACACATGGAGAATTCATACCATTTACACCAGGAGACCGGGCTATCTGGCGGACAAAAACCCGTTTGCTTTTGTCCTCCAGATAGCCCGTCTTCCTTGTGTAAATGATATGAATCCTCCATGTGTGAAAACTATCTATACAGAATATCGCGTTTCAAAATCCTAAATATCAGTATTGCTTTCTTCTGTTGGCAGTACGCATAAACCTACCTCACATAGAGACCTAGCATTAAGCGTACTGACAACCGAAGCTGGAACAGTTTATATATCGCATCAGCTGCCGTCGGAGGAGTAGATCGAGGGGTCGGACGTTTTGGATAAAATGTACGGGATTTTGAAATACAATTTGGTTTCTTCGGGTATCGTTTGATTTAGTCGGATTTGATTAATTTAAAGATTCGATAAAATCGCACGGATTTAGTCAGATTTTCCCCGTGATTTCCACGGATTTTGAGGTATTTCCTGTGAGTTCCTTGGATTCTGAGACTTTTTCTTGGATTTCGTGAATTTTGTAATGGACTTCGCGAATTCTTTACTGATTTTGTGATTTATTTACTAATTTTTTCATTCTGTTATTTCGTTACCGATTTTGTGATTTCGTTATTTCGTTACCGATTTTGTGTTTTCGTTATTTCGTTACTGATTTTTGTGATTTCGTTATTTCGTTACTAATTTTGTGATTTCGTTTCTGATTTTGTGATTTCGTTACTGATTTGGCTTTTTTGGTGAGATTTCGAAATCAGCGAAATAAGTTTGATTTCTTTCCGGATTTGTGATTTTGTTATTGTTTTCGGATTTCTTAAGTTGGATTTCGTGAATGACCGACCCCTCGGAGTCGCCTATCCTATAGCGAGAAAACAATTTTTCTCACGCGTTTATGATTTCCCATCAAAACGAGAGGAGAGAGTCTTGTCTGGTTGTCATCCATTATGACAGTGCAGAGAATGTAGGGGAGAATTATACACTTCATTTTTGTTCTGCCAACTACTGTAGGTTCTTTACATGTACATGAGGAAACAGATGGAAATCGGGTTTGGGGTAGGAGGGGTGTTCAAAGACTGGAAAAAAGGAGACAGAAGTAGATTAGCGTGGCGCGAAAACTTTATTTTTGAATTGCGGCTCTAATTTCCAGAACTCTTACGGTTGAAATGTATTTATTATTATCTGGGAGAGTTTCTTATTGTGTTTGATAACGCTAAATATGTTTAAAATTATATTAACGGCTTGTTGAAAATAAAATTTAACATAGAGTCGTAGCTTTAAGTTCATTTACTTCTGACGAGAAAATCTACGTGATGAATTGTAAGCGGATTTATATATAATGATAATTCATGAAAGGGATAAAAGGGTTCCGATAACAGAGACAGATAGCATCACTTGACGTGGGGCCTTTGGGACTTGGGCTTTTATTTTTAAAAGTGGACAAGCAAATTTCCTTTTCGGTTCTCTTTGGTACGTTTTGGGTTTCTCAACCGAAGGTTTACGAATAATTAAACACGTGGACGTGGTCACGTGGTACACTGCAGGCTTGTGTTACTTGATTTTAGAGTCGCGTACAAGCAAAGTGTCTCTCTGTTGAAAAGAAGAATTAATTGTTGCAACTAATTGGAAGAATTATGGGTTTAATATAGCTTCTGGAAGGCTTCTGGTCTGGTTTTTGGAATTCCCTCACAATATGTTAATTTTGGACTAATTACACAAATTTAACATAATCCTGATTAATCAAAGGGTCGTTTAAATGAAAACTGGTTCCAAGATTAATTTGAATTACCGCAGACATTTGTGAGATATCAAGGTTAGATTTATTACTTTAGGATCGCGAATCATTCTCAAATGAGAAAACCATAAGGATGCCAGCTAATCCACCTTATTCCCTATCGTCGGAAGTTGGGGCTATCTCGGGATTCGTAGAGAGGATTAACGGGAAGAATATCAAGAAATTCGTCTGTCGTATGCTACAGTAGCAGCCGACAGATGAATCTCTTCCCGTTCCTCTCCTCCACGAATCCCGAGATAAGACTATGTTCTGGCTATAGGGAATAAGGTGGATCATAAGTTAAGAAGATATGTTCCATAAGTATGAAACTTATGCTAGAGACTTACTTAGAGCTATCGCGAACGACGCGAGAATTGAGTGCACTCGGTTTTTCAGTCCATCTTCCTATTTAGTCTTTGTTAAGCCTTTTACAGAATCTATGACGTTTTGCCAGCGTCACATCAAGACAAACTCTCAGTTACCGGTGACAAACTTATGGAACATACCTTATGACCTCATGGCTGATTGAAAATACTAGTAAGTAATAATTCGTATTCATAATAAATTAGGCAAATTCAATCGTTTAAATAGTTTTAAAAGCCATAATTAATTACTCGAGACTCAATCGCCACTCAGTGCCTAGAGATGGAAAGTTCAAACAGAGAGCTTCGAACGGTATGAGTCGTAGGATTTAAAAGGATTGTAATAAATGCTAGCGCGATTTATCTATTATGAATAATTGAGGATCCTTCCTTTGTTTTCTATTATATTTTCACTCTGGAAGGTCTAGAAGTACAGTTCTAAATGAATAGACAAAAAGGTTAGAAACACATTGTTTCAATCGTATTAGAGAGTGTAATTTAAATATTGTTCAAATTACAAGGGAGGTTAATTAAAGGAACTTACTCAATTTTAAAGCAAAATATGAAGTGGTTAAAATTATTTTCTTTTCAAGCCATTTTTTATTTTGAAATGTCGATAAATTTAGGAATGAAAACACCGTTATAAAGAAATTTGTTATAAATAAGTAACACAACGTTATTAAAATACAATGCCGAACCAATTCTTCTCGAATTTCTTGGCAATATCATTCGTATTTGGCTTCTTTAAAATCTGTAGTCTTAATTTGATCTGTTCTAGCATCACAGAATTAATAAAGGTTTCTTTTATTGGGCTGTAATAACAAAACGCTTCAATAGTAGGAAAATTTCAGCGCATTCGCTCTTGTGAAAACTGTTTGCATCTTTCAAAATCACAAAAAAATCCGAATACTTCTAATATGTTAATTTCTTGCCTAGCTATGCTATTAAGCTGGCAACTAAATAATTAAAATTAGCAGTTAGAAAAATGTTCTAAACTAATTAATTAGCCAATTAGTAATTTGACATATAAACTAATTCAATTCAATAAGAAATTAGTCATTTATTTTTAAACTAATTAATTTCAATTACAAATTTCTAATTAATTACCTGTATAATTAAGGTCAAAAAATTAACCGTAAGTAAAAAATAACACCATGAAAGTGCCCATGGACTTCCTACTCCGCCTTTGGTTATGCATTTATTGTTTTCGATAAAGGGGTATGAAAGCCTAACATGTATTATTCTTGAGAAATGAGAAAAGCCTCGAAACTTCCATCATGCTAAATTTAGTTTCATTTCATCATTTTCTTGCCACTGTTCCTAAAACGGGCTCCGGAGTTTTAAATCCATGCGCACTGCTATTAATTCAAGAGGGAAAAATCATGATCGAAATACGGGAGTTACGATTTACGAAAGAGTCATAGTTTTCACTGTGAAACGGAGAGAGAGGAAACAGTGGGTGAGTTAACAATTTTGTTCCCCCCTCACTACTGGTAGTGGGACGCATTCTCTCCCGTTTAGATGAAACTCGATTTTTTACTACAAATCGGCGAAAGAGATTAATTGAAAATCCAATTGGCTAATAAGCCAAAACTAAATCTAATTAATTTTAAAATAGATAAATGCCTTTCCGATGCACACTTATTTATTATAATTATTTCTTAATTAGCTCTAAATTAATTAAAATTCAATTACCATTTTTAATTAGTGAAAATGCCAATTAAATAGATTTTTAAATAGCTAACTAATTAATTAGCACAGCTCGGATTTCTTGTATCTCTTTCCCCCGAGTAAAATCTATGTTTAGCAACTATACTCAGAGTTTGAGCGGTATCTCTTTCCCCCGAGTAAAATCTTTGTTTAGCAACTATACTCAGAGTTTGAGCGAAATCTCAAGAATTCTCGGTTTGGAAATCATCAATATATTTTTGAAATTAACGTAACCAACGATTCATCATTTTCTGATTTAGGGTAAAAACTGACATACATTTCTCACGTAATTACCTTGATATTTCGGTGCTTCAGGAAAGTTGTGAGAGTCAACTAATAGAATAAATGGAAAATTTTCTATGGTATTTTTTAAAACTCAAAAAACTTACAAGTGGGGCCTTCACTGTCATTTCAACAGATACGTGGGGTCTATTAAACAAAATTTTCAAATTTCATGTATATTAAAATTTTATAGCTAAAATATTGATTATCATTATGAAATTTAAGTAATCATTCCTACTTATAGCTTAACACTTTTGAGCTAATTTCAGGTTTACAAGTGGGGACCTAAACCGTCTTCCAACCTTATATCTGGGGACATTTGTGTATAAATTATTAGTTTTTGAATAAGTGTCGAAGCCTATATGGTTCCATCAGGTATTTCAATTTCATTTTTCACACTCGATAAATTTACAAGTGGGGACCTTCACAGTCATTTCAACAGAAAAGTGGGGTCTTTTAAACACACATTTTATAATTTCATGTATATTTTAATTTTATAGTTAAAATATTGATCATCAGAATGAAATTTTAGTAATCAGTCCTATTTCTAGCTTAACACTTAAGTTTTGAGCTAATTTCTGGTTTACAAGTGGGGACCTAAACAGTCTTCCAACCTTATATCTGGGGACATTTGTGTATAAATTATTAGGTTTTGAATTAGTGTCAAAGCCTATATGGTTCCATCAGGTATTTCAATTTCATTTTTCACAGTCGATAAATTTACAAGTGGGGACCTTCACTGTCATTTCAACAGACATGTGGGGTCTTTTAAACACACATTTTCAAATTTCATGTATATTATAATATTATAGTTAAAATATTGATTATTATAATGAAATTTAGGTAATCGGACCTTTTAAAGGCTTAAAACTTAAGTTTTGAGCTAATTTCAGGTTTACAAGTGGGGACCTAAACCGTCTTCCAACCTTATATCTGGGGACATTTGTGTATAAATTATTAGGTTTTAAATTTTTGTCAAAGCCTATATGGTTCAATCAAGTATTTCAATTTCATTTTTCACACTCGATAAATTTACAAGTGGGGACCTTCACAGTCATTTCAACAGACAAGTGGGGTCTTTTAAACACACATTTTCTAATTTCATGTATATTTTAATTTTATAGTTTAAATATTGATAATCAGAATGAAATTTAAGTAATCAGTCCTATTTCTAGCTTAACACTTAAGTTTTGAGCTAATTTCTGGTTCACAAGTGGGGACCTAAACAGTCTTCCAACCTTATATCTGGGGACATTTGTGTATAAATTATTAGGTTTTAAATTATTGTCAAAGCCTATATGGTTCAATCAAGTATTTCAATTTCATTTTTCACACTCGATAAATTTACAAGTGGGGACCTTCACCGTCATTTCAACAGACAAGTGAGGTCTTTTAAAAACACATTTTCTAATTTCATGTATATTTTAATTTTATAGTTTAAATATTGATTATTATAATGAAATTTAGGTAATCGGACCTTTTAAAGGCTTAACACTTAAGTTTTGAGCTGATTTCAGGTTTACAAGTGGGGACCTAAACAGTCTTCCAACATTATATCTGGGGAGATTTGTGTATAAATTATTAGGTTTTAAATTAGTGTCAAAGCCTATATGGTTCAATCAAGTATTTCAATTTCATTTTTCACACTCGATAAATTTACAAGTGGGGACCTTCACAGTCATTTCAACAGACAAGTGGGGTCTTTTAAACACACATTTTCTAATTTCATGTATATTTTAATTTTATAGTTTAAATATTGATTATTAGAATGAAATTTAAGTAATCAGTCCTATTTCTAGCTTAACACTTAAGTTTTGAGCTGATTTCAGGTTTACAAGTGGGGACCTAAACAGTCTTCCAACCTTATGTCTGGGGACATTTGTGTATAAATTATTAGGTTTTAAATTATTGTCAAAGCCTATATGGTTCAATCAAGTATTTCAATTTCATTTTTCACACTCGATAAATTTACAAGTGGGGACCTTCACAGTCATTTCAACAGACAAGTGGGGTCTTTTAAACACACATTTTCTAATTTCATGTATATTTTAATTTTATAGTTTAAATATTGATTATCAGAATGAAATTTAAGTAATCAGTCCTATTTCTAGCTTAACACTTAAGTTTTGAGCTAATTTCTGGTTCACAAGTGGGGACCTAAACAGTCTTCCAACCTTATATCTGGGGACATTTGTGTATAAATTATTAGGTTTTAAATTATTGTCAAAGCCTATATGGTTCAATCAAGTATTTCAATTTCATTTTTCACACTCGATAAATTTACAAGTGGGGACCTTCACCGTCATTTCAACAGACAAGTGAGGTCTTTTAAACACACATTTTCAAATTTCATGTATATTATAATTTTATAGTTAAAATATTGATTATCAGAATGAAATTTAAGTAATCAGTCCTATTTTTAGCTTAACACTTAAGTTTTGAGCTAATTTCAGGTTTACAAGTGGGGACATAAACCGTCTTCCAACCTTATATCTGGGGACATTTGTGTATAAATTATTAGGTTTTGAATTAGTGTCAAATCCTATGTGGTTCCATCAAGTATTTCAATTTCATTTTTCACACTCGATAAATTTACAAGTGGGGACCTTCACCGTCATTTCAACAGACAAGTGGGGTCTTTTAAACACACATTTTCTAATTTCATGTATATTTTAATTGTATAGTTAAAATATTTATTATCAGAATGAAATTTAAGTAATCAGTCCTATTTTTAGCTTAACACTTAAGTTTTGAGCTAATTTCAGGTTTACAAGTGGGGACCTAACCAGTCTTCCAACCTTATATCTGGGGACATTTGTGTATAAATTATTAGATTTTGAATTAGTGTCGAAGCCTATATATGGTTCCATCAGGTATTTCAATTTCATTTTTCACACTCGATAAATTAACAAGTGGGGACCTTCACTGTCATTTCAACAGACAAGTGGGGTCTTTTAAACACACATTTTCTAATTTCATGTATATTTTAATTTTATAGTTTAAATATTGATTATTATAATGAAATTTAGGTAATCGGACCTTTTAAAGGCTTAACACTTAAGTTTTGAGCTAATTTCAGGTTTAGAAGTGGAGACCTAAACCGTCTTCCAACCTTATATCTGGGGACATTTGTGTATAAATTATTAGATTTTGAATTAGTGTCGAAGCCTATATATGGTTCCATCAAGTATTTCAATTTCATTTTTCACACTCGATAAATTTACAAGTGGGGACCTTCACTGTCATTTCAACAGACATGTGGGGTCTTTTAAACACACATTTTCAAATTTCATGTATATTATAATTTTATAGTTAAAATATTTATTATTATAATGAAATTTAGGTAATCGGACCTTTTAAAGGCTTAACACTTAAGTTTTGAGCTAATTTCAGGTTTACAAGTGGGGACCTAAACCGTCTTCGAACCTTATATCTGGGGACATTTGTGTATAAATTATTAGATTTTGAATTAGTGTCGAAGCCTATATGGTTCCATCAGGTATTTCAATTTCATTTTTCACACTCGATAAATTTACAAGTGGGGACCTTCATTGTCATTTCATCAGACAAGTGGGGTCTTTTAAACACACATTTTCAAATTTCATGTATATTATAATTTTATAGTTAAAATATTGATTATCAGAATGAAATTTATGTAATCAGTCCTATTTTTAGCTTAACACTTAAGTTTTGAGCTAATTTCAGGTTTACAATTGGGGACCTAAACCGTCTTCTAACCTTATATCTGGGGATATTTGTGTATAAATTATTAGATTTTGAATTAGTGTCGAAGCCTATATGGTTCCATCAGGTATTTCAATTTCATTTTTCACACTCGATAAATTTACAAGTGGGGACCTTCACTGTCATTTCAACAGACATGTGGGGTCTTTTTAACACACATTTTCAAATTTCATGTATATTATAATTTTATAGTTAAAATATTGATTATCAGAATGAAATTTAAGTAATCAGTCCTATTTTTAGCTTAACACTTAAGTTTTGAGCTAATTTCAGGTTTACAAGTGGGGACCTAAACCGTCTTCCAACCTTATATCTGGGAACATTTGTGTATAAATTATTAGGTTTTGAATTAGTGTCAAATCCTATGTGGTTCCATCAAGTATTTCAATTTCATTTTTCACACTCGATAAATTTACAAGTGGGGACCTTCACCGTCATTTCAACAGACAAGTGGGGTCTTTTAAACACACATTTTCTAATTTCATGTATATTTTAATTTTATAGTTTAAATATTGATTATTATAATAAAATTTAGGTAATCGGACCTTTTAAAGGCTTAACACTTAAGTTTTGAGCTAATTTCAGGTTTACAAGTGGGGACCTAAACCGTCTTCTAACCTTATATCTGGGGACATTTGTGTATAAATTATTAGGTTTTGAATTAGTGTCAAAGCCTATATGGTTCCATCAGGTATTTCAATTTCATTTTTCACAGTCGATAAATTTACAAGTGGGGACCTTCACTGTCATTTCAACAGACATGTGGGGTCTTTTAAACACACATTTTCAAATTTCATGTATATTATAATATTATAGTTAAAATATTGATTATTATAATGAAATTTAGGTAATCGGACCTTTTAAAGGCTTAAAACTTAAGTTTTGAGCTAATTTCAGGTTTACAAGTGGGGACCTAAACCGTCTTCCAACCTTATATCTGGGGACATTTGTGTATAAATTATTAGATTTTGAATTAGTGTCGAAGCCTATATATGGTTCCATCAGGTATTTCAATTTCATTTTTCACACTCGATAACTTAACAAGTGGGGACCTTCACTGTCATTTCAACAGACAAGTGGGGTCTTTTAAACACACATTTTCTAATTTCATGTATATTTTAATTTTATAGTTTAAATATTGATTATTATAATGAAATTTAGGTAATCGGAGCTTTTAAAGGCTTAACACTTAAGTTTTGAGCTAATTTCAGGTTTAGAAGTGGGGACCTAAACCGTCTTCCAACCTTATATCTGGGGACATTTGTGTATAAATTATTAGATTTTGAATTAGTGTCGAAGCCAATATATGGTTCCATCAAGTATTTCAATTTCATTTTTCACACTCGATAAATTTACAAGTGGGGACCTTCACTGTCATTTCAACAGACAAGTGGGGTCTTTTAAACACACATTTTCTAATTTCATGTATATTTTAATTTTATAGTTTAAATATTGATTATTATAATGAAATTTAGGTAATCGGACCTTTTAAAGGCTTAACACTTAAGTTTTGAGCTAATTTCAGGTTTAGAAGTGGGGACCTAAACCGTCTTCAAACCTTATATCTGGGGACATTTGTGTATAAATTATTAGATTTTGAATTAGTGTCGAAGCCTATATGGTTCCATCAGGTATTTGAATTTCATTTTTCACACTCGATAAATTTACAAGTGGGGACCTTCACTGTCATTTCAACAGACATGTGGGGTCTTTTAAACACACATTTTCAAATTTCATGTATATTATAATTTTATAGTTAAAATATTGATTATCAGAATGAAATTTAAGTAATCAGTCCTATTTTTAGCTTAACACTTAAGTTTTGAGCTAATTTCAGGTTTACAAGTGGGGACCTAAACCGTCTTCCAACCTTATATCTGGGAACATTTGTGTATAAATTATTAGGTTTTGAATTAGTGTCAAATCCTATGTGGTTCCATCAAGTATTTCAATTTCATTTTTCACACTCGATAAATTTACAAGTGGGGACCTTCACCGGCATTTCAACAGACAAGTGGGGTCTTTTAAACACACATTTTCTAATTTCATGTATATTTTAATTTTATAGTTTAAATATTGATTATTATAATAAAATTTAGGTAATCGGACCTTTTAAAGGCTTAACACTTAAGTTTTGAGCTAATTTCAGGTTTACAAGTGGGGACCTAAACCGTCTTCTAACCTTATATCTGGGGACATTTGTGTATAAATTATTAGGTTTTGAATTAGTGTCAAAGCCTATATGGTTCCATCAGGTATTTCAATTTCATTTTTCACAGTCGATAAATTTACAAGTGGGGACCTTCACTGTCATTTCAACAGACATGTGGGGTCTTTTAAACACACATTTTCAAATTTCATGTTTATTATAATATTATAGTTAAAATATTGATTATTATAATGAAATTTAGGTAATCGGACCTTTTAAAGGCTTAACACTTAAGTTTTGAGCTAATTTCAGGTTTACAAGTGGGGACCTAAACCGTCTTCCAACCTTATATCTGGGGACATTTGTGTATAAATTATTAGATTTTGAATTAGTGTCGAAGCCTATATATGGTTCCATCAGGTATTTCAATTTCATTTTTCACACTCGATAAATTAACAAGTGGGGACCTTCACTGTCATTTCAACAGACAAGTGGGGTCTTTTAAACACACATTTTCTAATTTCATGTATATTTTAATTTTATAGTTTAAATATTGATTATTATAATGAAATTTAGGTAATCGGAGCTTTTAAAGGCTTAACACTTAAGTTTTGAGCTAATTTCAGGTTTAGAAGTGGGGACCTAAACCGTCTTCCAACCTTATATCTGGGGACATTTGTGTATAAATTATTAGATTTTGAATTAGTGTCGAAGCCTATATGGTTCCATCAGGTATTTGAATTTCATTTTTCACACTCGATAAATTTACAAGTGGGGACCTTCACTGTCATTTCAACAGACATGTGGGGTCTTTTAAACACACATTTTCAAATTTCATGTATATTATAATTTTATAGTTAAAATATTGATTATCAGAATGAAATTTAAGTAATCAGTCCTATTTTTAGCTTAACACTTAAGTTTTGAGCTAATTTCAGGTTTACAAGTGGGGACCTAAACCGTCTTCCAACCTTATATCTGGGAACATTTGTGTATAAATTATTAGGTTTTGAATTAGTGTCAAATCCTATGTGGTTCCATCAAGTATTTCAATTTCATTTTTCACACTCGATAAATTTACAAGTGGGGACCTTCACCGGCATTTCAACAGACAAGTGGGGTCTTTTAAACACACATTTTCTAATTTCATGTATATTTTAATTTTATAGTTTAAATATTGATTATTATAATAAAATTTAGGTAATCGGACCTTTTAAAGGCTTAACACTTAAGTTTTGAGCTAATTTCAGGTTTACAAGTGGGGACCTAAACCGTCTTCTAACCTTATATCTGGGGACATTTGTGTATAAATTATTAGGTTTTGAATTAGTGTCAAAGCCTATATGGTTCCATCAGGTATTTCAATTTCATTTTTCACAGTCGATAAATTTACAAGTGGGGACCTTCACTGTCATTTCAACAGACATGTGGGGTCTTTTAAACACACATTTTCAAATTTCATGTTTATTATAATATTATAGTTAAAATATTGATTATTATAATGAAATTTAGGTAATCGGACCTTTTAAAGGCTTAACACTTAAGTTTTGAGCTAATTTCAGGTTTACAAGTGGGGACCTAAACCGTCTTCCAACCTTATATCTGGGGACATTTGTGTATAAATTATTAGATTTTGAATTAGTGTCGAAGCCTATATATGGTTCCATCAGGTATTTCAATTTCATTTTTCACACTCGATAAATTAACAAGTGGGGACCTTCACTGTCATTTCAACAGACAAGTGGGGTCTTTTAAACACACATTTTCTAATTTCATGTATATTTTAATTTTATAGTTTAAATATTGATTATTATAATGAAATTTAGGTAATCGGAGCTTTTAAAGGCTTAACACTTAAGTTTTGAGCTAATTTCAGGTTTAGAAGTGGGGACCTAAACCGTCTTCCAACCTTATATCTGGGGACATTTGTGTAAAAATTATTAGATTTTGAATTAGTGTCAAAGCCTATATATGGTTCCATCAAGTATTTCAATTTCATTTTTCACACTCGATAAATTTACAAGTGGGGACCTTCACTGTCATTTCAACAGACAAGTGGGGTCTTTTAAACACACATTTTCTAATTTCATGTATATTTTAATTTTATAGTTTAAATATTGATTATTATAATGAAATTTAGGTAATCGGAGCTTTTAAAGGCTTAACACTTAAGTTTTGAGCTAATTTCAGGTTTAGAAGTGGGGACCTAAACCGTCTTCTAACCTTATATCTGGGGACATTTGTGTATAAATTATTAGATTTTGAATTAGTGTCGAAGCCTATATGGTTCCATCAGGTATTTGAATTTCATTTTTCACACTCGATAAATTTACAAGTGGGGACCTTCACTGTCATTTCAACAGACATGTGGGGTCTTTTAAACACACATTTTCAAATTTCATGTATATTATAATTTTATAGTTAAAATATTGATTATCAGAATGAAATTTAAGTAATCAGTCCTATTTTTAGCTTAACACTTAAGTTTTGAGCTAATTTCAGGTTTACAAGTGGGGACCTAAACCATCTTCCAGCCTTATATCTGGGAACATTTGTGTATAAATTATTAGGTTTTGAATTATTGTCAAATCCTATGTGGTTCCATCAAGTATTTCAATTTCATTTTTCACACTCGATAAATTTACAAGTGGGGACCTTCACCGTCATTTCAACAGACAAGTGGGGTCTTTTAAACACACATTTTCTAATTTCATGTATATTTTAATTTTATAGTTTAAATATTGATTATTATAATAAAATTTAGGTAATCGGACCTTTTAAAGGCTTAACACTTAAGTTTTGAGCTAATTTCAGGTTTACAAGTGGGGACCTAAACCGTCTTCTAACCTTATATCTGGGGACATTTGTGTATAAATTATTAGGTTTTGAATTAGTGTCAAAGCCTATATGGTTCCATCAGGTATTTCAATTTCATTTTTCACAGTCGATAAATTTACAAGTGGGGACCTTCACTGTCATTTCAACAGACATGTGGGGTCTTTTAAACACACATTTTCAAATTTCATGTATATTATAATATTATAGTTAAAATATTGATTATTATAATGAAATTTAGGTAATCGGACCTTTTAAAGGCTTAAAACTTAAGTTTTGAGCTAATTTCAGGTTTACAAGTGGGGACCTAAACCGTCTTCCAACCTTATATCTGGGGACATTTGTGTATAAATTATTAGATTTTGAATTAGTGTCGAAGCCTATATATGGTTCCATCAGGTATTTCAATTTCATTTTTCACACTCGATAAATTAACAAGTGGGGACCTTCACTGTCATTTCAACAGACAAGTGGGGTCTTTTAAACACACATTTTCTAATTTCATGTATATTTTAATTTTATAGTTTAAATATTGATTATTATAATGAAATTTAGGTAATCGGAGCTTTTAAAGGCTTAACACTTAAGTTTTGAGCTAATTTCAGGTTTAGAAGTGGGGACCTAAACCGTCTTCCAACCTTATATCTGGGGACATTTGTGTATAAATTATTAGATTTTGAATTAGTGTCGAAGCCTATATATGGTTCCATCAAGTATTTCAATTTCATTTTTCACACTCGATAAATTTACAAGTGGGGACCTTCACTGTCATTTCAACAGACAAGTGGGGTCTTTTAAACACACATTTTCTAATTTCATGTATATTTTAATTTTATAGTTTAAATATTGATTATTATAATGAAATTTAGGTAATCGGACCTTTTAAAGGCTTAACACTTAAGTTTTGAGCTAATTTCAGGTTTAGAAGTGGGGACCTAAACCGTCTTCAAACCTTATATCTGGGGACATTTGTGTATAAATTATTAGATTTTGAATTAGTGTCGAAGCCTATATGGTTCCATCAGGTATTTGAATTTCATTTTTCACACTCGATAAATTTACAAGTGGGGACCTTCACTGTCATTTCAACAGACATGTGGGGTTTTTAAACACACATTTTCAAATTTCATGTATATTATAATTTTATAGTTAAAATATTGATTATCAGAATGAAATTTAAGTAATCAGTCCTATTTTTAGCTTAACACTTAAGTTTTGAGCTAATTTCAGGTTTACAAGTGGGGACCTAAACCGTCTTCCAACCTTATATCTGGGAACATTTGTGTATAGATTATTAGGTTTTGAATTAGTGTCAAATCCTATGTGGTTCCATCAAGTATTTCAATTTCATTTTTCACACTCGATAAATTTACAAGTGGGGACCTTCACCGGCATTTCAACAGACAAGTGGGGTCTTTTAAACACACATTTTCTAATTTCATGTATATTTTAATTTTATAGTTTAAATATTGATTATTATAATAAAATTTAGGTAATCGGACCTTTTAAAGGCTTAACACTTAAGTTTTGAGCTAATTTCAGGTTTACAAGTGGGGACCTAAACCGTCTTCTAACCTTATATCTGGGGACATTTGTGTATAAATTATTAGGTTTTGAATTAGTGTCAAAGCCTATATGGTTCCATCAGGTATTTCAATTTCATTTTTCACAGTCGATAAATTTACAAGTGGGGACCTTCACTGTCATTTCAACAGACATGTGGGGTCTTTTAAACACACATTTTCAAATTTCATGTTTATTATAATATTATAGTTAAAATATTGATTATTATAATGAAATTTAGGTAATCGGACCTTTTAAAGGCTTAACACTTAAGTTTTGAGCTAATTTCAGGTTTACAAGTGGGGACCTAAACCGTCTTCCAACCTTATATCTGGGGACATTTGTGTATAAATTATTAGATTTTGAATTAGTGTCGAAGCCTATATATGGTTCCATCAGGTATTTCAATTTCATTTTTCACACTCGATAAATTAACAAGTGGGGACCTTCACTGTCATTTCAACAGACAAGTGGGGTCTTTTAAACACACATTTTCTAATTTCATGTATATTTTAATTTTATAGTTTAAATATTGATTATTATAATGAAATTTAGGTAATCGGAGCTTTTAAAGGCTTAACACTTAAGTTTTGAGCTAATTTCAGGTTTAGAAGTGGGGACCTAAACCGTTTTCCAACCTTATATCTGGGGACATTTGTGTAAAAATTATTAGATTTTGAATTAGTGTCGAAGCCTATATATGGTTCCATCAAGTATTTCAATTTCATTTTTCACACTCGATAAATTTACAAGTGGGGACCTTCACTGTCATTTCAACAGACAAGTGGGGTCTTTTAAACACACATTTTCTAATTTCATGTATATTTTAATTTTATAGTTTAAATATTGATTATTATAATGAAATTTAGGTAATCGGAGCTTTTAAAGGCTTAACACTTAAGTTTTGAGCTAATTTCAGGTTTAGAAGTGGGGACCTAAACCGTCTTCCAACCTTATATCTGGGGACATTTGTGTATAAATTATTAGATTTTGAATTAGTGTCGAAGCCTATATGGTTCCATCAGGTATTTGAATTTCATTTTTCACACTCGATAAATTTACAAGTGGGGACCTTCACTGTCATTTCAACAGACATGTGGGGTCTTTTAAACACACATTTTCAAATTTCATGTATATTATAATTTTATAGTTAAAATATTGATTATCAGAATGAAATTTAAGTAATCAGTCCTATTTTTAGCTTAACACTTAAGTTTTGAGCTAATTTCAGGTTTACAAGTGGGGACCTAAACCATCTTCCAGCCTTATATCTGGGAACATTTGTGTATAAATTATTAGGTTTTGAATTATTGTCAAATCCTATGTGGTTCCATCAAGTATTTCAATTTCATTTTTCACACTCGATAAATTTACAAGTGGGGACCTTCACCGTCATTTCAACAGACAAGTGGGGTCTTTTAAACACACATTTTCTAATTTCATGTATATTTTAATTTTATAGTTTAAATATTGATTATTATAATAAAATTTAGGTAATCGGACCTTTTAAAGGCTTAACACTTAAGTTTTGAGCTAATTTCAGGTTTACAAGTGGGGACCTAAACCGTCTTCTAACCTTATATCTGGGGACATTTGTGTATAAATTATTAGGTTTTGAATTAGGGTCAAAGCCTATATGGTTCCATCAGGTATTTCAATTTCATTTTTCACAGTCGATAAATTTACAAGTGGGGACCTTCACTGTCATTTCAACAGACATGTGGGGTCTTTTAAACACACATTTTCAAATTTCATGTATATTATAATATTATAGTTAAAATATTGATTATTATAATGAAATTTAGGTAATCGGACCTTTTAAAGGCTTAAAACTTAAGTTTTGAGCTAATTTCAGGTTTACAAGTGGGGACCTAAACCGTCTTCCAACCTTATATCTGGGGACATTTGTGTATAAATTATTAGATTTTGAATTAGTGTCGAAGCCTATATATGGTTCCATCAGGTATTTCAATTTCATTTTTCACACTCGATAAATTAACAAGTGGGGACCTTCATTGTCATTTCAACAGACAAGTGGGGTCTTTTAAACACACATTTTCTAATTTCATGTATATTTTAATTTTATAGTTTAAATATTGATTATTATAATGAAATTTAGGTAATCGGACCTTTTAAAGGCTTAACACTTAAGTTTTGAGCTAATTTCAGGTTTAGAAGTGGGGACCTAAACCGTCTTCAAACCTTATATCTGGGGACATTTGTGTATAAATTATTAGATTTTGAATTAGTGTCGAAGCCTATATGGTTCCATCAGGTATTTGAATTTCATTTTTCACACTCGATAAATTTACAAGTGGGGACCTTCACTGTCATTTCAACAGACATGTGGGGTCTTTTAAACACACATTTTCAAATTTCATGTATATTATAATTTTATAGTTAAAATATTGATTATCAGAATGAAATTTAAGTAATCAGTCCTATTTTTAGCTTAACACTTAAGTTTTGAGCTAATTTCAGGTTTACAAGTGGGGACCTAAACCGTCTTCCAACCTTATATCTGGGAACATTTGTGTATAAATTATTAGGTTTTGAATTAGTGTCAAATCCTATGTGGTTCCATCAAGTATTTCAATTTCATTTTTCACACTCGATAAATTTACAAGTGGGGACCTTCACCGGCATTTCAACAGACAAGTGGGGTCTTTTAAACACACATTTTCTAATTTCATGTATATTTTAATTTTATAGTTTAAATATTGATTATTATAATAAAATTTAGGTAATCGGACCTTTTAAAGGCTTAACACTTAAGTTTTGAGCTAATTTCAGGTTTACAAGTGGGGACCTAAACCGTCTTCTAACCTTATATCTGGGGACATTTGTGTATAAATTATTAGGTTTTGAATTAGTGTCAAAGCCTATATGGTTCCATCAGGTATTTCAATTTCATTTTTCACAGTCGATAAATTTACAAGTGGGGACCTTCACTGTCATTTCAACAGACATGTGGGGTCTTTTAAACACACATTTTCAAATTTCATGTTTATTATAATATTATAGTTAAAATATTGATTATTATAATGAAATTTAGGTAATCGGACCTTTTAAAGGCTTAACACTTAAGTTTTGAGCTAATTTCAGGTTTACAAGTGGGGACCTAAACCGTCTTCCAACCTTATATCTGGGGACATTTGTGTATAAATTATTAGATTTTGAATTATTGTCGAAGCCTATATATGGTTCCATCAGGTATTTCAATTTCATTTTTCACACTCGATAAATTAACAAGTGGGGACCTTCACTGTCATTTCAACAGACAAGTGGGGTCTTTTAAACACACATTTTCTAATTTCATGTATATTTTAATTTTATAGTTTAAATATTGATTATTATAATGAAATTTAGGTAATCGGAGCTTTTAAAGGCTTAACACTTAAGTTTTGAGCTAATTTCAGGTTTAGAAGTGGGGACCTAAACCGTCTTCCAACCTTATATCTGGGGACATTTGTGTATAAATTATTAGATTTTGAATTAGTGTCGAAGCCTATATATGGTTCCATCAAGTATTTCAATTTCATTTTTCACACTCGATAAATTTACAAGTGGGGACCTTCACTGTCATTTCAACAGACAAGTGGGGTCTTTTAAACACACATTTTCTAATTTCATGTATATTTTAATTTTATAGTTTAAATATTGATTATTATAATGAAATTTAGGTAATCGGACCTTTTAAAGGCTTAACACTTAAGTTTTGAGCTAATTTCAGGTTTAGAAGTGGGGACCTAAACCGTCTTCCAACCTTATATCTGGGGACATTTGTGTAAAAATTATTAGATTTTGAATTAGTGTCGAAGCCTATATGGTTCCATCAGGTATTTGAATTTCATTTTTCACACTCGATAAATTTACAAGTGGGGACCTTCACTGTCATTTCAACAGACATGTGGGGGCTTTTAAACACACATTTTCAAATTTCATGTATATTTTAATTTTATAGTTTAAATATTGATTATTATAATAAAATTTAGGTAATCGGACCTTTTAAAGGCTTAACACTTAAGTTTTGAGCTAATTTCAGGTTTACAAGTGGGGACCTAAACCGTCTTCTAACCTTATATCTGGGGACATTTGTGTATAAATTATTAGATTTTGAATTAGTGTCAAAGCCTATATGGTTCCATCAGGTATTTCAATTTCATTTTTCACAGTCGATAAATTTACAAGTGGGGACCTTCACTGTCATTTCAACAGACATGTGGGGTCTTTTAAACACACATTTTCAAATTTCATGTATATTATAATATTATAGTTAAAATATTGATTATTATAATGAAATTTAAGTAATCGGAGCTTTTAAAGGCTTAACACTTAAGTTTTGAGCTAATTTCAGGTTTAGAAGTGGGGACCTAAACCGTCTTCCAACCTTATATCTGGGGACATTTGTGTATAAATTATTAGATTTTGAATTAGTGTCGAAGCCTATATATGGTTCCATCAGGTATTTCAATTTCATTTTTCACACTCGATAAATTTACAAGTGGGGACCTTCACTGTCATTTCAACAGACATGTGGGGTCTTTTAAACACACATTTTCAAATTTCATGTATATTATAATTTTATAGTTAAAATATTGATTATTATAATGAAATTTAGGTAATCGGACCTTTTAAAGGCTTAACACTTAAGTTTTGAGCTAATTTCAGGTTTAAAAGTGGGGACCTAAACCGTCTTCGAACCTTATATCTGGGGACATTTGTGTATAAATTATTAGATTTTGAATTAGTGTCGAAGCCTATATGGTTCCATCAGGTATTTCAATTTCATTTTTCACACTCGATAAATTTACAAGTGGGGACCTTCATTGTCATTTCATCAGACAAGTGGGTCTTTTAAACACACATTTTTGAATTTCATGTATATTATAATTTTATAGTTAAAATATTGATTATCAGAATGAAATTTAAGTAATCAGTCCTATTTTTAGCTTAACACTTAAGTTTTGAGCTAATTTCAGGTTTACAAGTGGGGACCTAAACCGTCTTCCAACCTTATATCTGGGAACATTTGTGTATAAATTATTAGGTTTTGAATTAGTGTCAAATCCTATGTGGTTCCATCAAGTATTTCAATTTCATTTTTCACACTCGATAAATTTACAAGTGGGGACCTTCACCGTCATTTCAACAGACAAGTGGGGTCTTTTAAACACACATTTTCTAATTTCATGTATATTTTAATTTTATAGTTTAAATATTGATTATTATAATAAAATTTAGGTAATCGGACCTTTTAAAGGCTTAACACTTAAGTTTTGAGCTAATTTCAGGTTTACAAGTGGGGACCTAAACCGTCTTCTAACCTTATATCTGGGGACATTTGTGTATAAATTATTAGGTTTTGAATTAGTGTCAAAGCCTATATGGTTCCATCAGGTATTTCAATTTCATTTTTCACAGTCGATAAATTTACAAGTGGGGACCTTCACTGTCATTTCAACAGACATGTGGGGTCTTTTAAACACACATTTTCAAATTTCATGTATATTATAATATTATAGTTAAAATATTGATTATTATAATGAAATTTAGGTAATCGGACCTTTTAAAGGCTTAACACTTAAGTTTTGAGCTAATTTCAGGTTTACAAGTGGGGACCTAAACCGTCTTCCAACCTTATATCTGGGGACATTTGTGTATAAATTATTAGATTTTGAATTAGTGTCGAAGCCTATATATGGTTCCATCAAGTATTTCAATTTCATTTTTCACACTCGATAAATTTACAAGTGGGGACCTTCACTGTCATTTCAACAGACAAGTGGGGTCTTTTAAACACACATTTTCTAATTTCATGTATATTATAATATTATAGTTAAAATATTGATTATTATAATGAAATTTAGGTAATCGGACCTTTTAAAGGCTTAACACTTAAGTTTTGAGCTAATTTCAGGTTTACAAGTGGGGACCTAAACCGTCTTCCAACCTTATATCTGGGGACATTTGTGTATAAATTATTAGATTTTGAATTAGTGTCGAAGCCTATATATGGTTCCATCAAGTATTTCAATTTCATTTTTCACACTCGATAAATTTACAAGTGGGGACCTTCACTGTCATTTCAACAGACAAGTGGGGTCTTTTAAACACACATTTTCTAATTTCATGTATATTTTAATTTTATAGTTTAAATATTGATTATTATAATGAAATTTAGGTAATCGGACCTTTTAAAGGCTTAAAACTTAAGTTTTGAGCTAATTTCAGGTTTAGAAGTGGGGATGTAAACCGTCTTCCAACCTTATATCTGGGGACATTTGTGTATAAATTATTAGATTTTGAATTAGTGTCGAAGCCTATATGGTTCCATCAGGTATTTGAATTTCATTTTTCACACTCGATAAATTTACAAGTGGGGACCTTCACTGTCATTTCAACAGACATGTGGGGTCTTTTAAACACACATTTTCAAATTTCATGTATATTATAATTTTATAGTTAAAATATTGATTATCAGAATGAAATTTAAGTAATCAGTCCTATTTTTAGCTTAACACTTAAGTTTTGAGCTAATTTCAAGTTTACAAGTGGGGACCTAAACCGTCTTCCAACCTTATATCTGGGAACATTTGTGTATAAATTATTAGGTTTTGAATTAGTGTCAAATCCTATGTGGTTCCATCAAGTATTTCAATTTCATTTTTCACACTCGATAAATTTACAAGTGGGGACCTTCACCGTCATTTCAACAGACAAGTGGGGTCTTTTAAACACACATTTTCAAATTTCATGTATATTATAATTTTATAGTTTAAATATTGATTATCAGAATGAAATTTAAGTAATCAGTCCTATTTTTAGCTTAACACTTAAGTTTTGAGCTAATTTCAGGTTTACAAGTGGGGACCTAAACCGTCTTCCAACCTTATATCTGGGGACATTTGTGTATAAATTATTAGATTTTGAATTAGTGTCGAAGCCTATATATGGTTCCATCAAGTATTTCAATTTCATTTTTCACACTCGATAAATTTACAAGTGGGGACCTTCACTGTCATTTCAACAGACAAGTGGGGTCTTTTAAACACACATTTTCTAATTTCATGTATATTTTAATTTTATAGTTTAAATATTGATTATTATAATGAAATTTAGGTAATCGGAGCTTTTAAAGGCTTAACACTTAAGTTTTGAGCTAATTTCAGGTTTAGAAGTGGGGACCTAAACCGTCTTCCAACCTTATATCTGGGGACATTTGTGTATAAATTATTAGATTTTGAATTAGTGTCGAAGCCTATATGGTTCCATCAGGTATTTGAATTTCATTTTTCACACTCGATAAATTTACAAGTGGGGACCTTCACTGTCATTTCAACAGACATGTGGGGTCTTTTAAACACACATTTTCAAATTTCATGTATATTATAATTTTATAGTTAAAATATTGATTATCAGAATGAAATTTAAGTAATCAGTCCTATTTTTAGCTTAACACTTAAGTTTTGAGCTAATTTCAGGTTTACAAGTGGGGACCTAAACCATCTTCCAGCCTTATATCTGGGAACATTTGTGTATAAATTATTAGGTTTTGAATTATTGTCAAATCCTATGTGGTTCCATCAAGTATTTCAATTTCATTTTTCACACTCGATAAATTTACAAGTGGGGACCTTCACCGTCATTTCAACAGACAAGTGGGGTCTTTTAAACACACATTTTCTAATTTCATGTATATTTTAATTTTATAGTTTAAATATTGATTATTATAATAAAATTTAGGTAATCGGACCTTTTAAAGGCTTAACACTTAAGTTTTGAGCTAATTTCAGGTTTACAAGTGGGGACCTAAACCGTCTTCTAACCTTATATCTGGGGACATTTGTGTATAAATTATTAGGTTTTGAATTAGGGTCAAAGCCTATATGGTTCCATCAGGTATTTCAATTTCATTTTTCACAGTCGATAAATTTACAAGTGGGGACCTTCACTGTCATTTCAACAGACATGTGGGGTCTTTTAAACACACATTTTCAAATTTCATGTATATTATAATATTATAGTTAAAATATTGATTATTATAATGAAATTTAGGTAATCGGACCTTTTAAAGGCTTAAAACTTAAGTTTTGAGCTAATTTCAGGTTTACAAGTGGGGACCTAAACCGTCTTCCAACCTTATATCTGGGGACATTTGTGTATAAATTATTAGATTTTGAATTAGTGTCGAAGCCTATATATGGTTCCATCAGGTATTTCAATTTCATTTTTCACACTCGATAAATTAACAAGTGGGGACCTTCATTGTCATTTCAACAGACAAGTGGGGTCTTTTAAACACACATTTTCTAATTTCATGTATATTTTAATTTTATAGTTTAAATATTGATTATTATAATGAAATTTAGGTAATCGGACCTTTTAAAGGCTTAACACTTAAGTTTTGAGCTAATTTCAGGTTTAGAAGTGGGGACCTAAACCGTCTTCAAACCTTATATCTGGGGACATTTGTGTATAAATTATTAGATTTTGAATTAGTGTCGAAGCCTATATGGTTCCATCAGGTATTTGAATTTCATTTTTCACACTCGATAAATTTACAAGTGGGGACCTTCACTGTCATTTCAACAGACATGTGGGGTCTTTTAAACACACATTTTCAAATTTCATGTATATTATAATTTTATAGTTAAAATATTGATTATCAGAATGAAATTTAAGTAATCAGTCCTATTTTTAGCTTAACACTTAAGTTTTGAGCTAATTTCAGGTTTACAAGTGGGGACCTAAACCGTCTTCCAACCTTATATCTGGGAACATTTGTGTATAAATTATTAGGTTTTGAATTAGTGTCAAATCCTATGTGGTTCCATCAAGTATTTCAATTTCATTTTTCACACTCGATAAATTTACAAGTGGGGACCTTCACCGGCATTTCAACAGACAAGTGGGGTCTTTTAAACACACATTTTCTAATTTCATGTATATTTTAATTTTATAGTTTAAATATTGATTATTATAATAAAATTTAGGTAATCGGACCTTTTAAAGGCTTAACACTTAAGTTTTGAGCTAATTTCAGGTTTACAAGTGGGGACCTAAACCGTCTTCTAACCTTATATCTGGGGACATTTGTGTATAAATTATTAGGTTTTGAATTAGTGTCAAAGCCTATATGGTTCCATCAGGTATTTCAATTTCATTTTTCACAGTCGATAAATTTACAAGTGGGGACCTTCACTGTCATTTCAACAGACATGTGGGGTCTTTTAAACACACATTTTCAAATTTCATGTTTATTATAATATTATAGTTAAAATATTGATTATTATAATGAAATTTAGGTAATCGGACCTTTTAAAGGCTTAACACTTAAGTTTTGAGCTAATTTCAGGTTTACAAGTGGGGACCTAAACCGTCTTCCAACCTTATATCTGGGGACATTTGTGTATAAATTATTAGATTTTGAATTATTGTCGAAGCCTATATATGGTTCCATCAGGTATTTCAATTTCATTTTTCACACTCGATAAATTAACAAGTGGGGACCTTCACTGTCATTTCAACAGACAAGTGGGGTCTTTTAAACACACATTTTCTAATTTCATGTATATTTTAATTTTATAGTTTAAATATTGATTATTATAATGAAATTTAGGTAATCGGAGCTTTTAAAGGCTTAACACTTAAGTTTTGAGCTAATTTCAGGTTTAGAAGTGGGGACCTAAACCGTCTTCCAACCTTATATCTGGGGACATTTGTGTATAAATTATTAGATTTTGAATTAGTGTCGAAGCCTATATATGGTTCCATCAAGTATTTCAATTTCATTTTTCACACTCGATAAATTTACAAGTGGGGACCTTCACTGTCATTTCAACAGACAAGTGGGGTCTTTTAAACACACATTTTCTAATTTCATGTATATTTTAATTTTATAGTTTAAATATTGATTATTATAATGAAATTTAGGTAATCGGACCTTTTAAAGGCTTAACACTTAAGTTTTGAGCTAATTTCAGGTTTAGAAGTGGGGACCTAAACCGTCTTCCAACCTTATATCTGGGGACATTTGTGTATAAATTATTAGATTTTGAATTAGTGTCGAAGCCTATATGGTTCCATCAGGTATTTGAATTTCATTTTTCACACTCGATAAATTTACAAGTGGGGACCTTCACTGTCATTTCAACAGACAATGTGGGGGCTTTTAAACACACATTTTCAAATTTCATGTATATTTTAATTTTATAGTTTAAATATTGATTATTATAATAAAATTTAGGTAATCGGACCTTTTAAAGGCTTAACACTTAAGTTTTGAGCTAATTTCAGGTTTACAAGTGGGGACCTAAACCGTCTTCTAACCTTATATCTGGGGACATTTGTGTATAAATTATTAGATTTTGAATTAGTGTCAAAGCCTATATGGTTCCATCAGGTATTTCAATTTCATTTTTCACAGTCGATAAATTTACAAGTGGGGACCTTCACTGTCATTTCAACAGACATGTGGGGTCTTTTAAACACACATTTTCAAATTTCATGTATATTATAATATTATAGTTAAAATATTGATTATTATAATGAAATTTAAGTAATCGGAGCTTTTAAAGGCTTAACACTTAAGTTTTGAGCTAATTTCAGGTTTAGAAGTGGGGACCTAAACCGTCTTCCAACCTTATATCTGGGGACATTTGTGTATAAATTATTAGATTTTGAATTAGTGTCGAAGCCTATATATGGTTCCATCAGGTATTTCAATTTCATTTTTCACACTCGATAAATTTACAAGTGGGGACCTTCACTGTCATTTCAACAGACATGTGGGGTCTTTTAAACACACATTTTCAAATTTCATGTATATTATAATTTTATAGTTAAAATATTGATTATTATAATGAAATTTAGGTAATCGGACCTTTTAAAGGCTTAACACTTAAGTTTTGAGCTAATTTCAGGTTTAAAAGTGGGGACCTAAACCGTCTTCGAACCTTATATCTGGGGACATTTGTGTATAAATTATTAGATTTTGAATTAGTGTCGAAGCCTATATGGTTCCATCAGGTATTTCAATTTCATTTTTCACACTCGATAAATTTACAAGTGGGGACCTTCATTGTCATTTCATCAGACAAGTGGGTCTTTTAAACACACATTTTTGAATTTCATGTATATTATAATTTTATAGTTAAAATATTGATTATCAGAATGAAATTTAAGTAATCAGTCCTATTTTTAGCTTAACACTTAAGTTTTGAGCTAATTTCAGGTTTACAAGTGGGGACCTAAACCGTCTTCCAACCTTATATCTGGGAACATTTGTGTATAAATTATTAGGTTTTGAATTAGTGTCAAATCCTATGTGGTTCCATAAAGTATTTCAATTTCATTTTTCACACTCGATAAATTTACAAGTGGGGACCTTCACCGTCATTTCAACAGACAAGTGGGGTCTTTTAAACACACATTTTCTAATTTCATGTATATTTTAATTTTATAGTTTAAATATTGATTATTATAATAAAATTTAGGTAATCGGACCTTTTAAAGGCTTAACACTTAAGTTTTGAGCTAATTTCAGGTTTACAAGTGGGGACCTAAACCGTCTTCTAACCTTATATCTGGGGACATTTGTGTATAAATTATTAGGTTTTGAATTAGTGTCAAAGCCTATATGGTTCCATCAGGTATTTCAATTTCATTTTTCACAGTCGATAAATTTACAAGTGGGGACCTTCACTGTCATTTCAACAGACATGTGGGGTCTTTTAAACACACATTTTCAAATTTCATGTATATTATAATATTATAGTTAAAATATTGATTATTATAATGAAATTTAGGTAATCGGACCTTTTAAAGGCTTAACACTTAAGTTTTGAGCTAATTTCAGGTTTACAAGTGGGGACCTAAACCGTCTTCCAACCTTATATCTGGGGACATTTGTGTATAAATTATTAGATTTTGAATTAGTGTCGAAGCCTATATATGGTTCCATCAAGTATTTCAATTTCATTTTTCACACTCGATAAATTTACAAGTGGGGACCTTCACTGTCATTTCAACAGACAAGTGGGGTCTTTTAAACACACATTTTCTAATTTCATGTATATTATAATATTATAGTTAAAATATTGATTATTATAATGAAATTTAGGTAATCGGACCTTTTAAAGGCTTAACACTTAAGTTTTGAGCTAATTTCAGGTTTACAAGTGGGGACCTAAACCGTCTTCCAACCTTATATCTGGGGACATTTGTGTATAAATTATTAGATTTTGAATTAGTGTCGAAGCCTATATATGGTTCCATCAAGTATTTCAATTTCATTTTTCACACTCGATAAATTTACAAGTGGGGACCTTCACTGTCATTTCAACAGACAAGTGGGGTCTTTTAAACACACATTTTCTAATTTCATGTATATTTTAATTTTATAGTTTAAATATTGATTATTATAATGAAATTTAGGTAATCGGACCTTTTAAAGGCTTAAAACTTAAGTTTTGAGCTAATTTCAGGTTTAGAAGTGGGGATGTAAACCGTCTTCCAACCTTATATCTGGGGACATTTGTGTATAAATTATTAGATTTTGAATTAGTGTCGAAGCCTATATGGTTCCATCAGGTATTTGAATTTCATTTTTCACACTCGATAAATTTACAAGTGGGGACCTTCACTGTCATTTCAACAGACATGTGGGGTCTTTTAAACACACATTTTCAAATTTCATGTATATTATAATTTTATAGTTAAAATATTGATTATCAGAATGAAATTTAAGTAATCAGTCCTATTTTTAGCTTAACACTTAAGTTTTGAGCTAATTTCAAGTTTACAAGTGGGGACCTAAACCGTCTTCCAACCTTATATCTGGGAACATTTGTGTATAAATTATTAGGTTTTGAATTAGTGTCAAATCCTATGTGGTTCCATCAAGTATTTCAATTTCATTTTTCACACTCGATAAATTTACAAGTGGGGACCTTCACCGTCATTTCAACAGACAAGTGGGGTCTTTTAAACACACATTTTCAAATTTCATGTATATTATAATTTTATAGTTTAAATATTGATTATCAGAATGAAATTTAAGTAATCAGTCCTATTTTTAGCTTAACACTTAAGTTTTGAGCTAATTTCAGGTTTACAAGTGGGGACCTAAACCGTCTTCCAACCTTATATCTGGGGACATTTGTGTATAAATTATTAGATTTTGAATTAGTGTCGAAGCCTATATATGGTTCCATCAGGTATTTCAATTTCATTTTTCACACTCGATAAATTAACAAGTGGGGACCTTCACTGTCATTTCAACAGACAAGTGGGGTCTTTTAAACACAAATTTTCTAATTTCATGTATATTTTAATTTTATAGTTTAAATATTGATTATTATAATGAAATTTAGGTAATCGGAGCTTTTAAAGGCTTAACACTTAAGTTTTGAGCTAATTTCAGGTTTAGAAGTGGGGACCTTAACCGTCTTCCAACCTTATATCTGGGACATTTGTGTATATATTATTAGATTTTGAATTAGTGTCGAAGCCTATATATGGTTCCATCAAGTATTTCAATTTCATTTTTCACACTCGATAAATTTACAAGTGGGGACCTTCACTGTCATTTCAACAGACATGTGGGGTCTTTTAAACACACATTTTCAAATTTCATGTATATTATAATTTTATAGTTAAAATATTGATTATTATAATGAAATTTAGGTAATCGGACCTTTTAAAGGCTTAACACTTAAGTTTTGAGCTAATTTCAGGTTTAAAAGTGGGGACCTAAACCGTCTTCGAACCTTATATCTGGGGACATTTGTGTATAAATTATTAGGTTTTGAATTAGTGTCAAAGCCTATATGGTTCCATCAGGTATTTCAATTTCATTTTTCACAGTCGATAAATTTACAAGTGGGGACCTTCACTGTCATTTCAACAGACATGTGGGGTCTTTTAAACACACATTTTCAAATTTCATGTATATTATAATTTTATAGTTAAAATATTGATTATTATAATGAAATTTAGGTAATCGGACCTTTTAAAGGCTTAACACTTAAGTTTTGAGCTAATTTCAGGTTTAAAAGTGGGGACCTAAACCGTCTTCGAACCTTATATCTGGGGACATTTGTGTATAAATTATTATATTTTGAATTAGTGTCGAAGCCTATATGGTTCCATCAGGTATTTCAATTTCATTTTTCACACTCGATAAATTTACAAGTGGGGACCTTCATTGTCATTTCATCAGACAAGTGGGTCTTTTAAACACACATTTTTGAATTTCATGTATATTATAATTTTATAGTTAAAATATTGATTATCAGAATGAAATTTAAGTAATCAGTCCTATTTTTAGCTTAACACTTAAGTTTTGAGCTAATTTCAGGTTTAAAAGTGGGGACCTAAACCGTCTTCCAACCTTATATCTGGGGACATTTGTGTATAAATTATTATATTTTGAATTAGTGTCGAAGCCTATATGGTTCCATCAGGTATTTGAATTTCATTTTTCACACTCGATAAATTTACAAGTGGGGACCTTCACTGTCATTTCAACAGACATGTGGGGTCTTTTAAACACACATTTTCAAATTTCATGTATATTATAATTTTATAGTTAAAATATTGATTATTATACTGAAATTTAGGTAATCGGACCTTTTAAAGGCTTAACACTTAAGTTTTGAGCTAATTTCAGGTTTAAAAGTGGGGACCTAAACCGTCTTCGAACCTTATATCTGGGGACATTTGTGTATAAATTATTAGATTTTGAATTAGTGTCGAAGCCTATATGGTTCCATCAGGTATTTCAATTTCATTTTTCACACTCGATAAATTTACAAGTGGGGACCTTCATTGTCATTTCATCAGACAAGTGGGTCTTTTAAACACACATTTTTGAATTTCATGTATATTATAATTTTATAGTTAAAATATTGATTATCAGAATGAAATTTAAGTAATCAGTCCTATTTTTAGCTTAACACTTAAGTTTTGAGCTAATTTCAGGTTTACAAGTGGGGACCTAAACCGTCTTCCAACCTTATATCTGGGAACATTTGTGTATAAATTATTAGGTTTTGAATTAGTGTCAAATCCTATGTGGTTCCATCAAGTATTTCAATTTCATTTTTCACACTCGATAAATTTACAAGTGGGGACCTTCACCGTCATTTCAACAGACAAGTGGGGTCTTTTAAACACACATTTTCTAATTTCATGTATATTTTAATTTTATAGTTTAAATATTGATTATTATAATAAAATTTAGGTAATCGGACCTTTTAAAGGCTTAACACTTAAGTTTTAAGCTAATTTCAGGTTTACAAGTGGGGACCTAAACCGTCTTCTAACCTTATATCTGGGGACATTTGTGTATAAATTATTAGGTTTTGAATTAGTGTCAAAGCCTATATGGTTCCATCAGGTATTTCAATTTCATTTTTCACAGTCGATAAATTTACAAGTGGGGACCTTCACTGTCATTTCAACAGACATGTGGGGTCTTTTAAACACACATTTTCAAATTTCATGTATATTATAATATTATAGTTAAAATATTGATTATTATAATGAAATTTAGGTAATCGGACCTTTTAAAGGCTTAACACTTAAGTTTTGAGCTAATTTCAGGTTTACAAGTGGGGACCTAAACCGTCTTCCAACCTTATATCTGGGGACATTTGTGTATAAATTATTAGATTTTGAATTAGTGTCGAAGCCTATATATGGTTCCATCAAGTATTTCAATTTCATTTTTCACACTCGATAAATTTACAAGTGGGGACCTTCACTGTCATTTCAACAGACAAGTGGGGTCTTTTAAACACACATTTTCTAATTTCATGTATATTTTAATTTTATAGTTTAAATATTGATTATTATAATGAAATTTAGGTAATCGGACCTTTTAAAGGCTTAACACTTAAGTTTTGAGCAAATTTCAGGTTTAGAAGTGGGGACGTAAACCGTCTTCCAACCTTATATCTGGGGACATTTGTGTATAAATTATTAGATTTTGAATTAGTGTCGAAGCCTATATGGTTCCATCAGGTATTTGAATTTCATTTTTCACACTCGATAAATTTACAAGTGGGGACCTTCACTGTCATTTCAACAGACATGTGGGGTCTTTTAAACACACATTTTCAAATTTCATGTATATTATAATTTTATAGTTAAAATATTGATTATCAGAATGAAATTTAAGTAATCAGTCCTATTTTTAGCTTAACACTTAAGTTTTGAGCTAATTTCAAGTTTACAAGTGGGGACCTAAACCGTCTTCCAACCTTATATCTGGGAACATTTGTGTATAAATTATTAGGTTTTGAATTAGTGTCAAATCCTATGTGGTTCCATCAAGTATTTCAATTTCATTTTTCACACTCGATAAATTTACAAGTGGGGACCTTCACCGTCATTTCAACAGACACGTGGGGTCTTTTAAACACACATTTTCTAATTTCATGTATATTTTAATTTTATAGTTTAAATATTGATTATTATAATAAAATTTAGGTAATCGGACCTTTTAAAGGCTTAACACTTAAGTTTTGAGCTAATTTCAGGTTTACAAGTGGGGACCTAAACCGTCTTCCAACCTTATATCTGGGGACATTTGTGTATAAATTATTAGATTTTGAATTAGTGTCGAAGCCTATATATGGTTCCATCAGGTATTTCAATTTCATTTTTCACACTCGATAAATTAACAAGTGGGGACCTTCACTGTCATTTCAACAGACAAGTGGGGTCTTTTAAACACAAATTTTCTAATTTCATGTATATTTTAATTTTATAGTTTAAATATTGATTATTATAATGAAATTTAGGTAATCGGAGCTTTTAAAGGCTTAACACTTAAGTTTTGAGCTAATTTCAGGTTTAGAAGTGGGGACCTTAACCGTCTTCCAACCTTATATCTGGGGACATTTGTGTATATATTATTAGATTTTGAATTAGTGTCGAAGCCTATATATGGTTCCATCAAGTATTTCAATTTCATTTTTCACACTCGATAAATTTACAAGTGGGGACCTTCACTGTCATTTCAACAGAGAAGTGGGGTCTTTTAAACACACATTTTCAAATTTCATGTATATTATAATTTTATAGTTAAAATATTGATTATTATAATGAAATTTAGGTAATCGGACCTTTTAAAGGCTTAACACTTAAGTTTTGAGCTAATTTCAGGTTTAAAAGTGGGGACCTAAACCGTCTTCGAACCTTATATCTGGGGACATTTGTGTATAAATTATTAGGTTTTGAATTAGTGTCAAAGCCTATATGGTTCCATCAGGTATTTCAATTTCATTTTTCACAGTCGATAAATTTACAAGTGGGGACCTTCACTGTCATTTCAACAGACATGTGGGGTCTTTTAAACACACATTTTCAAATTTCATGTATATTATAATTTTATAGTTAAAATATTGATTATTATAATGAAATTTAGGTAATCGGACCTTTTAAAGGCTTAACACTTAAGTTTTGAGCTAATTTCAGGTTTAAAAGTGGGGACCTAAACCGTCTTCGAACCTTATATCTGGGGACATTTGTGTATAAATTATTATATTTTGAATTAGTGTCGAAGCCTATATGGTTCCATCAGGTATTTCAATTTCATTTTTCACACTCGATAAATTTACAAGTGGGGACCTTCATTGTCATTTCATCAGACAAGTGGGTCTTTTAAACACACATTTTTGAATTTCATGTATATTATAATTTTATAGTTAAAATATTGATTATCAGAATGAAATTTAAGTAATCAGTCCTATTTTTAGCTTAACACTTAAGTTTTGAGCTAATTTCAGGTTTAAAAGTGGGGACCTAAACCGTCTTCCAACCTTATATCTGGGGACATTTGTGTATAAATTATTATATTTTGAATTAGTGTCGAAGCCTATATGGTTCCATCAGGTATTTGAATTTCATTTTTCACACTCGATAAATTTACAAGTGGGGACCTTCACTGTCATTTCAACAGACATGTGGGGTCTTTTAAACACACATTTTCAAATTTCATGTATATTATAATTTTATAGTTAAAATATTGATTATTATACTGAAATTTAGGTAATCGGACCTTTTAAAGGCTTAACACTTAAGTTTTGAGCTAATTTCAGGTTTAAAAGTGGGGACCTAAACCGTCTTCGAACCTTATATCTGGGGACATTTGTGTATAAATTATTAGATTTTGAATTAGTGTCGAAGCCTATATGGTTCCATCAGGTATTTCAATTTCATTTTTCACACTCGATAAATTTACAAGTGGGGACCTTCATTGTCATTTCATCAGACAAGTGGGTCTTTTAAACACACATTTTTGAATTTCATGTATATTATAATTTTATAGTTAAAATATTGATTATCAGAATGAAATTTAAGTAATCAGTCCTATTTTTAGCTTAACACTTAAGTTTTGAGCTAATTTCAGGTTTACAAGTGGGGACCTAAACCGTCTTCCAACCTTATATCTGGGAACATTTGTGTATAAATTATTAGGTTTTGAATTAGTGTCAAATCCTATGTGGTTCCATCAAGTATTTCAATTTCATTTTTCACACTCGATAAATTTACAAGTGGGGACCTTCACCGTCATTTCAACAGACAAGTGGGGTCTTTTAAACACACATTTTCTAATTTCATGTATATTTTAATTTTATAGTTTAAATATTGATTATTATAATAAAATTTAGGTAATCGGACCTTTTAAAGGCTTAACACTTAAGTTTTAAGCTAATTTCAGGTTTACAAGTGGGGACCTAAACCGTCTTCTAACCTTATATCTGGGGACATTTGTGTATAAATTATTAGGTTTTGAATTAGTGTCAAAGCCTATATGGTTCCATCAGGTATTTCAATTTCATTTTTCACAGTCGATAAATTTACAAGTGGGGACCTTCACTGTCATTTCAACAGACATGTGGGGTCTTTTAAACACACATTTTCAAATTTCATGTATATTATAATATTATAGTTAAAATATTGATTATTATAATGAAATTTAGGTAATCGGACCTTTTAAAGGCTTAACACTTAAGTTTTGAGCTAATTTCAGGTT
Source organism: Phalangium opilio (assembly GCF_054372755.1). Lineage (NCBI taxonomy): Eukaryota > Metazoa > Arthropoda > Arachnida > Opiliones > Phalangiidae > Phalangium > Phalangium opilio. The sequence continues at coordinate 6,882,928 of NW_028324167.1, forward strand.
TACAAGTGGGGACCTAAACCGTCTTCCAACCTTATATCTGGGGACATTTGTGTATAAATTATTAGATTTTGAATTAGTGTCGAAGCCTATATATGGTTCCATCAAGTATTTCAATTTCATTTTTCACACTCGATAAATTTACAAGTGGGGACCTTCACTGTCATTTCAACAGACAAGTGGGGTCTTTTAAACACACATTTTCTAATTTCATGTATATTTTAATTTTATAGTTTAAATATTGATTATTATAATGAAATTTAGGTAATCGGACCTTTTAAAGGCTTAACACTTAAGTTTTGAGCAAATTTCAGGTTTAGAAGTGGGGACGTAAACCGTCTTCCAACCTTATATCTGGGGACATTTGTGTATAAATTATTAGATTTTGAATTAGTGTCGAAGCCTATATGGTTCCATCAGGTATTTGAATTTCATTTTTCACACTCGATAAATTTACAAGTGGGGACCTTCACTGTCATTTCAACAGACATGTGGGGTCTTTTAAACACACATTTTCAAATTTCATGTATATTATAATTTTATAGTTAAAATATTGATTATCAGAATGAAATTTAAGTAATCAGTCCTATTTTTAGCTTAACACTTAAGTTTTGAGCTAATTTCAAGTTTACAAGTGGGGACCTAAACCGTCTTCCAACCTTATATCTGGGAACATTTGTGTATAAATTATTAGGTTTTGAATTAGTGTCAAATCCTATGTGGTTCCATCAAGTATTTCAATTTCATTTTTCACACTCGATAAATTTACAAGTGGGGACCTTCACCGTCATTTCAACAGACACGTGGGGTCTTTTAAACACACATTTTCTAATTTCATGTATATTTTAATTTTATAGTTTAAATATTGATTATTATAATAAAATTTAGGTAATCGGACCTTTTAAAGGCTTAACACTTAAGTTTTGAGCTAATTTCAGGTTTACAAGTGGGGACCTAAACCGTCTTCCAACCTTATATCTGGGGACATTTGTGTATAAATTATTAGATTTTGAATTAGTGTCGAAGCCTATATATGGTTCCATCAGGTATTTCAATTTCATTTTTCACACTCGATAAATTAACAAGTGGGGACCTTCACTGTCATTTCAACAGACAAGTGGGGTCTTTTAAACACAAATTTTCTAATTTCATGTATATTTTAATTTTATAGTTTAAATATTGATTATTATAATGAAATTTAGGTAATCGGAGCTTTTAAAGGCTTAACACTTAAGTTTTGAGCTAATTTCAGGTTTAGAAGTGGGGACCTTAACCGTCTTCCAACCTTATATCTGGGGACATTTGTGTATATATTATTAGATTTTGAATTAGTGTCGAAGCCTATATATGGTTCCATCAAGTATTTCAATTTCATTTTTCACACTCGATAAATTTACAAGTGGGGACCTTCACTGTCATTTCAACAGAGAAGTGGGGTCTTTTAAACACACATTTTCAAATTTCATGTATATTATAATTTTATAGTTAAAATATTGATTATTATAATGAAATTTAGGTAATCGGACCTTTTAAAGGCTTAACACTTAAGTTTTGAGCTAATTTCAGGTTTAAAAGTGGGGACCTAAACCGTCTTCGAACCTTATATCTGGGGACATTTGTGTATAAATTATTAGGTTTTGAATTAGTGTCAAAGCCTATATGGTTCCATCAGGTATTTCAATTTCATTTTTCACAGTCGATAAATTTACAAGTGGGGACCTTCACTGTCATTTCAACAGACATGTGGGGTCTTTTAAACACACATTTTCAAATTTCATGTATATTATAATTTTATAGTTAAAATATTGATTATTATAATGAAATTTAGGTAATCGGACCTTTTAAAGGCTTAACACTTAAGTTTTGAGCTAATTTCAGGTTTAAAAGTGGGGACCTAAACCGTCTTCGAACCTTATATCTGGGGACATTTGTGTATAAATTATTAGATTTTGAATTAGTGTCGAAGCCTATATGGTTCCATCAGGTATTTCAATTTCATTTTTCACACTCGATAAATTTACAAGTGGGGACCTTCATTGTCATTTCATCAGACAAGTGGGTCTTTTAAACACACATTTTTGAATTTCATGTATATTATAATTTTATAGTTAAAATATTGATTATCAGAATGAAATTTAAGTAATCAGTCCTATTTTTAGCTTAACACTTAAGTTTTGAGCTAATTTCAGGTTTACAAGTGGGGACCTAAACCGTCTTCCAACCTTATATCTGGGAACATTTGTGTATAAATTATTAGGTTTTGAATTAGTGTCAAATCCTATGTGGTTCCATCAAGTATTTCAATTTCATTTTTCACACTCGATAAATTTACAAGTGGGGACCTTCACCGTCATTTCAACAGACAAGTGGGGTCTTTTAAACACACATTTTCTAATTTCATGTATATTTTAATTTTATAGTTTAAATATTGATTATTATAATAAAATTTAGGTAATCGGACCTTTTAAAGGCTTAACACTTAAGTTTTAAGCTAATTTCAGGTTTACAAGTGGGGACCTAAACCGTCTTCTAACCTTATATCTGGGGACATTTGTGTATAAATTATTAGGTTTTGAATTAGTGTCAAAGCCTATATGGTTCCATCAGGTATTTCAATTTCATTTTTCACAGTCGATAAATTTACAAGTGGGGACCTTCACTGTCATTTCAACAGACATGTGGGGTCTTTTAAACACACATTTTCAAATTTCATGTATATTATAATATTATAGTTAAAATATTGATTATTATAATGAAATTTAGGTAATCGGACCTTTTAAAGGCTTAACACTTAAGTTTTGAGCTAATTTCAGGTTTACAAGTGGGGACCTAAACCGTCTTCCAACCTTATATCTGGGGACATTTGTGTATAAATTATTAGATTTTGAATTAGTGTCGAAGCCTATATATGGTTCCATCAAGTATTTCAATTTCATTTTTCACACTCGATAAATTTACAAGTGGGGACCTTCACTGTCATTTCAACAGACAAGTGGGGTCTTTTAAACACACATTTTCTAATTTCATGTATATTTTAATTTTATAGTTTAAATATTGATTATTATAATGAAATTTAGGTAATCGGACCTTTTAAAGGCTTAACACTTAAGTTTTGAGCAAATTTCAGGTTTAGAAGTGGGGACGTAAACCGTCTTCCAACCTTATATCTGGGGACATTTGTGTATAAATTATTAGATTTTGAATTAGTGTCGAAGCCTATATGGTTCCATCAGGTATTTGAATTTCATTTTTCACACTCGATAAATTTACAAGTGGGGACCTTCACTGTCATTTCAACAGACATGTGGGGTCTTTTAAACACACATTTTCAAATTTCATGTATATTATAATTTTATAGTTAAAATATTGATTATCAGAATGAAATTTAAGTAATCAGTCCTATTTTTAGCTTAACACTTAAGTTTTGAGCTAATTTCAAGTTTACAAGTGGGGACCTAAACCGTCTTCCAACCTTATATCTGGGAACATTTGTGTATAAATTATTAGGTTTTGAATTAGTGTCAAATCCTATGTGGTTCCATCAAGTATTTCAATTTCATTTTTCACACTCGATAAATTTACAAGTGGGGACCTTCACCGTCATTTCAACAGACACGTGGGGTCTTTTAAACACACATTTTCTAATTTCATGTATATTTTAATTTTATAGTTTAAATATTGATTATTATAATAAAATTTAGGTAATCGGACCTTTTAAAGGCTTAACACTTAAGTTTTGAGCTAATTTCAGGTTTACAAGTGGGGACCTAAACCGTCTTCCAACCTTATATCTGGGGACATTTGTGTATAAATTATTAGATTTTGAATTAGTGTCGAAGCCTATATGGTTCCATCAGGTATTTGAATTTCATTTTTCACACTCGATAAATTTACAAGTGGGGACCTTCACTGTCATTTCAACAGACATGTGGGGTCTTTTAAACACACATTTTCAAATTTCATGTATATTATAATTTTATAGTTAAAATATTGATTATTATAATGAAATTTAGGTAATCGGACCTTTTAAAGGCTTAACACTTAAGTTTTGAGCTAATTTCAGGTTTAAAAGTGGGGACCTAAACCGTCTTCGAACCTTATATCTGGGGACATTTGTGTATAAATTATTAGGTTTTGAATTAGTGTCAAAGCCTATATGGTTCCATCAGGTATTTCAATTTCATTTTTCACAGTCGATAAATTTACAAGTGGGGACCTTCACTGTCATTTCAACAGACATGTGGGGTCTTTTAAACACACATTTTCAAATTTCATGTATATTATAATATTATAGTTAAAATATTGATTATTATAATGAAATTTAGGTAATCGGACCTTTTAAAGGCTTAACACTTAAGTTTTGAGCTAATTTCAGGTTTAAAAGTGGGGACCTAAACAGTCTTCCAACCTTATATCTGGGGACATTTGTGTATAAATTATTAGATTTTGAATTAGTGTCGAAGCCTATATGGTTCCATCAGGTATTTCAATTTCATTTTTCACACTCGATAAATTTACAAGTGGGGACCTTCACTGTCATTTCAACAGACATGTGGGGTCTTTTAAACACACATTTTCTAATTTCATGTATATTATAATTTTATAGTTAAAATATTGATTATTATAATGAAATTTAGGTAATCGGACCTTTTAAAGGCTTAACACTTAAGTTTTGAGCTAATTTCAGGTTTAAAAGTGGGGACCTAAACCGTCTTCCAACCTTATATCTGGGGACATTTGTGTATAAATTATTATATTTTGAATTAGTGTCGAAGCCTATATGGTTCCATCAGGTATTTGAATTTCATTTTTCACACTCGATAAATTTACAAGTGGGGACCTTCACTGTCATTTCAACAGACATGTGGGGTCTTTTAAACACACATTTTCAAATTTCATGTATATTATAATTTTATAGTTAAAATATTGATTATTATAATGAAATTTAGGTAATCGGACCTTTTAAAGGCTTAACACTTAAGTTTTGAGCTAATTTCAGGTTTAAAAGTTGGGACCTAAACCGTCTTCGAACCTTATATCTGGGGACATTTGTGTATAAATTATTAGATTTTGAATTAGTGTCGAAGCCTATATGGTTCCATCAGGTATTTCAATTTCATTTTTCACACTCGATAAATTTACAAGTGGGGACCTTCATTGTCATTTCATCAGACAAGTGGGTCTTTTAAACACACATTTTTGAATTTCATGTATATTATAATTTTATAGTCTAAATATTGATTATTATGATGAAATTTAGGTAATCGGACCTTTTAAAGGCTTAACACTTAAGTTTTGAGCTAATTTCAGGTTTAGAAGTGGGGACCTAAACCGTCTTCCAACCTTATATCTGGGGACATTTGTGTATAAATTATTAGATTTTGAATTAGTGTCGAAGCCTATATATGGTTCCATCAAGTATTTCAATTTCATTTTTCACACTCGATAAATTTACAAGTGGGGACCTTCACTGTCATTTCAACAGACATGTGGGGTCTTTTAAACACACATTTTCAAATTTCATGTATATTATAATTTTATAGTTAAAATATTGATTATCAGAATGAAATTTAAGTAATCAGTCCTATTTTTAGCTTAACACTTAAGTTTTGAGCTAATTTCAGGTTTACAAGTGGGGACCTAACCAGTCTTCCAACCTTATATCTGGGGACATTTGTGTATAAATTATTAGATTTTGAATTAGTGTCGAAGCCTATATATGGTTCCATCAGGTATTTCAATTTCATTTTTCACACTCGATAAATTAACAAGTGGGGACCTTCACTGTCATTTCAACAGACAAGTGGGGTCTTTTAAACACACATTTTCTAATTTCATGTATATTTTAATTTTATAGTTTAAATATTGATTATTATAATGAAATTTAGGTAATCGGACCTTTTAAAGGCTTAACACTTAAGTTTTGAGCTAATTTCAGGTTTAGAAGTGGGGACCTAAACCGTCTTCCAACCTTATATCTGGGGACATTTGTGTATAAATTATTAGATTTTGAATTAGTGTCGAAGCCTATATGGTTCCATCAGGTATTTGAATTTCATTTTTCACACTCGATAAATTTACAAGTGGGGACCTTCACTGTCATTTCAACAGACATGTGGGGTCTTTTAAACACACATTTTCAAATTTCATGTATATTATAATTTTATAGTTAAAATATTGATTATTATAATGAAATTTAGGTAATCGGACCTTTTAAAGGCTTAACACTTAAGTTTTGAGCTAATTTCAGGTTTAAAAGTGGGGACCTAAACCGTCTTCGAACCTTATATCTGGGGACATTTGTGTATAAATTATTAGGTTTTGAATTAGTGTCAAAGCCTATATGGTTCCATCAGGTATTTCAATTTCATTTTTCACAGTCGATAAATTTACAAGTGGGGACCTTCACTGTCATTTCAACAGACATGTGGGGTCTTTTAAACACACATTTTCAAATTTCATGTATATTATAATATTATAGTTAAAATATTGATTATTATAATGAAATTTAGGTAATCGGAGCTTTTAAAGGCTTAACACTTAAGTTTTGAGCTAATTTCAGGTTTAGAAGTGGGGACCTAAACCGTCTTCCAACCTTATATCTGGGGACATTTGTGTATAAATTATTAGATTTTGAATTAGTGTCGAAGCCTATATAGGTTCCATCAGGTATTTCAATTTCATTTTTCACACTCGATAAATTTACAAGTGGGGACCTTCACTGTCATTTCATCAGACATGTGGGGTCTTTTAAACACACATTTTCAAATTTCATGTATATTATAATTTTATAGTTAAAATATTGATTATTATAATGAAATTTAGGTAATCGGACCTTTTAAAGGCTTAACACTTAAGTTTTGAGCTAATTTCAGGTTTAAAAGTGGGGACCTAAACCGTCTTCGAACCTTATATCTGGGGACATTTGTGTATAAATTATTAGATTTTGAATTAGTGTCGAAGCCTATATGGTTCCATCAGGTATTTCAATTTCATTTTTCACACTCGATAAATTTACAAGTGGGGACCTTCATTGTCATTTCATCAGACAAGTGGGTCTTTTAAACACACATTTTTGAATTTCATGTATATTATAATTTTATAGTTAAAATATTGATTATCAGAATGAAATTTAAGTAATCAGACCTTTTAAAGGCTTAACACTTAAGTTTTGAGCTAATTTCAGGTTTAGAAGTGGGGACCTAACCAGTCTTCCAACCTTATATCTGGGGACATTTGTGTATAAATTATTAGATTTTGAATTAGTGTCGAAGCCTATATATGGTTCCATCAGGTATTTCAATTTCATTTTTCACACTCGATAAATTTACAAGTGGGGACCTTCACTGTCATTTCAACAGACATGTGGGGTCTTTTAAACACACATTTTCAAATTTCATGTATATTATAATTTTATAGTTAAAATATTGATTATTATAATGAAATTTAGGTAATCGGACCTTTTAAAGGCTTAACACTTAAGTTTTGAGCTAATTTCAGGTTTAAAAGTGGGGAACTAAACCGTCTTCGAACCTTATATCTGGGGACATTTGTGTATAAATTATTAGATTTTGAATTAGTGTCGAAGCCTATATGGTTCCATCAGGTATTTCAATTTCATTTTTCACACTCGATAAATTTACAAGTGGGGACCTTCATTGTCATTTCATCAGACAAGTGGGTCTTTTAAACACACATTTTTGAATTTCATGTATATTATAATTTTATAGTTAAAATATTGATTATCAGAATGAAATTTAAGTAATCAGACCTTTTAAAGGCTTAACACTTAAGTTTTGAGCTAATTTCAGGTTTACAAGTGGGGACCTAAACCGTCTTCCAACCTTATATCTGGGGACATTTGTGTATAAATTATTAGATTTTGAATTAGTGTCGAAGCCTATATATGGTTCCATCAAGTATTTCAATTTCATTTTTCACACTCGATAAATTTACAAGTGGGGACCTTCACTGTCATTTCAACAGACATGTGGGGTCTTTTAAACACACATTTTCAAATTTCATGTATATTATAATTTTATAGTTAAAATATTGATTATTATAATGAAATTTAGGTAATCGGACCTTTTAAAGGCTTAACACTTAAGTTTTGAGCTAATTTCAGGTTTAAAAGTGGGGACCTAAACCGTCTTCGAACCTTATATCTGGGGACATTTGTGTATAAATTATTAGGTTTTGAATTAGTGTCAAAGCCTATATGGTTCCATCAGGTATTTCAATTTCATTTTTCACAGTCGATAAATTTACAAGTGGGGACCTTCACTGTCATTTCAACAGACATGTGGGGTCTTTTAAACACACATTTTCAAATTTCATGTATATTATAATATTATAGTTAAAATATTGATTATTATAATGAAATTTAGGTAATCGGAGCTTTTAAAGGCTTAACACTTAAGTTTTGAGCTAATTTCAGGTTTAGAAGTGGGGACCTAAACCGTCTTCCAACCTTATATCTGGGGACATTTGTGTATAAATTATTAGATTTTGAATTAGTGTCGAAGCCTATATATGGTTCCATCAGGTATTTCAATTTCATTTTTCACACTCGATAAATTTACAAGTGGGGACCTTCACTGTCATTTCAACAGACATGTGGGGTCTTTTAAACACACATTTTCAAATTTCATGTATATTATAATTTTATAGTTAAAATATTGATTATTATAATGAAATTTAGGTAATCGGACCTTTTAAAGGCTTAACACTTAAGTTTTGAGCTAATTTCAGGTTTAAAAGTGGGGACCTAAACCGTCTTCGAACCTTATATCTGGGGACATTTGTGTATAAATTATTAGGTTTTGAATTAGTGTCAAAGCCTATATGGTTCCATCAGGTATTTCAATTTCATTTTTCACAGTCGATAAATTTACAAGTGGGGACCTTCACTGTCATTTCAACAGACATGTGGGGTCTTTTAAACACACATTTTCAAATTTCATGTATATTATAATATTATAGTTAAAATATTGATTATTATAATGAAATTTAGGTAATCGGAGCTTTTAAAGGCTTAACACTTAAGTTTTGAGCTAATTTCAGGTTTAGAAGTGGGGACCTAAACCGTCTTCCAACCTTATATCTGGGGACATTTGTGTATAAATTATTAGATTTTGAATTAGTGTCGAAGCCTATATATGGTTCCATCAGGTATTTCAATTTCATTTTTCACACTCGATAAATTTACAAGTGGGGACCTTCACTGTCATTTCAACAGACATGTGGGGTCTTTTAAACACACATTTTCAAATTTCATGTATATTATAATTTTATAGTTAAAATATTTATTATTATAATGAAATTTAGGTAATCGGACCTTTTAAAGGCTTAACACTTAAGTTTTGAGCTAATTTCAGGTTTAAAAGTGGGGACCTAAACAGTCTTCCAACCTTATATCTAGGGACATTTGTGTATAAATTATTAGATTTTGAATTAGTGTCGAAGCCTATATATGGTTCCATCAGGTATTTCAATTTCATTTTTCACACTCGATAAATTTACAAGTGGGGACCTTCACTGTCATTTCAACAGACATGTGGGGTCTTTTAAACACACATTTTCTAATTTCATGTATATTTTAATTTTATAGTTAAAATATTGATTATTATAATGAAATTTAGGTAATCGGACCTTTTAAAGGCTTAACACTTAAGTTTTGAGCTAATTTCAGGTTTACAAGTGGGGACCTAAACCGTCTTCCAACCTTATATCTGGGGACATTTGTGTATAAATTATTAGATTTTGAATTAGTGTCGAAGCCTATATATGGTTCCATCAAGTATTTCAATTTCATTTTTCACACTCGATAAATTTACAAGTGGGGACCTTCACTGTCATTTCAACAGACATGTGGGGTCTTTTAAACACACATTTTCAAATTTCATGTATATTATAATTTTATAGTTAAAATATTGATTATTATAATGAAATTTAGGTAATCGGACCTTTTAAAGGCTTAACACTTAAGTTTTGAGCTAATTTCAGGTTTAAAAGTGGGGACCTAAACCGTCTTCCAACCTTATATCTGGGGACATTTGTGTATAAATTATTAGATTTTGAGTTAGTGTCAAAGCCTATAAGGTTCCATGAGGTATTTCAATTTCATTTTTCACACTCGATAAATTTACAAGTGGGGACCTTCACTGTCATTTCAACAGACATGTGGGGTCTTTTAAACACACATTTTCAAATTTCATGTATATTATAATTTTATAGTTAAAATATTGATTATCAGAATGAAATTTAAGTAATCAGTCCTATTTTTAGCTTAACACTTAAGTTTTGAGCTAATTTCAGGTTTACAAGTGGGGACCTAACCAGTCTTCCAACCTTATATCTGGGGACATTTGTGTATAAATTATTAGATTTTGAATTAGTGTCGAAGCCTATATATGGTTCCATCAGGTATTTCAATTTCATTTTTCACACTCGATAAATTAACAAGTGGGGACCTTCACTGTCATTTCAACAGACAAGTGGGGTCTTTTAAACACACATTTTCTAATTTCATGTATATTTTAATTTTATAGTTTAAATATTGATTATTATAATGAAATTTAGGTAATCGGACCTTTTAAAGGCTTAACACTTAAGTTTTGAGCTAATTTCAGGTTTAGAAGTGGGGACCTAAACCGTCTTCCAACCTTATATCTGGGGACATTTGTGTATAAATTATTAGATTTTGAATTAGTGTCGAAGCCTATATGGTTCCATCAGGTATTTGAATTTCATTTTTCACACTCGATAAATTTACAAGTGGGGACCTTCACTGTCATTTCAACAGACATGTGGGGTCTTTTAAACACACATTTTCAAATTTCATGTATATTATAATTTTATAGTTAAAATATTGATTATTATAATGAAATTTAGGTAATCGGATCTTTTAAAGGCTTAACACTTAAGTTTTGAGCTAATTTCAGGTTTAAAAGTGGGGACCTAAACCGTCTTCGAACCTTATATCTGGGGACATTTGTGTATAAATTATTAGATTTTGAATTAGTGTCGAAGCCTATATGGTTCCATCAGGTATTTCAATTTCATTTTTCACACTCGATAAATTTACAAGTGGGGACCTTCATTGTCATTTCATCAGACAAGTGGGTCTTTTAAACACACATTTTTGAATTTCATGTATATTATAATTTTATAGTTAAAATATTGATTATCAGAATGAAATTTAAGTAATCAGACCTTTTAAAGGCTTAACACTTAAGTTTTGAGCTAATTTCAGGTTTAGAAGTGGGGACCTAACCAGTCTTCCAACCTTATATCTGGGGACATTTGTGTATAAATTATTAGATTTTGAATTAGTGTCGAAGCCTATATATGGTTCCATCAGGTATTTCAATTTCATTTTTCACACTCGATAAATTTACAAGTGGGGACCTTCACTGTCATTTCAACAGACATGTGGGGTCTTTTAAACACACATTTTCAAATTTCATGTATATTATAATTTTATAGTTAAAATATTGATTATTATAATGAAATTTAGGTAATCGGACCTTTTAAAGGCTTAACACTTAAGTTTTGAGCTAATTTCAGGTTTAAAAGTGGGGAACTAAACCGTCTTCGAACCTTATATCTGGGGACATTTGTGTATAAATTATTAGATTTTGAATTAGTGTCGAAGCCTATATGGTTCCATCAGGTATTTCAATTTCATTTTTCACACTCGATAAATTTACAAGTGGGGACCTTCATTGTCATTTCATCAGACAAGTGGGTCTTTTAAACACACATTTTTGAATTTCATGTATATTATAATTTTATAGTTAAAATATTGATTATCAGAATGAAATTTAAGTAATCAGACCTTTTAAAGGCTTAACACTTAAGTTTTGAGCTAATTTCAGGTTTACAAGTGGGGACCTAAACCGTCTTCCAACCTTATATCTGGGGACATTTGTGTATAAATTATTAGATTTTGAATTAGTGTCGAAGCCTATATATGGTTCCATCAAGTATTTCAATTTCATTTTTCACACTCGATAAATTTACAAGTGGGGACCTTCACTGTCATTTCAACAGACATGTGGGGTCTTTTAAACACACATTTTCAAATTTCATGTATATTATAATTTTATAGTTAAAATATTGATTATTATAATGAAATTTAGGTAATCGGACCTTTTAAAGGCTTAACACTTAAGTTTTGAGCTAATTTCAGGTTTAAAAGTGGGGACCTAAACCGTCTTCGAACCTTATATCTGGGGACATTTGTGTATAAATTATTAGGTTTTGAATTAGTGTCAAAGCCTATATGGTTCCATCAGGTATTTCAATTTCATTTTTCACAGTCGATAAATTTACAAGTGGGGACCTTCACTGTCATTTCAACAGACATGTGGGGTCTTTTAAACACACATTTTCAAATTTCATGTATATTATAATATTATAGTTAAAATATTGATTATTATAATGAAATTTAGGTAATCGGAGCTTTTAAAGGCTTAACACTTAAGTTTTGAGCTAATTTCAGGTTTAGAAGTGGGGACCTAAACCGTCTTCCAACCTTATATCTGGGGACATTTGTGTATAAATTATTAGATTTTGAATTAGTGTCGAAGCCTATATATGGTTCCATCAGGTATTTCAATTTCATTTTTCACACTCGATAAATTTACAAGGGGGGACCTTCACTGTCATTTCAACAGACATGTGGGGTCTTTTAAACACACATTTTCAAATTTCATGTATATTATAATTTTATAGTTAAAATATTGATTATTATAATGAAATTTAGGTAATCGGACCTTTTAAAGGCTTAACACTTAAGTTTTGAGCTAATTTCAGGTTTAAAAGTGGGGACCTAAACCGTCTTCGAACCTTATATCTGGGGACATTTGTGTATAAATTATTAGGTTTTGAATTAGTGTCAAAGCCTATATGGTTCCATCAGGTATTTCAATTTCATTTTTCACAGTCGATAAATTTACAAGTGGGGACCTTCACTGTCATTTCAACAGACATGTGGGGTCTTTTAAACACACATTTTCAAATTTCATGTATATTATAATATTATAGTTAAAATATTGATTATTATAATGAAATTTAGGTAATCGGAGCTTTTAAAGGCTTAACACTTAAGTTTTGAGCTAATTTCAGGTTTAGAAGTGGGGACCTAAACCGTCTTCCAACCTTATATCTGGGGACATTTGTGTATAAATTATTAGATTTTGAATTAGTGTCGAAGCCTATATATGGTTCCATCAGGTATTTCAATTTCATTTTTCACACTCGATAAATTTACAAGTGGGGACCTTCACTGTCATTTCAACAGACATGTGGGGTCTTTTAAACACACATTTTCAAATTTCATGTATATTATAATTTTATAGTTAAAATATTTATTATTATAATGAAATTTAGGTAATCGGACCTTTTAAAGGCTTAACACTTAAGTTTTGAGCTAATTTCAGGTTTAAAAGTGGGGACCTAAACAGTCTTCCAACCTTATATCTAGGGACATTTGTGTATAAATTATTAGATTTTGAATTAGTGTCGAAGCCTATATATGGTTCCATCAGGTATTTCAATTTCATTTTTCACACTCGATAAATTTACAAGTGGGGACCTTCACTGTCATTTCAACAGACATGTGGGGTCTTTTAAACACACATTTTCTAATTTCATGTATATTTTAATTTTATAGTTAAAATATTGATTATTATAATGAAATTTAGGTAATCGGACCTTTTAAAGGCTTAACACTTAAGTTTTGAGCTAATTTCAGGTTTACAAGTGGGGACCTAAACCGTCTTCCAACCTTATATCTGGGGACATTTGTGTATAAATTATTAGATTTTGAATTAGTGTCGAAGCCTATATATGGTTCCATCAAGTATTTCAATTTCATTTTTCACACTCGATAAATTTACAAGTGGGGACCTTCACTGTCATTTCAACAGACATGTGGGGTCTTTTAAACACACATTTTCAAATTTCATGTATATTATAATTTTATAGTTAAAATATTGATTATTATAATGAAATTTAGGTAATCGGACCTTTTAAAGGCTTAACACTTAAGTTTTGAGCTAATTTCAGGTTTAAAAGTGGGGACCTAAACCGTCTTCCAACCTTATATCTGGGGACATTTGTGTATAAATTATTAGATTTTGAGTTAGTGTCAAAGCCTATAAGGTTCCATGAGGTATTTCAATTTCATTTTTCACACTCGATAAATTTACAAGTGGGGACCTTCACTGTCATTTCAACAGACATGTGGGGTCTTTTAAACACACATTTTCAAATTTCATGTATATTATAATTTTATAGTTAAAATATTGATTATCAGAATGAAATTTAAGTAATCAGTCCTATTTTTAGCTTAACACTTAAGTTTTGAGCTAATTTCAGGTTTACAAGTGGGGACCTAACCAGTCTTCCAACCTTATATCTGGGGACATTTGTGTATAAATTATTAGATTTTGAATTAGTGTCGAAGCCTATATATGGTTCCATCAGGTATTTCAATTTCATTTTTCACACTCGATAAATTAACAAGTGGGGACCTTCACTGTCATTTCAACAGACAAGTGGGGTCTTTTAAACACACATTTTCTAATTTCATGTATATTTTAATTTTATAGTTTAAATATTGATTATTATAATGAAATTTAGGTAATCGGACCTTTTAAAGGCTTAACACTTAAGTTTTGAGCTAATTTCAGGTTTAGAAGTGGGGACCTAAACCGTCTTCCAACCTTATATCTGGGGACATTTGTGTATAAATTATTAGATTTTGAATTAGTGTCGAAGCCTATATGGTTCCATCAGGTATTTGAATTTCATTTTTCACACTCGATAAATTTACAAGTGGGGACCTTCACTGTCATTTCAACAGACATGTGGGGTCTTTTAAACACACATTTTCAAATTTCATGTATATTATAATTTTATAGTTAAAATATTGATTATTATAATGAAATTTAGGTAATCGGATCTTTTAAAGGCTTAACACTTAAGTTTTGAGCTAATTTCAGGTTTAAAAGTGGGGACCTAAACCGTCTTCGAACCTTATATCTGGGGACATTTGTGTATAAATTATTAGGTTTTGAATTAGTGTCAAAGCCTATATGGTTCCATCAGGTATTTCAATTTCATTTTTCACAGTCGATAAATTTACAAGTGGGGACCTTCACTGTCATTTCAACAGACATGTGGGGTCTTTTAAACACACATTTTCAAATTTCATGTATATTATAATATTATAGTTAAAATATTGATTATTATAATGAAATTTAGGTAATCGGAGCTTTTAAAGGCTTAACACTTAAGTTTTGAGCTAATTTCAGGTTTAGAAGTGGGGACCTAAACCGTCTTCCAACCTTATATCTGGGGACATTTGTGTATAAATTATTAGATTTTGAATTAGTGTCGAAGCCTATATAGGTTCCATCAGGTATTTCAATTTCATTTTTCACACTCGATAAATTTACAAGTGGGGACCTTCACTGTCATTTCATCAGACATGTGGGGTCTTTTAAACACACATTTTCAAATTTCATGTATATTATAATTTTATAGTTAAAATATTGATTATTATAATGAAATTTAGGTAATCGGACCTTTTAAAGGCTTAACACTTAAGTTTTGAGCTAATTTCAGGTTTAAAAGTGGGGACCTAAACCGTCTTCGAACCTTATATCTGGGGACATTTGTGTATAAATTATTAGATTTTGAATTAGTGTCGAAGCCTATATGGTTCCATCAGGTATTTCAATTTCATTTTTCACACTCGATAAATTTACAAGTGGGGACCTTCATTGTCATTTCATCAGACAAGTGGGTCTTTTAAACACACGTTTTTGAATTTCATGTATATTATAATTTTATAGTTAAAATATTGATTATCAGAATGAAATTTAAGTAATCAGACCTTTTAAAGGCTTAACACTTAAGTTTTGAGCTAATTTCAGGTTTACAAGTGGGGACCTAAACCGTCTTCCAACCTTATATCTGGGGACATTTGTGTATAAATTATTAGATTTTGAATTAGTGTCGAAGCCTATATATGGTTCCATCAAGTATTTCAATTTCATTTTTCACACTCGATAAATTTACAAGTGGGGACCTTCACTGTCATTTCAACAGACATGTGGGGTCTTTTAAACACACATTTTCAAATTTCATGTATATTATAATTTTATAGTTAAAATATTGATTATTATAATGAAATTTAGGTAATCGGACCTTTTAAAGGCTTAACACTTAAGTTTTGAGCTAATTTCAGGTTTAAAAGTGGGGACCTAAACCGTCTTCGAACCTTATATCTGGGGACATTTGTGTATAAATTATTAGGTTTTGAATTAGTGTCAAAGCCTATATGGTTCCATCAGGTATTTCAATTTCATTTTTCACAGTCGATAAATTTACAAGTGGGGACCTTCACTGTCA
Organism: Phalangium opilio; assembly: GCF_054372755.1. Lineage (NCBI taxonomy): Eukaryota > Metazoa > Arthropoda > Arachnida > Opiliones > Phalangiidae > Phalangium > Phalangium opilio. Next base: position 6,899,350 of record NW_028324167.1, read on the forward strand.
TTTCAACAGACATGTGGGGTCTTTTAAACACACATTTTCAAATTTCATGTATATTATAATATTATAGTTAAAATATTGATTATTATAATGAAATTTAGGTAATCGGAGCTTTTAAAGGCTTAACACTTAAGTTTTGAGCTAATTTCAGGTTTAGAAGTGGGGACCTAAACCGTCTTCCAACCTTATATCTGGGGACATTTGTGTATAAATTATTAGATTTTGAATTAGTGTCGAAGCCTATATATGGTTCCATCAGGTATTTCAATTTCATTTTTCACACTCGATAAATTTACAAGTGGGGACCTTCACTGTCATTTCAACAGACATGTGGGGTCTTTTAAACACACATTTTCAAATTTCATGTATATTATAATTTTATAGTTAAAATATTGATTATTATAATGAAATTTAGGTAATCGGACCTTTTAAAGGCTTAACACTTAAGTTTTGAGCTAATTTCAGGTTTAAAAGTGGGGACCTAAACCGTCTTCGAACCTTATATCTGGGGACATTTGTGTATAAATTATTAGGTTTTGAATTAGTGTCAAAGCCTATATGGTTCCATCAGGTATTTCAATTTCATTTTTCACAGTCGATAAATTTACAAGTGGGGACCTTCACTGTCATTTCAACAGACATGTGGGGTCTTTTAAACACACATTTTCAAATTTCATGTATATTATAATATTATAGTTAAAATATTGATTATTATAATGAAATTTAGGTAATCGGAGCTTTTAAAGGCTTAACACTTAAGTTTTGAGCTAATTTCAGGTTTAGAAGTGGGGACCTAAACCGTCTTCCAACCTTATATCTGGGGACATTTGTGTATAAATTATTAGATTTTGAATTAGTGTCGAAGCCTATATATGGTTCCATCAGGTATTTCAATTTCATTTTTCACACTCGATAAATTTACAAGTGGGGACCTTCACTGTCATTTCATCAGACAAGTGGGTCTTTTAAACACACATTTTTGAATTTCATGTATATTATAATTTTATAGTTAAAATATTGATTATCAGAATGAAATTTAAGTAATCAGACCTTTTAAAGGCTTAACACTTAAGTTTTGAGCTTATTTCAGGTTTACAAGTGGGGACCTAAACCGTCTTCCAACCTTATATCTGGGGACATTTGTGTATAAATTATTAGATTTTGAATTAGTGTCGAAGCCTATATATGGTTCCATCAAGTATTTCAATTTCATTTTTCACACTCGATAAATTTACAAGTGGGGACCTTCACTGTCATTTCAACAGACATGTGGGGTCTTTTAAACACACATTTTCAAATTTCATGTATATTATAATTTTATAGTTAAAATATTGATTATTATAATGAAATTTAGGTAATCGGACCTTTTAAAGGCTTAACACTTAAGTTTTGAGCTAATTTCAGGTTTAAAAGTGGGGACCTAAACCGTCTTCGAACCTTATATCTGGGGACATTTGTGTATAAATTATTAGGTTTTGAATTAGTGTCAAAGTCTATATGGTTCCATCAGGTATTTCAATTTCATTTTTCACAGTCGATAAATTTACAAGTGGGGACCTTCACTGTCATTTCAACAGACATGTGGGGTCTTTTAAACACACATTTTCAAATTTCATGTATATTATAATATTATAGTTAAAATATTGATTATTATAATGAAATTTAGGTAATCGGAGCTTTTAAAGGCTTAACACTTAAGTTTTGAGCTAATTTCAGGTTTAGAAGTGGGGACCTAAACCGTCTTCCAACCTTATATCTGGGGACATTTGTGTATAAATTATTAGATTTTGAATTAGTGTCGAAGCCTATATATGGTTCCATCAGGTATTTCAATTTCATTTTTCACACTTGATAAATTTACAAGTGGGGACCTTCATTGTCATTTCATCAGACAAGTGGGTCTTTTAAACACACATTTTTGAATTTCATGTATATTATAATTTTATAGTTAAAATATTGATTATCAGAATGAAATTTAAGTAATCAGACCTTTTAAAGGCTTAACACTTAAGTTTTGAGCTAATTTCAGGTTTACAAGTGGGGACCTAAACAGTCTTCCAACCTTATATCTAGGGACATTTGTGTATAAATTATTAGATTTTGAATTAGTGTCGAAGCCTATATATGGTTCCATCAGGTATTTCAATTTCATTTTTCACACTCGATAAATTTACAAGTGGGGACCTTCACTGTCATTTCAACAGACATGTGGGGTCTTTTAAACACACATTTTCTAATTTCATGTATATTTTAATTTTATAGTTTAAATATTGATTATTATAATGAAATTTAGGTAATCGGACCTTTTAAAGGCTTAACACTTAAGTTTTGAGCTAATTTCAGGTTTAGAAGTGGGGACCTAAACCGTCTTCCAACCTTATATCTGGGGACATTTGTGTATAAATTATTAGATTTTGAATTAGTGTCGAAGCCTATATATGGTTCCATCAAGTATTTCAATTTCATTTTTCACACTCGATAAATTTACAAGTGGGGACCTTCACTGTCATTTCAACAGACATGTGGGGTCTTTTAAACACACATTTTCAAATTTCATGTATATTATAATATTATAGTTAAAATATTGATTATTATAATGAAATTTAGGTAATCGGAGCTTTTAAAGGCTTAACACTTAAGTTTTGAGCTAATTTCAGGTTTAGAAGTGGGGACCTAAACCGTCTTCCAACCTTATATCTGGGGACATTTGTGTATAAATTATTAGATTTTGAATTAGTGTCGAAGCCTATATATGGTTCCATCAGGTATTTCAATTTCATTTTTCACACTCGATAAATTTACAAGTGGGGACCTTCACTGTCATTTCATCAGACAAGTGGGTCTTTTAAACACACATTTTTGAATTTCATGTATATTATAATTTTATAGTTAAAATATTGATTATCAGAATGAAATTTAAGTAATCAGACCTTTTAAAGGCTTAACACTTAAGTTTTGAGCTTATTTCAGGTTTACAAGTGGGGACCTAAACCGTCTTCCAACCTTATATCTGGGGACATTTGTGTATAAATTATTAGATTTTGAATTAGTGTCGAAGCCTATATATGGTTCCATCAAGTATTTCAATTTCATTTTTCACACTCGATAAATTTACAAGTGGGGACCTTCACTGTCATTTCAACAGACATGTGGGGTCTTTTAAACACACATTTTCAAATTTCATGTATATTATAATTTTATAGTTAAAATATTGATTATTATAATGAAATTTAGGTAATCGGACCTTTTAAAGGCTTAACACTTAAGTTTTGAGCTAATTTCAGGTTTAAAAGTGGGGACCTAAACCGTCTTCGAACCTTATATCTGGGGACATTTGTGTATAAATTATTAGGTTTTGAATTAGTGTCAAAGTCTATATGGTTCCATCAGGTATTTCAATTTCATTTTTCACAGTCGATAAATTTACAAGTGGGGACCTTCACTGTCATTTCAACAGACATGTGGGGTCTTTTAAACACACATTTTCAAATTTCATGTATATTATAATATTATAGTTAAAATATTGATTATTATAATGAAATTTAGGTAATCGGAGCTTTTAAAGGCTTAACACTTAAGTTTTGAGCTAATTTCAGGTTTAGAAGTGGGGACCTAAACCGTCTTCCAACCTTATATCTGGGGACATTTGTGTATAAATTATTAGATTTTGAATTAGTGTCGAAGCCTATATATGGTTCCATCAGGTATTTCAATTTCATTTTTCACACTCGATAAATTTACAAGTGGGGACCTTCACTGTCATTTCAACAGACATGTGGGGTCTTTTAAACACACATTTTCAAATTTCATGTATATTATAATTTTATAGTTAAAATATTGATTATTATAATGAAATTTAGGTAATCGGACCTTTTAAAGGCTTAACACTTAAGTTTTGAGCTAATTTCAGGTTTAAAAGTGGGGACCTAAACCGTCTTCGAACCTTATATCTGGGGACATTTGTGTATAAATTATTAGGTTTTGAATTAGTGTCAAAGCCTATATGGTTCCATCAGGTATTTCAATTTCATTTTTCACAGTCGATAAATTTACAAGTGGGGACCTTCACTGTCATTTCAACAGACATGTGGGGTCTTTTAAACACACATTTTCAAATTTCATGTATATTATAATATTATAGTTAAAATATTGATTATTATAATGAAATTTAGGTAATCGGAGCTTTTAAAGGCTTAACACTTAAGTTTTGAGCTAATTTCAGGTTTAGAAGTGGGGACCTAAACCGTCTTCCAACCTTATATCTGGGGACATTTGTGTATAAATTATTAGATTTTGAATTAGTGTCGAAGCCTATATATGGTTCCATCAGGTATTTCAATTTCATTTTTCACACTCGATAAATTTACAAGTGGGGACCTTCACTGTCATTTCAACAGACATGTGGGGTCTTTTAAACACACATTTTCAAATTTCATGTATATTATAATTTTATAGTTAAAATATTGATTATTATAATGAAATTTAGGTAATCGGACCTTTTAAAGGCTTAACACTTAAGTTTTGAGCTAATTTCAGGTTTAAAAGTGGGGACCTAAACCGTCTTCGAACCTTATATCTGGGGACATTTGTGTATAAATTATTAGGTTTTGAATTAGTGTCAAAGCCTATATGGTTCCATCAGGTATTTCAATTTCATTTTTCACAGTCGATAAATTTACAAGTGGGGACCTTCACTGTCATTTCAACAGACATGTGGGGTCTTTTAAACACACATTTTCAAATTTCATGTATATTATAATATTATAGTTAAAATATTGATTATTATAATGAAATTTAGGTAATCGGAGCTTTTAAAGGCTTAACACTTAAGTTTTGAGCTAATTTCAGGTTTAGAAGTGGGGACCTAAACCGTCTTCCAACCTTATATCTGGGGACATTTGTGTATAAATTATTAGATTTTGAATTAGTGTCGAAGCCTATATATGGTTCCATCAGGTATTTCAATTTCATTTTTCACACTCGATAAATTTACAAGTGGGGACCTTCACTGTCATTTCATCAGACAAGTGGGTCTTTTAAACACACATTTTTGAATTTCATGTATATTATAATTTTATAGTTAAAATATTGATTATCAGAATGAAATTTAAGTAATCAGACCTTTTAAAGGCTTAACACTTAAGTTTTGAGCTTATTTCAGGTTTACAAGTGGGGACCTAAACCGTCTTCCAACCTTATATCTGGGGACATTTGTGTATAAATTATTAGATTTTGAATTAGTGTCGAAGCCTATATATGGTTCCATCAAGTATTTCAATTTCATTTTTCACACTCGATAAATTTACAAGTGGGGACCTTCACTGTCATTTCAACAGACATGTGGGGTCTTTTAAACACACATTTTCAAATTTCATGTATATTATAATTTTATAGTTAAAATATTGATTATTATAATGAAATTTAGGTAATCGGACCTTTTAAAGGCTTAACACTTAAGTTTTGAGCTAATTTCAGGTTTAAAAGTGGGGACCTAAACCGTCTTCGAACCTTATATCTGGGGACATTTGTGTATAAATTATTAGGTTTTGAATTAGTGTCAAAGTCTATATGGTTCCATCAGGTATTTCAATTTCATTTTTCACAGTCGATAAATTTACAAGTGGGGACCTTCACTGTCATTTCAACAGACATGTGGGGTCTTTTAAACACACATTTTCAAATTTCATGTATATTATAATATTATAGTTAAAATATTGATTATTATAATGAAATTTAGGTAATCGGAGCTTTTAAAGGCTTAACACTTAAGTTTTGAGCTAATTTCAGGTTTAGAAGTGGGGACCTAAACCGTCTTCCAACCTTATATCTGGGGACATTTGTGTATAAATTATTAGATTTTGAATTAGTGTCGAAGCCTATATATGGTTCCATCAGGTATTTCAATTTCATTTTTCACACTTGATAAATTTACAAGTGGGGACCTTCATTGTCATTTCATCAGACAAGTGGGTCTTTTAAACACACATTTTTGAATTTCATGTATATTATAATTTTATAGTTAAAATATTGATTATCAGAATGAAATTTAAGTAATCAGACCTTTTAAAGGCTTAACACTTAAGTTTTGAGCTAATTTCAGGTTTACAAGTGGGGACCTAAACAGTCTTCCAACCTTATATCTAGGGACATTTGTGTATAAATTATTCTAGGAGAGCGGTCGCTCTCTTAGATAAGACTTGATACTCCCTCTAATGCTAAAGGAGGGTTCTTTGATTGGCTGTAACTTTTTTCGTATTGTGTTTGCCGCTTTGAAATTTTGCCAGTGAACTAAAATTTGGGCCCTACTTTTGTGGTTAAAATTTCAAAGAGATCCAACTAATAGTTAATTCTATAATGAAAAAAGTTGTTAAGGGTGGTTTTAGAATCCATAAAATTATTAAGACATTTGGTGAAAGATACTATATTGTTCCATAGAGATAACATGGGATTTTTTTGAAAAATGACCTTAATTGCGATCGTGTATAAAGAAAACTATTCATTCGTTACGTTTGGGAACCATCTTAAATGAAAGATAACAGTCCATAGATGTGCCTTTTCTTAGTTTCATTAAGATAAATTAAGTTTAAGTATTGATTTTTATCATTATTAACACATACTTTGACTTACGTTGTTTTGGGTATTGGAATTACGGCGTTTTACCACTGTAAGAGACACGCATTTTAGCCCTAATTTTTTATGTTGGACTTACGGCGTTTTTGTTGTGATGCACTTCGTCAGAGGGATATTATCAAGAAAAACATGGCGTTTGAGCTCTTGTAGGTGCTTTGCCCGGGTTCTTGTGGGTTCTTGTGGGTACTTGTGGGTACTTGTGGGTTCTTGTGGGTTCTTGTGGGTACTTGTGGGTGCTTGTAGGTACTTGTGGGTGCTTGTAGGTACTTGTGGGTACTTGTGGGTGCTTGTAGGTACTTGTGGGTACTTGTGGGTGCTTGTAGGTACTTGTGGGTGCTTGTAGGTACTTGTGGAACATGTGGGTTCTTGTGGGTACATGTGGGTTCTTGTGGGTACATGTGGGTACTTGTAGGTACTTGTGGGTTCTTGAGGGTGCTTGTAGGTACTTGTGGGTTCTTGAGGGTGCTTGTAGGTACTTGTGGGTTCTTGTGGGTGCTTGTAGGTACTTGTGGGTTCTTGTGGGTACTTGTGGGTTCTTGTGGGTGCTTGTAGGTACTTGTGTGTTCTTGTGGGTACTTGTGGGTGCTTGTAGGTACTTGTGGGTGGTTGTAGGTGCTTGTGGATACTTGTAGGTACTTGTGGGTGATTGTAGGTGCTTGTGGATACTTGTAGGTACTTGTGGGTGATTGTAGGTACTTGTGGATACTTGTAGGTACTTGTGGGTGATTGTAGGTACTTGTGGATACTTGTAGGTACTTGTGGGTGATTGTAGGTACTTGTGGATACTTGTAGGTACTTGTGGGTGATTGTAGGTACTTGTGGATACTTGTAGGTACTTGTGGGTGATTGTAGGTACTTGTGGGTACTTGTGGGTACTTGTGGGTACTTGTGGGTGCTTGTAGGTACTTGTGGGTGCTTGTAGGTACTTGTGGGTGCTTGTAGGTACTTGTGGGTTCTTGTAGGTACTTGTGGGTACTTGTATGTACTTGTGGGTGCTTGTGGGTACTTGTTGGTACTTGTGGGTACTTGTGATACTTGTGGGTACTTGTGGGTGCTTGTAGGTACTTGTGGGTACTTGTGGGTACTTGTGAGTTCTTGTAGGCACTTGTAGGTACTTGTGGGTACTTGAAGGTACTTGTAGGTACTTGTGGGTACTTGTGGATACTTGTAGGTACTTGTGGATACTTGTAGGTACTTGTGGGTACTTGTAGGTACTTGTGGGTACTTGTAGGTACTTGTAGGTACTTGTAGGTACTTGTGGGTACTTGTAGGTACTTGTGGGTACTTGTAGGTACTTGTAGGTACTTGTGGGTACTTGTAGGTACTTGTGGGTACTTGTGGGTACTTGTAGGTACTTGTGGGTACTTGTAGGTACTTGTGGGTACTTGTGGGTACTTGTAGGTACTTGTGGGTACTTGTGGGTGCTTGTATGTACTTGTGGGTACTTGTAGGTACTTGTGGGTGCTTGTGGGTACTTGTAGGTACTTGTGGGTGCTTGTGGGTGCTTGTAGGTGCTTGTGGGTGCTTGTGGGTACTTGTGGGTGCTTGTGGGTGCTTGTGGGTGCTTGTGGGTACTTGTGGGTGCTTGTGGGTACTTGTGGGTACTTGTAGGTACTTGTGGGTACTTGTAGGTACTTGTAGGTTTTTGTGGGTACTTGTAGGTACTTGTGGGTACTTGTGGGTACTTGTGGATACTTGTGGATACTTGTGGGTACTTGTGGATACTTGTGGATACTTGTGGGTACTTGTGGATACTTGTGGGTACTTGTGGGTACTTGTAGGTACTTGTGGGTACTTGCGGGTACTTGCGGGTACTTGTAGGTACGTGTGGGTACTTGTAGGTACTTGTGGGTACTTGTAGGTACTTGTGGGTACTTGTATGTATTTGTGGGTGCTTGTGGGTACTTGTTGGTACTTGTGGGTACTTGTGATACTTGTGGGTACTTGTGGGTACTTGTGAGTTCTTGTAGGCACTTGTAGGTACTTGTGAGTTCTTGTAGGCACTTGTAGGTACTTGTGGGTACTTGTGGATACTTGTAGGTACTTGTGGGTACTTGTGGATACTTGTAGGTACTTGTGGGTACTTGTAGGTACTTGTAGGTACTTGTGGGTACTTGTGGATACTTGTAGGTACTTGTGGGTACTTGTGGGTACTTGTAGGTACTTGTAGGTACTTGTGGGTACTTGTAGGTACTTGTGGGTACTTGTAGGTACTTGTGGGTACTTGTGGGTACTTGTGGGTACTTGCAGGTACTTGTGGGTACTTGTGGGTGCTTGTAGGTGCTTGTAGGTACTTGTGGGTACTTGTATGTACTTGTGGGTGCTTGTGGGTACTTGTTGGTACTTGTGGGTACTTGTTGGTACTTGTGGGTACTTGTTGGTACTTGTTGGTACTTGTGGGTACTTGTGGGTACTTGTTGGTACTTGTAGGTACTTGTGGGTACTTGTGGGTGCTTGTAGGTACTTGTGGGTGCTTGTGGGTGCTTGTGGGTGCTTGTGGGTACTTGTGGGTACTTGTAGGTACTTGTGGGTACTTGTGGGTACTTTTAGGTACTTGTGGGTACTTTTAGGTACTTGTGGGTACTTGTAGGTACTTGTGGGTACTTGTAGGTACTTGTGGGTACTTGCGGGTACTTGTAGGTACTTGCGGGTACTTGTAGGTACTTGTGGGTACTTGTAGGTACTTGTAGGTACTTGTGGGTACTTGTGGGTACTTGTGGGTACTTGTGGATACTTGTAGGTACTTGTGGGTACTTGTAGGTACTTGTGGGTACTTGTGGGTACTTTTAGGTACTTGTGGGTACTTGTAGGTACTTGTGGGTACTTGTGGGTGCTTGTAGGTGCTTGTAGGTGCTTGTGGATACTTGTAGGTGCTTGTGGGTGCTTGTAGGTACTTGTGGGTACTTGTATGTACTTGTGGGTACTTGTAGGTACTTGTGGGTACTTGTGAGTTCTTGTAGGCACTTGTAGGTACTTGTGAGTTCTTGTAGGCACTTGTAGGTACTTGTGGGTACTTGTGGATACTTGTAGGTACTTGTGGGTACTTGTGGATACTTGTAGGTACTTGTGGGTACTTGTAGGTACTTGTAGGTACTTGTGGGTACTTGTGGATACTTGTAGGTACTTGTGGGTACTTGTGGGTACTTGTAGGTACTTGTAGGTACTTGTGGGTACTTGTAGGTACTTGTGGGTACTTGTAGGTACTTGTGGGTACTTGTGGGTACTTGTGGGTACTTGTGGGTACTTGCAGGTACTTGTGGGTACTTGTGGGTGCTTGTAGGTGCTTGTAGGTACTTGTGGGTACTTGTATGTACTTGTGGGTGCTTGTGGGTACTTGTTGGTACTTGTGGGTACTTGTTGGTACTTGTGGGTACTTGTTGGTACTTGTAGGTACTTGTGGGTACTTGTGGGTGCTTGTAGGTACTTGTGGGTGCTTGTGGGTGCTTGTGGGTGCTTGTGGGTACTTGTGGGTACTTGTAGGTACTTGTGGGTACTTGTGGGTACTTTTAGGTACTTGTGGGTACTTGTAGGTACTTGTGGGTACTTGTAGGTACTTGTGGGTACTTGCGGGTACTTGTGGGTACTTGCGGGTACTTGTAGGTACTTGTGGGTACTTGTAGGTACTTGTAGGTACTTGTGGGTACTTGTGGGTACTTGTGGGTACTTGTGGGTACTTGTGGGTACTTGTGGGTACTTGTGGATACTTGTAGGTACTTGTGGGTACTTGTAGGTACTTGTGGGTACTTGTGGGTACTTGTAGGTACTTGTGGGTACTTGTGGGTACTTTTAGGTACTTGTGGGTACTTGTAGGTACTTGTAGGTACTTGTGGGTACTTGTGGGTGCTTGTAGGTGCTTGTAGGTGCTTGTGGATACTTGTAGGTGCTTGTGGGTGCTTGTAGGTACTTGTGGGTACTTGTATGTACTTGTGGGTACTTGTAGGTACTTGTGGGTGCTTGTGGGTGCTTGTAGGTACTTGTGGGTGCATGTGGGTACTTGTGGGTTCTTGTAGGTACATGTGGGTACTTGTGGGTACTTGTAGGTACTTGTGGGTACTTGAGGGTACTTGTAGGTACTTGTGGGTACTTGTAGGTACTTGTGGGTACTTGAGGGTACTTGTAGGTACTTGTGGGTACTTGTAGGTACTTGTGGGTACTTTTAGGTACTTGTGGGTACTTGTGGGCGCTTGAACTTTTAGGGTAGCCCTGACTATATATTGTTTAAGGTTTTAAGCTTAATATTAAACAGACGTTAGTTTATGCTGCAAAAAGGTTTGAAATTGACAATCTCGGATCGTCTTTATGAAGTTTTAAGGATATCCGAATTTCATATTGGGCTTATGACAATTTTGAGCTAAATGTTAAACGGACATAAATCAGCATTTTTAAAAATTTTGTAAAATTGTCAATTTGGTCCTATTTCTGGAATTTTTAGGGGGGCGCATCGCGTTTCAATAAATGATTGGTAAAAATTGTATTATGTTAATTACAATAAGAATACAAACTTTTATTGATTTACTTTTTTTTTTGAAGTATCATTATAACTAAATGTCTGATTGAGCTAAAGTTATGGTCCCCTTTATATATGTTTCTGCTTAGTGCAGATTTTGAAAATGTAATACAGTTTCTTAACATTCTTAATTAAAATGAAGACTGAAGGAACAGATATTAATCAAAAATGTCTTGATTAGAATCAAGACCTAAAAAGTATCGATAAGACTGAGGGTATCACTTGTCTGAAGGATCAGATATTAATTTTTCTTTTTAATTGAAACTTAAATGCATGCTTAAGAAAAAACAACGTTCCATTACCGTTTTCCGTTGAAATAAATTATTTTACTGGTAATCAATTTCAAAAATTTACTTATCTCGGCTTTTCGACCACAATTCCATTTCCCGAAAACATTTTATCATTACATTAATTACTTTTGGGAGATAACGTGTCAAAAAAACCTTGAAAACAATAAAAAGCTGTAATAGCGGTCTGTTTAGCCATGACAACAACCTTTTAAAAGTTACCAGGGAAAATTGATGTAAACTGAAGTTGAAATTTCATCATGTGCGACCTGCGGCCCAGAAACTCTCCCATAGTCCCAGTGTGTGTAGAACATAATTTTTTCGCTGTTATCTGCCAAAATAGATCTTTCTAGGTAGTGCCGCCTCCTCACTTGAATTTTACATGATATATTAAGGTTTGAACGAACAAAATTCTAGATTACTATTTTCACTACCATGTCCCTCTGCTACCTTGAAGCAAACTTTCCTCTCTTTTTGCTGCTCATTACCGGTGCCATTCTCTTGACTTTCTGTTCGTTATAACTACTATGATGTTACTGTCCCTATTGAATTTGGCGCCATTGGTTTTAGAATAATTATAATGTTCCACTGCGAAGAGTGCCGGTCACGAATGGGGATGTAACGTCTTTAGGAACCTTTTAAAACGCAAAACCATACACGTACTCTCCCAAAAGTAATTAATGTAATGATAAAATGTTTTCGGGGAATGGAATTGTGGTCGAAAAGCCGAGATAAGTAAATTTTTGAAATTGATTACCAGTAAAATAATTTATTTCAACGGAAAACGGTAATGGAACGTTGTTTTTTCTTAAGCATGCATTTAAGTTTCAATTAAAAAGAAAAATTAATATCTGATCCTTCAGACAAGTGATACCCTCAGTCTTATCGATACTTTTTAGGTCTTGATTCTAATCAAGACATTTTTGATTAATTAGATTTTGAATTAGTGTCGAAGCCTATATATGGTTCCATCAGGTATTTCAATTTCATTTTTCACACTCGATAAATTTACAAGTGGGGACCTTCACTGTCATTTCAACAGACATGTGGGGTCTTTTAAACACACATTTTCTAATTTCATGTATATTTTAATTTTATAGTTTAAATATTGATTATTATAATGAAATTTAGGTAATCGGACCTTTTAAAGGCTTAACACTTAAGTTTTGAGCTAATTTCAGGTTTAGAAGTGGGGACCTAAACCGTCTTCCAACCTTATATCTGGGGACATTTGTGTATAAATTATTAGATTTTGAATTAGTGTCGAAGCCTATATATGGTTCCATCAAGTATTTCAATTTCATTTTTCACACTCGATAAATTTACAAGTGGGGACCTTCACTGTCATTTCAACAGACATGTGGGGTCTTTTAAACACACATTTTCAAATTTCATGTATATTATAATATTATAGTTAAAATATTGATTATTATAATGAAATTTAGGTAATCGGAGCTTTTAAAGGCTTAACACTTAAGTTTTGAGCTAATTTCAGGTTTAGAAGTGGGGACCTAAACCGTCTTCCAACCTTATATCTGGGGACATTTGTGTATAAATTATTAGATTTTGAATTAGTGTCGAAGCCTATATATGGTTCCATCAGGTATTTCAATTTCATTTTTCACACTCGATAAATTTACAAGTGGGGACCTTCACTGTCATTTCATCAGACAAGTGGGTCTTTTAAACACACATTTTTGAATTTCATGTATATTATAATTTTATAGTTAAAATATTGATTATCAGAATGAAATTTAAGTAATCAGACCTTTTAAAGGCTTAACACTTAAGTTTTGAGCTTATTTCAGGTTTACAAGTGGGGACCTAAACCGTCTTCCAACCTTATATCTGGGGACATTTGTGTATAAATTATTAGATTTTGAATTAGTGTCGAAGCCTATATATGGTTCCATCAAGTATTTCAATTTCATTTTTCACACTCGATAAATTTACAAGTGGGGACCTTCACTGTCATTTCAACAGACATGTGGGGTCTTTTAAACACACATTTTCAAATTTCATGTATATTATAATTTTATAGTTAAAATATTGATTATTATAATGAAATTTAGGTAATCGGACCTTTTAAAGGCTTAACACTTAAGTTTTGAGCTAATTTCAGGTTTAAAAGTGGGGACCTAAACCGTCTTCGAACCTTATATCTGGGGACATTTGTGTATAAATTATTAGGTTTTGAATTAGTGTCAAAGTCTATATGGTTCCATCAGGTATTTCAATTTCATTTTTCACAGTCGATAAATTTACAAGTGGGGACCTTCACTGTCATTTCAACAGACATGTGGGGTCTTTTAAACACACATTTTCAAATTTCATGTATATTATAATATTATAGTTAAAATATTGATTATTATAATGAAATTTAGGTAATCGGAGCTTTTAAAGGCTTAACACTTAAGTTTTGAGCTAATTTCAGGTTTAGAAGTGGGGACCTAAACCGTCTTCCAACCTTATATCTGGGGACATTTGTGTATAAATTATTAGATTTTGAATTAGTGTCGAAGCCTATATATGGTTCCATCAGGTATTTCAATTTCATTTTTCACACTTGATAAATTTACAAGTGGGGACCTTCATTGTCATTTCATCAGACAAGTGGGTCTTTTAAACACACATTTTTGAATTTCATGTATATTATAATTTTATAGTTAAAATATTGATTATCAGAATGAAATTTAAGTAATCAGACCTTTTAAAGGCTTAACACTTAAGTTTTGAGCTAATTTCAGGTTTACAAGTGGGGACCTAAACAGTCTTCCAACCTTATATCTAGGGACATTTGTGTATAAATTATTAGATTTTGAATTAGTGTCGAAGCCTATATATGGTTCCATCAGGTATTTCAATTTCATTTTTCACACTCGATAAATTTACAAGTGGGGACCTTCACTGTCATTTCAACAGACATGTGGGGTCTTTTAAACACACATTTTCTAATTTCATGTATATTTTAATTTTATAGTTTAAATATTGATTATTATAATGAAATTTAGGTAATCGGACCTTTTAAAGGCTTAACACTTAAGTTTTGAGCTAATTTCAGGTTTAGAAGTGGGGACCTAAACCGTCTTCCAACCTTATATCTGGGGACATTTGTGTATAAATTATTAGATTTTGAATTAGTGTCGAAGCCTATATATGGTTCCATCAAGTATTTCAATTTCATTTTTCACACTCGATAAATTTACAAGTGGGGACCTTCACTGTCATTTCAACAGACATGTGGGGTCTTTTAAACACACATTTTCAAATTTCATGTATATTATAATTTTATAGTTAAAATGAAATGAAAAGATTGTTTATTGTGTATACAAAAAACCGCGGGGGTTCACGAGAATATACACATAGGGCTTATACAAGTTACATACAGTGCAGTACAATGAAAAGAAAAAAAAAATGCCAATAGGGCCGAAACATAATTACATACTTTGTTAAAATAGGTTACTTTGTTACATAATAGTTTGTTATTTCAAAATTGTATAATAGATATCAACATATGTTATATTTTTTTATCGAATATCTTTATAATGCATGCAAAACAAGTCGAAAGTGCTGCCAAAGGAATTATAATGTCGTTGCATACGTTGCATGGGATCGAGTTTGAGGTTCTTGACATAAAACGTCTGAGTCCGTCGCAGACTTTTAGGGACTAGAAAATTTAGTTTGACTAATAATGCACTCAATGGTATAATATTACGAACTAACTTGAATAAAAATTTAACATCGTTAATTTTCATGGTGTATTCCAAAGACTTAAGGTTTAGTTCATTTAAAAGAGGTTCGTAAATATATGGTAAATGACTTAGAAAAAAACTATGAACGTACTCGATAAACTTTCTTTGTATTCCTTCTATTCGATAGAGAAGGTACAGACTACACCCTCCCCATACCAGAGAACCATACAGGGCACGAGATCGCACTAGACTAAGGTACAAAATTCTAAAATGATGTAATGACTTAAGTGAGCGAGATAGTTTATAACAGACAGCCAGCGTCCGCCTACATCGATTTACACAATTGGCTATTTGCTCGCGAAAAAATAGTCCCCTATCAAAAATAACTCCCAAGTCATTTACTTGCAATTTTTGCGGAATTACCGTGCCAGCAACACTATATGTGGAATGCACCTCGCGGCAAAACCTTCTTGTGAAAGTCACGTGTATGGACTTGGAAGGGTTTATCGCTAGGTTGTTGCGAGTGCACCAATGGGCAATGGCATGCAAATCTTCCTGAAGCTTCGCAGAATCGTCAGGTGTATTTATAATATGACAAACTTTGTTGTCATCCGCAAATTGGAATAGGGTACAATGCTTAACCGAGAATTGCAAGTCATACAGATATATATTAAAAAGCAATGGTCCTAGCGAGGATCCTTGCGGTACCCCGCAATTCACCCTATAAGACACATCTGTAAGTTGACCGTTACATTTTAACACATTAACACGGTCTGATAAATAGCTGCGTAACCAACCAAGAGATTCACCGCCAATGCCCAGAAAATGAAGTTTTTGTAGAAGGACTCCGTGGGAGATGCGGTCAAACGCCTTAGCCAAATCGAGATAAATGACATCGACCTGGCCTTGACCCTCGACCACAGGTCCCGCGAAGTCCAGAAAACACGTCAGATTAGTGTCAACGCTTTTCCCCGGTAGAAAACCATGTTGGCAATCGTTGGGAAAAACGCTGAACCATCTCTGCAAACAATAGTGCATAACCATATCAAACAGTTTTGCAAAGACGTTAAGTAGTGAAACAGGTCTGTAATTCTTAGCCTCACATGCCGGCCCGCTCTTGTAGATAGGGACCATTATGGCCGATTTCCATTGAGTGGGGAAGGTTTGTTTACGAAGTGATAAACTAAAAATATGCTGCAATATCGGTACGAATGTATCTTCACAGCCCTTAATTATAAAAGCCGGAATACCATCCATGCCAGTGGAGAATTTTGCAGGCAGCTTCTTAATGGCCTTGCGGATATCGTCCGCCGAAATTCTAGGGCAGGTAAATGGATTACTCGCAATTTGAGGACAGGCGTAATCGTAACGATCATTAACGTAGGTGGTATCTGTCGCAATAGTGGAGAATTGCGACCGAAACACCCTAGCAATGGCGTCGTTGTCGGTTATTATAGTGTTATTAACTTTCAGAGCTATGGAATGCGATTTATCCCGAATATTTCCATTTACGTAACTCCAGAACTTCTTCGGATGTGAAACAGCCTCATCACAAACCGCTTTGCAGTGCGCCATACGATCCCTAACTGATAGCCTCTTTACTATAGCCCTATATTTCTTAAAAGCAATGAAATCATCCAATGCATCAGTGCGCTTACGCTTTTTGTGGTAATACTTTTTGCGGTTAATAGCATGCTTGAGTTCTGCCGAGTACCAATGAGGAAACCTCAGAGACCCGACCGAGCCCTTTTTAGGGATAGCTAACTTCATAGCGTTAGTAACATTGTTGGTCAGCGCAGTGACGCAAAAGTTAACGTCGTCATTGTCATGAATTACAGCCCAATCTGAGTCACGAATCGTCCTATACAAAAGATCGTAATCACCCAAATGAAATCGAAATGACTGCCCCGCCACTCTGACCGGTCGACACAATGCCACCGTATAATCCACGGTAAATGGGGGATGATAATCATCCACATTCACCAAGGCATCAGCAACGGCAGAAAGTGCGAGACCATTAATATTACAAAGACAAAGATCCAAGGTATTGCCAGCTTTGTTCTTAAGTGGGTTAATTTGGTTAAGATTTAAAGAGTACATTAAGTCGAATATTGGCAGTGCCTTAGATGTAGTAGGAGAGGTGCAGCCCTGAGTGCCATTGATTATCCAGTCTATGCCGGGAAGGTTAAAATCACCGACGAAAATAAAATCTATGTCGACGGCCGAAAGCTCTTTCACAAGATGGTCCGACATTTGTTTATAAACACCGAAATCGTAAGCCGGGCGGAAATAGGCATTAGCAACAATTAACGAGCCACAATTGGCAGTCTTAACTTGTATTACTACGCATTCGTCAATAGTCTCAAGATCCTTACGCCTAAGAGAAACTAAGGAAGACTTGATGGCAATCAGGGCTCCACCCCCACGAACATTTTTAAAACTAGGATCTGGGCGATCCGCGCGAAAAACTTGGTAGGTATTTGGAAAGTAGTCCCGCGTGAAATGATTCTGATTTAACCAAGTTTCAGTTAAACAAATTATGTCAAAGTCCTGAGAGGCAATATTATCTAGGAACTGATTTGATTTCGTACGTAAACCTCGAACATTTTGGTAATATATAGTCAAATTGTCCATGGCGTTCAAAGGGGTTATTCGTCAACTTGGGGAGTAAGCTCACTGCTATGTTTATACGTGTCTCGCAACGGTCCCGTGAAATCAGTGAGCAGGCAATCCACCGGCCATAGAGCAGGATCTGAGAGTTTGGAGAATTCGTCGTCATCAGAGCAGGTTACATAGAAGGAGGAGTGACTCGCGTTGGGATTCTTTGGCCGAAGACGGACGCAAATAGCTGTCTGGAGGCCCTCGTCCTCAACAAGAGTGCGCTGAAGATCCTTGGACAGCAAATCCGGATCGAGCCAGCTTACAAATAAGGCCTTACGAGGGCGACGTGGTTCCCGACACGCCGCTTTGATTTTGGAATTGGTTCCGGAGCCCGCAACAGTGGGCTTGCGGACACGGTTCGGAGGCTGAATGGCAGGTGGTGCGTTTACTGTAGATGGCGCAACAAACGTACGATTTGCAGCCGACGGAGGGAGCAGTCCCAACAAAGGGAACTGTGCCGCTTTGCCAGCGAATGATGCACTTTGTGGGAATGATGGAGGTAGGTTTCTATGAACTGGGCCATTTGAGGAGGCGGAACGAGCTTCCGCCAGCTCCTTCTGCAACTGTGTGTTTGACCGTTCCAGTTCAACAACGCGTGAATCGAGGGTCATCACTAGAGTTTCTAGAGAATCCATTTTGGAAAGGAGTTTGTCCAGTATTGAGTCAGGTTCACGTAGGAGACTATCAGAGGTGAAGTATTTCGAAAGTGCGTCATGTAATTCATCAACAGTCATACAGTGGCACTGGGAGTTGTACTTGTTTTGACCCATATCGCAAGAGTCGGAAAGTTCGTCCAGAGAGGAGGTATCGGAAGATTTACTGTTGCGGGCCGCCTTCCGAGCCGCTTTACACTCTTTGCAGGTAAAGGAAGTCGCGCAGCAAGTCGAATGAGCTTGCCTATGGCACCCAGCAGAGCACTGCGTACGCTTCTGCTTCCCGAAAAGAGGCTGGCCACAACAGACGCACGGGTCCTTAGGCGGAGGCATTTAAATACCACAAAAAGAGGCACAATACCGCGCGGAGTAGAAAAAACCACTAAATATTGATTATTATAATGAAATTTAAGTAATCAGACCTTTTAAAGGCTTAACACTTAAGTTTTGAGCTAATTTCAGGTTTAAAAGCGGGGACCTAAACCGTCTTCGAACCTTATATCTGGGGACATTTGTGTATAAATTATTAGATTTTGAATTAGTGTCGAAGCCTATATATGGTTCCATCAAGTATTTCAATTTCATTTTTCACACTCGATAAATTTACAAGTGGGGACCTTCACTGTCATTTCAACAGACAAGTGGGTCTTTTAAACACACATTTTTGAATTTCATGTATATTATAATTTTATAGTTAAAATATTGATTATCAGAATGAAATTTAAGTAATCAGACCTTTTAAAGGCTTAACACTTAAGTTTTGAGCTAATTTCAGGTTTACAAGTGGGGACCTAAACAGTCTTCCAACCTTATATCTAGGGACATTTGTGTATAAATTATTAGATTTTGAATTAGTGTCGAAGCCTATATATGGTTCCATCAGGTATTTCAATTTCATATTTCACACTCGATAAATTTACAAGTGGGGACCTTCACTGTCATTTCAACAGACATGTGGGGTCTTTTAAACACACATTTTCTAATTTCATGTATATTTTAATTTTATAGTTTAAATATTGATTATTATAATGAAATTTAGGTAATCGGACCTTTTAAAGGCTTAACACTTAAGTTTTGAGCTAATTTCAGGTTTAAAAGTGGGGACCTAAACCGTCTTCGAACCTTATATCTGGGGACATTTGTGTATAAATTATTAGATTTTGAATTAGTGTCGAAGCCTATATGGTTCCATCAGGTATTTCAATTTCATTTTTCACACTCGATAAATTTACAAGTGGGGACCTTCATTGTCATTTCATCAGACAAGTGGGTCTTTTAAACACACATTTTTGAATTTCATGTATATTATAATTTTATAGTTAAAATATTGATTATCAGAATGAAATTTAAGTAATCAGACCTTTTAAAGGCTTAACACTTAAGTTTTGAGCTAATTTCAGGTTTAAAAGTGGGGACCTAAACCGTCTTCGAACCTTATATCTGGGGACATTTGTGTATAAATTATTAGATTTTGAATTAGTGTCGAAGCCTATATGGTTCCATCAGGTATTTCAATTTCATTTTTCACACTCGATAAATTTACAAGTGGGGACCTTCATTGTCATTTCATCAGACAAGTGGGTCTTTTAAACACACATTTTTGAATTTCATGTATATTATAATTTTATAGTTAAAATATTGATTATCAGAATGAAATTTAAGTAATCAGACCTTTTAAAGGCTTAACACTTAAGTTTTGAGCTAATTTCAGGTTTACAAGTGGGGACCTAAACCGTCTTCCAACCTTATATCTGGGGACATTTGTGTATAAATTATTAGATTTTGAATTAGTGTCGAAGCCTATATATGGTTCCATCAGGTATTTCAATTTCATTTTTCACACTCGATAAATTTACAAGTGGGGACCTTCACTGTCATTTCAACAGACATGTGGGGTCTTTTAAACACACATTTTCAAATTTCATGTATATTATAATTTTATAGTTAAAATATTGATTATTATAATGAAATTTAGGTAATCGGACCTTTTAAAGGCTTAACACTTAAGTTTTGAGCTAATTTCAGGTTTAAAAGTGGGGACCTAAACCGTCTTCGAACCTTATATCTGGGGACAATTGTGTATAAATTATTAGGTTTTGAATTAGTGTCAAAGCCTATATGGTTCCATCAGGTATTTCAATTTCATTTTTCACAGTCGATAAATTTACAAGTGGGGACCTTCACTGTCATTTCAACAGACATGTGGGGTCTTTTAAACACACATTTTCAAATTTCATGTATATTATAATATTATAGTTAAAATATTGATTATTATAATGAAATTTAGGTAATCGGAGCTTTTAAAGGCTTAACACTTAAGTTTTGAGCTAATTTCAGGTTTAGAAGTGGGGACCTAAACCGTCTTCCAACCTTATATCTGGGGACATTTGTGTATAAATTATTAGATTTTGAATTAGTGTCGAAGCCTATATATGGTTCCATCAGGTATTTCAATTTCATTGTTCACACTCGATAAATTTACAAGTGGGGACCTTCACTGTCATTTCAACAGACATGTGGGGTCTTTTAAACACACATTTTCAAATTTCATGTATATTATAATTTTATAGTTAAAATATTGATTATTATAATGAAATTTAGGTAATCGGACCTTTTAAAGGCTTAACACTTAAGTTTTGAGCTAATTTCAGGTTTAAAAGTGGGGACCTAAACCGTCTTCGAACCTTATATCTGGGGACATTTGTGTATAAATTATTAGATTTTGAATTAGTGTCGAAGCCTATATGATTCCATCAGGTATTTCAATTTCATTTTTCACACTCGATAAATTTACAAGTGGGGACCTTCATTGTCATTTCATCAGACAAGTGGGTCTTTTAAACACACATTTTTGAATTTCATGTATATTATAATTTTATAGTTAAAATATTGATTATCAGAATGAAATTTAAGTAATCAGACCTTTTAAAGGCTTAACACTTAAGTTTTGAGCTAATTTCAGGTTTACAAGTGGGGACCTAAACAGTCTTCCAACCTTATATCTAGGGACATTTGTGTATAAATTATTAGATTTTGAATTAGTGTCGAAGCCTATATATGGTTCCATCAGGTATTTCAATTTCATTTTTCACACTCGATAAATTTACAAGTGGGGACCTTCACTGTCATTTCAACAGACATGTGGGGTCTTTTAAACACACATTTTCTAATTTCATGTATATTTTAATTTTATAGTTTAAATATTGATTATTATAATGAAATTTAGGTAATCGGACCTTTTAAAGGCTTAACACTTAAGTTTTGAGCTAATTTCAGGTTTAGAAGTGGGGACCTAAACCGTCTTCCAACCTTATATCTGGGGACATTTGTGTATAAATTATTAGATTTTGAATTAGTGTCGAAGCCTATATATGGTTCCATCAAGTATTTCAATTTCATTTTTCACACTCGATAAATTTACAAGTGGGGACCTTCACTGTCATTTCAACAGACATGTGGGGTCTTTTAAACACACATTTTCAAATTTCATGTATATTATAATTTTATAGTTAAAATATTGATTATTATAATGAAATTTAAGTAATCAGACCTTTTAAAGGCTTAACACTTAAGTTTTGAGCTAATTTCAGGTTTAAAAGTGGGGACCTAAACCGTCTTCGAACCTTATATCTGCGGACATTTGTGTATAAATTATTAGATTTTGAATTAGTGTCGAAGCCTATATGGTTCCATCAGGTATTTCAATTTCATTTATCACACTCGATAAATTTACAAGTGGGGACCTTCATTGTCATTTCATCAGACAAGTGGGTCTTTTAAACACACATTTTTGAATTTCATGTATATTATAATTTTATAGTTAAAATATTGATTATCAGAATGAAATTTAAGTAATCAGACCTTTTAAAGGCTTAACACTTAAGTTTTGAGCTAATTTCAGGTTTACAAGTGGGGACCTAAACCGTCTTCGAACCTTATATCTGGGGACATTTGTGTATAAATTATTAGATTTTGAATTAGTGTCGAAGCCTATATGGTTCCATCAGGTATTTCAATTTCATTTTTCACACTCGATAAATTTACAAGTGGGGACCTTCATTGTCATTTCATCAGACAAGTGGGTCTTTTAAACACACATTTTTGAATTTCATGTATATTATAATTTTATAGTTAAAATATTGATTATCAGAATGAAATTTAAGTAATCAGACCTTTTAAAGGCTTAACACTTAAATTTTGAGCTAATTTCAGGTTTACAAGTGGGGACCTAAACAGTCTTCCAACCTTATATCTAGGGACATTTGTGTATAAATTATTAGATTTTGAATTAGTGTCGAAGCCTATATATGGTTCCATCAGGTATTTCAATTTCATTTTTCACACTCGATAAATTTACAAGTGGGGACCTTCATTGTCATTTCATCAGACAAGTGGGTCTTTTAAACACACATTTTTGAATTTCATGTATATTATAATTTTATAGTTAAAATATTGATTATCAGAATGAAATTTAAGTAATCAGACCTTTTAAAGGCTTAACACTTAAGTTTTGAGCTAATTTCAGGTTTACAAGTGGGGACCTAAACCGTCT
Source organism: Phalangium opilio (assembly GCF_054372755.1). Classification (NCBI taxonomy): domain Eukaryota; kingdom Metazoa; phylum Arthropoda; class Arachnida; order Opiliones; family Phalangiidae; genus Phalangium; species Phalangium opilio. Next base: position 6,922,329 of record NW_028324167.1, read on the forward strand.
TCGAACCTTATATCTAGGGACATTTGTGTATAAATTATTAGATTTTGAATTAGTGTCGAAGCCTATATATGGTTCCATCAGGTATTTCAATTTCATTTTTCACACTCGATAAATTTACAAGTGGGGACCTTCACTGTCATTTCAACAGACATGTGGGGTCTTTTAAACACACATTTTTGAATTTCATGTATATTATAATTTTATAGTTAAAATATTGATTATTATAATGAAATTTAGGTTATCGGACCTTTTAAAGGCTTAACACTTAAGTTTTGAGCTAATTTCAGGTTTAAAAGTGGGGACCTAAACCGTCTTCGAACCTTATATCTGGGGACATTTGTGTATAAATTATTAGATTTTGAATTAGTGTCGAAGCCTATATGGTTCCATCAGGTATTTCAATTTCATTTTTCACACTCGATAAATTTACAAGTGGGGACCTTCATTGTCATTTCATCAGACAAGTGGGTCTTTTAAACACACATTTTTGAATTTCATGTATATTATAATTTTATAGTTAAAATATTGATTATCAGAATGAAATTTAAGTAATCAGACCTTTTTAAGGCTTAACACTTAAGTTTTGAGCTAATTTCAGGTTTACAAGTGGGGACCTAAACAGTCTTCCAACCTTATATCTAGGGACATTTGTGTATAAATTATTAGATTTTGAATTAGTGTCGAAGCCTATATATGGTTCCATCAGGTATTTCAATTTCATTTTTCACACTCGATAAATTTACAAGTGGGGACCTTCACTGTCATTTCAACAGACATGTGGGGTCTTTTAAACACACATTTTCTAATTTCATGTATATTTAAATTTTATAGTTTAAATATTGATTATTATAATGAAATTTAGGTAATCGGACCTTTTAAAGGCTTAACACTTAAGTTTTGAGCTAATTTCAGGTTTAGAAGTGGGGACCTAAACCGTCTTCGAACCTTATATCTGGGGACATTTGTGTATAAATTATTAGATTTTGAATTAGTGTCGAAGCCTATATATGGTTCCATCAAGTATTTCAATTTCATTTTTCACACTCGATAAATTTACAAGTGGGGACCTTCACTGTCATTTCAACAGACAAGTGGGGTCTTTTAAACACACATTTTCAAATTTCATGTATATTATAATTTTATAGTTAAAATATTGATTATTATAATGAAATTTAGGTAATCGGACCTTTTAAAGGCTTAACACTTAAGTTTTGAGCTAATTTCAGGTTTAAAAGTGGGGACCTAAACCGTCTTCGAACCTTATATCTGGGGACATTTGTGTATAAATTATTAGATTTTGAATTAGTGTCGAAGCCTGTATGGTTCCATCAGGTATTTCAATTTCATTTTTCACACTCGATAAATTTACAAGTGGGGACCTTCATTGTCATTTCATCAGACAAGTGGGTCTTTTAAACACACATTTTTGAATTTCATGTATATTATAATTTTATAGTTAAAATATTGATTATCAGAATGAAATTTAAGTAATCAGACCTTTTAAAGGCTTAACACTTAAGTTTTGAGCTAATTTCAGGTTTACAAGTGGGGACCTAAACCGTCTTCGAACCTTATATCTGGGGACATTTGTGTATAAATTATTAGGTTTTGAATTAGTGTCAAAGCCTATATGGTTCCATCAGGTATTTCAATTTCATTTTTCACAGTCGATAAATTTACAAGTGGGGACCTTCACTGTCATTTCAACAGACATGTGGGGTCTTTTAAACACACATTTTCAAATTTCATGTATATTATAATATTATAGTTAAAATATTGATTATTATAATGAAATTTAGGTAATCGGAGCTTTTAAAGGCTTAACACTTAAGTTTTGAGCTAATTTCAGGTTTAGAAGTGGGGACCTAAACCGTCTTCCAACCTTATATCTGGGGACATTTGTGTATAAATTATTAGATTTTGAATTAGTGTCGAAGCCTATATATGGTTCCATCAGGTATTTCAATTTTTTTTCACACTCGATAAATTTACAAGTGGGGACCTTCACTGTCATTTCAACAGACATGTGGGGTCTTTTAAACACACATTTTCAAATTTCATGTATATTATAATTTTATAGTTAAAATATTGATTATTATAATGAAATTTAGGTAATCGGACCTTTTAAAGGCTTAACACTTAAGTTTTGAGCTAATTTCAGGTTTAAAAGTGGGGACCTAAACAGTCTTCCAACCTTATATCTAGGGACATTTGTGTATAAATTATTAGGTTTTGAATTAGTGTCGAAGCCTATATATGGTTCCATCAGGTATTTCAATTTCATTTTTCACACTCGATAAATTTACAAGTGGGGACCTTCACTGTCATTTCAACAGACATGTGGGGTCTTTTAAACACACATTTTCTAATTTCATGTATATTATAATTTTATAGTTAAAATATTGATTATCAGAATGAAATTTAAGTAATCAGACCTTTTAAAGGCTTAACACTTAAGTTTTGAGATAATTTCAGGTTTACAAGTGGGGACCTAAACAGTCTTCCAACCTTATATCTGGGGACATTTGTGTATAAATTATTAGATTTTGAATTAGTGTCGAAGCCTATATATGGTTCCATCAGGTATTTCAATTTCATTTTTCACACTCGATAAATTTACAAGTGGGGACCTTCACTGTCATTTCAACAGACATGTGGGGTCTTTTAAACACACATTTTCAAATTTCATGTATATTATAATTTTATAGTTAAAATATTGATTATCAGAATGAAATTTATGTAATCAGTCCTATTTTTAGCTTAACACTTAAGTTTTGAGCTAATTTCAGGTTTACAAGTGGGGACCTAAACCGTCTTCTAACCTTATATCTGGGGACATTTGTGTATAAATTATTAGGTTTTGAATTAGTGTCAAAGCCTATATGGTTCCATCAAGTATTTCAATTTCATTTTTCACACTCGATAAATTTACAAGTGGGGACCTTCACTGTCATTTCAACAGACAAGTGGGGTCTTTCAAAAACACATTTTCTAATTTCATGTATATTTTAATTTTATAGTTTAAATATTGATTATTATAATGAAATTTAGGTAATCGGACCTTTTAAAGGCTTAACACTTAAGTTTTGAGCTAATTTCAGGTTTAGAAGTGGGGACCTAAACCGTCTTCCAACCTTATATCTGGGGACATTTGTGTATAAATTATTAGATTTTGAATTAGTGTCGAAGCCTATATGGTTCCATCAGGTATTTCAATTTCATTTTTCACACTCGATAAATTTACAAGTGGGGACCTTCACTGTCATTTCAACAGACATGTGGGGTCTTTTAAACACACATTTTCAAATTTCATGTATATTATAATTTTATAGTTAAAATATTGATTATTATAATGAAATTTAGGTAATCGGACCTTTTAAAGGCTTAACACTTAAGTTTTGAGCTAATTTCAGGTTTAAAAGTGGGGACCTAAACCGTCTTCGAACCTTATATCTGGGGACATTTGTGTATAAATTATTAGATTTTGAATTAGTGTCGAAGCCTATATATGGTTCCATCAAGTATTTCAATTTCATTTTTCACACTCGATAAATTTACAAGTGGGGACCTTCACTGTCATTTCAACAGACAAGTGGGGTCTTTTAAACACACATTTTCAAATTTCATGTATATTATAATTTTATAGTTAAAATATTGATTATTATAATGAAATTTAGGTAATCGGACCTTTTAAAGGCTTAACACTTAAGTTTTGAGCTAATTTCAGGTTTAAAAGTGGGGACCTAAACCGTCTTCGAACCTTATATCTGGGGACATTTGTGTATAAATTATTAGATTTTGAATTAGTGTCGAAGCCTGTATGGTTCCATCAGGTATTTCAATTTCATTTTTCACACTCGATAAATTTACAAGTGGGGACCTTCATTGTCATTTCATCAGACAAGTGGGTCTTTTAAACACACATTTTTGAATTTCATGTATATTATAATTTTATAGTTAAAATATTGATTATCAGAATGAAATTTAAGTAATCAGACCTTTTAAAGGCTTAACACTTAAGTTTTGAGCTAATTTCAGGTTTACAAGTGGGGACCTAAACCGTCTTCGAACCTTATATCTGGGGACATTTGTGTATAAATTATTAGGTTTTGAATTAGTGTCAAAGCCTATATGGTTCCATCAGGTATTTCAATTTCATTTTTCACAGTCGATAAATTTACAAGTGGGGACCTTCACTGTCATTTCAACAGACATGTGGGGTCTTTTAAACACACATTTTCAAATTTCATGTATATTATAATATTATAGTTAAAATATTGATTATTATAATGAAATTTAGGTAATCGGAGCTTTTAAAGGCTTAACACTTAAGTTTTGAGCTAATTTCAGGTTTAGAAGTGGGGACCTAAACCGTCTTCCAACCTTATATCTGGGGACATTTGTGTATAAATTATTAGATTTTGAATTAGTGTCGAAGCCTATATATGGTTCCATCAGGTATTTCAATTTTTTTTCACACTCGATAAATTTACAAGTGGGGACCTTCACTGTCATTTCAACAGACATGTGGGGTCTTTTAAACACACATTTTCTAATTTCATGTATATTATAATTTTATAGTTAAAATATTGATTATTATAATGAAATTTAGGTAATCGGACCTTTTAAAGGCTTAACACTTAAGTTTTGAGCTAATTTCAGGTTTAAAAGTGGGGACCTAAACAGTCTTCCAACCTTATATCTAGGGACATTTGTGTATAAATTATTAGGTTTTGAATTAGTGTCGAAGCCTATATATGGTTCCATCAGGTATTTCAATTTCATTTTTCACACTCGATAAATTTACAAGTGGGGACCTTCACTGTCATTTCAACAGACATGTGGGGTCTTTTAAACACACATTTTCTAATTTCATGTATATTATAATTTTATAGTTAAAATATTGATTATCAGAATGAAATTTAAGTAATCAGACCTTTTAAAGGCTTAACACTTAAGTTTTGAGATAATTTCAGGTTTACAAGTGGGGACCTAAACAGTCTTCCAACCTTATATCTGGGGACATTTGTGTATAAATTATTAGATTTTGAATTAGTGTCGAAGCCTATATATGGTTCCATCAGGTATTTCAATTTCATTTTTCACACTCGATAAATTTACAAGTGGGGACCTTCACTGTCATTTCAACAGACATGTGGGGTCTTTTAAACACACATTTTCAAATTTCATGTATATTATAATTTTATAGTTAAAATATTGATTATCAGAATGAAATTTATGTAATCAGTCCTATTTTTAGCTTAACACTTAAGTTTTGAGCTAATTTCAGGTTTACAAGTGGGGACCTAAACCGTCTTCTAACCTTATATCTGGGGACATTTGTGTATAAATTATTAGGTTTTGAATTAGTGTCAAAGCCTATATGGTTCCATCAAGTATTTCAATTTCATTTTTCACACTCGATAAATTTACAAGTGGGGACCTTCACTGTCATTTCAACAGACAAGTGGGGTCTTTCAAAAACACATTTTCTAATTTCATGTATATTTTAATTTTATAGTTTAAATATTGATTATTATAATGAAATTTAGGTAATCGGACCTTTTAAAGGCTTAACACTTAAGTTTTGAGCTAATTTCAGGTTTAGAAGTGGGGACCTAAACCGTCTTCCAACCTTATATCTGGGGACATTTGTGTATAAATTATTAGATTTTGAATTAGTGTCGAAGCCTATATGGTTCCATCAGGTATTTCAATTTCATTTTTCACACTCGATAAATTTACAAGTGGGGACCTTCACTGTCATTTCAACAGACATGTGGGGTCTTTTAAACACACATTTTCAAATTTCATGTATATTATAATTTTATAGTTAAAATATTGATTATTATAATGAAATTTAGGTAATCGGACCTTTTAAAGGCTTAACACTTAAGTTTTGAGCTAATTTCAGGTTTAGAAGTGGGGACCTAAACCGTCTTCCAACCTTATTTCTGGGGACATTTGTGTATAAATTGTTAGATTTTGAATTAGTGTCGAAGCCTATATATGGTTCCATCAGGTATTTCAATTTCATTTTTCACACTCGATAAATTTACAAGTGGGGACCTTCACTGTCATTTCAACAGACATGTGGGGTCTTTTAAACACACATTTTCAAATTTCATGTATATTATAATTTTATAGTTAAAATATTGATTATTATAATGAAATTTAGGTAATCGGACCTTTTAAAGGCTTAACACTTAAGTTTTGAGCTAATTTCAGGTTTAAAAGTGGGGACCTAAACCGTCTTCGAACCTTATATCTGGGGACATTTGTGTATAAATTATTAGGTTTTGAATTAGTGTCAAAGCCTATATGGTTCCATCAGGTATTTCAATTTCATTTTTCACAGTCGATAAATTTACAAGTGGGGACCTTCAATGTCATTTCAACAGACATGTGGGGTCTTTTAAACACACATTTTCAAATTTCATGTATATTATAATATTATAGTTAAAATATTGATTATTATAATGAAATTTAGGTAATCGGAGCTTTTAAAGGCTTAACACTTAAGTTTTGAGCTAATTTCAGGTTTAGAAGTGGGGACCTAAACCGTCTTCCAACCTTATTTCTGGGGACATTTGTGTATAAATTATTAGATTTTGAATTAGTGTCGAAGCCTATATATGGTTCCATCAGGTATTTCAATTTCATTTTTCACACTCGAGAAATTTACAAGTGGGGACCTTCACTGTCATTTCAACAGACATGTGGGGTCTTTTAAACACACATTTTCAAATTTCATGTATATTATAATTTTATAGTTAAAATATTGATTATTATAATGAAATTGAGGTAATCGGACCTTTTAAAGGCTTAACACTTAAGTTTTGAGCTAATTTCAGGTTTAAAAGTGGGGACCTAAACCGTCTTCGAACCTTATATCTGGGGACATTTGTGTATAAATTATTAGGTTTTGAATTAGTGTCAAAGCCTATATGGTTCCATCAGGTATTTCAATTTCATTTTTCACAGTCGATAAATTTACAAGTGGGGACCTTCACTGTCATTTCAACAGACATGTGGGGTCTTTTAAACACACATTTTCAAATTTCATGTATATTATAATATTATAGTTAAAATATTGATTATTATAATGAAATTTAGGTAATCGGAGCTTTTAAAGGCTTAACACTTAAGTTTTGAGCTAATTTCAGGTTTAGAAGTGGGGACCTAAACCGTCTTCCAACCTTATATCTGGGGACATTTGTGTATAAATTATTAGATTTTGAATTAGTGTCGAAGCCTATATATGGTTCCATCAGGTATTTCAATTTCATTTTTCACACTCGAGAAATTTACAAGTGGGGACCTTCACTGTCATTTCAACAGACATGTGGGGTCTTTTAAACACACATTTTCAAATTTCATGTATATTATAATTTTATAGTTAAAATATTGATTATTATAATGAAATTTAGGTAATCGGACCTTTTAAAGGCTTAACACTTAAGTTTTGAGCTAATTTCAGGTTTAAAAGTGGGGACCTAAACAGTCTTCCAACCTTATATCTATGGACATTTGTGTATAAATTATTAGATTTTGAATTAGTGTCGAAGCCTATATATGGTTCCATCAGGTATTTCAATTTCATTTTTCACACTCGATAAATTTACAAGTGGGGACCTTCACTGTCATTTCAACAGACATGTGGGGTCTTTTAAACACACATTTTCTAATTTCATGTATATTATAATTTTATAGTTAAAATATTGATTATCAGAATGAAATTTAAGTAATCAGACCTTTTAAAGGCTTAACACTTAAGTTTTGAGATAATTTCAGGTTTACAAGTGGGGACCTAAACAGTCTTCCAACCTTATATCTGGGGACATTTGTGTATAAATTATTAGATTTTGAATTAGTGTCGAAGCCTATATATGGTTCCATCAGGTATTTCAATTTCATTTTTCACACTCGATAAATTTACAAGTGGGGACCTTCACTGTCATTTCAACAGACATGTGGGGTCTTTTAAACACACATTTTCAAATTTCATGTAAATTATAATTTTATAGTTAAAATATTGATTATTATAATGAAATTTAGGTAATCGGACCTTTTAAAGGCTTAACACTTAAGTTTTGAGCTAATTTCAGGTTTAGAAGTGGGGACCTAAACCGTCTTCCAACCTTATATCTGGGGACATTTGTGTATAAATTATTAGATTTTGAATTAGTGTCGAAGCCTATATGGTTCCATCAGGTATTTCAATTTCATTTTTCACACTCGATAAATTTACAAGTGGGGACCTTCATTGTCATTTCATCAGACAAAAGGGTCTTTTAAACACACATTTTTGAATTTCATGTATATTATAATTTTATAGTTAAAATATTGATTATCAGAATGAAATTTAAGTAATCAGACCTTTTAAAGGCTTAACACTTAAGTTTTGAGCTAATTTCAGGTTTACAAGTGGGGACCTAAACCGTCTTCGAACCTTATATCTGGGGACATTTGTGTATAAATTATTAGGTTTTGAATTAGTGTCAAAGCCTATATGGTTCCATCAGGTATTTCAATTTCATTTTTCACAGTCGATAAATTTACAAGTGGGGACCTTCACTGTCATTTCAACAGACATGTGGGGTCTTTTAAACACACATTTTCAAATTTCATGTATATTATAATATTATAGTTAAAATATTGATTATTATAATGAAATTTAGGTAATCGGAGCTTTTAAAGGCTTAACACTTAAGTTTTGAGCTAATTTCAGGTTTAGAAGTGGGGACCTAAACCGTCTTCCAACCTTATATCTATGGACATTTGTGTATAAATTATTAGATTTTGAATTAGTGTCGAAGCCTATATATGGTTCCATCAGGTATTTCAATTTCATTTTTCACACTCGAGAAATTTACAAGTGGGGACCTTCACTGTCATTTCAACAGACATGTGGGGTCTTTTAAACACACATTTTCAAATTTCATGTATATTATAATTTTATAGTTAAAATATTGATTATTATAATGAAATTTAGGTAATCGGACCTTTTAAAGGCTTAACACTTAAGTTTTGAGCTAATTTCAGGTTTAAAAGTGGGGACCTAAACAGTCTTCCAACCTTATATCTATGGACATTTGTGTATAAATTATTAGATTTTGAATTAGTGTCGAAGCCTATATATGGTTCCATCAGGTATTTCAATTTCATTTTTCACACTCGATAAATTTACAAGTGGGGACCTTCACTGTCATTTCAACAGACATGTGGGGTCTTTTAAACACACATTTTCTAATTTCATGTATATTATAATTTTATAGTTAAAATATTGATTATCAGAATGAAATTTAAGTAATCAGACCTTTTAAAGGCTTAACACTTAAGTTTTGAGATAATTTCAGGTTTACAAGTGGGGACCTAAACAGTCTTCCAACCTTATATCTGGGGACATTTGTGTATAAATTATTAGATTTTGAATTAGTGTCGAAGCCTATATATGGTTCCATCAGGTATTTCAATTTCATTTTTCACACTCGATAAATTTACAAGTGGGGACCTTCACTGTCATTTCAACAGACATGTGGGGTCTTTTAAACACACATTTTCAAATTTCATGTATATTATAATTTTATAGTTAAAATATTGATTATTATAATGAAATTTATGTAATCAGTCCTATTTTTAGCTTAACACTTAAGTTTTGAGCTAATTTCAGGTTTAGAAGTGGGGACCTAAACCGTCTTCCAACCTTATATCTGGGGACATTTGTGTATAAATTATTAGATTTTGAATTAGTGACGAAGCCTATATGGTTCCATCAGGTATTTGAATTTCATTTTTCACACTCGATAAATTTACAAGTGGGGACCTTCACTGTCATTTCAACAGACATGTGGGGTCTTTTAAACACACATTTTCAAATTTCATGTATATTATAATTTTATAGTTAAAATATTGATTATTATAATGAAATTTAGGTAATCGGACCTTTTAAAGGCTTAACACTTAAGTTTTGAGCTAATTTCAGGTTTAGAAGTGGGGACCTAAACCGTCTTCAAACCTTATATCTGGGGACATTTGTGTATAAATTATTAGATTTTGAATTAGTGTCGAAGCCTATATGGTTCCATCAGGTATTTCAATTTCATTTTTCACACTCGATAAATTTACAAGTGGGGACCTTCATTGTCATTTCATCAGACAAGTGGGTCTTTTAAACACACATTTTTGAATTTCATGTATATTATAATTTTATAGTTAAAATATTGATTATCAGAATGAAATTTAAGTAATCAGACCTTTTAAAGGCTTAACACTTAAGTTTTGAGCTAATTTCAGGTTTACAAGTGGGGACCTAAACCGTCTTCGAACCTTATATCTGGGGACATTTGTGTATAAATTATTAGGTTTTGAATTAGTGTCAAAGCCTATATGGTTCCATCAGGTATTTCAATTTCATTTTTCACAGTCGATAAATTTACAAGTGGGGACCTTCACTGTCATTTCAACAGACATGTGGGGTCTTTTAAACACACATTTTCAAATTTCATGTATATTATAATATTATAGTTAAAATATTGATTATTATAATGAAATTTAGGTAATCGGAGCTTTTAAAGGCTTAACACTTAAGTTTTGAGCTAATTTCAGGTTTAGAAGTGGGGACCTAAACCGTCTTCCAACCTTATATCTGGGGACATTTGTGTATAAATTATTAGATTTTGAATTAGTGTCGAAGCCTATATATGGTTCCATCAGGTATTTCAATTTCATTTTTCACACTCGATAAATTTACAAGTGGGGACCTTCACTGTCATTTCAACAGACATGTGGGGTCTTTTAAACACACATTTTCAAATTTCATGTATATCATAATTTTATAGTTAAAATATTGATTATTATAATGAAATTTAGGTAATCGGACCTTTTAAAGGCTTAACACTTAAGTTTTGAGCTAATTTCAGGTTTAAAAGTGGGGACCTAAACAGTCTTCCAACCTTATATCTAGGGACATTTGTGTATAAATTATTAGGTTTTGAATTAGTGTCGAAGCCTATATATGGTTCCATCAGGTATTTCAATTTCATTTTTCACACTCGATAAATTTACAAGTGGGGACCTTCACTGTCATTTCAACAGACATGTGGGGTCTTTTAAACACACATTTTCTAATTTCATGTATATTATAATTTTATAGTTAAAATATTGATTATCAGAATGAAATTTAAGTAATCAGACCTTTTAAAGGCTTAACACTTAAGTTTTGAGATAATTTCAGGTTTACAAGTGGGGACCTAAACAGTCTTCCAACCTTATATCTGGGGACATTTGTGTATAAATTATTAGATTTTGAATTAGTGTCGAAGCCTATATATGGTTCCATCAGGTATTTCAATTTCATTTTTCACACTCGATAAATTTACAAGTGGGGACCTTCACTGTCATTTCAACAGACATGTGGGGTCTTTTAAACACACATTTTCAAATTTCATGTATATTATAATTTTATAGTTAAAATATTGATTATCAGAATGAAATTTATGTAATCAGTCCTATTTTTAGCTTAACACTTAAGTTTTGAGCTAATTTCAGGTTTACAAGTGGGGACCTAAACCGTCTTCTAACCTTATATCTGGGGACATTTGTGTATAAATTATTAGGTTTTGAATTAGTGTCAAAGCCTATATGGTTCCATCAAGTATTTCAATTTCATTTTTCACACTCGATAAATTTACAAGCGGGGACCTTCACTGTCATTTCAACAGACAAGTGGGGTCTTTTAAAAACACATTTTCTAATTTCATGTATATTTTAATTTTATAGTTTAAATATTGATTATTATAATGAAATTTAGGTAATCGGACCTTTTAAAGGCTTAACACTTAAGTTTTGAGCTAATTTCAGGTTTAGAAGTGGGGACCTAAACCGTCTTCCAACCTTATATCTGGGGACATTTGTGTATAAATTATTAGATTTTGAATTAGTGTCGAAGCCTATATGGTTCCATCAGGGATTTCAATTTCATTTTTCACACTCGATAAATTTACAAGTGGGGACCTTCACTGTCATTTCAACAGACATGTGGGGTCTTTTAAACACACATTTTCAAATTTCATGTATATTATAATTTTATAGTTAAAATATTGATTATTATAATGAAATTTAGGTAATCGGACCTTTTAAAGGCTTAACACTTAAGTTTTGAGCTAATTTCAGGTTTAAAAGTGGGGACCTAAACCGTCTTCGAACCTTATATCTGGGGACATTTGTGTATAAATTATTAGGTTTTGAATTAGTGTCAAAGCCTATATGGTTCCATCAGGTATTTCAATTTCATTTTTCACACTCGATAAATTTACAAGTGGGGACCTTCACTGTCATTTCAACAGACATGTGGGGTCTTTTAAACACACATTTTCTAATTTCATGTATATTATAATTTTATAGTTAAAATATTGATTATCAGAATGAAATTTAAGTAATCAGACCTTTTAAAGGCTTAACACTTAAGTTTTGAGATAATTTCAGGTTTACAAGTGGGGACCTAAACAGTCTTCCAAACTTATATCTGGGGACATTTGTGTATAAATTATTAGATTTTGAATTAGTGTCGAAGCCTATATATGGTTCCATCAGGTATTTCAATTTCATTTTTCACACTCGATAAATTTACAAGTGGGGACCTTCACTGTCATTTCAACAGACATGTGGGGTCTTTTAAACACACATTTTCAAATTTCATGTATATTATAATTTTATAGTTAAAATATTGATTATCAGAATGAAATTTATGTAATCAGTCCTATTTTTAGCTTAACACTTAAGTTTTGAGCTAATTTCAGGTTTACAAGTGGGGACCTAAACCGTCTTCTAACCTTATATCTGGGGACATTTGTGTATAAATTATTAGGTTTTGAATTAGTGTCAAAGCCTATATGGTTCCATCAAGTATTTCAATTTCATTTTTCACACTCGATAAATTTACAAGCGGGGACCTTCACTGTCATTTCAACAGACAAGTGGGGTCTTTTAAAAACACATTTTCTAATTTCATGTATATTTTAATTTTATAGTTTAAATATTGATTATTATAATGAAATTTAGGTAATCGGACCTTTTAAAGGCTTAACACTTAAGTTTTGAGCTAATTTCAGGTTTAGAAGTGGGGACCTAAACCGTCTTCCAACCTTATATCTGGGGACATTTGTGTATAAATTATTAGATTTTGAATTAGTGTCGAAGCCTATATGGTTCCATCAGGGATTTCAATTTCATTTTTCACACTCGATAAATTTACAAGTGGGGACCTTCACTGTCATTTCAACAGACATGTGGGGTCTTTTAAACACACATTTTCAAATTTCATGTATATTATAATTTTATAGTTAAAATATTGATTATCAGAATGAAATTTAAGTAATCAGACCTTTTAAAGGCTTAACACTTAAGTTTTGAGCTAATTTCAGGTTTACAAGTGGGGACCTAAACAGTCTTCCAACCTTATATCTAGGGACATTTGTGTATAAATTATTAGATTTTGAATTAGTGTCGAAGCCTATATATGGTTCCATCAAGTATTTCAATTTCATTTTTCACACTCGATAAATTTACAAGTGGGGACCTTCACTGTCATTTCAACAGACATGTGGGGTCTTTTAAACACACATTTTCAAATTTCATGTATATTATAATTTTATAGTTAAAATATTGATTATTATAATGAAATTTAGGTAATCGGACCTTTTAAAGGCTTAACACTTAAGTTTTGAGCTAATTTCAGGTTTAAAAGTGGGGACCTAAACCGTCTTCGAACCTTATATCTGGGGACATTTGTGTATAAATTATTAGGTTTTGAATTAGTGTCAAAGCCTATATGGTTCCATCAGGTATTTCAATTTCATTTTTCACACTCGATAAATTTACAAGTGGGGACCTTCACTGTCATTTCAACAGACATGTGGGGTCTTTTAAACACACATTTTCTAATTTCATGTATATTATAATTTTATAGTTAAAATATTGATTATCAGAATGAAATTTAAGTAATCAGACCTTTTAAAGGCTTAACACTTAAGTTTTGAGATAATTTCAGGTTTACAAGTGGGGACCTAAACAGTCTTCCAACCTTATATCTGGGGACATTTGTGTATAAATTATTAGATTTTGAATTAGTGTCGAAGCCTATATATGGTTCCATCAGGTATTTCAATTTCATTTTTCACACTCGATAAATTTACAAGTGGGGACCTTCACTGTCATTTCAACAGACATGTGGGGTCTTTTAAACACACATTTTCAAATTTCATGTATATTATAATTTTATAGTTAAAATATTGATTATTATAATGAAATTTATGTAATCAGTCCTATTTTTAGCTTAACACTTAAGTTTTGAGCTAATTTCAGGTTTAGAAGTGGGGACCTAAACCGTCTTCCAACCTTATATCTGGGGACATTTGTGTATAAATTATTAGATTTTGAATTAGTGTCGAAGCCTATATGGTTCCATCAGGTATTTGAATTTCATTTTTCACACTCGATAAATTTACAAGTGGGGACCTTCACTGTCATTTCAACAGACATGTGGGGTCTTTTAAACACACATTTTCAAATTTCATGTATATTATAATTTTATAGTTAAAATATTGATTATTATAATGAAATTTAGGTAATCGGACCTTTTAAAGGCTTAACACTTAAGTTTTGAGCTAATTTCAGGTTTAGAAGTGGGGACCTAAACCGTCTTCCAACCTTATATCTGGGGACATTTGTGTATAAATTATTAGATTTTGAATTAGTGTCGAAGCCTATATGGTTCCATCAGGTATTTCAATTTCATTTTTCACACTCGATAAATTTACAAGTGGGGACCTTCATTGTCATTTCATCAGACAAGTGGGTCTTTTAAACACACATTTTTGAATTTCATGTATATTATAATTTTATAGTTAAAATATTGATTATCAGAATGAAATTTAAGTAATCAGACCTTTTAAAGGCTTAACACTTAAGTTTTGAGCTAATTTCAGGTTTACAAGTGGGGACCTAAACCGTCTTCGAACCTTATATCTGGGGACATTTGTGTATAAATTATTAGGTTTTGAATTAGTGTCAAAGCCTATATGGTTCCATCAGGTATTTCAATTTCATTTTTCACAGTCGATAAATTTACAAGTGGGGACCTTCACTGTCATTTCAACAGACATGTGGGGTCTTTTAAACACACATTTTCAAATTTCATGTATATTATAATATTATAGTTAAAATATTGATTATTATAATGAAATTTAGGTAATCGGAGCTTTTAAAGGCTTAACACTTAAGTTTTGAGCTAATTTCAGGTTTAGAAGTGGGGACCTAAACCGTCTTCCAACCTTATATCTGGTGACATTTGTGTATAAATTATTAGATTTTGAATTAGTGTCGAAGCCTATATATGGTTCCATCAGGTATTTCAATTTCATTTTTCACACTCGATAAATTTACAAGTGGGGACCTTCACTGTCATTTCAACAGACATGTGGGGTCTTTTAAACACACATTTTCAAATTTCATGTATATCATAATTTTATAGTTAAAATATTGATTATTATAATGAAATTTAGGTAATCGGACCTTTTAAAGGCTTAACACTTAAGTTTTGAGCTAATTTCAGGTTTAAAAGTGGGGACCTAAACAGTCTTCCAACCTTATATCTAGGGACATTTGTGTATAAATTATTAGGTTTTGAATTAGTGTCGAAGCCTATATATGGTTCCATCAGGTATTTCAATTTCATTTTTCACACTCGATAAATTTACAAGTGGGGACCTTCACTGTCATTTCAACAGACATGTGGGGTCTTTTAAACACACATTTTCTAATTTCATGTATATTATAATTTTATAGTTAAAATATTGATTATCAGAATGAAATTTAAGTAATCAGACCTTTTAAAGGCTTAACACTTAAGTTTTGAGATAATTTCAGGTTTACAAGTGGGGACCTAAACAGTCTTCCAACCTTATATCTGGGGACATTTGTGTATAAATTATTAGATTTTGAATTAGTGTCGAAGCCTATATATGGTTCCATCAGGTATTTCAATTTCATTTTTCACACTCGATAAATTTACAAGTGGGGACCTTCACTGTCATTTCAACAGACATGTGGGGTCTTTTAAACACACATTTTCAAATTTCATGTATATTATAATTTTATAGTTAAAATATTGATTATCAGAATGAAATTTATGTAATCAGTCCTATTTTTAGCTTAACACTTAAGTTTTGAGCTAATTTCAGGTTTACAAGTGGGGACCTAAACCGTCTTCTAACCTTATATCTGGGGACATTTGTGTATAAATTATTAGGTTTTGAATTAGTGTCAAAGCCTATATGGTTCCATCAAGTATTTCAATTTCATTTTTCACACTCGATAAATTTACAAGCGGGGACCTTCACTGTCATTTCAACAGACAAGTGGGGTCTTTTAAAAACACATTTTCTAATTTCATGTATATTTTAATTTTATAGTTTAAATATTGATTATTATAATGAAATTTAGGTAATCGGACCTTTTAAAGGCTTAACACTTAAGTTTTGAGCTAATTTCAGGTTTAGAAGTGGGGACCTAAACCGTCTTCCAACCTTATATCTGGGGACATTTGTGTATAAATTATTAGATTTTGAATTAGTGTCGAAGCCTATATGGTTCCATCAGGGATTTCAATTTCATTTTTCACACTCGATAAATTTACAAGTGGGGACCTTCACTGTCATTTCAACAGACATGTGGGGTCTTTTAAACACACATTTTCAAATTTCATGTATATTATAATTTTATAGTTAAAATATTGATTATCAGAATGAAATTTAAGTAATCAGACCTTTTAAAGGCTTAACACTTAAGTTTTGAGCTAATTTCAGGTTTACAAGTGGGGACCTAAACAGTCTTCCAACCTTATATCTAGGGACATTTGTGTATAAATTATTAGATTTTGAATTAGTGTCGAAGCCTATATATGGTTCCATCAAGTATTTCAATTTCATTTTTCACACTCGATAAATTTACAAGTGGGGACCTTCACTGTCATTTCAACAGACATGTGGGGTCTTTTAAACACACATTTTCAAATTTCATGTATATTATAATTTTATAGTTAAAATATTGATTATTATAATGAAATTTAGGTAATCGGACCTTTTAAAGGCTTAACACTTAAGTTTTGAGCTAATTTCAGGTTTAAAAGTGGGGACCTAAACCGTCTTCGAACCTTATATCTGGGGACATTTGTGTATAAATTATTAGGTTTTGAATTAGTGTCAAAGCCTATATGGTTCCATCAGGTATTTCAATTTCATTTTTCACAGTCGATAAATTTACAAGTGGGGACCTTCACTGTCATTTCAACAGACATGTGGGGTCTTTTAAACACAAATTTTCAAATTTCATGTATATTATAATATTATAGTTAAAATATTGATTATTATAATGAAATTTAGGTAATCGGAGCTTTTAAAGGCTTAACACTTAAGTTTTGAGCTAATTTCAGGTTTAGAAGTGGGGACCTAAACCGTCTTCCAACCTTATATCTGGGGACATTTGTGTATAAATTATTAGATTTTGAATTAGTGTCGAAGCCTATATATGGTTCCATCAGGTATTTCAATTTCATTTTTCACACTCGATAAATTTACAAGTGGGGACCTTCACTGTCATTTCAACAGACATGTGGGGTCTTTTAAACACACATTTTCAAATTTCATGTATATTATAATTTTATAGTTAAAATATTGATTATTATAATGAAATTTAGGTAATCGGACCTTTTAAAGGCTTAACACTTAAGTTTTGAGCTAATTTCAGGTTTAAAAGTGGGGACCTAAACAGTCTTCCAACCTTATATCTATGGACATTTGTGTATAAATTATTAGATTTTGAATTAGTGTCGAAGCCTATATATGGTTCCATCAGGTATTTCAATTTCATTTTTCACACTCGATAAATTTACAAGTGGGGACCTTCACTGTCATTTCAACAGACATGTGGGGTCTTTTAAACACACATTTTCAAATTTCATGTATATTATAATTTTATAGTTAAAATATCGATTATTATAATGAAATTTAGGTAATCGGACCTTTTAAAGGCTTAACACTTAAGTTTTGAGCTAATTTCAGGTTTAAAAGTGGGGACCTAAACCGTCTTCGAACCTTATATCTGGGGACATTTGTGTATAAATTATTAGGTTTTGAATTAGTGTCAAAGCCTATATGGTTCCATCAGGTATTTCAATTTCATTTTTCACAGTCGATAAATTTACAAGTGGGGACCTTCACTGTCATTTCAACAGACATGTGGGGTCTTTTAAACACACATTTTCAAATTTCATGTATATTATAATATTATAGTTAAAATATTGATTATTATAATGAAATTTAGGTAATCGGAGCTTTTAAAGGCTTAACACTTAAGTTTTGAGCTAATTTCAGGTTTAGAAGTGGGGACCTAAACCGTCTTCCAACCTTATATCTGGGGACATTTGTGTATAAATTATTAGATTTTGAATTAGTGTCGAAGCCTATATATGGTTCCATCAGGTATTTCAATTTCATTTTTCACACTCGATAAATTTACAAGTGGGGACCTTCACTGTCATTTCAACAGACATGTGGGGTCTTTTAAACACACATTTTCAAATTTCATGTATATTATAATTTTATAGTTAAAATATTGATTATTATAATGAAATTTATGTAATCAGTCCTATTTTTAGCTTAACACTTAAGTTTTGAGCTAATTTCAGGTTTAGAAGTGGGGACCTAAACCGTCTTCCAACCTTATATCTGGGGACATTTGTGTATAAATTATTAGATTTTGAATTAGTGTCGAAGCCTATATGGTTCCATCAGGTATTTGAATTTCATTTTTCACACTCGATAAATTTACAAGTGGGGACCTTCACTGTCATTTCAACAGACATGTGGGGTCTTTTAAACACACATTTTCAAATTTCATGTATATTATAATTTTATAGTTAAAATATTGATTATTATAATGAAATTTAGGTAATCGGACCTTTTAAAGGCTTAACACTTAAGTTTTGAGCTAATTTCAGGTTTAGAAGTGGGGACCTAAACCGTCTTCCAACCTTATATCTGGGGACATTTGTGTATAAATTATTAGATTTTGAATTAGTGTCGAAGCCTATATGGTTCCATCAGGTATTTCAATTTCATTTTTCACACTCGATAAATTTACAAGTGGGGACCTTCATTGTCATTTCATCAGACAAGTGGGTCTTTTAAACACACATTTTTGAATTTCATGTATATTATAATTTTATAGTTAAAATATTGATTATCAGAATGAAATTTAAGTAATCAGACCTTTTAAAGGCTTAACACTTAAGTTTTGAGCTAATTTCAGGTTTACAAGTGGGGACCTAAACCGTCTTCGAACCTTATATCTGGGGACATTTGTGTATAAATTATTAGGTTTTGAATTAGTGTCAAAGCCTATATGGTTCCATCAGGAATTTCAATTTCATTTTTCACAGTCGATAAATTTACAAGTGGGGACCTTCCCTGTCATTTCAACAGACATGTGGGGTCTTTTAAACACACATTTTCAAATTTCATGTATATTATAATATTATAGTTAAAATATTGATTATTATAATGAAATTTAGGTAATCGGAGCTTTTAAAGGCTTAACACTTAAGTTTTGAGCTAATTTCAGGTTTAGAAGTGGGGACCTAAACCGTCTTCCAACCTTATATCTGGGGACATTTGTGTATAAATTATTAGATTTTGAATTAGTGTCGAAGCCTATATATGGTTCCATCAGGTATTTCAATTTCATTTTTCACACTCGATAAATTTACAAGTGGGGACCTTCACTGTCATTTCAACAGACATGTGGGGTCTTTTAAACACACATTTTCAAATTTCATGTATATTATAATTTTATAGTTAAAATATTGATTATTATAATGAAATTTAGGTAATCGGACCTTTTAAAGGCTTAACACTTAAGTTTTGAGCTAATTTCAGGTTTAAAAGTGGGGACCTAAACAGTCTTCCAACCTTATATCTATGGACATTTGTGTATAAATTATTAGATTTTGAATTAGTGTCGAAGCCTATATATGGTTCCATCAGGTATTTCAATTTCATTTTTCACACTCGATAAATTTACAAGTGGGGACCTTCACTGTCATTTCAACAGACATGTGGGGTCTTTTAAACACACATTTTCAAATTTCATGTATATTATAATTTTATAGTTAAAATATCGATTATTATAATGAAATTTAGGTAATCGGACCTTTTAAAGGCTTAACACTTAAGTTTTGAGCTAATTTCAGGTTTAAAAGTGGGGACCTAAACCGTCTTCGAACCTTATATCTGGGGACATTTGTGTATAAATTATTAGGTTTTGAATTAGTGTCAAAGCCTATATGGTTCCATCAAGTATTTCAATTTCATTTTTCACACTCGATAAATTTACAAGCGGGGACCTTCACTGTCATTTCAACAGACAAGTGGGGTCTTTTAAAAACACATTTTCTAATTTCATGTATATTTTAATTTTATAGTTTAAATATTGATTATTATAATGAAATTTAGGTAATCGGACCTTTTAAAGGCTTAACACTTAAGTTTTGAGCTAATTTCAGGTTTAGAAGTGGGGACCTAAACCGTCTTCCAACCTTATATCTGGGGACATTTGTGTATAAATTATTAGATTTTGAATTAGTGTCGAAGCCTATATGGTTCCATCAGGGATTTCAATTTCATTTTTCACACTCGATAAATTTACAAGTGGGGACCTTCACTGTCATTTCAACAGACATGTGGGGTCTTTTAAACACACATTTTCAAATTTCATGTATATTATAATTTTATAGTTAAAATATTGATTATCAGAATGAAATTTAAGTAATCAGACCTTTTAAAGGCTTAACACTTAAGTTTTGAGCTAATTTCAGGTTTACAAGTGGGGACCTAAACAGTCTTCCAACCTTATATCTAGGGACATTTGTGTATAAATTATTAGATTTTGAATTAGTGTCGAAGCCTATATATGGTTCCATCAAGTATTTCAATTTCATTTTTCACACTCGATAAATTTACAAGTGGGGACCTTCACTGTCATTTCAACAGACATGTGGGGTCTTTTAAACACACATTTTCAAATTTCATGTATATTATAATTTTATAGTTAAAATATTGATTATTATAATGAAATTTAGGTAATCGGACCTTTTAAAGGCTTAACACTTAAGTTTTGAGCTAATTTCAGGTTTAAAAGTGGGGACCTAAACCGTCTTCGAACCTTATATCTGGGGACATTTGTGTATAAATTATTAGGTTTTGAATTAGTGTCAAAGCCTATATGGTTCCATCAGGTATTTCAATTTCATTTTTCACAGTCGATAAATTTACAAGTGGGGACCTTCACTGTCATTTCAACAGACATGTGGGGTCTTTTAAACACACATTTTCAAATTTCATGTATATTATAATATTATAGTTAAAATATTGATTATTATAATGAAATTTAGGTAATCGGAGCTTTTAAAGGCTTAACACTTAAGTTTTGAGCTAATTTCAGGTTTAGAAGTGGGGACCTAAACCGTCTTCCAACCTTATATCTGGGGACATTTGTGTATAAATTATTAGATTTTGAATTAGTGTCGAAGCCTATATATGGTTCCATCAGGTATTTCAATTTCATTTTTCACACTCGATAAATTTACAAGTGGGGACCTTCACTGTCATTTCAACAGACATGTGGGGTCTTTTAAACACACATTTTCAAATTTCATGTATATTATAATTTTATAGTTAAAATATTGATTATTATAATGAAATTTAGGTAATCGGACCTTTTAAAGGCTTAACACTTAAGTTTTGAGCTAATTTCAGGTTTAAAAGTGGGGACCTAAACAGTCTTCCAACCTTATATCTATGGACATTTGTGTATAAATTATTAGATTTTGAATTAGTGTCGAAGCCTATATATGGTTCCATCAGGTATTTCAATTTCATTTTTCACACTCGATAAATTTACAAGTGGGGACCTTCACTGTCATTTCAACAGACATGTGGGGTCTTTTAAACACACATTTTCAAATTTCATGTATATTATAATTTTATAGTTAAAATATCGATTATTATAATGAAATTTAGGTAATCGGACCTTTTAAAGGCTTAACACTTAAGTTTTGAGCTAATTTCAGGTTTAAAAGTGGGGACCTAAACCGTCTTCGAACCTTATATCTGGGGACATTTGTGTATAAATTATTAGGTTTTGAATTAGTGTCAAAGCCTATATGGTTCCATCAGGTATTTCAATTTCATTTTTCACAGTCGATAAATTTACAAGTGGGGACCTTCACTGTCATTTCAACAGACATGTGGGGTCTTTTAAACACACATTTTCAAATTTCATGTATATTATAATATTATAGTTAAAATATTGATTATTATAATGAAATTTAGGTAATCGGAGCTTTTAAAGGCTTAACACTTAAGTTTTGAGCTAATTTCAGGTTTAGAAGTGGGGACCTAAACCGTCTTCCAACCTTATATCTGGGGACATTTGTGTATAAATTATTAGATTTTGAATTAGTGTCGAAGCCTATATATGGTTCCATCAGGTATTTCAATTTCATTTTTCACACTCGATAAATTTACAAGTGGGGACCTTCACTGTCATTTCAACAGACATGTGGGGTCTTTTAAACACACATTTTCAAATTTCATGTATATTATAATTTTATAGTTAAAATATTGATTATTATAATGAAATTTATGTAATCAGTCCTATTTTTAGCTTAACACTTAAGTTTTGAGCTAATTTCAGGTTTAGAAGTGGGGACCTAAACCGTCTTCCAACCTTATATCTGGGGACATTTGTGTATAAATTATTAGATTTTGAATTAGTGTCGAAGCCTATATGGTTCCATCAGGTATTTGAATTTCATTTTTCACACTCGATAAATTTACAAGTGGGGACCTTCACTGTCATTTCAACAGACATGTGGGGTCTTTTAAACACACATTTTCAAATTTCATGTATATTATAATTTTATAGTTAAAATATTGATTATTATAATGAAATTTAGGTAATCGGACCTTTTAAAGGCTTAACACTTAAGTTTTGAGCTAATTTCAGGTTTAGAAGTGGGGACCTAAACCGTCTTCCAACCTTATATCTGGGGACATTTGTGTATAAATTATTAGATTTTGAATTAGTGTCGAAGCCTATATGGTTCCATCAGGTATTTCAATTTCATTTTTCACACTCGATAAATTTACAAGTGGGGACCTTCATTGTCATTTCATCAGACAAGTGGGTCTTTTAAACACACATTTTTGAATTTCATGTATATTATAATTTTATAGTTAAAATATTGATTATCAGAATGAAATTTAAGTAATCAGACCTTTTAAAGGCTTAACACTTAAGTTTTGAGCTAATTTCAGGTTTACAAGTGGGGACCTAAACCGTCTTCGAACCTTATATCTGGGGACATTTGTGTATAAATTATTAGGTTTTGAATTAGTGTCAAAGCCTATATGGTTCCATCAGGTATTTCAATTTCATTTTTCACAGTCGATAAATTTACAAGTGGGGACCTTCCCTGTCATTTCAACAGACATGTGGGGTCTTTTAAACACACATTTTCAAATTTCATGTATATTATAATATTATAGTTAAAATATTGATTATTATAATGAAATTTAGGTAATCGGAGCTTTTAAAGGCTTAACACTTAAGTTTTGAGCTAATTTCAGGTTTAGAAGTGGGGACCTAAACCGTCTTCCAACCTTATATCTGGGGACATTTGTGTATAAATTATTAGATTTTGAATTAGTGTCGAAGCCTATATATGGTTCCATCAGGTATTTCAATTTCATTTTTCACACTCGATAAATTTACAAGTGGGGACCTTCACTGTCATTTCAACAGACATGTGGGGTCTTTTAAACACACATTTTCAAATTTCATGTATATCATAATTTTATAGTTAAAATATTGATTATTATAATGAAATTTAGGTAATCGGACCTTTTAAAGGCTTAACACTTAAGTTTTGAGCTAATTTCAGGTTTAGAAGTGGGGACCTAAACCGTCTTCCAACCTTATATCTGGGGACATTTGTGTATAAATTATTAGATTTTGAATTAGTGTCGAAGCCTATATATGGTTCCATCAGGTATTTCAATTTCATTTTTCACACTCGATAAATTTACAAGTGGGGACCTTCACTGTCATTTCAACAGACATGTGGGGTCTTTTAAACACACATTTTCAAATTTCATGTATATTATAATTTTATAGTTAAAATATTGATTATCAGAATGAAATTTATGTAATCAGTCCTATTTTTAGCTTAACACTTAAGTTTTGAGCTAATTTCAGGTTTACAAGTGGGGACCTAAACCGTCTTCTAACCTTATATCTGGGGACATTTGTGTATAAATTATTAGGTTTTGAATTAGTGTCAAAGCCTATATGGTTCCATCAAGTATTTCAATTTCATTTTTCACACTCGATAAATTTACAAGCGGGGACCTTCACTGTCATTTCAACAGACAAGTGGGGTCTTTTAAAAACACATTTTCTAATTTCATGTATATTTTAATTTTATAGTTTAAATATTGATTATTATAATGAAATTTAGGTAATCGGACCTTTTAAAGGCTTAACACTTAAGTTTTGAGCTAATTTCAGGTTTAGAAGTGGGGACCTAAACCGTCTTCCAACCTTATATCTGGGGACATTTGTGTATAAATTATTAGATTTTGAATTAGTGTCGAAGCCTATATGGTTCCATCAGGTATTTCAATTTCATTTTTCACACTCGATAAATTTACAAGTGGGGACCTTCACTGTCATTTCAACAGACATGTGGGGTCTTTTAAACACACATTTTCAAATTTCATGTATATTATAATTTTATAGTTAAAATATTGATTATCAGAATGAAATTTAAGTAATCAGACCTTTTAAAGGCTTAACACTTAAGTTTTGAGCTAATTTCAGGTTTACAAGTGGGGACCTAAACAGTCTTCCAACCTTATATCTAGGGACATTTGTGTATAAATTATTAGATTTTGAATTAGTGTCGAAGCCTATATATGGTTCCATCAGGTATTTCAATTTCATTTTTCACAGTCGATAAATTTACAAGTGGGGACCTTCACTGTCATTTCAACAGACATGTGGGGTCCTTTAAACACACATTTTCAAATTTCATGTATATTATAATATTATAGTTAAAATATTGATTATTATAATGAAATTTAGGTAATCGGAGCTTTTAAAGGCTTAACACTTAAGTTTTGAGCTAATTTCAGGTTTAGAAGTGGGGACCTAAACCGTCTTCCAACCTTATATCTGGGGACATTTGTGTATAAATTATTAGATTTTGAATTAGTGTCGAAGCCTATATATGGTTCCATCAGGTATTTCAATTTCATTTTTCACACTCGATAAATTTACAAGTGGGGACCTTCACTGTCATTTCAACAGACATGTGGGGTCTTTTAAACACACATTTTCAAATTTCATGTAAATTATAATTTTATAGTTAAAATATTGATTATTATAATGAAATTTAGGTAATCGGACCTTTTAAAGGCTTAACACTTAAGTTTTGAGCTAATTTCAGGTTTAAAAGTGGGGACCTAAACAGTCTTCCAACCTTATATCTATGGACATTTGTGTATAAATTATTAGATTTTGAATTAGTGTCGAAGCCTATATATGGTTCCATCAGGTATTTCAATTTCATTTTTCACACTCGATAAATTTACAAGTGGGGACCTTCACTGTCATTTCAACAGACATGTGGGGTCTTTTAAACACACATTTTCAAATTTCATGTATATTATAATTTTATAGTTAAAATATCGATTATTATAATGAAATTTAGGTAATCGGACCTTTTAAAGGCTTAACACTTAAGTTTTGAGCTAATTTCAGGTTTAAAAGTGGGGACCTAAACCGTCTTCGAACCTTATATCTGGGGACATTTGTGTATAAATTATTAGGTTTTGAATTAGTGTCAAAGCCTATATGGTTCCATCAGGTATTTCAATTTCATTTTTCACAGTCGATAAATTTACAAGTGGGGACCTTCACTGTCATTTCAACAGACATGTGGGGTCTTTTAAACACACATTTTCAAATTTCATGTATATTATAATATTATAGTTAAAATATTGATTATTATAATGAAATTTAGGTAATCGGAGCTTTTAAAGGCTTAACACTTAAGTTTTGAGCTAATTTCAGGTTTAGAAGTGGGGACCTAAACCGTCTTCCAACCTTATATCTGGGGACATTTGTGTATAAGTTATTAGATTTTGAATTAGTGTCGAAGCCTATATATGGTTCCATCAGGTATTTCAATTTCATTTTTCACACTCGATAAATTTACAAGTGGGGACCTTCACTGTCATTTCAACAGACATGTGGGGTCTTTTAAACACACATTTTCAAATTTCATGTATATTATAATTTTATAGTTAAAATATTGATTATTATAATGAAATTTAGGTAATCGGACCTTTTAAAGGCTTAACACTTAAGTTTTGAGCTAATTTCAGGTTTAAAAGTGGGGACCTAAACAGTCTTCCAACCTTATATCTATGGACATTTGTGTATAAATTATTAGATTTTGAATTAGTGTCGAAGCCTATATATGGTTCCATCAGGTATTTCAATTTCATTTTTCACACTCGATAAATTTACAAGTGGGGACCTTCACTGTCATTTCAACAGACATGTGGGGTCTTTTAAACACACATTTTCTAATTTCATGTATATTATAATTTTATAGTTAAAATATTGATTATCAGAATGAAATTTAAGTAATCAGACCTTTTAAAGGCTTAACACTTAAGTTTTGAGATAATTTCAGGTTTACAAGTGGGGACCTAAACAGTCTTCCAACCTTATATCTGGGGACATTTGTGTATAAATTATTAGATTTTGAATTAGTGTCGAAGCCTATATATGGTTCCATCAGGTATTTCAATTTCATTTTTCACACTCGATAAATTTACAAGTGGGGACCTTCACTGTCATTTCAACAGACATGTGGGGTCTTTTAAACACACATTTTCAAATTTCATGTATATTATAATTTTATAGTTAAAATATTGATTATTATAATGAAATTTATGTAATCAGTCCTATTTTTAGCTTAACACTTAAGTTTTGAGCTAATTTCAGGTTTAGAAGTGGGGACCTAAACCGTCTTCCAACCTTATATCTGGGGACATTTGTGTATAAATTATTAGATTTTGAATTAGTGTCGAAGCCTATATGGTTCCATCAGGTATTTGAATTTCATTTTTCACACTCGATAAATTTACAAGTGGGGACCTTCACTGTCATTTCAACAGACATGTGGGGTCTTTTAAACACACATTTTCAAATTTCATGTATATTATAATTTTATAGTTAAAATATTGATTATTATAATGAAATTTAGGTAATCGGACCTTTTAAAGGCTTAACACTTAAGTTTTGAGCTAATTTCAGGTTTAAAAGTGGGGACCTAAACCGTCTTCGAACCTTATATCTGGGGACATTTGTGTATAAATTATTAGATTTTGAATTAGTGTCGAAGCCTATATGGTTCCATCAGGTATTTGAATTTCATTTTTCACACTCGATAAATTTACAAGTGGGGACCTTCACTGTCATTTCAACAGACATGTGGGGTCTTTTAAACACACATTTTCAAATTTCATGTATATTATAATTTTATAGTTAAAATATTGATTATTATAATGAAATTTAGGTAATCGGACCTTTTAAAGGCTTAACACTTAAGTTTTGAGCTAATTTCAGGTTTAAAAGTGGGGACCTAAACCGTCTTCCAACCTTATATCTGGGGACATTTGTGTATAAATTATTATATTTTGAATTAGTGTCGAAGCCTATATGGTTCCATCAGGTATTTGAATTTCATTTTTCACACTCGATAAATTTACAAGTGGGGACCTTCACTGTCATTTCAACAGACATGTGGGGTCTTTTAAACACACATTTTCAAATTTCATGTATATTATAATTTTATAGTTAAAATATTGATTATTATAATGAAATTTAGGTAATCGGACCTTTTAAAGGCTTAACACTTAAGTTTTGAGCTAATTTCAGGTTTAAAAGTGGGGACCTAAACCGTCTTCGAACCTTATATCTGGGGACATTTGTGTATAAATTATTAGGTTTTGAATTAGTGTCAAAGCCTATATGGTTCCATCAGGTATTTCAATTTCATTTTTCACAGTCGATAAATTTACAAGTGGGGACCTTCACTGTCGTTTCAACAGACATGTGGGGTCTTTTAAACACACATTTTCAAATTTCATGTATATTATAATTTTATAGTTAAAATATTGATTATTATAATGAAATTTATGTAATCAGTCCTATTTTTAGCTTAACACTTAAGTTTTGAGCTAATTTCAGGTTTAGAAGTGGGGACCTAAACCGTCTTCCAACCTTATATCTGGGGACATTTGTGTATAAATTATTAGATTTTGAATTAGTGTCGAAGCCTATATGGTTCCATCAGGTATTTGAATTTCATTTTTCACACTCGATAAATTTACAAGTGGGGACCTTCACTGTCATTTCAACAGACATGTGGGGTCTTTTAAACACACATTTTCAAATTTCATGTATATTATAATTTTATAGTTAAAATATTGATTATTATAATGAAATTTAGGTAATCGGACCTTTTAAAGGCTTAACACTTAAGTTTTGAGCTAATTTCAGGTTTAAAAGTGGGGACCTAAACCGTCTTCCAACCTTATATCTGAGGACATTTGTGTATAAATTATTATATTTTGAATTAGTGTCGAAGCCTATATGGTTCCATCAGGTATTTGAATTTCATTTTTCACACTCGATAAATTTACAAGCGGGGACCTTCACTGTCATTTCAACAGAGAAGTGGGGTCTTTTAAACACACATTTTCTAATTTCATGTATATTTTAATTTTATAATTTAAATATTGATTATTATAATGAAATTTAGGTAATCGGACCTTTTAAAGGCTTAACACTTAAGTTTTGAGCTAATTTCAGGTTTACAAGTGGGGACCTAAACCGTCTTCCTACCTTATATCTGGGGACATTTGTGTATAAATTATTAGATTTTGAGTTAGTGTCAAAGCCTATATGGTTCCATCAGGTATTTCAATTTCATTTTTCACACTCGATAAATTTACAAGTGGGGACCTTCACTGTCATTTCAACAGACATGTGGGGTCTTTTAAACACACATTTTCAAATTTCATGTATATTATAATTTTATAGTTAAAATATTGATTATTATAATGAAATTTAGGTAATCGGACCTTTTAAAGGCTTAACACTTAAGTTTTGAGCTAATTTCAGGTTTAAAAGTGGGGACCTAAACCGTCTTCGAACCTTATATCTGGGGACATTTGTGTATA
This sequence comes from Phalangium opilio, assembly GCF_054372755.1. Classification (NCBI taxonomy): domain Eukaryota; kingdom Metazoa; phylum Arthropoda; class Arachnida; order Opiliones; family Phalangiidae; genus Phalangium; species Phalangium opilio. Next base: position 6,951,767 of record NW_028324167.1, read on the forward strand.
AATTATTAGGTTTTGAATTAGTGTCAAAGCCTATATGGTTCCATCAGGTATTTCAATTTCATTTTTCACAGTCGATAAATTTACAAGTGGGGACCTTCACTGTCATTTCAACAGACATGTGGGGTCTTTTAAACACACATTTTCTAATTTCATGTATATTATAATTTTATAGTTAAAATATTGATTATCAGAATGAAATTTAAGTAATCAGACCTTTTAAAGGCTTAACACTTAAGTTTTGAGATAATTTCAGGTTTACAAGTGGGGACCTAAACAGTCTTCCAACCTTATATCTGGGGACATTTGTGTATAAATTATTAGATTTTGAATTAGTGTCGAAGCCTATATATGGTTCCATCAGGTATTTCAATTTCATTTTTCACACTCGATAAATTTACAAGTGGGGACCTTCACTGTCATTTCAACAGACATGTGGGGTCTTTTAAACACACATTTTCAAATTTCATGTATATTATAATTTTATAGTTAAAATATTGATTATTATAATGAAATTTATGTAATCAGTCCTATTTTTAGCTTAACACTTAAGTTTTGAGCTAATTTCAGGTTTAGAAGTGGGGACCTAAACCGTCTTCCAACCTTATATCTGGGGACATTTGTGTATAAATTATTAGATTTTGAATTAGTGTCGAAGCCTATATGGTTCCATCAGGTATTTGAATTTCATTTTTCACACTCGATAAATTTACAAGTGGGGACCTTCACTGTCATTTCAACAGACATGTGGGGTCTTTTAAACACACATTTTCAAATTTCATGTATATTATAATTTTATAGTTAAAATATTGATTATTATAATGAAATTTAGGTAATCGGACCTTTTAAAGGCTTAACACTTAAGTTTTGAGCTAATTTCAGGTTTAAAAGTGGGGACCTAAACCGTCTTCGAACCTTATATCTGGGGACATTTGTGTATAAATTATTAGATTTTGAATTAGTGTCGAAGCCTATATGGTTCCATCAGGTATTTGAATTTCATTTTTCACACTCGATAAATTTACAAGTGGGGACCTTCACTGTCATTTCAACAGACATGTGGGGTCTTTTAAACACACATTTTCAAATTTCATGTATATTATAATTTTATAGTTAAAATATTGATTATTATAATGAAATTTAGGTAATCGGACCTTTTAAAGGCTTAACACTTAAGTTTTGAGCTAATTTCAGGTTTAAAAGTGGGGACCTAAACCGTCTTCCAACCTTATATCTGGGGACATTTGTGTATAAATTATTATATTTTGAATTAGTGTCGAAGCCTATATGGTTCCATCAGGTATTTGAATTTCATTTTTCACACTCGATAAATTTACAAGTGGGGACCTTCACTGTCATTTCAACAGACATGTGGGGTCTTTTAAACACACATTTTCAAATTTCATGTATATTATAATTTTATAGTTAAAATATTGATTATTATAATGAAATTTAGGTAATCGGACCTTTTAAAGGCTTAACACTTAAGTTTTGAGCTAATTTCAGGTTTAAAAGTGGGGACCTAAACCGTCTTCGAACCTTATATCTGGGGACATTTGTGTATAAATTATTAGGTTTTGAATTAGTGTCAAAGCCTATATGGTTCCATCAGGTATTTCAATTTCATTTTTCACAGTCGATAAATTTACAAGTGGGGACCTTCACTGTCGTTTCAACAGACATGTGGGGTCTTTTAAACACACATTTTCAAATTTCATGTATATTATAATTTTATAGTTAAAATATTGATTATTATAATGAAATTTATGTAATCAGTCCTATTTTTAGCTTAACACTTAAGTTTTGAGCTAATTTCAGGTTTAGAAGTGGGGACCTAAACCGTCTTCCAACCTTATATCTGGGGACATTTGTGTATAAATTATTAGATTTTGAATTAGTGTCGAAGCCTATATGGTTCCATCAGGTATTTGAATTTCATTTTTCACACTCGATAAATTTACAAGTGGGGACCTTCACTGTCATTTCAACAGACATGTGGGGTCTTTTAAACACACATTTTCAAATTTCATGTATATTATAATTTTATAGTTAAAATATTGATTATTATAATGAAATTTAGGTAATCGGACCTTTTAAAGGCTTAACACTTAAGTTTTGAGCTAATTTCAGGTTTAAAAGTGGGGACCTAAACCGTCTTCCAACCTTATATCTGAGGACATTTGTGTATAAATTATTATATTTTGAATTAGTGTCGAAGCCTATATGGTTCCATCAGGTATTTGAATTTCATTTTTCACACTCGATAAATTTACAAGTGGGGACCTTCACTGTCATTTCAACAGACATGTGGGGTCTTTTAAACACACATTTTCAAATTTCATGTATATTATAATTTTATAGTTAAAATATTGATTATTATAATGAAATTTAGGTAATCGGACCTTTTAAAGGCTTAACACTTAAGTTTTGAGCTAATTTCAGGTTTAAAAGTGGGGACCTAAACCGTCTTCGAACCTTATATCTGGGGACATTTGTGTATAAATTATTAGGTTTTGAATTAGTGTCAAAGCCTATATGGTTCCATCAGGTATTTCAATTTCATTTTTCACAGTCGATAAATTTACAAGTGGGGACCTTCACTGTCATTTCAACAGACATGTGGGGTCTTTTAAACACACATTTTCAAATTTCATGTATATTATAATTTTATAGTTAAAATATTGATTATTATAATGAAATTTATGTAATCAGTCCTATTTTTAGCTTAACACTTAAGTTTTGAGCTAATTTCAGGTTTAGAAGTGGGGACCTAAACCGTCTTCCAACCTTATATCTGGGGACATTTGTGTATAAATTATTAGATTTTGAATTAGTGTCGAAGCCTATATGGTTCCATCAGGTATTTGAATTTCATTTTTCACACTCGATAAATTTACAAGTGGGGACCTTCACTGTCATTTCAACAGACATGTGGGGTCTTTTAAACACACGTTTTCAAATTTCATGTATATTATAATTTTATAGTTAAAATATTGATTATTATAATGAAATTTAGGTAATCGGACCTTTTAAAGGCTTAACACTTAAGTTTTGAGCTAATTTCAGGTTTAAAAGTGGGGACCTAAACCGTCTTCCAACCTTATATCTGGGGACATTTGTGTATAAATTATTATATTTTGAATTAGTGTCGAAGCCTATATGGTTCCATCAGGTATTTGAATTTCATTTTTCACACTCGATAAATTTACAAGTGGGGACCTTCACTGTCATTTCAACAGACATGTGGGGTCTTTTAAACACACATTTTCAAATTTCATGTATATTATAATTTTATAGTTAAAATATTGATTATTATAATGAAATTTAGGTAATCGGACCTTTTAAAGGCTTAACACTTAAGTTTTGAGCTAATTTCAGGTTTAAAAGTGGGGACCTAAACCGTCTTCGAACCTTATATCTGGGGACATTTGTGTATAAATTATTAGGTTTTGAATTAGTGTCAAAGCCTATATGGTTCCATCAGGTATTTCAATTTCATTTTTCACAGTCGATAAATTTACAAGTGGGGACCTTCACTGTCATTTCAACAGACATGTGGGGTCTTTTAAACACACATTTTCAAATTTCATGTATATTATAATTTTATAGTTAAAATATTGATTATTATAATGAAATTTATGTAATCAGTCCTATTTTTAGCTTAACACTTAAGTTTTGAGCTAATTTCAGGTTTAGAAGTGGGGACCTAAACCGTCTTCCAACCTTATATCTGGGGACATTTGTGTATAAATTATTAGATTTTGAATTAGTGTCGAAGCCTATATGGTTCCATCAGGTATTTGAATTTCATTTTTCACACTCGATAAATTTACAAGTGGGGACCTTCACTGTCATTTCAACAGACATGTGGGGTCTTTTAAACACACATTTTCAAATTTCATGTATATTATAATTTTATAGTTAAAATATTGATTATTATAATGAAATTTAGGTAATCGGACCTTTTAAAGGCTTAACACTTAAGTTTTGAGCTAATTTCAGGTTTAAAAGTGGGGACCTAAACCGTCTTCGAACCTTATATCTGGGGACATTTGTGTATAAATTATTAGATTTTGAATTAGTGTCGAAGCCTATATGGTTCCATCAGGTATTTGAATTTCATTTTTCACACTCGATAAATTTACAAGTGGGGACCTTCACTGTCATTTCAACAGACATGTGGGGTCTTTTAAACACACATTTTCAAATTTCATGTATATTATAATTTTATAGTTAAAATATTGATTATTATAATGAAATTTAGGTAATCGGACCTTTTAAAGGCTTAACACTTAAGTTTTGAGCTAATTTCAGGTTTAAAAGTGGGGACCTAAACCGTCTTCCAACCTTATATCTGAGGACATTTGTGTATAAATTATTATATTTTGAATTAGTGTCGAAGCCTATATGGTTCCATCAGGTATTTGAATTTCATTTTTCACACTCGATAAATTTACAAGTGGGGACCTTCACTGTCATTTCAACAGACATGTGGGGTCTTTTAAACACACATTTTCAAATTTCATGTATATTATAATTTTATAGTTAAAATATTGATTATTATAATGAAATTTAGGTAATCGGACCTTTTAAAGGCTTAACACTTAAGTTTTGAGCTAATTTCAGGTTTAAAAGTGGGGACCTAAACCGTCTTCGAACCTTATATCTGGGGACATTTGTGTATAAATTATTAGGTTTTGAATTAGTGTCAAAGCCTATATGGTTCCATCAGGTATTTCAATTTCATTTTTCACAGTCGATAAATTTACAAGTGGGGACCTTCACTGTCATTTCAACAGACATGTGGGGTCTTTTAAACACACATTTTCAAATTTCATGTATATTATAATTTTATAGTTAAAATATTGAATATTATAATGAAATTTATGTAATCAGTCCTATTTTTAGCTTAACACTTAAGTTTTGAGCTAATTTCAGGTTTAGAAGTGGGGACCTAAACCGTCTTCCAACCTTATATCTGGGGACATTTGTGTATAAATTATTAGATTTTGAATTAGTGTCGAAGCCTATATGGTTCCATCAGGTATTTGAATTTCATTTTTCACACTCGATAAATTTACAAGTGGGGACCTTCACTGTCATTTCAACAGACATGTGGGGTCTTTTAAACACACGTTTTCAAATTTCATGTATATTATAATTTTATAGTTAAAATATTGATTATTATAATGAAATTTAGGTAATCGGACCTTTTAAAGGCTTAACACTTAAGTTTTGAGCTAATTTCAGGTTTAAAAGTGGGGACCTAAACCGTCTTCGAACCTTATATCTGGGGACATTTGTGTATAAATTATTAGATTTTGAATTAGTGTCGAAGCCTTTATGGTTCCATCAGGTATTTGAATTTCATTTTTCACACTCGATAAATTTACAAGTGGGGACCTTCACTGTCATTTCAACAGACATGTGGGGTCTTTTAAACACACATTTTCAAATTTCATGTATATTATAATTTTATAGTTAAAATATTGATTATTATAATGAAATTTAGGTAATCGGACCTTTTAAAGGCTTAACACTTAAGTTTTGAGCTAATTTCAGGTTTAGAAGTGGGGACCTAAACCGTCTTCCAACCTTATATCTGGGGACATTTGTGTATAAATTATTAGATTTTGAATTAGTGTCGAAGCCTATATGGTTCCATCAGGTATTTGAATTTCATTTTTCACACTCGATAAATTTACAAGTGGGGACCTTCACTGTCATTTCAACAGACATGTGGGGTCTTTTAAACACACATTTTCAAATTTCATGTATATTATAATTTTATAGTTAAAATATTGATTATTATAATGAAATTTAGGTAATCGGACCTTTTAAAGGCTTAACACTTAAGTTTTGAGCTAATTTCAGGTTTAAAAGTGGGGACCTAAACCGTCTTCCAACCTTATATCTGGGGACATTTGTGTATAAATTATTATATTTTGAATTAGTGTCGAAGCCTATATGGTTCCATCAGGTATTTGAATTTCATTTTTCACACTCGATAAATTTACAAGTGGGGACCTTCACTGTCATTTCAACAGACATGTGGGGTCTTTTAAACACACATTTTCAAATTTCATGTATATTATAATTTTATAGTTAAAATATTGATTATTATAATGAAATTTAGGTAATCGGACCTTTTAAAGGCTTAACACTTAAGTTTTGAGCTAATTTCAGGTTTAAAAGTGGGGACCTAAACCGTCTTCGAACCTTATATCTGGGGACATTTGTGTATAAATTATTAGGTTTTGAATTAGTGTCAAAGCCTATATGGTTCCATCAGGTATTTCAATTTCATTTTTCACAGTCGACAAATTTACAAGTGGGGACCTTCACTGTCGTTTCAACAGACATGTGGGGTCTTTTAAACACACATTTTCAAATTTCATGTATATTATAATTTTATAGTTAAAATATTGATTATTATAATGAAATTTATGTAATCAGTCCTATTTTTAGCTTAACACTTAAGTTTTGAGCTAATTTCAGGTTTAGAAGTGGGGACCTAAACCGTCTTCCAACCTTATATCTGGGGACATTTGTGTATAAATTATTAGATTTTGAATTAGTGTCGAAGCCTATATGGTTCCATCAGGTATTTGAATTTCATTTTTCACACTCGATAAATTTACAAGTGGGGACCTTCACTGTCATTTCAACAGACATGTGGGGTCTTTTAAACACACATTTTCAAATTTCATGTATATTATAATTTTATAGTTAAAATATTGATTATTATAATGAAATTTAGGTAATCGGACCTTTTAAAGGCTTAACACTTAAGTTTTGAGCTAATTTCAGGTTTAAAAGTGGGGACCTAAACCGTCTTCGAACCTTATATCTGGGGACATTTGTGTATAAATTATTAGATTTTGAATTAGTGTCGAAGCCTATATGGTTCCATCAGGTATTTGAATTTCATTTTTCACACTCGATAAATTTACAAGTGGGGACCTTCACTGTCATTTCAACAGACATGTGGGGTCTTTTAAACACACATTTTCAAATTTCATGTATATTATAATTTTATAGTTAAAATATTGATTATTATAATGAAATTTAGGTAATCGGACCTTTTAAAGGCTTAACACTTAAGTTTTGAGCTAATTTCAGGTTTAAAAGTGGGGACCTAAACCGTCTTCCAACCTTATATCTGAGGACATTTGTGTATAAATTATTATATTTTGAATTAGTGTCGAAGCCTATATGGTTCCATCAGGTATTTGAATTTCATTTTTCACACTCGATAAATTTACAAGTGGGGACCTTCACTGTCATTTCAACAGACATGTGGGGTCTTTTAAACACACATTTTCAAATTTCATGTATATTATAATTTTATAGTTAAAATATTGATTATTATAATGAAATTTAGGTAATCGGACCTTTTAAAGGCTTAACACTTAAGTTTTGAGCTAATTTCAGGTTTAAAAGTGGGGACCTAAACCGTCTTCGAACCTTATATCTGGGGACATTTGTGTATAAATTATTAGGTTTTGAATTAGTGTCAAAGCCTATATGGTTCCATCAGGTATTTCAATTTCATTTTTCACAGTCGATAAATTTACAAGTGGGGACCTTCACTGTCATTTCAACAGACATGTGGGGTCTTTTAAACACACATTTTCAAATTTCATGTATATTATAATTTTATAGTTAAAATATTGATTATTATAATGAAATTTATGTAATCAGTCCTATTTTTAGCTTAACACTTAAGTTTTGAGCTAATTTCAGGTTTAGAAGTGGGGACCTAAACCGTCTTCCAACCTTATATCTGGGGACATTTGTGTATAAATTATTAGATTTTGAATTAGTGTCGAAGCCTATATGGTTCCATCAGGTATTTGAATTTCATTTTTCACACTCGATAAATTTACAAGTGGGGACCTTCACTGTCATTTCAACAGACATGTGGGGTCTTTTAAACACACGTTTTCAAATTTCATGTATATTATAATTTTATAGTTAAAATATTGATTATTATAATGAAATTTAGGTAATCGGACCTTTTAAAGGCTTAACACTTAAGTTTTGAGCTAATTTCAGGTTTAAAAGTGGGGACCTAAACCGTCTTCCAACCTTATATCTGGGGACATTTGTGTATAAATTATTATATTTTGAATTAGTGTCGAAGCCTATATGGTTCCATCAGGTATTTGAATTTCATTTTTCACACTCGATAAATTTACAAGTGGGGACCTTCACTGTCATTTCAACAGACATGTGGGGTCTTTTAAACACACATTTTCAAATTTCATGTATATTATAATTTTATAGTTAAAATATTGATTATTATAATGAAATTTAGGTAATCGGACCTTTTAAAGGCTTAACACTTAAGTTTTGAGCTAATTTCAGGTTTAAAAGTGGGGACCTAAACCGTCTTCGAACCTTATATCTGGGGACATTTGTGTATAAATTATTAGGTTTTGAATTAGTGTCAAAGCCTATATGGTTCCATCAGGTATTTCAATTTCATTTTTCACAGTCGATAAATTTACAAGTGGGGACCTTCACTGTCATTTCAACAGACATGTGGGGTCTTTTAAACACACATTTTCAAATTTCATGTATATTATAATTTTATAGTTAAAATATTGATTATTATAATGAAATTTATGTAATCAGTCCTATTTTTAGCTTAACACTTAAGTTTTGAGCTAATTTCAGGTTTAGAAGTGGGGACCTAAACCGTCTTCCAACCTTATATCTGGGGACATTTGTGTATAAATTATTAGATTTTGAATTAGTGTCGAAGCCTATATGGTTCCATCAGGTATTTGAATTTCATTTTTCACACTCGATAAATTTACAAGTGGGGACCTTCACTGTCATTTCAACAGACATGTGGGGTCTTTTAAACACACATTTTCAAATTTCATGTATATTATAATTTTATAGTTAAAATATTGATTATTATAATGAAATTTAGGTAATCGGACCTTTTAAAGGCTTAACACTTAAGTTTTGAGCTAATTTCAGGTTTAAAAGTGGGGACCTAAACCGTCTTCGAACCTTATATCTGGGGACATTTGTGTATAAATTATTAGATTTTGAATTAGTGTCGAAGCCTATATGGTTCCATCAGGTATTTGAATTTCATTTTTCACACTCGATAAATTTACAAGTGGGGACCTTCACTGTCATTTCAACAGACATGTGGGGTCTTTTAAACACACATTTTCAAATTTCATGTATATTATAATTTTATAGTTAAAATATTGATTATTATAATGAAATTTAGGTAATCGGACCTTTTAAAGGCTTAACACTTAAGTTTTGAGCTAATTTCAGGTTTAAAAGTGGGGACCTAAACCGTCTTCCAACCTTATATCTGAGGACATTTGTGTATAAATTATTATATTTTGAATTAGTGTCGAAGCCTATATGGTTCCATCAGGTATTTGAATTTCATTTTTCACACTCGATAAATTTACAAGTGGGGACCTTCACTGTCATTTCAACAGACATGTGGGGTCTTTTAAACACACATTTTCAAATTTCATGTATATTATAATTTTATAGTTAAAATATTGATTATTATAATGAAATTTAGGTAATCGGACCTTTTAAAGGCTTAACACTTAAGTTTTGAGCTAATTTCAGGTTTAAAAGTGGGGACCTAAACCGTCTTCGAACCTTATATCTGGGGACATTTGTGTATAAATTATTAGGTTTTGAATTAGTGTCAAAGCCTATATGGTTCCATCAGGTATTTCAATTTCATTTTTCACAGTCGATAAATTTACAAGTGGGGACCTTCACTGTCATTTCAACAGACATGTGGGGTCTTTTAAACACACATTTTCAAATTTCATGTATATTATAATTTTATAGTTAAAATATTGATTATTATAATGAAATTTATGTAATCAGTCCTATTTTTAGCTTAACACTTAAGTTTTGAGCTAATTTCAGGTTTAGAAGTGGGGACCTAAACCGTCTTCCAACCTTATATCTGGGGACATTTGTGTATAAATTATTAGATTTTGAATTAGTGTCGAAGCCTATATGGTTCCATCAGGTATTTGAATTTCATTTTTCACACTCGATAAATTTACAAGTGGGGACCTTCACTGTCATTTCAACAGACATGTGGGGTCTTTTAAACACACGTTTTCAAATTTCATGTATATTATAATTTTATAGTTAAAATATTGATTATTATAATGAAATTTAGGTAATCGGACCTTTTAAAGGCTTAACACTTAAGTTTTGAGCTAATTTCAGGTTTAAAAGTGGGGACCTAAACCGTCTTCGAACCTTATATCTGGGGACATTTGTGTATAAATTATTAGATTTTGAATTAGTGTCGAAGCCTTTATGGTTCCATCAGGTATTTGAATTTCATTTTTCACACTCGATAAATTTACAAGTGGGGACCTTCACTGTCATTTCAACAGACATGTGGGGTCTTTTAAACACACATTTTCAAATTTCATGTATATTATAATTTTATAGTTAAAATATTGATTATTATAATGAAATTTAGGTAATCGGACCTTTTAAAGGCTTAACACTTAAGTTTTGAGCTAATTTCAGGTTTACAAGTGGGGACCTAAACCGTCTTCTAACCTTATATCTGGGGACATTTGTGTATAAATTATTAGGTTTTGAATTAGTGTCAAAGCCTATATGGTTCCATCAAGTATTTCAATTTCATTTTTCACACTCGATAAATTTACAAGTGGGGACCTTCACTGTCATTTCAACAGACAAGTTGGGTCTTTTAAACACACATTTTCTAATTTCATGTATATTTTAATTTTATAGTTTAAATATTGATTATTATAATGAAATTTAGGTAATCGGACCTTTTAAAGGCTTAACACTTAAGTTTTGAGCTAATTTCAGGTTTAGAAGTGGGGACCTAAACCGTCTTCCAACCTTATATCTGGGGACGTTTGTGTATAAATTATTAGATTTTGAATTAGTGTCGAAGCCTATATGGTTCCATCAGGTATTTGAATTTCATTTTTCACACTCGATAAATTTACAAGTGGGGACCTTCACTGTCATTTCAACAGACATGTTGGGTTTTTTAAACACACATTTTCAAATTTCATGTATATTATAATTTTATAGTTAAAATATTGATTATCAGAATGAAATTTAAGTAATCAGTCCTATTTTTAGCTTAACACTTAAGTTTTGAGCTAATTTCAGGTTTACAAGTGGGGACCTAAACCGTCTTCCAACCTTATATCTCGGGACATTTGTGTATAAATTATTAGATTTTGAGTTAGTGTCAAAGCCTATATTTTCCATCAGGTATTTCAATTTCATTTTTCACACTCGATAAATTTACAAGCGGGGACCTTCACTGTCATTTCAACAGAGAAGTGGGGTCTTTTAAACACACATTTTCAAATTTCATGTATATTATAATTTTATAGTTAAAATATTGATTATTATAATGAAATTTATGTAATCAGTCCTATTTTTAGCTTAACACTTAAGTTTTGAGCTAATTTCAGGTTTAGAAGTGGGGACCTAAACCGTCTTCCAACCTTATATCTGGGGACATTTGTGTATAAATTATTAGATTTTGAATTAGTGTCGAAGCCTATATGGTTCCATCAGGTATTTGAATTTCATTTTTCACACTCGATAAATTTACAAGTGGGGACCTTCACTGTCATTTCAACAGACATGTGGGGTCTTTTAAACACACATTTTCAAATTTCATGTATATTATAATTTTATAGTTAAAATATTGATTATTATAATGAAATTTAGGTAATCGGACCTTTTAAAGGCTTAACACTTAAGTTTTGAGCTAATTTCAGGTTTAAAAGTGGGGACCTAAACCGTCTTCGAACCTTATATCTGGGGACATTTGTGTATAAATTATTAGATTTTGAATTAGTGTCGAAGCCTATATGGTTCCATCAGGTATTTGAATTTCATTTTTCACACTCGATAAATTTACAAGTGGGGACCTTCACTGTCATTTCAACAGACATGTGGGGTCTTTTAAACACACATTTTCAAATTTCATGTATATTATAATTTTATAGTTAAAATATTGATTATTATAATGAAATTTAGGTAATCGGACCTTTTAAAGGCTTAACACTTAAGTTTTGAGCTAATTTCAGGTTTAAAAGTGGGGACCTAAACCGTCTTCCAACCTTATATCTGAGGACATTTGTGTATAAATTATTATATTTTGAATTAGTGTCGAAGCCTATATGGTTCCATCAGGTATTTGAATTTCATTTTTCACACTCGATAAATTTACAAGTGGGGACCTTCACTGTCATTTCAACAGACATGTGGGGTCTTTTAAACACACATTTTCAAATTTCATGTATATTATAATTTTATAGTTAAAATATTGATTATTATAATGAAATTTAGGTAATCGGACCTTTTAAAGGCTTAACACTTAAGTTTTGAGCTAATTTCAGGTTTAAAAGTGGGGACCTAAACCGTCTTCGAACCTTATATCTGGGGACATTTGTGTATAAATTATTAGGTTTTGAATTAGTGTCAAAGCCTATATGGTTCCATCAGGTATTTCAATTTCATTTTTCACAGTCGATAAATTTACAAGTGGGGACCTTCACTGTCATTTCAACAGACATGTGGGGTCTTTTAAACACACATTTTCAAATTTCATGTATATTATAATTTTATAGTTAAAATATTGATTATTATAATGAAATTTATGTAATCAGTCCTATTTTTAGCTTAACACTTAAGTTTTGAGCTAATTTCAGGTTTAGAAGTGGGGACCTAAACCGTCTTCCAACCTTATATCTGGGGACATTTGTGTATAAATTATTAGATTTTGAATTAGTGTCGAAGCCTATATGGTTCCATCAGGTATTTGAATTTCATTTTTCACACTCGATAAATTTACAAGTGGGGACCTTCACTGTCATTTCAACAGACATGTGGGGTCTTTTAAACACACGTTTTCAAATTTCATGTATATTATAATTTTATAGTTAAAATATTGATTATTATAATGAAATTTAGGTAATCGGACCTTTTAAAGGCTTAACACTTAAGTTTTGAGCTAATTTCAGGTTTAAAAGTGGGGACCTAAACCGTCTTCCAACCTTATATCTGGGGACATTTGTGTATAAATTATTATATTTTGAATTAGTGTCGAAGCCTATATGGTTCCATCAGGTATTTGAATTTCATTTTTCACACTCGATAAATTTACAAGTGGGGACCTTCACTGTCATTTCAACAGACATGTGGGGTCTTTTAAACACACATTTTCAAATTTCATGTATATTATAATTTTATAGTTAAAATATTGATTATTATAATGAAATTTAGGTAATCGGACCTTTTAAAGGCTTAACACTTAAGTTTTGAGCTAATTTCAGGTTTAAAAGTGGGGACCTAAACCGTCTTCGAACCTTATATCTGGGGACATTTGTGTATAAATTATTAGGTTTTGAATTAGTGTCAAAGCCTATATGGTTCCATCAGGTATTTCAATTTCATTTTTCACAGTCGATAAATTTACAAGTGGGGACCTTCACTGTCATTTCAACAGACATGTGGGGTCTTTTAAACACACATTTTCAAATTTCATGTATATTATAATTTTATAGTTAAAATATTGATTATTATAATGAAATTTATGTAATCAGTCCTATTTTTAGCTTAACACTTAAGTTTTGAGCTAATTTCAGGTTTAGAAGTGGGGACCTAAACCGTCTTCCAACCTTATATCTGGGGACATTTGTGTATAAATTATTAGATTTTGAATTAGTGTCGAAGCCTATATGGTTCCATCAGGTATTTGAATTTCATTTTTCACACTCGATAAATTTACAAGTGGGGACCTTCACTGTCATTTCAACAGACATGTGGGGTCTTTTAAACACACATTTTCAAATTTCATGTATATTATAATTTTATAGTTAAAATATTGATTATTATAATGAAATTTAGGTAATCGGACCTTTTAAAGGCTTAACACTTAAGTTTTGAGCTAATTTCAGGTTTAAAAGTGGGGACCTAAACCGTCTTCGAACCTTATATCTGGGGACATTTGTGTATAAATTATTAGATTTTGAATTAGTGTCGAAGCCTATATGGTTCCATCAGGTATTTGAATTTCATTTTTCACACTCGATAAATTTACAAGTGGGGACCTTCACTGTCATTTCAACAGACATGTGGGGTCTTTTAAACACACATTTTCAAATTTCATGTATATTATAATTTTATAGTTAAAATATTGATTATTATAATGAAATTTAGGTAATCGGACCTTTTAAAGGCTTAACACTTAAGTTTTGAGCTAATTTCAGGTTTAAAAGTGGGGACCTAAACCGTCTTCCAACCTTATATCTGAGGACATTTGTGTATAAATTATTATATTTTGAATTAGTGTCGAAGCCTATATGGTTCCATCAGGTATTTGAATTTCATTTTTCACACTCGATAAATTTACAAGTGGGGACCTTCACTGTCATTTCAACAGACATGTGGGGTCTTTTAAACACACATTTTCAAATTTCATGTATATTATAATTTTATAGTTAAAATATTGATTATTATAATGAAATTTAGGTAATCGGACCTTTTAAAGGCTTAACACTTAAGTTTTGAGCTAATTTCAGGTTTAAAAGTGGGGACCTAAACCGTCTTCGAACCTTATATCTGGGGACATTTGTGTATAAATTATTAGGTTTTGAATTAGTGTCAAAGCCTATATGGTTCCATCAGGTATTTCAATTTCATTTTTCACAGTCGATAAATTTACAAGTGGGGACCTTCACTGTCATTTCAACAGACATGTGGGGTCTTTTAAACACACATTTTCAAATTTCATGTATATTATAATTTTATAGTTAAAATATTGATTATTATAATGAAATTTATGTAATCAGTCCTATTTTTAGCTTAACACTTAAGTTTTGAGCTAATTTCAGGTTTAGAAGTGGGGACCTAAACCGTCTTCCAACCTTATATCTGGGGACATTTGTGTATAAATTATTAGATTTTGAATTAGTGTCGAAGCCTATATGGTTCCATCAGGTATTTGAATTTCATTTTTCACACTCGATAAATTTACAAGTGGGGACCTTCACTGTCATTTCAACAGACATGTGGGGTCTTTTAAACACACGTTTTCAAATTTCATGTATATTATAATTTTATAGTTAAAATATTGATTATTATAATGAAATTTAGGTAATCGGACCTTTTAAAGGCTTAACACTTAAGTTTTGAGCTAATTTCAGGTTTAAAAGTGGGGACCTAAACCGTCTTCGAACCTTATATCTGGGGACATTTGTGTATAAATTATTAGATTTTGAATTAGTGTCGAAGCCTTTATGGTTCCATCAGGTATTTGAATTTCATTTTTCACACTCGATAAATTTACAAGTGGGGACCTTCACTGTCATTTCAACAGACATGTGGGGTCTTTTAAACACACATTTTCAAATTTCATGTATATTATAATTTTATAGTTAAAATATTGATTATTTTAATGAAATTTAGGTAATCGGACCTTTTAAAGGCTTAACACTTAAGTTTTGAGCTAATTTCAGGTTTACAAGTGGGGACCTAAACCGTCTTCTAACCTTATATCTGGGGACATTTGTGTATAAATTATTAGGTTTTGAATTAGTGTCAAAGCCTATATGGTTCCATCAAGTATTTCAATTTCATTTTTCACACTCGATAAATTTACAAGTGGGGACCTTCACTGTCATTTCAACAGACAAGTTGGGTCTTTTAAACACACATTTTCTAATTTCATGTATATTTTAATTTTATAGTTTAAATATTGATTATTATAATGAAATTTAGGTAATCGGACCTTTTAAAGGCTTAACACTTAAGTTTTGAGCTAATTTCAGGTTTAGAAGTGGGGACCTAAACCGTCTTCCAACCTTATATCTGGGGACGTTTGTGTATAAATTATTAGATTTTGAATTAGTGTCGAAGCCTATATGGTTCCATCAGGTATTTGAATTTCATTTTTCACACTCGATAAATTTACAAGTGGGGACCTTCACTGTCATTTCAACAGACATGTTGGGTTTTTTAAACACACATTTTCAAATTTCATGTATATTATAATTTTATAGTTAAAATATTGATTATCAGAATGAAATTTAAGTAATCAGTCCTATTTTTAGCTTAACACTTAAGTTTTGAGCTAATTTCAGGTTTACAAGTGGGGACCTAAACCGTCTTCCAACCTTATATCTCGGGACATTTGTGTATAAATTATTAGATTTTGAGTTAGTGTCAAAGCCTATATTTTCCATCAGGTATTTCAATTTCATTTTTCACACTCGATAAATTTACAAGCGGGGACCTTCACTGTCATTTCAACAGAGAAGTGGGGTCTTTTAAACACACATTTTCAAATTTCATGTATATTATAATTTTATAGTTAAAATATTGATTATTATAATGAAATTTATGTAATCAGTCCTATTTTTAGCTTAACACTTAAGTTTTGAGCTAATTTCAGGTTTAGAAGTGGGGACCTAAACCGTCTTCCAACCTTATATCTGGGGACATTTGTGTATAAATTATTAGATTTTGAATTAGTGTCGAAGCCTATATGGTTCCATCAGGTATTTGAATTTCATTTTTCACACTCGATAAATTTACAAGTGGGGACCTTCACTGTCATTTCAACAGACATGTGGGGTCTTTTAAACACACATTTTCAAATTTCATGTATATTATAATTTTATAGTTAAAATATTGATTATTATAATGAAATTTAGGTAATCGGACCTTTTAAAGGCTTAACACTTAAGTTTTGAGCTAATTTCAGGTTTAAAAGTGGGGACCTAAACCGTCTTCGAACCTTATATCTGGGGACATTTGTGTATAAATTATTAGATTTTGAATTAGTGTCGAAGCCTATATGGTTCCATCAGGTATTTGAATTTCATTTTTCACACTCGATAAATTTACAAGTGGGGACCTTCACTGTCATTTCAACAGACATGTGGGGTCTTTTAAACACACATTTTCAAATTTCATGTATATTATAATTTTATAGTTAAAATATTGATTATTATAATGAAATTTAGGTAATCGGACCTTTTAAAGGCTTAACACTTAAGTTTTGAGCTAATTTCAGGTTTAAAAGTGGGGACCTAAACCGTCTTCCAACCTTATATCTGAGGACATTTGTGTATAAATTATTATATTTTGAATTAGTGTCGAAGCCTATATGGTTCCATCAGGTATTTGAATTTCATTTTTCACACTCGATAAATTTACAAGTGGGGACCTTCACTGTCATTTCAACAGACATGTGGGGTCTTTTAAACACACATTTTCAAATTTCATGTATATTATAATTTTATAGTTAAAATATTGATTATTATAATGAAATTTAGGTAATCGGACCTTTTAAAGGCTTAACACTTAAGTTTTGAGCTAATTTCAGGTTTAAAAGTGGGGACCTAAACCGTCTTCGAACCTTATATCTGGGGACATTTGTGTATAAATTATTAGGTTTTGAATTAGTGTCAAAGCCTATATGGTTCCATCAGGTATTTCAATTTCATTTTTCACAGTCGATAAATTTACAAGTGGGGACCTTCACTGTCATTTCAACAGACATGTGGGGTCTTTTAAACACACATTTTCAAATTTCATGTATATTATAATTTTATAGTTAAAATATTGATTATTATAATGAAATTTATGTAATCAGTCCTATTTTTAGCTTAACACTTAAGTTTTGAGCTAATTTCAGGTTTAGAAGTGGGGACCTAAACCGTCTTCCAACCTTATATCTGGGGACATTTGTGTATAAATTATTAGATTTTGAATTAGTGTCGAAGCCTATATGGTTCCATCAGGTATTTGAATTTCATTTTTCACACTCGATAAATTTACAAGTGGGGACCTTCACTGTCATTTCAACAGACATGTGGGGTCTTTTAAACACACGTTTTCAAATTTCATGTATATTATAATTTTATAGTTAAAATATTGATTATTATAATGAAATTTAGGTAATCGGACCTTTTAAAGGCTTAACACTTAAGTTTTGAGCTAATTTCAGGTTTAAAAGTGGGGACCTAAACCGTCTTCGAACCTTATATCTGGGGACATTTGTGTATAAATTATTAGATTTTGAATTAGTGTCGAAGCCTTTATGGTTCCATCAGGTATTTGAATTTCATTTTTCACACTCGATAAATTTACAAGTGGGGACCTTCACTGTCATTTCAACAGACATGTGGGGTCTTTTAAACACACATTTTCAAATTTCATGTATATTATAATTTTATAGTTAAAATATTGATTATTATAATGAAATTTAGGTAATCGGACCTTTTAAAGGCTTAACACTTAAGTTTTGAGCTAATTTCAGGTTTAAAAGTGGGGACCTAAACCGTCTTCCAACCTTATATCTGGGGACATTTGTGTATAAATTATTATATTTTGAATTAGTGTCGAAGCCTATATGGTTCCATCAGGTATTTGAATTTCATTTTTCACACTCGATAAATTTACAAGTGGGGACCTTCACTGTCATTTCAACAGACATGTGGGGTCTTTTAAACACACATTTTCAAATTTCATGTATATTATAATTTTATAGTTAAAATATTGATTATTATAATGAAATTTAGGTAATCGGACCTTTTAAAGGCTTAACACTTAAGTTTTGAGCTAATTTCAGGTTTAGAAGTGGGGACCTAAACCGTCTTCCAACCTTATATCTGGGGACATTTGTGTATAAATTATTAGATTTTGAATTAGTGTCGAAGCCTATATATGGTTCCATCAAGTATTTCAATTTCATTTTTCACACTCGATAAATTTACAAGTGGGGACCTTCACTGTCATTTCAACAGACATGTGGGGTCTTTTAAACACACATTTTCAAATTTCATGTATATTATAATTTTATAGTTAAAATATTTATTATTATAATGAAATTTAGGTAATCGGACCTTTTAAAGGCTTAACACTTAAGTTTTGAGCTAATTTCAGGTTTAGAAGTGGGGACCTAAACCGTCTTCCAACCTTATATCTGGGGACATTTGTGTATAAATTATTAGATTTTGAATTAGTGTCGAAGCCTATATGGTTCCATCAGGTATTTGAATTTCATTTTTCACACTCGATAAATTTACAAGTGGGGACCTTCACTGTCATTTCAACAGACATGTTGGGTTTTTTAAACACACATTTTCAAATTTCATGTATATTATAATTTTATAGTTAAAATATTGATTATCAGAATGAAATTTAAGTAATCAGTCCTATTTTTAGCTTAACACTTAAGTTTTGAGCTAATTTCAGGTTTACAAGTGGGGACCTAAACCGTCTTCCAACCTTATATCTCGGGACATTTGTGTATAAATTATTAGATTTTGAGTTAGTGTCAAAGCCTATATTTTCCATCAGGTATTTCAATTTCATTTTTCACACTCGATAAATTTACAAGCGGGGACCTTCACTGTCATTTCAACAGAGAAGTGGGGTCTTTTAAACACACATTTTCTAATTTCATGTATATTTTAATTTTATAGTTTAAATATTGATTATTATAATGAAATTTAGGTAATCGGACCTTTTAAAGGCTTAACACTTAAGTTTTGAGCTAATTTCAGGTTTACAACTGGGGACCTAAACCGTCTTCCTACCTTATATCTGGGGACATTTGTGTATAAATTATTAGATTTTGAGTTAGTGTCAAAGCCTACATGGTTCCATCAGGTATTTCAATTTCATTTTTCACACTCGATAAATTTACAAGTGGGGACCTTCACAGTCATTTCAACTGACAAGTGGGGTCTTTCAAACACACTTTTTCAAATTTCATGTATATCATAATTTTATAGTTAAAATATTGAATATCAGAATGAAATTTAAGTAATCAGTCCTATTTCTAGCTTAACACTTAAGTTTTGAGCTAATTTCAGGTTTACAAGTGAGGACCTAAACCGTCTTCCAACCTTATATTTGGGGACATTTGTGTATAAACTATTAGATTTTGAATTAGTGTCGAAGCCTATATGGTTCCATCAGGTATTTCAATTTCATTTTTCACACTCGATATATTTACAAGTGGGGACCTTCACAGTCATTTCAACTGACAAGTGGGGTCTTTCAAACACACTTTTCAAATTTCATGTATAGTATAATTTTATAGTTAAAATATTGATTATCAGAATGAAATTTAAGTAATCAGTCCTATTTCTAGCTTAACACTTAAGTTTTGAGCTAATTTCAGGTTTACAAGTGGGGATTTAAACCGTCTTCCAACCTTATATCTGGGGACATTTGTGTATAAATTATTAGATTTTGAGTTAGTGTCAAAGCCTATATGGTTCCATCAGGTATTTCAATTTCATTTTTCACACTCGATAAATTTACAAGCGGGGACCTTCACTGTCATTTCAACAGAGAAGTGGGGTCTTTTAAACACACATTTTCTAATTTCATGTATATTTTAATTTTATAGTTTAAATATTGATTATTATAATGAAATTTAGGTAATCGGATCTTTTAAAGGCTTAACACTTAAGTTTTGAGCTAATTTCAGGTTTACAAGTGGGGACCTAAACCGTCTTCCTACCTTATATCTGGGGACATTTGTGTATAAATTATTAGATTTTGAATTAGTGTCGAAGCCTATATGGTTCCATCAGGTATTTCAATTTCATTTTTCACACTCGATAAATTTACAAGTGGGGACCTTAACTGTCATTTCAATAGACAAGTGGGGTGTTTTAAACACACATTTTCTAATTTCATGTATATTTTAATTTTATAGTTTAAATATTGATTATTATAATGAAATTTAGGTAATCGGACCTTTTAAAGGCTTAACACTTAAGTTTTTAGCTAATTTCAGGTTTACAAGTGGGGATCTAAACCGTCTTCCTACCTTATATCTGGGGACATTTGTGTATAAATTATTAGATTTTGAGTTAGTGTCAAAGCCTATATGGTTCCATCAGGTATTTCAATTTCATTTTTCACACTCGATAAATTTACAAGTTGGGACCTTCACAGTCATTTCAACTGACAAGTGGGGTCTTTCAAACACACTTTTTCAAATTTAATGTATATTATAATTTTATAGTTAAAATATTGATTATCAGAATGAAATTTAAGAAATCAGTCCTATTTCTAGCTTAACACTTAAGTTTTGAGCCAATTTCAGGTTTACAAGTGGGGATTTAAACCGTCTTCCAACCTTATATCTGGGGACATTTGTGTATAAATTATTAGATTTTGAGTTAGTGTCAAAGCCTATATGGTTCCATCAGGTATTTCAATTTCATTTTTCACACTCGATAAATTTACAAGCGGGGACCTTCACTGTCATTTCAACAGAGAAGTGGGGTCTTTTAAACACACATTTTCTAATTTCATGTATATTTTAATTTTATAGTTTAAATATTGATTATTATAATGAAATTTAGGTAATCGGACCTTTTAAAGGCTTAACACTTAAGTTTTGAGCTAATTTCAGGTTTACAAGTGGGGACCTAAACCGTCTTCCTACCTTATATCTGGGGACATTTGTGTATAAATTATTAGATTTTGAATTAGTGTCGAAGCCTATATGGTTCCATCAGGTATTTCAATTTCATTTTTCACACTCGATAAATTTACAAGTGGGGACCTTAACTGTCATTTCAATAGACAAGTGGGGTGTTTTAAACACACATTTTCTAATTTCATGTATATTTTAATTTTATAGTTTAAATATTGATTATTATAATGAAATTTAGGTAATCGGAACTTTTAAAGGCTTAACACTTAAGTTTTTAGCTAATTTCAGGTTTACAAGTGGGGATCTAAACCGTCTTCCAACCTTATATCTGGGGACATTTGTGTATAAATTATTAGATTTTGAGTTAGTGTCAAAGCCTATATGGTTCCATCAGGTATTTCAATTTCATTTTTCACACTCGATAAATTTACAAGTTGGGACCTTCACAGTCATTTCAACTGACAAGTGGGGTCTTTCAAACACACTTTTTCAAATTTAATGTATATTATAATTTTATAGTTTAAATATTGATTATTATAATGAAATTTAGGTAATCGGACCTTTTAAAGGCTTAACACTTAAGTTTTTAGCTAATTTCAGGTTTACAAGTGGGGATCTAAACCGTCTTCCTACCTTATATCTGGGGACATTTGTGTATAAATTATTAGATTTTGAGTTAGTGTCAAAGCCTATATGGTTCCATCAGGTATTTCAATTTCATTTTTCACACTAGATAAATTTACAAGCGGGGACCTTCACTGTCATTTCAACAGAGAAGTGGGGTCTTTTAAACACACATTTTCTAATTTCATGTATATTTTAATTTTATAGTTTAAATATTGATTATTATAATGAAATTTAGGTAATCGGACCTTTTAAAGGCTTAACACTTAAGTTTTGAGCTAATTTCAGGTTTACAAGTGGGGACCTAAACCGTCTTCCTACCTTATATCTGGGGACATTTGTGTATAAATTATTAGATTTTGAATTAGTGTCGAAGCCTATATGGTTCCATCAGGTATTTCATTTCATTTTTCACACTCGATAAATTTACAAGTGGGGACCTTAACTGTCATTTCAATAGACAAGTGGGGTGTTTTAAACACACATTTTCTAATTTCATGTATATTTTAATTTTATAGTTTAAATATTGATTATTATAATGAAATTTAGGTAATCGGACCTTTTAAAGGCTTAACACTTAAGTTTTTAGCTAATTTCAGGTTTACAAGTGGGGATCTAAACCGTCTTCCTACCTTATATCTGGGGACATTTGTGTATAAATTATTAGATTTTGAGTTAGTGTCAAAGCCTATATGGTTCCATCAGGTATTTCAATTTCATTTTTCACACTCGATAAATTTACAAGTTGGGACCTTCACAGTCATTTCAACTGACAAGTGGGGTCTTTCAAACACACTTTTTCAAATTTAATGTATATTATAATTTTATAGTTAAAATATTGATTATCAGAATGAAATTTAAGTAATCAGTCCTATTTCTAGCTTAACACTTAAGTTTTGAGCCAATTTCAGGTTTACAAGTGGGGACCTAAACCGTCTTCCAATCTTATATCTGGGGACATTTGTGTATAAATTATTAGATTTTGAGTTAGTGTCAAAGCCTATATTTTCCATCAGGTATTTCAATTTCATTTTTCACACTCGATAAATTTACAAGCGGGGACCTTCACTGTCATTTCAACAGAGAAGTGGGGTCTTTTAAACACACATTTTCTAATTTCATGTATATTTTAATTTTATAGTTTAAATATTGATTATTATAATGAAATTTAGGTAATCGGACCTTTTAAAGGCTTAACACTTAAGTTTTTAGCTAATTTCAGGTTTACAAGTGGGGATCTAAACCGTCTTCCTACCTTATATCTGGGGACATTTGTGTATAAATTATTAGATTTTGAGTTAGTGTCAAAGCCTATATGGTTCCATCAGGTATTTCAATTTCATTTTTCACACTAGATAAATTTACAAGCGGGGACCTTCACTGTCATTTCAACAGAGAAGTGGGGTCTTTTAAACACACATTTTCTAATTTCATGTATATTTTAATTTTATAGTTTAAATATTGATTATTATAATGAAATTTAGGTAATCGGACCTTTTAAAGGCTTAACACTTAAGTTTTGAGCTAATTTCAGGTTTACAAGTGGGGACCTAAACCGTCTTCCTACCTTATATCTGGGGACATTTGTGTATAAATTATTAGATTTTGAATTAGTGTCGAAGCCTATATGGTTCCATCAGGTATTTCATTTCATTTTTCACACTCGATAAATTTACAAGTGGGGACCTTAACTGTCATTTCAATAGACAAGTGGGGTGTTTTAAACACACATTTTCTAATTTCATGTATATTTTAATTTTATAGTTTAAATATTGATTATTATAATGAAATTTAGGTAATCGGACCTTTTAAAGGCTTAACACTTACGTTTTTAGCTAATTTCAGGTTTACAAGTGGGGATCTAAACCGTCTTCCTACCTTATATCTGGGGACATTTGTGTATAAATTATTAGATTTTGAGTTAGTGTCAAAGCCTATATGGTTCCATCAGGTATTTCAATTTCATTTTTCACACTCGATAAATTTACAAGTTGGGACCTTCACAGTCATTTCAACTGACAAGTGGGGTCTTTCAAACACACTTTTTCAAATTTAATGTATATTATAATTTTATAGTTAAAATATTGATTATCAGAATGAAATTTAAGTAATCAGTCCTATTTCTAGCTTAACACTTAAGTTTTGAGCCAATTTCAGGTTTACAAGTGGGGACCTAAACCGTCTTCCAATCTTATATCTGGGGACATTTGTGTATAAATTATTAGATTTTGAGTTAGTGTCAAAGCCTATATTTTCCATCAGGTATTTCAATTTCATTTTTCACACTCGATAAATTTACAAGCGGGGACCTTCACTGTCATTTCAACAGAGAAGTGGGGTCTTTTAAACACACATTTTCTAATTTCATGTATATTTTAATTTTATAGTTTAAATATTGATTATTATAATGAAATTTAGGTAATCGGACCTTTTAAAGGCTTAACACTTAAGTTTTGAGCTAATTTCAGGTTTACAACTGGGGACCTAAACCGTCTTCCTACCTTATATCTGGGGACATTTGTGTATAAATTATTAGATTTTGAGATAGTGTCAAAGCCTATATGGTTCCATCAGGTATTTCAATTTCATTTTTCACACTCGATAAATTTACAAGCGGGGACCTTCACTGTCATTTCAACAGAGAAGTGGGGTCTTTTAAACACACATTTTCTAATTTCATGTATATTTTATTTTTATAATTTAAATATTGATTATTATAATGAAATTTAGGTAATCGGACCTTTTAAAGGCTTAACACTTAAGTTTTGAGCTAATTTCAGGTTTACAAGTGGGGACCTAAACCGTCTTCCTACCTTATATCTGGGGACATTTGTGTATAAATTATTAGATTTTGAGTTAGTGTCAAAGCCTATATGGTTCCATCAGGTATTTCAATTTCATTTTTCACACTCGATAAATTTACAAGTGGGGACCTTCACTGTCATTTCAACAGAGAAGTGGGGTCTTTTAAACACACATTTTCTAATTTCATGTATATTTTAATTTTATAATTTAAATATTGATTATTATAATGAAATTTAGGTAATCGGACCTTTTAAAGGCTTAACACTTAAGTTTTGAGCTAATTTCAGGTTTACAAGTGGGGACCTAAACCGTCTTCCTACCTTATATCTGGGGACATTTGTGTATAAATTATTAGATTTTGAGATAGTGTCAAAGCCTATATGGTTCCATCAGGTATTTCAATTTCATTTTTCACACTCGATAAATTTACAAGTGGGGACCTTCACTGTCATTTCAACAGAGAAGTGGGGTCTTTTAAACACACATTTTCTAATTTCATTTATATTTTAATTTTATAGTTTAAATATTGATTATCAGAATGAAATTTAAAAAATCAGTCCTATTTCTAGCTTAACACTTAAGTTTTGAGCCAATTTCAGGTTTACAAGTGGGGACCTAAACCGTCTTCCAATCTTATATCTGGGGACATTTGTGTATAAATTATTAGATTTTGAGTTAGTGTCAAAGCCTATATGGTTCCATCAGGTATTTCAATTTCATTTTTCACACTCGATAAATTTACAAGCGGGGACCTTCACTGTCATTTCAACAGAGAAGTGGGGTCTTTTAAACACACATTTTCTAATTTCATGTATATTTTAATTTTATAGTTTAAATATTGATTATTATAATGAAATTTAGGTAATCGGACCTTTTAAAGGCTTAACACTTAAGTTTTGAGCTAATTTCAGGTTTACAACTGGGGACCTAAACCGTCTTCCTACCTTATATCTGGGGACATTTGTGTATAAATTATTAGATTTTGAGATAGTGTCAAAGCCTATATGGTTCCATCAGGTATTTCAATTTCATTTTTCACACTCGATAAATTTACAAGCGGGGACCTTCACTGTCATTTCAACAGAGAAGTGGGGTCTTTTAAACACACATTTTCTAATTTCATGTATATTTTATTTTTATAATTTAAATATTGATTATTATAATGAAATTTAGGTAATCGGACCTTTTAAAGGCTTAACACTTAAGTTTTGAGCTAATTTCAGGTTTACAAGTGGGGACCTAAACCGTCTTCCTACCTTATATCTGGGGACATTTGTGTATAAATTATTAGATTTTGAGTTAGTGTCAAAGCCTATATGGTTCCATCAGGTATTTCAATTTCATTTTTCACACTCGATAAATTTACAAGTGGGGACCTTCACTGTCATTTCAACAGAGAAGTGGGGTCTTTTAAACACACATTTTCTAATTTCATGTATATTTTAATTTTATAATTTAAATATTGATTATTATAATGAAATTTAGGTAATCGGACCTTTTAAAGGCTTAACACTTAAGTTTTGAGCTAATTTCAGGTTTACAAGTGGGGACCTAAACCGTCTTCCTACCTTATATCTGGGGACATTTGTGTATAAATTATTAGATTTTGAGATAGTGTCAAAGCCTATATGGTTCCATCAGGTATTTCAATTTCATTTTTCACACTCGATAAATTTACAAGTGGGGACCTTCACTGTCATTTCAACAGAGAAGTGGGGTCTTTTAAACACACATTTTCTAATTTCATTTATATTTTAATTTTATAGTTTAAATATTGATTATCAGAATGAAATTTAAGTAATCAGTCCTATTTCTAGCTTAACACTTAAGTTTTGAGCCAATTTCAGGTTTACAAGTGGGGACCTAAACCGTCTTCCAATCTTATATCTGGGGACATTTGTGTATAAATTATTAGATTTTGAGTTAGTGTCAAAGCCTATATGGTTCCATCAGGTATTTCAATTTCATTTTTCACACTCGATAAATTTACAAGTGGGGACCTTCACTGTCATTTCAACAGAGAAGTGGGGTCTTTTAAACACACATTTTCTAATTTCATGTATATTTTAATTTTATAGTTAAAATATTGATTATCAGAATGAAATATAGGTAATCGGACCTTTTAAAGGCTTAACACTTAAGTTTTAAGCTAATTTCAGGTTTACAAGTGGGGACCTAAACCGTCTTCCAACCTTATATCTGGGGACATTTGTGTATAAATTATTAGATTTTGAGTTAGTGTCAAAGCCTATATGGTTCCATCAGGTATTTCAATTTCATTTTTCACACTCGATAAATTTACAAGTGGGGACCTTCACTGTCATTTCAACAGAGAAGTGGGGTCTTTTAAACACACATTTTCTAATTTCATGTATATTTTAATTTTATAATTTAAATATTGATTATTATAATGAAATTTAGGTAATCGGACCTTTTAAAGGCTTAACACTTAAGTTTTGAGCTAATTTCAGGTTTACAAGTGGGGACCTAAACCGTCTTCCTACCTTATATCTGGGGACATTTGTGTATAAATTATTAGATTTTGAGATAGTGTCAAAGCCTATATGGTTCCATCAGGTATTTCAATTTCATTTTTCACACTCGATAAATTTACAAGTGGGGACCTTCACTGTCATTTCAACAGAGAAGTGGGGTCTTTTAAACACACATTTTCTAATTTCATTTATATTTTAATTTTATAGTTTAAATATTGATTATCAGAATGAAATTTAAAAAATCAGTCCTATTTCTAGCTTAACACTTAAGTTTTGAGCCAATTTCAGGTTTACAAGTGGGGACCTAAACCGTCTTCCAATCTTATATCTGGGGACATTTGTGTATAAATTATTAGATTTTGAGTTAGTGTCAAAGCCTATATGGTTCCATCAGGTATTTCAATTTCATTTTTCACACTCGATAAATTTACAAGCGGGGACCTTCACTGTCATTTCAACAGAGAAGTGGGGTCTTTTAAACACACATTTTCTAATTTCATGTATATTTTAATTTTATAGTTTAAATATTGATTATTATAATGAAATTTAGGTAATCGGACCTTTTAAAGGCTTAACACTTAAGTTTTGAGCTAATTTCAGGTTTACAACTGGGGACCTAAACCGTCTTCCTACCTTATATCTGGGGACATTTGTGTATAAATTATTAGATTTTGAGATAGTGTCAAAGCCTATATGGTTCCATCAGGTATTTCAATTTCATTTTTCACACTCGATAAATTTACAAGCGGGGACCTTCACTGTCATTTCAACAGAGAAGTGGGGTCTTTTAAACACACATTTTCTAATTTCATGTATATTTTATTTTTATAATTTAAATATTGATTATTATAATGAAATTTAGGTAATCGGACCTTTTAAAGGCTTAACACTTAAGTTTTGAGCTAATTTCAGGTTTACAAGTGGGGACCTAAACCGTCTTCCTACCTTATATCTGGGGACATTTGTGTATAAATTATTAGATTTTGAGTTAGTGTCAAAGCCTATATGGTTCCATCAGGTATTTCAATTTCATTTTTCACACTCGATAAATTTACAAGTGGGGACCTTCACTGTCATTTCAACAGAGAAGTGGGGTCTTTTAAACACACATTTTCTAATTTCATGTATATTTTAATTTTATAATTTAAATATTGATTATTATAATGAAATTTAGGTAATCGGACCTTTTAAAGGCTTAACACTTAAGTTTTGAGCTAATTTCAGGTTTACAAGTGGGGACCTAAACCGTCTTCCTACCTTATATCTGGGGACATTTGTGTATAAATTATTAGATTTTGAGATAGTGTCAAAGCCTATATGGTTCCATCAGGTATTTCAATTTCATTTTTCACACTCGATAAATTTACAAGTGGGGACCTTCACTGTCATTTCAACAGAGAAGTGGGGTCTTTTAAACACACATTTTCTAATTTCATTTATATTTTAATTTTATAGTTTAAATATTGATTATCAGAATGAAATTTAAGTAATCAGTCCTATTTCTAGCTTAACACTTAAGTTTTGAGCCAATTTCAGGTTTACAAGTGGGGACCTAAACCGTCTTCCAATCTTATATCTGGGGACATTTGTGTATAAATTATTAGATTTTGAGTTAGTGTCAAAGCCTATATGGTTCCATCAGGTATTTCAATTTCATTTTTCACACTCGATAAATTTACAAGTGGGGACCTTCACTGTCATTTCAACAGAGAAGTGGGGTCTTTTAAACACACATTTTCTAATTTCATGTATATTTTAATTTTATAGTTAAAATATTGATTATCAGAATGAAATATAGGTAATCGGACCTTTTAAAGGCTTAACACTTAAGTTTTAAGCTAATTTCAGGTTTACAAGTGGGGACCTAAACCGTCTTCCAACCTTATATCTGGGGACATTTGTGTATAAATTATTAGATTTTGAGTTAGTGTCAAAGCCTATATGGTTCCATCAGGTATTTCAATTTCATTTTTCACACTCGATAAATTTACAAGTGGGGACCTTAACTGTCATTTCAATAGACAAGTGGGGTGTTTTAAACACACATTTTCTAATTTCATGTATATTTTATTTTTATAATTTAAATATTGATTATTATAATGAAATTTAGGTAATCGGACCTTTTAAAGGCTTAACACTTAAGTTTTGAGCTAATTTCAGGTTTACAAGTGGGGACCTAAACCGTCTTCCTACCTTATATCTGGGGACATTTGTGTATAAATTATTAGATTTTGAGTTAGTGTCAAAGCCTATATGGTTCCATCAGGTATTTCAATTTCATTTTTCACACTCGATAAATTTACAAGTGGGGACCTTCACTGTCATTTCAACAGAGAAGTGGGGTCTTTTAAACACACATTTTCTAATTTCATGTATATTTTAATTTTATAATTTAAATATTGATTATTATAATGAAATTTAGGTAATCGGACCTTTTAAAGGCTTAACACTTAAGTTTTGAGCTAATTTCAGGTTTACAAGTGGGGACCTAAACCGTCTTCCTACCTTATATCTGGGGACATTTGTGTATAAATTATTAGATTTTGAGATAGTGTCAAAGCCTATATGGTTCCATCAGGTATTTCAATTTCATTTTTCACACTCGATAAATTTACAAGCGGGGACCTTCACTGTCATTTCAACAGAGAAGTGGGGTCTTTTAAACACACATTTTCTAATTTCATGTATATTTTAATTTTATAATTTAAATATTGATTATTATAATGAAATTTAGGTAATCGGACCTTTTAAAGGCTTAACACTTAAGTTTTGAGCTAATTTCAGGTTTACAAGTGGGGACCTAAACCGTCTTCCTACCTTATATCTGGGGACATTTGTGTATAAATTATTAGATTTTGAGATAGTGTCAAAGCCTATATGGATCCATCAGGTATTTCAATTTCATTTTTCACACTCTATAAATTTACAAGCGGGGACCTTCACTGTCATTTCAACAGAGAAGTGGGGTCTTTTAAACACACATTTTCTAATTTCATGTATATTTTAATTTTATAGTTTAAATATTGATTATCAGAATGAAATTTAAGTAATCAGTCCTATTTCTAGCTTAACACTTAAGTTTTGAGCCAATTTCAGGTTTACAAGTGGGGACCTAAACCGTCTTCCAATCTTATATCTGGGGACATTTGTGTATAAATTATTAGATTTTGAGTTAGTGTCAAAGCCTATATGGTTCCATCAGGTATTTCAATTTCATTTTTCACACTCGATAAATTTACAAGCGGGGACCTTCACTGTCATTTCAACAGAGAAGTGGGGTCTTTTAAACACACATTTTCTAATTTCATGTATATTTTAATTTTATAATTTAAATATTGATTATTATAATGAAATTTAGGTAATCGGACCTTTTAAAGGCTTAACACTTAAGTTTTGAGCTAATTTCAGGTTTACAAGTGGGGACCTAAACCTTCTTCCTACCTTATATCTGGGGACATTTGTGTATAAATTATTAGATTTTGAGTTAGTGTCAAAGCCTATATGGTTCCATCAGGTATTTCAATTTCATTTTTCACACTCGATAAATTTACAAGTGGGGACCTTAACTGTCATTTCAATAGACAAGTGGGGTGTTTTAAACACACATTTTCTAATTTCATGTATATTTTATTTTTATAATTTAAATATTGATTATTATAATGAAATTTAGGTAATCGGACCTTTTAAAGGCTTAACACTTAAGTTTTGAGCTAATTTCAGGTTTACAAGTGGGGACCTAAACCGTCTTCCTACCTTATATCTGGGGACATTTGTGTATAAATTATTAGATTTTGAGTTAGTGTCAAAGCCTATATGGTTCCATCAGGTATTTCAATTTCATTTTTCACACTCGATAAATTTACAAGTGGGGACCTTCACTGTCATTTCAACAGAGAAGTGGGGTCTTTTAAACACACATTTTCTAATTTCATGTATATTTTAATTTTATAATTTAAATATTGATTATTATAATGAAATTTAGGTAATCGGACCTTTTAAAGGCTTAACACTTAAGTTTTGAGCTAATTTCAGGTTTACAAGTGGGGACCTAAACCGTCTTCCTACCTTATATCTGGGGACATTTGTGTATAAATTATTAGATTTTGAGATAGTGTCAAAGCCTATATGGTTCCATCAGGTATTTCAATTTCATTTTTCACACTCGATAAATTTACAAGCGGGGACCTTCACTGTCATTTCAACAGAGAAGTGGGGTCTTTTAAACACACATTTTCTAATTTCATGTATATTTTAATTTTATAGTTTAAATATTGATTATCAGAATGAAATTTAAGTAATCAGTCCTATTTCTAGCTTAACACTTAAGTTTTGAGCCAATTTCAGGTTTACAAGTGGGGACCTAAACCGTCTTCCAATCTTATATCTGGGGACATTTGTGTATAAATTATTAGATTTTGAGTTAGTGTCAAAGCCTATATGGTTCCATCAGGTATTTCAATTTCATTTTTCACACTCGATAAATTTACAAGCGGGGACCTTCACTGTCATTTCAACAGAGAAGTGGGGTCTTTTAAACACACATTTTCTAATTTCATGTATATTTTAATTTTATAATTTAAATATTGATTATTATAATGAAATTTAGGTAATCGGACCTTTTAAAGGCTTAACACTTAAGTTTTGAGCTAATTTCAGGTTTACAAGTGGGGACCTAAACCGTCTTCCTACCTTATATCTGGGGACATTTGTGTATAAATTATTAGATTTTGAGTTAGTGTCAAAGCCTATATGGTTCCATCAGGTATTTCAATTTCATTTTTCACACTCGATAAATTTACAAGTGGGGACCTTAACTGTCATTTCAATAGACAAGTGGGGTGTTTTAAACACACATTTTCTAATTTCATGTATATTTTATTTTTATAATTTAAATATTGATTATTATAATGAAATTTAGGTAATCGGACCTTTTAAAGGCTTAACACTTAAGTTTTGAGCTAATTTCAGGTTTACAAGTGGGGACCTAAACCGTCTTCCTACCTTATATCTGGGGACATTTGTGTATAAATTATTAGATTTTGAGTTAGTGTCAAAGCCTATATGGTTCCATCAGGTATTTCAATTTCATTTTTCACACTCGATAAATTTACAAGTGGGGACCTTCACTGTCATTTCAACAGAGAAGTGGGGTCTTTTAAACACACATTTTCTAATTTCATGTATATTTTAATTTTATAATTTAAATATTGATTATTATAATGAAATTTAGGTAATCGGACCTTTTAAAGGCTTAACACTTAAGTTTTGAGCTAATTTCAGGTTTACAAGTGGGGACCTAAACCGTCTTCCTACCTTATATCTGGGGACATTTGTGTATAAATTATTAGATTTTGAGATAGTGTCAAAGCCTATATGGTTCCATCAGGTATTTCAATTTCATTTTTCACACTCGATAAATTTACAAGCGGGGACCTTCACTGTCATTTCAACAGAGAAGTGGGGTCTTTTAAACACACATTTTCTAATTTCATGTATATTTTAATTTTATAATTTAAATATTGATTATTATAATCAAATTTAGGTAATCGGACCTTTTAAAGGCTTAACACTTAAGTTTTGAGCTAATTTCAGGTTTACAAGTGGGGACCTAAACCGTCTTCCTACCTTATATCTGGGGACATTTGTGTATAAATTATTAGATTTTGAGATAGTGTCAAAGCCTATATGGTTCCATCAGGTATTTCAATTTCATTTTTCACACTCTATAAATTTACAAGCGGGGACCTTCACTGTCATTTCAACAGAGAAGTGGGGTCTTTTAAACACACATTTTCTAATTTCATGTATATTTTAATTTTATAGTTTAAATATTGATTATCAGAATGAAATTTAAGTAATCAGTCCTATTTCTAGCTTAACACTTAAGTTTTGAGCCAATTTCAGGTTTACAAGTGGGGACCTAAACCGTCTTCCAATCTTATATCTGGGGACATTTGTGTATAAATTATTAGATTTTGAGTTAGTGTCAAAGCCTATATGGTTCCATCAGGTATTTCAATTTCATTTTTCACACTCGATAAATTTACAAGCGGGGACCTTCACTGTCATTTCAACAGAGAAGTGGGGTCTTTTAAACACACATTTTCTAATTTCATGTATATTTTAATTTTATAATTTAAATATTGATTATTATAATGAAATTTAGGTAATCGGACCTTTTAAAGGCTTAACACTTAAGTTTTGAGCTAATTTCAGGTTTACAAGTGGGGACCTAAACCTTCTTCCTACCTTATATCTGGGGACATTTGTGTATAAATTATTAGATTTTGAGTTAGTGTCAAAGCCTATATGGTTCCATCAGGTATTTCAATTTCATTTTTCACACTCGATAAATTTACAAGTGGGGACCTTAACTGTCATTTCAATAGACAAGTGGGGTGTTTTAAACACACATTTTCTAATTTCATGTATATTTTATTTTTATAATTTAAATATTGATTATTATAATGAAATTTAGGTAATCGGACCTTTTAAAGGCTTAACACTTAAGTTTTGAGCTAATTTCAGGTTTACAAGTGGGGACCTAAACCGTCTTCCTACCTTATATCTGGGGACATTTGTGTATAAAT
Source organism: Phalangium opilio (assembly GCF_054372755.1). Classification (NCBI taxonomy): domain Eukaryota; kingdom Metazoa; phylum Arthropoda; class Arachnida; order Opiliones; family Phalangiidae; genus Phalangium; species Phalangium opilio. The sequence goes on from NW_028324167.1 coordinate 6,985,774, forward strand.
TATTAGATTTTGAGTTAGTGTCAAAGCCTATATGGTTCCATCAGGTATTTCAATTTCATTTTTCACACTCGATAAATTTACAAGTGGGGACCTTCACTGTCATTTCAACAGAGAAGTGGGGTCTTTTAAACACACATTTTCTAATTTCATGTATATTTTAATTTTATAATTTAAATATTGATTATTATAATGAAATTTAGGTAATCGGACCTTTTAAAGGCTTAACACTTAAGTTTTGAGCTAATTTCAGGTTTACAAGTGGGGACCTAAACCGTCTTCCTACCTTATATCTGGGGACATTTGTGTATAAATTATTAGATTTTGAGATAGTGTCAAAGCCTATATGGTTCCATCAGGTATTTCAATTTCATTTTTCACACTCGATAAATTTACAAGCGGGGACCTTCACTGTCATTTCAACAGAGAAGTGGGGTCTTTTAAACACACATTTTCTAATTTCATGTATATTTTAATTTTATAGTTTAAATATTGATTATCAGAATGAAATTTAAGTAATCAGTCCTATTTCTAGCTTAACACTTAAGTTTTGAGCCAATTTCAGGTTTACAAGTGGGGACCTAAACCGTCTTCCAATCTTATATCTGGGGACATTTGTGTATAAATTATTAGATTTTGAGTTAGTGTCAAAGCCTATATGGTTCCATCAGGTATTTCAATTTCATTTTTCACACTCGATAAATTTACAAGCGGGGACCTTCACTGTCATTTCAACAGAGAAGTGGGGTCTTTTAAACACACATTTTCTAATTTCATGTATATTTTAATTTTATAATTTAAATATTGATTATTATAATGAAATTTAGGTAATCGGACCTTTTAAAGGCTTAACACTTAAGTTTTGAGCTAATTTCAGGTTTACAAGTGGGGACCTAAACCGTCTTCCTACCTTATATCTGGGGACATTTGTGTATAAATTATTAGATTTTGAGTTAGTGTCAAAGCCTATATGGTTCCATCAGGTATTTCAATTTCATTTTTCACACTCGATAAATTTACAAGCGGGGACCTTCACTGTCATTTCAACAGAGAAGTGGGGTCTTTTAAACACACATTTTCTAATTTCATGTATATTTTAATTTTATAATTTAAATATTGATTATTATAATGAAATTTAGGTAATCGGACCTTTTAAAGGCTTAACACTTAAGTTTTGAGCTAATTTCAGGTTTACAAGTGGGGACCTAAACCTTCTTCCTACCTTATATCTGGGGACATTTGTGTATAAATTATTAGATTTTGAGTTAGTGTCAAAGCCTATATGGTTCCATCAGGTATTTCAATTTCATTTTTCACACTCGATAAATTTTCAAGTGGGGACCTTCACAGTCATTTCAACTGACAAGTGGGGTCTTTCAAACACACTTTTTCAAATTTCATGTATATCATAATTTTATAGTTAAAATATTGATTATCAGAATGAAATTTAAGTAATCAGTCCTATTTCTAGCTTAACACTTAAGTTTTGAGCTAATTTCAGGTTTACAAGTGAGGACCTAAACCGTCTTCCAACCTTATATTTGGGGACATTTGTGTATAAATTATTAGATTTTGAATTAGTGTCGAAGCCTATATGGTTCCATCAGGTATTTCAATTTCATTTTTCACACTCGATAAATTTTCAAGTGGGGACCTTCACAGTCATTTCAACTGACAAGTGGGGTCTTTCAAACACACTTTTCAAATTTCATGTATAGTATAATTTTATAGTTAAAATATTGATTATCAGAATGAAATTTAAGTAATCAGTCCTATTTCTAGCTTAACACTTAAGTTTTGAGCTAATTTCAGGTTAACAAGTGGGGACCTAAACCGTCTTTCAACCTTATATCTGGGGACATTTGTGTGTAAATTATTAGATTTTGAGTTAGTGTCAAAGCCTATATGGTTCCATCAGGTATTTCAATTTCATTTTTCACACTCGATAAATTTACAAGTGGGGACCTTCACTGTCATTTCAACAGAGAAGTGGGGTCTTTTAAACACACATTTTCTAATTTCATGTATATTTTAATTTTATAGTTAAAATATTGATTATCAGAATGAAATATAGGTAATCGGACCTTTTAAAGGCTTAACACTTAAGTTTTAAGCTAATTTCAGGTTTACAAGTGGGGACCTAAACCGTCTTCCAACCTTATATCTGGGGACATTTGTGTATAAATTATTAGATTTTGAGTTAGTGTCAAAGCCTATATGGTTCCATCAGGTATTTCAATTTCATTTTTCACACTCGATAAATTTACAAGCGGGGACCTTAACTGTCATTTCAATAGACAAGTGGGGTGTTTTAAACACACATTTTCTAATTTCATGTATATTTTATTTTTATAGTTTAAATATTGATTATTATAATGAAATTTAGGTAATCGGACCTTTTAAAGGCTTAACACTTAAGTTTTTAGCTAATTTCAGGTTTACAAGTGGGGATCTAAACCGTCTTCCTACCTTATATCTGGGGACATTTGTGTATAAATTATTAGATTTTGAGTTAGTGTCAAAGCCTATATGGTTCCATCAGGTATTTCAATTTCATTTTTCACACTCGATAAATTTACAAGTGGGGACCTTCACAGTCATTTCAACTGACAAGTGGGGTCTTTCAAACACACTTTTTCAAATTTAATGTATATCATAATTTTATAGTTAAAATATTGATTATCAGAATGAAATTTAAGTAATCAGTCCTATTTCTAGCTTAACACTTAAGTTTTGAGCTAATTTCAGGTTTACAAGTGAGGACCTAAACCGTCTTCCAACCTTATATTTGGGGACATTTGTGTATAAATTATTAGATTTTGAATTAGTGTCGAAGCCTATATGGTTCCATCAGGTATTTCAATTTCATTTTTCACACTCGATAAATTTACAAGTGGGGACCTTCACAGTCATTTCAACTGACAAGTGGGGTCTTTCAAACACACTTTTCAAATTTCATGTATAGTATAATTTTATAGTTAAAATATTGATTATCAGAATGAAATTTAAGTAATCAGTCCTATTTCTAGCTTAACACTTAAGTTTTGAGCTAATTTCAGGTTTACAAGTGGGGACCTAAACCATCTTTCAACCTTATATCTGGGGACATTTGTGTGTAAATTATTAGATTTTGAGTTAGTGTCAAAGCCTATATGGTTCCATCAGGTATTTCAATTTCATTTTTCACACTCGATAAATTTACAAGCGGGGACCTTCACTGTCATTTCAACAGAGAAGTGGGGTCTTTTAAACACACATTTTCTAATTTCATGTATATTTTAATTTTATAGTTAAAATATTGATTATCAGAATGAAATATAGGTAATCGGACCTTTTAAAGGCTTAACACTTAAGTTTTAAGCTAATTTCAGGTTTACAAGTGGGGACCTAAACCGTCTTCCAACCTTATATCTGGGGACATTTGTGTATAAATTATTAGATTTTGAGTTAGTGTCAAAGCCTATATGGTTCCATCAGGTATTTCAATTTCATTTTTCACACTCGATAAATTTACAAGTGGGGACCTTAACTGTCATTTCAATAGACAAGTGGGGTGTTTTAAACACACATTTTCTAATTTCATGTATATTTTATTTTTATAGTTTAAATATTGATTATTATAATGAAATTTAGGTAATCGGACCTTTTAAAGGCTTAACACTTAAGTTTTTAGCTAATTTCAGGTTTACAAGTGGGGATCTAAACCGTCTTCCTACCTTATATCTGGGGACATTTGTGTATAAATTATTAGATTTTGAGTTAGTGTCAAAGCCTATATGGTTCCATCAGGTATTTCAATTTCATTTTTCACACTCGATAAATTTACAAGTGGGGACCTTCACAGTCATTTCAACTGACAAGTGGGGTCTTTCAAACACACTTTTTCAAATTTAATGTATATCATAATTTTATAGTTAAAATATTGATTATCAGAATGAAATTTAAGTAATCAGTCCTATTTCTAGCTTAACACTTAAGTTTTGAGCTAATTTCAGGTTTACAAGTGAGGACCTAAACCGTCTTCCAACCTTATATTTGGGGACATTTGTGTATAAATTATTAGATTTTGAATTAGTGTCGAAGCCTATATGTTTCCATCAGGTATTTCAATTTCATTTTTCACACTCGATAAATTTACAAGTGGGGACCTTCACAGTCATTTCAACTGACAAGTGGGGTCTTTCAAACACACTTTTCAAATTTCATGTATAGTATAATTTTAAAGTTAAAATATTGATTATCAGAATGAAATTTAAGTAATCAGTCCTATTTCTAGCTTAACACTTAAGTTTTGAGCTAATTTCAGGTTTACAAGTGGGGACCTAAACCATCTTTCAACCTTATATCTGGGGACATTTGTGTGTAAATTATTAGATTTTGAGTTAGTGTCAAAGCCTATATGGTTCCATCAGGTATTTCAATTTCATTTTTCACACTCGATAAATTTACAAGTGGGGACCTTCACTGTCATTTCAACAGAGAAGTGGGGTCTTTTAAACACACATTTTCTAATTTCATGTATATTTTAATTTTATAGTTAAAATATTGATTATCAGAATGAAATATAGGTAATCGGACCTTTTAAAGGCTTAACACTTAAGTTTTAAGCTAATTTCAGGTTTACAAGTGGGGACCTAAACCGTCTTCCAACCTTATATCTGGGGACATTTGTGTATAAATTATTAGATTTTGAGTTAGTGTCAAAGCCTATATGGTTCCATCAGGTATTTCAATTTCATTTTTCACACTCGATAAATTTACAAGTGGGGACCTTAACTGTCATTTCAATAGACAAGTGGGGTGTTTTAAACACACATTTTCTAATTTCATGTATATTTTATTTTTATAGTTTAAATATTGATTATTATAATGAAATTTAGGTAATCGGACCTTTTAAAGGCTTAACACTTAAGTTTTTAGCTAATTTCAGGTTTACAAGTGGGGATCTAAACCGTCTTCCTACCTTATATCTGGGGACATTTGTGTATAAATTATTAGATTTTGAGTTAGTGTCAAAGCCTATATGGTTCCATCAGGTATTTCAATTTCATTTTTCACACTCGATAAATTTACAAGTGGGGACCTTCACAGTCATTTCAACTGACAAGTGGGGTCTTTCAAACACACTTTTTCAAATTTAATGTATATCATAATTTTATAGTTAAAATATTGATTATCAGAATGAAATTTAAGTAATCAGTCCTATTTCTAGCTTAACACTTAAGTTTTGAGCTAATTTCAGGTTTACAAGTGAGGACCTAAACCGTCTTCCAACCTTATATTTGGGGACATTTGTGTATAAATTATTAGATTTTGAATTAGTGTCGAAGCCTATATGGTTCCATCAGGAATTTCAATTTCATTTTTCACACTCGATAAATTTACAAGTGGGGACCTTCACAGTCATTTCAACTGACAAGTGGGGTCTTTCAAACACACTTTTCAAATTTCATGTATAGTATAATTTTATAGTTAAAATATTGATTATCAGAATGAAATTTAAGTAATCAGTCCTATTTCTAGCTTAACACTTAAGTTTTGAGCTAATTTCAGGTTTACAAGTGGGGACCTAAACCATCTTTCAACCTTATATCTGGGGACATTTGTGTGTAAATTATTAAATTTTGAGTTAGTGTCAAAGCCTATATGGTTCCATCAGGTATTTCAATTTCATTTTTCACACTCGATAAATTTACAAGTGGGGACCTTCACTGTCATTTCAACAGAGAAGTGGGGTCTTTTAAACACACATTTTCTAATTTCATGTATATTTTAATTTTATAGTTAAAATATTGATTATCAGAATGAAATATAGGTAATCGGACCTTTTAAAGGCTTAACACTTAAGTTTTTAGCTAATTTCAGGTTTACAAGTGGGGATCTAAACCGTCTTCCTACCTTATATCTGGGGACATTTGTGTATAAATTATTAGATTTTGAGTTAGTGTCAAAGCCTATATGGTTCCATCAGGTATTCCAATTTCATTTTTCACACTCGATAAATTTACAAGTGGGGACCTTCACAGTCATTTCAACTGACAAGTGGGGTCTTTCAAACACACTTTTTCAAATTTCATGTATATCATAATTTTATAGTTAAAATATTGATTATCAGAATGAAATTTAAGTAATCAGTCCTATTTCTAGCTTAACACTTAAGTTTTGAGCTAATTTCAGGTTTACAAGTGAGGACCTAAACCGTCTTCCAACCTTATATTTGGGGACATTTGTGTATAAATTATTAGATTTTGAATTAGTGTCGAAGCCTATATGGTTCCATCAGGTATTTCAATTTCATTTTTCACACTCGATAAATTTTCAAGTGGGGACCTTCACAGTCATTTCAACTGACAAGTGGGGTCTTTCAAACACACTTTTCAAATTTCATGTATAGTATAATTTTATAGTTAAAATATTGATTATCAGAATGAAATTTAAGTAATCAGTCCTATTTCTAGCTTAACACTTAAGTTTTGAGCTAATTTCAGGTTTACAAGTGGGGACCTAAACCGTCTTTCAACCTTATATCTGGGGACATTTGTGTGTAAATTATTAGATTTTGAGTTAGTGTCAAAGCCTATATGGTTCCATCAGGTATTTCAATTTCATTTTTCACACTCGATAAATTTACAAGTGGGGACCTTAACTGTCATTTCAACAGACAAGTAAGGTCTTTTAAACACACATTTTCTAATTTCATGTATATTTTAATTTTATAGTTAATATATTGATTATCAGAATGAAATTTAAGTAATCAGTCCTATTTCTAGCTTAACACTTAAGTTTTGAGCTAATTTCAGGTTTACTAGTGGAGATTTAAACCGTCTTCCAACCTTATATCTGGGGACATTTGTGTATAAATTATCAGATTTTGAGTTAGTGTCAAAGCCTATATGGTTCCATCAGGTATTTCAATTTCATTTTTCACACTCGATAAATTTACAAGCGGGGACCTTCACTGTCATTTCAACAGAGAAGTGGGGTCTTTTAAACACACATTTTCTAATTTCATGTATATTTTAATTTTATAGTTTAAATATTGATTATTATAATGAAATTTAGGTAATCGGACCTTTTAAAGGCTTAACACTTAAGTTTTGAGCTAATTTCAGGTTTACAAGTGGGGACCTAAACCGTCTTCCTACCTTATATCTGGGGACATTTGTGTATAAATTATTAGATTTTGAATTAGTGTCGAAGCCTATATGGTTCCATCAGGTAATTCAATTTCATTTTTCACACTCGATAAATTTACAAGTTGGGACCTTCACAGTCATTTCAACTGACAAGTGGGGTCTTTCAAACACACTTTTTCAAATTTAATGTATATTATAATTTTATAGTTAAAATATTGATTATTAGAATGAAATTTAAGTAATCAGTCCTATTTCTAGCTTAACACTTAAGTTTTGAGCCAATTTCAGGTTTACAAGTGGGGACCTAAACCGTCTTCCAATCTTATATCTGGGGACATTTGTGTGTAAATTATTAGATTTTGAGTTAGTGTCAAAGCCTATATGGTTCCATCAGGTATTTCAATTTCATTTTTCACACTCGATAAATTTACAAGTGGGGACCTTAACTGTCATTTCAACAGACAAGTAAGGTCTTTTAAACACACATTTTCTAATTTCATGTATATTTTAATTTTATAGTTAATATATTGATTATCAGAATGAAATTTAAGTAATCAGTCCTATTTCTAGCTTAACACTTAAGTTTTGAGCTAATTTCAGGTTTACTAGTGGAGATTTAAACCGTCTTCCAACCTTATATCTGGGGACATTTGTGTATAAATTATCAGATTTTGAGTTAGTGTCAAAGCCTATATGGTTCCATCAGGTATTTCAATTTCATTTTTCACACTCGATAAATTTACAAGCGGGGACCTTCACTGTCATTTCAACAGAGAAGTGGGGTCTTTTAAACACACATTTTCTAATTTCATGTATATTTTAATTTTATAGTTTAAATATTGATTATTATAATGAAATTTAGGTAATCGGACCTTTTAAAGGCTTAACACTTAAGTTTTGAGCTAATTTCAGGTTTACAAGTGGGGACCTAAACCGTCTTCCTACCTTATATCTGGGGACATTTGTGTATAAATTATTAGATTTTGAATTAGTGTCGAAGCCTATATGGTTCCATCAGGTAATTCAATTTCATTTTTCACACTCGATAAATTTACAAGTTGGGACCTTCACAGTCATTTCAACTGACAAGTGGGGTCTTTCAAACACACTTTTTCAAATTTAATGTATATTATAATTTTATAGTTAAAATATTGATTATTAGAATGAAATTTAAGTAATCAGTCCTATTTCTAGCTTAACACTTAAGTTTTGAGCCAATTTCAGGTTTACAAGTGGGGACCTAAACCGTCTTCCAATCTTATATCTGGGGACATTTGTGTATAAATTATTAGATTTTGAGTTAGTGTCAAAGCCTATATGGTTCCATCAGGTATTTCAATTTCATTTTTCACACTCGATAAATTTACAAGCGGGGACCTTCACTGTCATTTCAACAGAGAAGTGGGGTCTTTTAAACACACATTTTCTAATTTCATGTATATTTTAATTTTATAGTTTAAATATTGATTATTATAATGAAATTTAGGTAATCGGACCTTTTAAAGGCTTAACACTTAAGTTTTGAGCTAATTTCAGGTTTACAAGTGGGGACCTAAACCGTCTTCCTACCTTATATCTGGGGACATTTGTGTATAAATTATTAGATTTTGAGTTAGTGTCAAAGCCTATATGGTTCCATCAGGTATTTCAATTTCATTTTTCACACTCGATAAATTTACAAGTGGGGACCTTCACTGTCATTTCAACAGAGAAGTGGGGTCTTTTAAACACACATTTTCTAATTTCATGTATATTTTAATTTTATAGTTAAAATATTGATTATCAGAATGAAATATAGGTAATCGGACCTTTTAAAGGCTTAACACTTAAGGTTTAAGCTAATTTCAGGTTTACAAGTGGGGACCTAAACCGTCTTCCAACCTTATATCTGGGGACATTTGTGTATAAATTATTAGATTTTGAGTTAGTGTCAAAGCCTATATGGTTCCATCAGGTATTTCAATTTCATTTTTCACACTCGATAAATTTACAAGTGGGGACCTTCACTGTCATTTCAACAGAGAAGTGGGGTCTTTTAAACACACATTTTCTAATTTCATGTATATTTTAATTTTATAGTTAAAATATTGATTATCAGAATGAAATATAGGTAATCGGACCTTTTAAAGGCTTAACACTTAAGTTTTAAGCTAATTTCAGGTTTACAAGTGGGGACCTAAACCGTCTTCCAACCTTATATCTGGGGACATTTGTGTATAAATTATTAGATTTTGAGTTAGTGTCAAAGCCTATATGGTTCCATCAGGTATTTCAATTTCATTTTTCACAATCGATAAATTTACAAGTGGGGACCTTAACTGTTATTTCAACAGACAAGTGGGGTGTTTTAAACACACATTTTCTAATTTCATGTATATTTTAATTTTATAGTTTAAATATTGATTATTATAATGAAATTTAGGTAATCGGACCTTTTTAAGGCTTAACACTTAAGTTTTTAGCTAATTTCAGGTTTACAAGTGGGGACCTAAACCGTCTTCCTACCTTATATCTGGGGACATTTGTGTATAAATTATTAGATTTTGAGTTAGTGTCAAAGCCTATATGGTTCCATCAGGTATTTCAATTTCATTTTTCACACTCGATAAATTTACAAGTGGGGACCTTCACAGTCATTTCAACTGACAAGTGGGGTCTTTCAAACACACTTTTCAAATTTCATGTATATTATAATTTTATAGTTAAAATATTGATTATCAGAATGAAATTTAAGTAATCAGTCCTATTTCTAGCTTAACACTTAAGTTTTGAGCTAATTTCAGGTTTACAAGTGGGGACCTAAACCGTCTTCCAACCTTATATCTGGGGACATTTGTGTATAAATTATTAGATTTTGAGTTAGAGTCAAAGCCTATATGGTTCCATCAGGTATTTCAATTTCATTTTTCACACTCGATAAATTTACAAGTGGGGACCTTCACTGTCATTTCAACAGAGAAGTGGGGTCTTTTAAACACACATTTTCTAATTTCATGTATATTTTAATTTTATAGTTAAAATATTGATTATCAGAATGAAATATAGGTAATCGGACCTTTTAAAGGCTTAACACTTAAGTTTTAAGCTAATTTCAGGTTTACAAGTGGGGACCTAACCGTCTTCCAACCTTATATCTGGGGACATTTGTGTATAAATTATTAGATTTTGAGTTAGTGTCAAAGCCTATATGGTTCCATCAGGTATTTCAATTTCATTTTTCACACTCGATAAATTTACAAGTGGGGACCTTAACTGTCATTTCAACAGACAAGTAAGGTCTTTTAAACACACATTTTCTAATTTCATGTATATTTTAATTTTATAGTTAATATATTGATCATCAGAATGAAATTTAAGTAATCAGTCCTATTTCTAGCTTAACACTTAAGTTTTGAGCTAATTTCAGGTTTACAAGTGGGGATTTAAACCGTCTTCCAACCTTATATCTGGGGACATTTGTGTATAAATTATTAGATTTTGAGTTAGTGTCAAAGCCTATATGGTTCCATCAGGTATTTCAATTTCATTTTTCACACTCGATATATTTACAAGCGGGGACCTTCACTGTCATTTCAACAGAGAAGTGGGGTCTTTTAAACACACATTTTCTAATTTCATGTATATTTTAATTTTATAGTTTAAATATTGATTATTATAATGAAATTTAGGTAATCGGACCTTTTAAAGGCTTAACACTTAAGTTTTAAGCTAATTTCAGGTTTACAAGTGGGGACCTAAACCGTCTTCCTACCTTATATCTGGGGACATTTGTGTATAAATTATTAGATTTTGAGTTAGTGTCAAAGCCTATATGGTTCCATCAGGTATTTCAATTTCATTTTACACACTCGATAAATTTACAAGTGGGGACCTTAACTGTCATTTCAACAGACAAGTGGGGTCTTTTAAACACACATTTTCTAATTTCATGTATATTTTAATTTTATAGTTAAAATAATGATTATCAGAATGAAATATAGGTAATCGGACCTTTTAAAGGCTTAACACTTAAGTTTTAAGCTAATTTCAGGTTTACAAGTGGGGACCTAAACCGTCTTCCTACCTTATATCTGGGGACATTTGTGTATAAATTATTAGATTTTGAGTTAGTGTCAAAGCCTATATGGTTCCATCAGGTATTTCAATTTCATTTTACACACTCGATAAATTTACAAGTGGGGACCTTCACAGTCATTTCAACTGACAAGTGGGGTCTTTCAAACACACTTTTTCAAATTTCATGTATATCATAATTTTATAGTTAAAATATTGATTATCAGAATGAAATTTAAGTAATCAGTCCTTTTTCTAGCTTAACACTTAAGTTTTGAGCTAATTTCAGGTTTTAAAGTGGGGACCTAAACCGTCTTCCAACCTTATATCTGGGGACATTTGTGTATAAATTATTAGATTTTGAGTTAGAGTCAAAGCCTATATGGTTCCATCAGGTATTTCAATTTCATTTTTCACACTCGATAAATTTACAAGTGGGGACCTTCACTGTCATTTCAACAGAGAAGTGGGGTCTTTTAAACACACATTTTCTAATTTCATGTATATTTTAATTTTATAGTTAAAATATTGATTATCAGAATGAAATATAGGTAATCGGACCTTTTAAAGGCTTAACACTTAAGTTTTAAGCTAATTTCAGGTTTACAAGTGGGGACCTAAACCGTCTTCCAACCTTATATCTGGGGACATTTGTGTATAAATTATTAGATTTTGAGTTAGTGTCAAAGCCTATATGGTTCCATCAGGTATTTCAATTTCATTTTTCACACTCTATAAATTTACAAGTGGGGACCTTCACTGTCATTTCAACAGAGAAGTGGGGTCTTTTAAACACACATTTTCTAATTTCATGTATATTTTAATTTTATAGTTAGAATATTGATTATCAGAATGAAATATAGGTAATCGGACCTTTTAAAGGCTTAACACTTAAGTTTTAAGCTAATTTCAGGTTTACAAGTGGGGACCTAAACCGTCTTCCAACCTTATATCTGGGGACATTTGTGTATAAATTATGTCAAAGCCTATATGGTTCCATCAGGTATTTCAATTTCATTTTTCACAATCGATAAATTTACAAGTTGGGACCTTAACTGTTATTTCAACAGACAAGTGGGGTGTTTTAAACACACATTTTCTAATTTCATGTATATTTTAATTTTATAGTTTAAATATTGATTATTATAATGAAATTTAGGTAATCGGACCTTTTTAAGGCTTAACACTTAAGTTTTTAGCTAATTTCAGGTTTACAAGTGGGGACCTAAACCGTCTTCCTACCTTATATCTGGGGACATTTGTGTATAAATTATTAGATTTTGAGTTAGTGTCAAAGCCTATATGGTTCCATCAGGTATTTCAATTTCATTTTTCACACTCGATAAATTTACAAGTGGGGACCTTCACAGTCATTTCAACTGACAAGTGGGGTCTTTCAAACACACTTTTTCAAATTTCATGTATATCATAATTTTATAGTTAAAATATTGATTATCAGAATGAAATTTAAGTAATCAGTCCTATTTCTAGCTTAACACTTAAGTTTTGAGCTAATTTCAGGTTTACAAGTGAGGACCTAAACCGTCTTCCAACCTTATATTTGGGGACATTTGTGTATAAATTATTAGATTTTGAATTAGTGTCGAAGCCTGTATGGTTCCATCAGGTATTTCAATTTCATTTTTCACACTCGATAAATTTACAAGTGGGGACCTTCACAGTCATTTCAACTGACAAGTGGGGTCTTTCAAACACACTTTTCAAATTTCATGTATATTATAATTTTATAGTTAAAATATTGATTATCAGAATGAAATTTAAGTAATCAGTCCTATTTCTAGCTTAACACTTAAGTTTTGAGCTAATTTCAGGTTTACAAGTGGGGACCTAAACCGTCTTTCAACCTTATATCTGGGGACATTTGTGTGTAAATTATTAGATTTTGAGTTAGTGTCAAAGCCTATATGGTTCCATCAGGTATTTCAATTTCATTTTTCACACTCGATAAATTTACAAGTGGGGACCTTAACTGTCATTTCAACAGACAAGTAGGGTCTTTTAAACACACATTTTCTAATTTCATGTATATTTTAATTTTATAGTTAATATATTGATCATCAGAATGAAATTTAAGTAATCAGTCCTATTTCTAGCTTAACACTTAAGTTTTGAGCTAAAATCAGGTTTACAAGTGGGGATTTAAACCGTCTTCCAACCTTATATCTGGGGACATTTGTGTATAAATTATTAGATTTTGAGTTAGTGTCAAAGCCTATATGGTTCCATCAGGTATTTCAATTTCATTTTTCACACTCGATAAATTTACAAGCGGGGACCTTCACTGTCATTTCAACAGAGAAGTGGGGTCTTTTAAACACACATTTTCTAATTTCATGTATATTTTAATTTTATAGTTTAAATATTGATTATTATAATGAAATTTAGGTAATCGGACCTTTTAAAGGCTTAACACTTAAGTTTTAAGCTAATTTCAGGTTTACAAGTGGGGACCTAAACCGTCTTCCTACCTTATATCTGGGGACATTTGTGTATAAATTATTAGATTTTGAGTTAGTGTCAAAGCCTATATGGTTCCATCAGGTATTTCAATTTCATTTTACACACTCGATAAATTTACAAGTGGGGACCTTCACAGTCATTTCAACTGACAAGTGGGGTCTTTCAAACACACTTTTTCAAATTTCATGTATATCATAATTTTATAGTTAAAATATTGATTATCAGAATGAAATTTAAGTAATCAGTCCTATTTCTAGCTTAACACTTAAGTTTTGAGCTAATTTCAGGTTTACAAGTGGGGACCTAAACCGTCTTCCAACCTTATATCTGGGGACATTTGTGTATAAATTATTAGATTTTGAGTTAGTGTCAAAGCCTATATGGTTCCATCAGGTATTTCAATTTCATTTTTCACACTCTATAAATTTACAAGTGGGGACCTTCACTGTCATTTCAACAGAGAAGTGGGGTCTTTTAAACACACATTTTCTAATTTCATGTATATTTTAATTTTATAGTTAGAATATTGATTATCAGAATGAAATATAGGTAATCGGACCTTTTAAAGGCTTAACACTTAAGTTTTAAGCTAATTTCAGGTTTACAAGTGGGGACCTAAACCGTCTTCCAACCTTATATCTGGGGACATTTGTGTATAAATTATGTCAAAGCCTATATGGTTCCATCAGGTATTTCAATTTCATTTTTCACAATCGATAAATTTACAAGTTGGGACCTTAACTGTTATTTCAACAGACAAGTGGGGTGTTTTAAACACACATTTTCTAATTTCATGTATATTTTAATTTTATAGTTTAAATATTGATTATTATAATGAAATTTAGGTAATCGGACCTTTTTAAGGCTTAACACTTAAGTTTTTAGCTAATTTCAGGTTTACAAGTGGGGACCTAAACCGTCTTCCTACCTTATATCTGGGGACATTTGTGTATAAATTATTAGATTTTGAGTTAGTGTCAAAGCCTATATGGTTCCATCAGGTATTTCAATTTCATTTTTCACACTCGATAAATTTACAAGTGGGGACCTTCACAGTCATTTCAACTGACAAGTGGGGTCTTTCAAACACACTTTTTCAAATTTCATGTATATCATAATTTTATAGTTAAAATATTGATTATCAGAATGAAATTTAAGTAATCAGTCCTATTTCTAGCTTAACACTTAAGTTTTGAGCTAATTTCAGGTTTACAAGTGAGGACCTAAACCGTCTTCCAACCTTATATTTGGGGACATTTGTGTATAAATTATTAGATTTTGAATTAGTGTCGAAGCCTGTATGGTTCCATCAGGTATTTCAATTTCATTTTTCACACTCGATAAATTTACAAGTGGGGACCTTCACAGTCATTTCAACTGACAAGTGGGGTCTTTCAAACACACTTTTCAAATTTCATGTATATTATAATTTTATAGTTAAAATATTGATTATCAGAATGAAATTTAAGTAATCAGTCCTATTTCTAGCTTAACACTTAAGTTTTGAGCTAATTTCAGGTTTACAAGTGGGGACCTAAACCGTCTTTCAACCTTATATCTGGGGACATTTGTGTGTAAATTATTAGATTTTGAGTTAGTGTCAAAGCCTATATGGTTCCATCAGGTATTTCAATTTCATTTTTCACACTCGATAAATTTACAAGTGGGGACCTTAACTGTCATTTCAACAGACAAGTAGGGTCTTTTAAACACACATTTTCTAATTTCATGTATATTTTAATTTTATAGTTAATATATTGATCATCAGAATGAAATTTAAGTAATCAGTCCTATTTCTAGCTTAACACTTAAGTTTTGAGCTAAAATCAGGTTTACAAGTGGGGATTTAAACCGTCTTCCAACCTTATATCTGGGGACATTTGTGTATAAATTATTAGATTTTGAGTTAGTGTCAAAGCCTATATGGTTCCATCAGGTATTTCAATTTCATTTTTCACACTCGATAAATTTACAAGCGGGGACCTTCACTGTCATTTCAACAGAGAAGTGGGGTCTTTTAAACACACATTTTCTAATTTCATGTATATTTTAATTTTATAGTTTAAATATTGATTATTATAATGAAATTTAGGTAATCGGACCTTTTAAAGGCTTAACACTTAAGTTTTAAGCTAATTTCAGGTTTACAAGTGGGGACCTAAACCGTCTTCCTACCTTATATCTGGGGACATTTGTGTATAAATTATTAGATTTTGAGTTAGTGTCAAAGCCTATATGGTTCCATCAGGTATTTCAATTTCATTTTACACACTCGATAAATTTACAAGTGGGGACCTTCACAGTCATTTCAACTGACAAGTGGGGTCTTTCAAACACACTTTTTCAAATTTCATGTATATCATAATTTTATAGTTAAAATATTGATTATCAGAATGAAATTTAAGTAATCAGTCCTATTTCTAGCTTAACACTTAAGTTTTGAGCTAATTTCAGGTTTACAAGTGGGGACCTAAACCGTCTTCCAACCTTATATCTGGGGACATTTGTGTATAAATTATTAGATTTTGAGTTAGTGTCAAAGCCTATATGGTTCCATCAGGTATTTCAATTTCATTTTTCACACTCTATAAATTTACAAGTGGGGACCTTCACTGTCATTTCAACAGAGAAGTGGGGTCTTTTAAACACACATTTTCTAATTTCATGTATATTTTAATTTTATAGTTAGAATATTGATTATCAGAATGAAATATAGGTAATCGGACCTTTTAAAGGCTTAACACTTAAGTTTTAAGCTAATTTCAGGTTTACAAGTGGGGACCTAAACCGTCTTCCAACCTTATATCTGGGGACATTTGTGTATAAATTATGTCAAAGCCTATATGGTTCCATCAGGTATTTCAATTTCATTTTTCACAATCGATAAATTTACAAGTTGGGACCTTAACTGTTATTTCAACAGACAAGTGGGGTGTTTTAAACACACATTTTCTAATTTCATGTATATTTTAATTTTATAGTTTAAATATTGATTATTATAATGAAATTTAGGTAATCGGACCTTTTTAAGGCTTAACACTTAAGTTTTTAGCTAATTTCAGGTTTACAAGTGGGGACCTAAACCGTCTTCCTACCTTATATCTGGGGACATTTGTGTATAAATTATTAGATTTTGAGTTAGTGTCAAAGCCTATATGGTTCCATCAGGTATTTCAATTTCATTTTTCACACTCGATAAATTTACAAGTGGGGACCTTCACAGTCATTTCAACTGACAAGTGGGGTCTTTCAAACACACTTTTTCAAATTTCATGTATATCATAATTTTATAGTTAAAATATTGATTATCAGAATGAAATTTAAGTAATCAGTCCTATTTCTAGCTTAACACTTAAGTTTTGAGCTAATTTCAGGTTTACAAGTGAGGACCTAAACCGTCTTCCAACCTTATATTTGGGGACATTTGTGTATAAATTATTAGATTTTGAATTAGTGTCGAAGCCTGTATGGTTCCATCAGGTATTTCAATTTCATTTTTCACACTCGATAAATTTACAAGTGGGGACCTTCACAGTCATTTCAACTGACAAGTGGGGTCTTTCAAACACACTTTTCAAATTTCATGTATATTATAATTTTATAGTTAAAATATTGATTATCAGAATGAAATTTAAGTAATCAGTCCTATTTCTAGCTTAACACTTAAGTTTTGAGCTAATTTCAGGTTTACAAGTGGGGACCTAAACCGTCTTTCAACCTTATATCTGGGGACATTTGTGTGTAAATTATTAGATTTTGAGTTAGTGTCAAAGCCTATATGGTTCCATCAGGTATTTCAATTTCATTTTTCACACTCGATAAATTTACAAGTGGGGACCTTAACTGTCATTTCAACAGACAAGTAGGGTCTTTTAAACACACATTTTCTAATTTCATGTATATTTTAATTTTATAGTTAATATATTGATCATCAGAATGAAATTTAAGTAATCAGTCCTATTTCTAGCTTAACACTTAAGTTTTGAGCTAAAATCAGGTTTACAAGTGGGGATTTAAACCGTCTTCCAACCTTATATCTGGGGACATTTGTGTATAAATTATTAGATTTTGAGTTAGTGTCAAAGCCTATATGGTTCCATCAGGTATTTCAATTTCATTTTTCACACTCGATAAATTTACAAGCGGGGACCTTCACTGTCATTTCAACAGAGAAGTGGGGTCTTTTAAACACACATTTTCTAATTTCATGTATATTTTAATTTTATAGTTTAAATATTGATTATTATAATGAAATTTAGGTAATCGGACCTTTTAAAGGCTTAACACTTAAGTTTTAAGCTAATTTCAGGTTTACAAGTGGGGACCTAAACCGTCTTCCTACCTTATATCTGGGGACATTTGTGTATAAATTATTAGATTTTGAGTTAGTGTCAAAGCCTATATGGTTCCATCAGGTATTTCAATTTCATTTTACACACTCGATAAATTTACAAGTGGGGACCTTCACAGTCATTTCAACTGACAAGTGGGGTCTTTCAAACACACTTTTTCAAATTTCATGTATATCATAATTTTATAGTTAAAATATTGATTATCAGAATGAAATTTAAGTAATCAGTCCTATTTCTAGCTTAACACTTAAGTTTTGAGCTAATTTCAGGTTTACAAGTGGGGACCTAAACCGTCTTCCAACCTTATATCTGGGGACATTTGTGTATAAATTATTAGATTTTGAGTTAGAGTCAAAGCCTATATGGTTCCATCAGGTATTTCAATTTCATTTTTCACACTCGATAAATTTACAAGTGGGGACCTTCACTGTCATTTCAACAGAGAAGTGGGGTCTTTTAAACACACATTTTCTAATTTCATGTATATTTTAATTTTATAGTTAAAATATTGATTATCAGAATGAAATATAGGTAATCGGACCTTTTAAAGGCTTAACACTTAAGTTTTAAGCTAATTTCAGGTTTACAAGTGGGGACCTAAACCGTCTTCCAACCTTATATCTGGGGACATTTGTGTATAAATTATTAGATTTTGAGTTAGTGTCAAAGCCTATATGGTTCCATCAGGTATTTCAATTTCATTTTTCACACTCTATAAATTTACAAGTGGGGACCTTCACTGTCATTTCAACAGAGAAGTGGGGTCTTCTAAACACACATTTTCTAATTTCATGTATATTTTAATTTTATAGTTAGAATATTGATTATCAGAATGAAATATAGGTAATCGGACCTTTTAAAGGCTTAACACTTAAGTTTTAAGCTAATTTCAGGTTTACAAGTGGGGACCTAAACCGTCTTCCTACCTTATATCTGGGGACATTTGTGTATAAATTATTAGATTTTGAGTTAGTGTCAAAGCCTATATGGTTCCATCAGGTATTTCAATTTCATTTTACACACTCGATAAATTTACAAGCGGGGACCTTCACTGTCATTTCAACAGAGAAGTGGGGTCTTTTAAACACACATTTTCTAATTTCATGTATATTTTAATTTTATAGTTTAAATATTGATTATTATAATGAAATTTAGGTAATCGGACCTTTTAAAGGCTTAACACTTAAGTTTTAAGCTAATTTCAGGTTTACAAGTGGGGACCTAAACCGTCTTCCTACCTTATATCTGGGGACATTTGTGTATAAATTATTAGATTTTGAGTTAGTGTCAAAGCCTATATGGTTCCATCAGGTATTTCAATTTCATTTTTCACACTCGATAAATTTACAAGCGGGGACCTTCACTGTCATTTCAACAGAGAAGTGGGGTCTTTTAAACACACATTTTCTAATTTCATGTATATTTTAATTTTATAGTTTAAATATTGATTATTATAATGAAATTTAGGTAATCGGACCTTTTAAAGGCTTAACACTTAAGTTTTAAGCTAATTTCAGGTTTACAAGTGGGGACCTAAACCGTCTTCCTACCTTATATCTGGGGACATTTGTGTATAAATTATTAGATTTTGAGTTAGTGTCAAAGCCTATATGGTTCCATCAGGTATTTCAATTTCATTTTACACACTCGATAAATTTACAAGTGGGGACCTTCACAATCATTTCAACTGACAAGTGGGGTCTTTCAAACACACTTTTTCAAATTTCATGTATATCATAATTTTATAGTTAAAATATTGATTATCAGAATGAAATTTAAGTAATCAGTCCTATTTCTAGCTTAACACTTAAGTTTTGAGCTAATTTCAGGTTTACAAGTGGGGACCTAAACCGTCTTCCAACCTTATATCTGGGGACATTTGTGTATAAATTATTAGATTTTGAGTTAGAGTCAAAGCCTATATGGTTCCATCAGGTATTTCAATTTCATTTTTCACACTCGATAAATTTACAAGTGGGGACCTTCACTGTCATTTCAACAGAGAAGTGGGGTCTTTTAAACACACATTTTCTAATTTCATGTATATTTTAATTTTATAGTTAAAATATTGATTATCAGAATGAAATATAGGTAATCGGACCTTTTAAAGGCTTAACACTTAAGTTTTAAGCTAATTTCAGGTTTACAAGTGGGGACCTAAACCGTCTTCCAACCTTATATCTGGGGACATTTGTGTATAAATTATTAGATTTTGAGTTAGTGTCAAAGCCTATATGGTTCCATCAGGTATTTCAATTTCATTTTTCACACTCTATAAATTTACAAGTGGGGACCTTCACTGTCATTTCAACAGAGAAGTGGGGTCTTTTAAACACACATTTTCTAATTTCATGTATATTTTAATTTTATAGTTAGAATATTGATTATCAGAATGAAATATAGGTAATCGGACCTTTTAAAGGCTTAACACTTAAGTTTTAAGCTAATTTCAGGTTTACAAGTGGGGACCTGAACCGTCTTACAACCTTATATCTGGGGACATTTGTGTATAAATTATTAGATTTTGAGTTAGTGTCAAAGCCTATATGTATCCATCAGGTATTTCAATTTCATTTTTCACACTCTATAAATTTACAAGTGGGGACCTTCACTGTCATTTCAACAGAGATGTGGGGTCTTTTAAACACACATTTTCTAATTTCATGTATATTTTAATTTTATAGTTAAAATATTGATTATCAGAATGAAATATAGGTAATCGGACCTTTTAAAGGCTTAACACTTAAGTTTTAAGCTAATTTTAGGTTTACAAGTGGGGACCTAAACCGTCTTCCAACCTTATTTCTGGGGACATTTGTGTATAATTTATTAGATTTTGAGTTAGTGTCAAAGCCTATATGGTTCCATCAGGTATTTCAATTTCATTTTTCACACTCGATAAATTTACAAGCGGGGACCTTCACTGTCATTTCAACAGAGAAGTGGGGTCTTTTAAACACACATTTTGTAATTTCATGTATATTTTAATTTTATAGTTTAAATATTGATTATTATAATGAAATTTAGGTAATCGGACCTTTTAAAGGCTTAACACTTAAGTTTTAAGCTAATTTCAGGTTTACAAGTGGGGACCTAAACCGTCTTACAACCTTATATCTGGGGACATTTGTGTATAAATTATTAGATTTTGAGTTAGAGTCAAAGCCTATATGGTTCCATCAGGTATTTCAATTTCATTTTTTACACTCGATAAATTTACAAGTGGGGACCTTCACTGTCATTTCAACAGAGATGTGGGGTCTTTTAAACACACATTTTCTAATTTCATGTATATTTTAATTTTATAGTTAAAATATTGATTATCAGAATGAAATATAGGTAATCGGACCTTTTAAAGGCTTAACACTTAAGTTTTAAGCTAATTTCAGGTTTACAAGTGGGGACCTGAACCGTCTTACAACCTTATATCTGGGGACATTTGTGTATAAATTATTAGATTTTGAGTTAGTGTCAAAGCCTATATGGTTCCATCAGGTATTTCAATTTCATTTTTCACACTCTATAAATTTACAAGTGGGGACCTTAACTGTCATTTCAACAGACAAGTGGGGTCTTTTAAACACACATTTTCTAATTTCATGTATATTTTAATTTTATAGTTAAAATATTGATTATCAGAATGAAATATAGGTAATCGGACCTTTTAAAGGCTTAACACTTAAGTTTTAAGCTAATTTCAGGTTTACAAGTGGGGACCTAAACCGTCTTCCTACCTTATATCTGGGGACATTTGTGTATAAATTATTAGATTTTGAGTTAGTGTCAAAGCCTATATGGTTCCATCAGGTATTTCAATTTCATTTTACACACTCGATAAATTTACAAGTGGGGACCTTCACAGTCATTTCAACTGACAAGTGGGGTCTTTCAAACACACTTTTTCAAATTTCATGTATATCATAATTTTATAGTTAAAATATTGATTATCAGAATGAAATTTAAGTAATCAGTCCTATTTCTAGCTTAACACTTAAGTTTTGAGCTAATTTCAGGTTTACAAGTGGGGACCTAAACCGTCTTCCAACCTTATATCTGGGGACATTTGTATATAAATTATTAGATTTTGAGTTAGAGTCAAAGCCTATATGGTTCCATCAGGTATTTCAATTTCATTTTTCACACTCGATAAATTTACAAGTGGGGACATTCACTGTCATTTCAACAGAGAAGTGGGGTCTTTTAAACACACATTTTCTAATTTCATGTATATTTTAATTTTATATTTAAAATATTGATTATCAGAATGAAATATAGGTAATCGGACCTTTTAAAGGCTTAACACTTAAGTTTTAAGCTAATTTCAGGTTTACAAGTGGGGACCTAAACCGTCTTCCAACCTTATATCTGGGGACATTTGTGTATAAATTATTAGATTTTGAGTTAGTGTCAAAGCCTATATGGTTCCATCAGGTATTTCAATTTCATTTTTCACACTCTATAAATTTACAAGTGGGGACCTTAACTGTCATTTCAACAGACAAGTGGGGTCTTTTAAACACACATTTTCTAATTTCATGTATATTTTAATTTTATAGTTAAAATATTGATTATCAGAATGAAATATAGGTAATCGGACCTTTTAAAGGCTTAACACTTAAGTTTTAAGCTAATTTCAGGTTTACAAGTGGGGACCTAAACCGTCTTCCAACCTTATATCTGGGGACATTTGTGTATAAATTATTAGATTTTGAGTTAGAGTCAAAGCCTATATGGTTCCATCAGGTATTTCAATTTCATTTTTCACACTCGATAAATTTACAAGTGGGGACCTTAACTGTCATTTCAACAGACAAGTAAGGTTTTTTAAACACACATTTTCTAATTTCATGTATATTTTAATTTTATAGTTAGAATATTGATTATCAGAATGAAATATAGGTAATCGGACCTTTTAAAGGCTTAACACTTAAGTTTTAAGCTAATTTCAGGTTTACAAGTGGGGACCTGAACCGTCTTCCAACCTTATTTCTGGGGACATTTGTGTATAATTTATTAGATTTTGAGTTAGTGTCAAAGCCTATATGGTTCCATCAGGTATTTCAATTTCATTTTTCACACTCGATAAATTTACAAGCGGGGACCTTCACTGTCATTTCAACAGAGAAGTGGGGTCTTTTAAACACACATTTTGTAATTTCATGTATATTTTAATTTTATAGTTTAAATATTGATTATTATAATGAAATTTAGGTAATCGGACCTTTTAAAGGCTTAACACTTAAGTTTTGAGCTAATTTCAGGTTTACAAGTTGGGACCTAAACCGTCTTACAACCTTATATCTGGGGACATTTGTGTATAAATTATTAGATTTTGAGTTAGAGTCAAAGCCTATATGGTTCCATCAGGTATTTCATTTTCATTTTTTACACTCGATAAATTTACAAGTGGGGACCTTCACTGTCATTTCAACAGAGATGTGGGGTCTTTTAAACACACATTTTCTAATTTCATGTATATTTTAATTTTATAGTTAAAATATTGATTATCAGAATGAAATATAGGTAATCGGACCTTTTAAAGGCTTAACACTTAAGTTTTAAGCTAATTTCAGGTTTACAAGTGGGGACCTAAACCGTCTTCCAACCTTATATCTGGGGACATTTGTGTATAAATTATTAGATTTTGAGTTAGTGTCAAAGCCTATATGGTTCCATCAGGTATTTCAATTTCATTTTTCACACTCTATAAATTTACAAGTGGGGACCTTAACTGTCATTTCAACAGACAAGTGGGGTCTTTTAAACACACATTTTCTAATTTCATGTATATTTTAATTTTATAGTTAGAATATTGATTATCAGAATGAAATATAGGTAATCGGACCTTTTAAAGGCTTAACACTTAAGTTTTAAGCTAATTTCAGGTTTACAAGTGGGGACCTGAACCGTCTTACAACCTTATATCTGGGGACATTTGTGTATAAATTATTAGATTTTGAGTTAGTGTCAAAGCCTATATGGTTCCATCAGGTATTTCAATTTCATTTTTCACACTCTATAAATTTACAAGTGGGGACCTTAACTGTCATTTCAACAGACAAGTGGGGTCTTTTAAACACACATTTTCTAATTTCATGTATATTTTAATTTTATAGTTAAAATATTGATTATCAGAATGAAATATAGGTAATCGGACCTTTTAAAGGCTTAACACTTAAGTTTTAAGCTAATTTCAGGTTTACAAGTGGGGACCTAAACCGTCTTCCTACCTTATATCTGGGGACATTTGTGTATAAATTATTAGATTTTGAGTTAGTGTCAAAGCCTATATGGTTCCATCAGGTATTTCAATTTCATTTTACACACTCGATAAATTTACAAGTGGGGACCTTCACAGTCATTTCAACTGACAAGTGGGGTCTTTCAAACACACTTTTTCAAATTTCATGTATATCATAATTTTATAGTTAAAATATTGATTATCAGAATGAAATTTAAGTAATCAGTCCTATTTCTAGCTTAACACTTAAGTTTTGAGCTAATTTCAGGTTTACAAGTGGGGACCTAAACCGTCTTCCAACCTTATATCTGGGGACATTTGTATATAAATTATTAGATTTTGAGTTAGAGTCAAAGCCTATATGGTTCCATCAGGTATTTCAATTTCATTTTTCACACTCGATAAATTTACAAGTGGGGACATTCACTGTCATTTCAACAGAGAAGTGGGGTCTTTTAAACACACATTTTCTAATTTCATGTATATTTTAATTTTATATTTAAAATATTGATTATCAGAATGAAATATAGGTAATCGGACCTTTTAAAGGCTTAACACTTAAGTTTTAAGCTAATTTCAGGTTTACAAGTGGGGACCTAAACCGTCTTCCAACCTTATATCTGGGGACATTTGTGTATAAATTATTAGATTTTGAGTTAGTGTCAAAGCCTATATGGTTCCATCAGGTATTTCAATTTCATTTTTCACACTCTATAAATTTACAAGTGGGGACCTTAACTGTCATTTCAACAGACAAGTGGGGTCTTTTAAACACACATTTTCTAATTTCATGTATATTTTAATTTTATAGTTAAAATATTGATTATCAGAATGAAATATAGGTAATCGGACCTTTTAAAGGCTTAACACTTAAGTTTTAAGCTAATTTCAGGTTTACAAGTGGGGACCTAAACCGTCTTCCAACCTTATATCTGGGGACATTTGTGTATAAATTATTAGATTTTGAGTTAGAGTCAAAGCCTATATGGTTCCATCAGGTATTTCAATTTCATTTTTCACACTCGATAAATTTACAAGTGGGGACCTTAACTGTCATTTCAACAGACAAGTAAGGTTTTTTAAACACACATTTTCTAATTTCATGTATATTTTAATTTTATAGTTAGAATATTGATTATCAGAATGAAATATAGGTAATCGGACCTTTTAAAGGCTTAACACTTAAGTTTTAAGCTAATTTCAGGTTTACAAGTGGGGACCTGAACCGTCTTCCAACCTTATTTCTGGGGACATTTGTGTATAATTTATTAGATTTTGAGTTAGTGTCAAAGCCTATATGGTTCCATCAGGTATTTCAATTTCATTTTTCACACTCGATAAATTTACAAGCGGGGACCTTCACTGTCATTTCAACAGAGAAGTGGGGTCTTTTAAACACACATTTTGTAATTTCATGTATATTTTAATTTTATAGTTTAAATATTGATTATTATAATGAAATTTAGGTAATCGGACCTTTTAAAGGCTTAACACTTAAGTTTTGAGCTAATTTCAGGTTTACAAGTTGGGACCTAAACCGTCTTACAACCTTATATCTGGGGACATTTGTGTATAAATTATTAGATTTTGAGTTAGAGTCAAAGCCTATATGGTTCCATCAGGTATTTCATTTTCATTTTTTACACTCGATAAATTTACAAGTGGGGACCTTCACTGTCATTTCAACAGAGATGTGGGGTCTTTTAAACACACATTTTCTAATTTCATGTATATTTTAATTTTATAGTTAAAATATTGATTATCAGAATGAAATATAGGTAATCGGACCTTTTAAAGGCTTAACACTTAAGTTTTAAGCTAATTTCAGGTTTACAAGTGGGGACCTAAACCGTCTTCCAACCTTATATCTGGGGACATTTGTGTATAAATTATTAGATTTTGAGTTAGTGTCAAAGCCTATATGGTTCCATCAGGTATTTCAATTTCATTTTTCACACTCTATAAATTTACAAGTGGGGACCTTAACTGTCATTTCAACAGACAAGTGGGGTCTTTTAAACACACATTTTCTAATTTCATGTATATTTTAATTTTATAGTTAGAATATTGATTATCAGAATGAAATATAGGTAATCGGACCTTTTAAAGGCTTAACACTTAAGTTTTAAGCTAATTTCAGGTTTACAAGTGGGGACCTGAACCGTCTTACAACCTTATATCTGGGGACATTTGTGTATAAATTATTAGATTTTGAGTTAGTGTCAAAGCCTATATGGTTCCATCAGGTATTTCAATTTCATTTTTCACACTCTATAAATTTACAAGTGGGGACCTTAACTGTCATTTCAACAGACAAGTGGGGTCTTTTAAACACACATTTTCTAATTTCATGTATATTTTAATTTTATAGTTAAAATATTGATTATCAGAATGAAATATAGGTAATCGGACCTTTTAAAGGCTTAACACTTAAGTTTTAAGCTAATTTCAGGTTTACAAGTGGGGACCTAAACCGTCTTCCTACCTTATATCTGGGGACATTTGTGTATAAATTATTAGATTTTGAGTTAGTGTCAAAGCCTATATGGTTCCATCAGGTATTTCAATTTCATTTTACACACTCGATAAATTTACAAGTGGGGACCTTCACAGTCATTTCAACTGACAAGTGGGGTCTTTCAAACACACTTTTTCAAATTTCATGTATATCATAATTTTATAGTTAAAATATTGATTATCAGAATGAAATTTAAGTAATCAGTCCTATTTCTAGCTTAACACTTAAGTTTTGAGCTAATTTCAGGTTTACAAGTGGGGACCTAAACCGTCTTCCAACCTTATATCTGGGGACATTTGTATATAAATTATTAGATTTTGAGTTAGAGTCAAAGCCTATATGGTTCCATCAGGTATTTCAATTTCATTTTTCACACTCGATAAATTTACAAGTGGGGACCTTCACTGTCATTTCAACAGAGAAGTGGGGTCTTTTAAACACACATTTTCTAATTTCATGTATATTTTAATTTTATATTTAAAATATTGATTATCAGAATGAAATATAGGTAATCGGACCTTTTAAAGGCTTAACACTTAAGTTTTAAGCTAATTTCAGGTTTACAAGTGGGGACCTAAACCGTCTTCCAACCTTATATCTGGGGACATTTGTGTATAAATTATTAGATTTTGAGTTAGTGTCAAAGCCTATATGGTTCCATCAGGTATTTCAATTTCATTTTTCACACTCTATAAATTTACAAGTGTGGACCTTAACTGTCATTTCAACAGACAAGTGGGGTCTTTTAATCACACATTTTCTAATTTCATGTATATTTTAATTTTATAGTTAAAATATTGATTATCAGAATGAAATATAGGTAATCGGACCTTTTAAAGGCTTAACACTTAAGTTTTAAGCTAATTTCAGGTTTACAAGTGGGGACCTAAATCGTCTTCCTACCTTATATCTGGGGACATTTGTGTATAAATTATTAGATTTTGAGTTAGTGTCAAAGCCTATATGGTTCCATCAGGTATTTCAATTTCATTTTACACACTCGATAAATTTACAAGTGGGGACCTTCACAGTCATTTCAACTGACAAGTGGGGTCTTTCAAACACACTTTTTCAAATTTCATGTATATCATAATTTTATAGTTAAAATATTGATTATCAGAATGAAATTTAAGTAATCAGTCCTATTTCTAGCTTAACACTTAAGTTTTGAGCTAATTTCAGGTTTACAAGTGGGGACCTAAACCGTCTTCCAACCTTATATCTGGGGACATTTGTATATAAATTATTAGATTTTGAGTTAGAGTCAAAGCCTATATGGTTCCATCAGGTATTTCAATTTCATTTTTCACACTCGATAAATTTACAAGTGGGGACCTTCACTGTCATTTCAACAGAGAAGTGGGGTCTTTTAAACACACATTTTCTAATTTCATGTATATTTTAATTTTATATTTAAAATATTGATTATCAGAATGAAATATAGGTAATCGGACCTTTTAAAGGCTTAACACTTAAGTTTTAAGCTAATTTCAGGTTTACAAGTGGGGACCTAAACCGTCTTCCAACCTTATATCTGGGGACATTTGTGTATAAATTATTAGATTTTGAGTTAGTGTCAAAGCCTATATGGTTCCATCAGGTATTTCAATTTTATTTTTCACACTCTATAAATTTACAAGTGGGGACCTTAACTGTCATTTCAACAGACAAGTGGGGTCTTTTAAACACACATTTTCTAATTTCATGTATATTTTAATTTTATAGTTAAAATATTGATTATCAGAATGAAATATAGGTAATCGGACCTTTTAAAGGCTTAACACTTAAGTTTTAAGCTAATTTCAGGTTTACAAGTGGGGACCTAAACCGTCTTCCAACCTTATATCTGGGGACATTTGTGTATAAATTATTAGATTTTGAGTTAGAGTCAAAGCCTATATGGTTCCATCAGGTATTTCAATTTCATTTTTCACACTCGATAAATTTACAAGTGGGGACCTTAACTGTCATTTCAACAAACAAGTAAGGTTTTTTAAACACACATTTTCTAATTTCATGTATATTTTAATTTTATAGTTAGAATATTGATTATCAGAATGAAATATAGGTAATCGGACCTTTTAAAGGCTTAACACTTAAGTTTTAAGCTAATTTCAGGTTTACAAGTGGGGACCTGAACCGTCTTCCAACCTTATATCTGGGGACATTTGTGTATAAATTATTAGATTTTGAGTTAGTGTCAAAGCCTATATGGTTCCATCAGGTATTTCAATTTCATTTTTCACACTCGATAAATTTACAAGCGGGGACCTTAACTGTCATTTCAACAGACAAGTGGGGTCTTTTAAACACACATTTTCTAATTTCATGTATATTTTAATTTTATAGTTTAAATATTGATTATTATAATGAAATTTAGGTAATCGGACCTTTTAAAGGCTTAACACTTAAGTTTTGAGCTAATTTCAGGTTTACAAGTGGGGACCTGAACCGTCTTACAACCTTATATCTGGGGACATTTGTGTATAAATTATTAGATTTTGAGTTAGAGTCAAAGCCTATATGGTTCCATCAGGTATTTCAATTTCATTTTTCACACTCTATAAATTTACAAGTGGGGACCTTAACTGTCATTTCAACAGACAAGTGGGGTCTTTTAAACACACATTTTCTAATTTCATGTATATTTTAATTTTATAGTTAAAATATTGATTATCAGAATGAAATATAGGTAATCGGACCTTTTAAAGGCTTAACACTTAAGTTTTAAGCTAATTTCAGGTTTACAAGTGGGGACCTAAACCGTCTTCCAACCTTATATCTGGGGACATTTGTGTATAAATTATTAGATTTTGAGTTAGTGTCAAAGCCTATATGGTTCCATCAGGTATTTCAATTTCATTTTTCACACTCTATAAATTTACAAGTGGGGTTCTTAACTGTCATTTCAACAGACAAGTGGGGTCTTTTAAACACACATTTTCTAATTTCATGTATATTTTAATTTTATAGTTAAAATATTGATTATCAGAATGAAATATAGGTAATCGGACCTTTTAAAGGCTTAACACTTAAGTTTTAAGCTAATTTTAGGTTTACAAGTGGGGACCTAAACCGTCTTCTAACCTTATTTCTGGGGACATTTGTGTATAATTTATTAGATTTTGAGTTAGTGTCAAAGCCTATATGGTTCCATCAGGTATTTCAATTTCATTTTTCACACTCGATAAATTTACAAGCGGGGACCTTCACTGTCATTTCAACAGAGAAGTGGGGTCTTTTAAACACACATTTTGTAATTTCATGTATATTTTAATTTTATAGTTTAAATATTGATTATTATAATGAAATTTAGGTAATCGGACCTTTTAAAGGCTTAACACTTAAGTTTTGAGCTAATTTCAGGTTTACAAGTGGGGACCTAAACCGTCTTACAACCTTATATCTGGGGACATTTGTGTATAAATTATTAGATTTTGAGTTAGAGTCAAAGCCTATATGGTTCCATCAGGTATTTCAATTTCATTTTTTACACTCGATAAATTTACAAGTGGGGACCTTCACTGTCATTTCAACAGAGATGTGGGGTCTTTTAAACACACATTTTCTAATTTCATGTATATTTTAATTTTATAGTTAAAATATTGATTATCAGAATGAAATATAGGTAATCGGACCTTTTAAAGGCTTAACACTTAAGTTTTAAGCTAATTTCAGGTTTACAAGTGGGGACCTAAACCGTCTTCCAACCTTATATCTGGGGACATTTGTGTATAAATTATTAGATTTTGAGTTAGTGTCAAAGCCTATATGGTTCCATCAGGTATTTCAATTTCATTTTTCACACTCTATAAATTTGCAAGTGGGGACCTTCACTGTCATTTCAACAGAGAAGTGGGGTCTTTTAAACACACATTTTCTAATTTCATGTATATTTTAATTTTATAGTTTAAATATTGATTATTATAATGAAATATAGGTAATCGGACCTTTTAAAGGCTTAACACTTAAGTTTTGAGCTAATTTCAGGTTTACAAGTGGGGACCTAAACCGTCTTACAACCTTATATCTGGGGACATTTGTGTATAAATTATTAGATTTTGAGTTAGAGTCAAAGCCTATATGGTTCCATCAGGTATTTCAATTTCATTTTTTACACTCGATAAATTTACAAGTGGGGACCTTCACTGTCATTTCAACAGAGATGTGGGGTCTTTTAAACACACATTTTCTAATTTCATGTATATTTTAATTTTATAGTTAAAATATTGATTATCAGAATGAAATATAGGTAATCGGACCTTTTAAAGGCTTAACACTTAAGTTTTAAGCTAATTTCAGGTTTACAAGTGGGGACCTGAACCGTCTTCCAACCTTATATCTGGGGACATTTGTGTATAAATTATTAGATTTTGAGTTAGTGTCAAAGCCTATATGGTTCCATCAGGTATTTCAATTTCATTTTTCACACTCGATAAATTTACAAGTGGGGACCTTAACTGTCATTTCAACAGACAAGTGGGGTCTTTTAAACACACATTTTCTAATTTCATGTATATTTTAATTTTATAGTTTAAATATTGATTATTATAATGAAATTTAGGTAATCGGACCTTTTAAAGGCTTAACACTTAAGTTTTGAGCTAATTTCAGGTTTATAAGTGGGGACCTGAACCGTCTTACAACCTTATATCTGGGGACATTTGTGTATAAATTATTAGATTTTGAGTTAGAGTCAAAGCCTATATGGTTCCATCAGGTATTTCAATTTCATTTTTTACACTCGATAAATTTACAAGTGGGGACCTTCACTGTCATTTCAACAGAGATGTGGGGTCTTTTAAACACACATTTTCTAATTTCATGTATATTTTAATTTTATAGTTAAAATATTGATTATCAGAATGAAATATAGGTAATCGGACCTTTTAAAGGCTTAACACTTAAGTTTTAAGCTAATTTCAGGTTTACAAGTGGGGACCTAAACCGTCTTCCAACCTTATATCTGGGGACATTTGTGTATAAATTATTAGATTTTGAGTTAGTGTCAAAGCCTATATGGTTCCATCAGGTATTTCAATTTCATTTTTCACACTCTATAAATTTACAAGTGGGGACCTTAACTGTCATTTCAACAGACAAGTGGGGTCTTTTAAACACACATTTTCTAATTTCATGTATATTTTAATTTTATAGTTAAAATATTGATTATCAGAATGAAATATAGGTAATCGGACCTTTTAAAGGCTTAACACTTAAGTTTTAAGCTAATTTCAGGTTTACAAGTGGGGACCTAAACCGTCTTCCAACCTTATATCTGGGGACATTTGTGTATAAATTATTAGATTTTGACTTAGAGTCAAAGCCTATATGGTTCCATCAGGTATTTCAATTTCATTTTTCACACTCGATAAATTTACAAGTGGGGACCTTCACTGTCATTTCAACAGAGAAGTGGGGTTTTTTAAACACACATTTTCTAATTTCATGTATATTTTAATTTTATAGTTAGAATATTGATTATCAGAATGAAATATAGGTAATCGGACCTTTTAAAGGCTTAACACTTAAGTTTTAAGCTAATTTCAGGTTTACAAGTGGGGACCTGAACCGTCTTACAACCTTATATCTGGGGACATTTGTGTATAAATTATTAGATTTTGAGTTAGTGTCAAAGCCTATATGTATCCATCAGGTATTTCAATTTCATTTTTCACACTCTATAAATTTACAAGTGGGGTTCTTAACTGTCATTTCAACAGACAAGTGGGGTCTTTTAAACACACATTTTCTAATTTCATGTATATTTTAATTTTATAGTTAAAATATTGATTATCAGAATGAAATATAGGTAATCGGAACTTTTAAAGGCTTAACACTTAAGTTTTAAGCTAATTTTAGGTTTACAAGTGGGGACCTAAACCGTCTTCCAACCTTATTTCTGGGGACATTTGTGTATAATTTATTAGATTTTGAGTTAGTGTCAAAGCCTATATGGTTCCATCAGGTATTTCAATTTCATTTTTCACACTCGATAAATTTACAAGCGGGGACCTTCACTGTCATTTCAACAGAGAAGTGGGGTCTTTTAAACACACATTTTGTAATTTCATGTATATTTTAATTTTATAGTTTAAATATTGATTATTATAATGAAATTTAGGTAATCGGACCTTTTAAAGGCTTAACACTTAAGTTTTGAGCTAATTTCAGGTTTACAAGTGGGGACCTAAACCGTCTTACAACCTTATATCTGGGGACATTTGTGTATAAATTATTAGATTTTGAGTTAGAGTCAAAGCCTATATGGTTCCATCAGGTATTTCAATTTCATTTTTTACACTCGATAAATTTACAAGTGGGGACCTTCACTGTCATTTCAACAGAGATGTGGGGTCTTTTAAACACACATTTTCTAATTTCATGTATATTTTAATTTTATAGTTAAAATATTGATTATCAGAATGAAATATAGGTAATCGGACCTTTTAAAGGCTTAACACTTAAGTTTTAAGCTAATTTCAGGTTTACAAGTGGGGACCTAAACCGTCTTCCAACCTTATATCTGGGGACATTTGTGTATAAATTATTAGATTTTGAGTTAGTGTCAAAGCCTATATGGTTCCATCAGGTATTTCAATTTCATTTTTCACACTCTATAAATTTACAAGTGGGGACCTTCACTGTCATTTCAACAGAGAAGTGGGGTCTTTTAAACACACATTTTCTAATTTCATGTATATTTTAATTTTATAGTTAGAATATTGATTATCAGAATGAAATATAGGTAATCGGACCTTTTAAAGGCTTAACACTTAAGTTTTAAGCTAATTTCAGGTTTACAAGTGGGGACCTGAACCGTCTTACAACCTTATATCTGGGGACATTTGTGTATAAATTATTAGATTTTGAGTTAGTGTCAAAGCCTATATGGTTCCATCAGGTATTTCAATTTCATTTTTCACACTCTATAAATTTACAAGTGGGGACCTTAACTGTCATTTCAACAGACAAGTGGGGTCTTTTAAACACACATTTTCTAATTTTATGTATATTTTAATTTTATAGTTAAAATATTGATTATCAGAATGAAATATAGGTAATCGGACCTTTTAAAGGCTTAACACTTAAGTTTTAAGCTAATTTCAGGTTTACAAGTGGGGACCTGAACCGTCTTACAACCTTATATCTGGGGGCATTTGTGTATAAATTATTAGATTTTGAGTTAGTGTCAAAGCCTATATGTATCCATCAGGTATTTCAATTTCATTTTTCACACTCTATAAATTTACAAGTGGGGTTCTTAACTGTCATTTCAACAGACAAGTGGGGTCTTTTAAACACACATTTTCTAATTTCATGTATATTTTAATTTTATAGTTAAAATATTGATTATCAGAATGAAATATAGGTAATCGGACCTTTTAAAGGCTTAACACTTAAGTTTTAAGCTAATTTTAGGTTTACAAGTGGGGACCTAAACCGTCTTCCAACCTTATTTCTGGGGACATTTGTGTATAATTTATTAGATTTTGAGTTAGTGTCAAAGCCTATATGGTTCCATCAGGTATTTCAATTTCATTTTTCACACTCGATAAATTTACAAGCGGGGACCTTCACTGTCATTTCAACAGAGAAGTGGGGTCTTTTAAACACACATTTTGTAATTTCATGTATATTTTAATTTTATAGTTTAAATATTGATTATTATAATGAAATTTAGGTAATCGGACCTTTTAAAGGCTTAACACTTAAGTTTTGAGCTAATTTCAGGTTTACAAGTGGGGACCTAAACCGTCTTACAACCTTATATCTGGGGACATTTGTGTATAAATTATTAGATTTTGAGTTAGAGTCAAAGCCTATATGGTTCCATCAGGTATTTCAATTTCATTTTTTACACTCGATAAATTTACAAGTGGGGACCTTCACTGTCATTTCAACAGAGATGTGGGGTCTTTTAAACACACATTTTCTAATTTCATGTATATTTTAATTTTATAGTTAAAATATTGATTATCAGAATGAAATATAGGTAATCGGACCTTTTAAAGGCTTAACACTTAAGTTTTAAGCTAATTTCAGGTTTACAAGTGGGGACCTAAACCGTCTTCCAACCTTATATCTGGGGACATTTGTGTATAAATTATTAGATTTTGAGTTAGTGTCAAAGCCTATATGGTTCCATCAGGTATTTCAATTTCATTTTTCACACTCTATAAATTTACAAGTGGGGACCTTCACTGTCATTTCAACAGAGAAGTGGGGTCTTTTAAACACACATTTTCTAATTTCATGTATATTTTAATTTTATAGTTAGAATATTGATTATCAGAATGAAATATAGGTAATCGGACCTTTTAAAGGCTTAACACTTAAGTTTTAAGCTAATTTCAGGTTTACAAGTGGGGACCTGAACCGTCTTACAACCTTATATCTGGGGACATTTGTGTATAAATTATTAGATTTTGAGTTAGTGTCAAAGCCTATATGGTTCCATCAGGTATTTCAATTTCATTTTTCACACTCTATAAATTTACAAGTGGGGACCTTAACTGTCATTTCAACAGACAAGTGGGGTCTTTTAAACACACATTTTCTAATTTTATGTATATTTTAATTTTATAGTTAAAATATTGATTATCAGAATGAAATATAGGTAATCGGACCTTTTAAAGGCTTAACACTTAAGTTTTAAGCTAATTTCAGGTTTACAAGTGGGGACCTAAACCGTCTTCCAACCTTATATCTGGGGACATTTGTGTATAAATTATTAGATTTTGAGTTAGTGTCAAAGCCTATATGGTTCCATCAGGTTTATCAATTTCATTTTTCACACTCTATAAATTTACAAGTGGGGACCTTAACTGTCATTTCAACAGACAAGTGGGGTCTTTTAAACACACATTTTCTAATTTCATGTATATTTTAATTTTATAGTTAAAATATTGATTATCAGAATGAAATATAGGTAATCGGACCTTTTAAAGGCTTAACACTTAAGTTTTAAGCTAATTTCAGGTTTACAAGTGGGGACCTAAACCGTCTTCCTACCTTATATCTGGGGACATTTGTGTATAAATTATTAGATTTTGAGTTAGTGTCAAAGCCTATATGGTTCCATCAGGTATTTCAATTTCATTTTACACACTCGATAAATTTACAAGTGGGGACCTTCACAGTCATTTCAACTGACAAGTGGGGTCTTTCAAACACACTTTTTCAAATTTCATGTATATCATAATTTTATAGTTAAAATATTGATTATCAGAATGAAATTTAAGTAATCAGTCCTATTTCTAGCTTAACACTTAAGTTTTGAGCTAATTTCAGGTTTACAAGTGGGGACCTAAACCGTCTTCCAACCTTATATCTGGGGACATTTGTATATAAATTATTAGATTTTGAGTTAGAGTCAAAGCCTATATGGTTCCATCAGGTATTTCAATTTCATTTTTCACACTCGATAAATTTACAAGTGGGGACCTTCACTGTCATTTCAACAGAGAAGTGGGGTCTTTTAAACACACATTTTCTAATTTCATGTATATTTTAATTTTATATTTAAAATATTGATTATCAGAATGAAATATAGGTAATCGGACCTTTTAAAGGCTTAACACTTAAGTTTTAAGCTAATTTCAGGTTTACAAGTGGGGACCTAAACCGTCTTCCAACCTTATATCTGGGGACATTTGTGTATAAATTATTAGATTTTGAGTTAGTGTCAAAGCCTATATGGTTCCATCAGGTATTTCAATTTCATTTTTCACACTCTATAAATTTACAAGTGGGGACCTTCACTGTCATTTCAACAGAGAAGTGGGGTCTTTTAAACACACATTTTCTAATTTCATGTATATTTTAATTTTATAGTTAATATATTGATTATCAGAATGAAATATAGGTAATCGGACCTTTTAAAGGCTTAACACTTAAGTTTTAAGCTAATTTCAGGTTTACAAGTGGGGACCTAAACCGTCTTCCAACCTTATATCTGGGGACATTTGTGTATAAATTATTAGATTTTGAGTTAGAGTCAAAGCCTATATGGTTCCATCAGGTATTTCAATTTCATTTTTCACACTCGATAAATTTACAAGTGGGGACCTTAACTGTCATTTCAACAGACAAGTAAGGTTTTTTAAACACACATTTTCTAATTTCATGTATATTTTAATTTTATAGTTAGAATATTGATTATCAGAATGAAATATAGGTAATCGGACCTTTTAAAGGCTTAACACTTAAGTTTTAAGCTATTTTCAGGTTTACAAGTGGGGACCTGAACCGTCTTCCAACCTTATATCTGGGGACATTTGTGTATAAATTATTAGATTTTGAGTTAGTGTCAAAGCCTATATGGTTCCATCAGGTATTTCAATTTCATTTTTCACACTCTATAAATTTACAAGTGGGGACCTTCACTGTCATTTCAACAGAGAAGTGGGGTCTTTTAAACACACATTTTCTAATTTCATGTATATTTTAATTTTATAGTTAATATATTGATTATCAGAATGAAATATAGGTAATCGGACCTTTTAAAGGCTTAACACTTAAGTTTTAAGCTAATTTCAGGTTTACAAGTGGGGACCTAAACCGTCTTCCAACCTTATATCTGGGGACATTTGTGTATAAATTATTAGATTTTGAGTTAGAGTCAAAGCCTATATGGTTCCATCAGGTATTTCAATTTCATTTTTCACACTCGATAAATTTACAAGTGGGGACCTTAACTGTCATTTCAACAGACAAGTAAGGTTTTTTAAACACACATTTTCTAATTTCATGTATATTTTAATTTTATAGTTAGAATATTGATTATCAGAATGAAATATAGGTAATCGGACCTTTTAAAGGCTTAACACTTAAGTTTTAAGCTATTTTCAGGTTTACAAGTGGGGACCTGAACCGTCTTCCAACCTTATATCTGGGGACATTTGTGTATAAATTATTAGATTTTGAGTTAGTGTCAAAGCCTATATGGTTCCATCAGGTATTTCAATTTCATTTTTCACACTCGATAAATTTACAAGTGGGGACCTTAACTGTCATTTCAACAGACAAGTGGGGTCTTTTAAACACACATTTTCTAATTTCATGTATATTTTAATTTTATAGTTTAAATATTGATTATTATAATGAAATTTAGGTAATCGGACCTTTTAAAGGCTTAACACTTAAGTTTTGAGCTAATTTCAGGTTTACAAGTGGGGACCTGAACCGTCTTACAACCTTATATCTGGGGACATTTGTGTATAAATTATTAGATTTTGAGTTAGAGTCAAAGCCTATATGGTTCCATCAGGTATTTCAATTTCATTTTTTACACTCGATAAATTTACAAGTGGGGACCTTCACTGTCATTTCAACAGAGATGTGGGGTCTTTTAAACACACATTTTCTAATTTCATGTATATTTTAATTTTATAGTTAAAATATTGATTATCAGAATGAAATATAGGTAATCGGACCTTTTAAAGGCTTAACACTTAAGTTTTAAGCTAATTTCAGGTTTACAAGTGGGGACCTAAACCGTCTTCCAACCTTATATCTGGGGACATTTGTGTATAAATTATTAGATTTTGAGTTAGTGTCAAAGCCTATATGGTTCCATCAGGTATTTCAATTTCATTTTTCACACTCTATAAATTTACAAGTGGGGACCTTAACTGTCATTTCAACAGACAAGTGGGGTCTTTTAAACACACATTTTCTAATTTCATGTATATTTTAATTTTATAGTTAAAATATTGATTATCAGAATGAAATATAGGTAATCGGACCTTTTAAAGGCTTAACACTTAAGTTTTAAGCTAATTTCAGGTTTACAAGTGGGGACCTAAACCGTCTTCCAACCTTATATCTGGGGACATTTGTGTATAAATTATTAGATTTTGAGTTAGAGTCAAAGCCTATATGGTTCCATCAGGTATTTCAATTTCATTTTTCACACTCGATAAATTTACAAGTGGGGACCTTCACTGTCATTTCAACAGAGAAGTGGGGTCTTTTAAACACACATTTTCTAATTTCATGTATATTTTAATTTTATAGTTAAAATATTGATTATCAGAATGAAATATAAATAATCGGACCTTTTAAAGGCTTAACACTTAAGTTTTAAGCTAATTTCAGGTTTACAAGTGGGGACCTAAACCGTCTTCCAACCTTATATCTGGGGACATTTGTGTATAAATTATTAGATTTTGAGTTAGTGTCAAAGCCTATATGGTTCCATCAGGTATTTCAATTTCATTTTTCACACTCTATAAATTTACAAGTGGGGACCTTAACTGTCATTTCAACAGACAAGTGGGGTCTTTTAAACACACATTTTCTAATTTCATGTATATTTTAATTTTATAGTTAAAATATTGATTATCAGAATGAAATATAGGTAATCGGACCTTTTAAAGGCTTAACACTTAAGTTTTAAGCTAATTTCAGGTTTACAAGTGGGGACCTAAACCGTCTTCCAACCTTATATCTGGGGACATTTGTGTATAAATTATTAGATTTTGAGTTAGAGTCAAAGCCTATATGGTTCCATCAGGTATTTCAATTTCATTTTTCACACTCGATAAATTTACAAGTGGGGACCTTCACTGTCATTTCAACAGAGAAGTGGGGTCTTTTAAACACACATTTTCTAATTTCATGTATATTTTAATTTTATAGTTAAAATATTGATTATCAGAATGAAATATAAATAATCGGACCTTTTAAAGGCTTAACACTTAAGTTTTAAGCTAATTTCAGGTTTACAAGTGGGGACCTAAACCGTCTTCCAACCTTATATCTGGGGACATTTGTGTATAAATTATTAGATTTTGAGTTAGAGTCAAAGCCTATATGGTTCCATCAGGTATTTCAATTTCATTTTTCACACTCGATAAATTTACAAGTGGGGACCTTAACTGTCATTTCAACAGACAAGTAAGGTTTTTTAAACACACATTTTCTAATTTCATGTATATTTTAATTTTATAGTTAGAATATTGATTATCAGAATGAAATATAGGTAATCGGACCTTTTAAAGGCTTAACACTTAAGTTTTAAGCTAATTTCAGGTTTACAAGTGGGGACCTGAACCGTCTTCCAACCTTATATCTGGAGACATTTGTGTATAAATTATTAGATTTTGAGTTAGTGTCAAAGCCTATATGGTTCCATCAGGTATTTCAATTTCATTTTTCACACTCGATAAATTTACAAGTGGGGACCTTAACTGTCATTTCAACAGACAAGTGGGGTCTTTTAAACACACATTTTCTAATTTCATGTATATTTTAATTTTATAGTTTAAATATTGATTATTATAATGAAATTTAGGTAATCGGACCTTTAAAAGGCTTAACACTTAAGTTTTGAGCTAATTTCAGGTTTAAAAGTGGGGACCAAAACCGTCTTCCAACCTTATATCTGGGGACATTTGTGTATAAATTTTTAGATTTTGAGTTAGTGTCAAAGCCTATATGGTTCCATCAGGTATTTCAATTTCATTTTTCACACTCGATAAATTTACAAGTGGGGACCTTAACTGTCATTTCAACAGACAAGTGGGGTCTTTTAAACACACATTTTCTAATTTCATGTATATTTTAATTTTATAGTTTAAATATTGATTATTATAATGAAATTTAGGTAATCGGACCTTTTAAAGGCTTAACACTTAAGTTTTGAGCTAATTTCAGGTTTACAAGTGGGGACCTGAACCGTCTTACAACCTTATATCTGGGGACATTTGTGTATAAATTATTAGATTTTGAGTTAGAGTCAAAGCCTATATGGTTCCATCAGGTATTTCAATTTCATTTTTTACACTCGATAAATTTACAAGTGGGGACCTTCACTGTCATTTCAACAGAGATGTGGGGTCTTTTAAACACACATTTTCTAATTTCATGTATATTTTAATTTTATAGTTAAAATATTGATTATCAGAATGAAATATAGGTAATCGGACCTTTTAAAGGCTTAACACTTAAGTTTTAAGCTAATTTCAGGTTTACAAGTGGGGACCTAAACCGTCTTCCAACCTTATATCTGGGGACATTTGTGTATAAATTATTAGATTTTGAGTTAGTGTCAAAGCCTATATGGTTCCATCAGGTATTTCAATTTCATTTTTCACACTCTATAAATTTACAAGTGGGGACCTTAACTGTCATTTCAACAGACAAGTGGGGTCTTTTAAACACACATTTTCTAATTTCATGTATATTTTAATTTTATAGTTAAAATATTGATTATCAGAATGAAATATAGGTAATCGGACCTTTTAAAGGCTTAACACTTAAGTTTTAAGCTAATTTCAGGTTTACAAGTGGGGACCTAAACCGTCTTCCAACCTTATATCTGGGGACATTTGTGTATAAATTATTAGATTTTGAGTTAGTGTCAAAGCCTATATGGTTCCATCAGGTATTTCAATTTCATTTTTCACACTCTATAAATTTACAAGTGGGGACCTTAACTGTCATTTCAACAGACAAGTGGGGTCTTTTAAACACACATTTTCTAATTTCATGTATATTTTAATTTTATAGTTAAAATATTGATTATCAGAATGAAATATAGGTAATCGGACCTTTTAAAGGCTTAACACTTAAGTTTTAAGCTAATTTCAGGTTTACAAGTGGGGACCTAAACCGTCTTCCAACCTTATATCTGGGGACATTTGTGTATAAATTATTAGATTTTGAGTTAGAGTCAAAGCCTATATGGTTCCATCAGGTATTTCAATTTCATTTTTCACACTCGATAAATTTACAAGTGAGGACCTTCACTGTCATTTCAACAGAGAAGTGGGGTCTTTTAAACACACATTTTCTAATTTCATGTATATTTTAATTTTATAGTTAAAATATTGATTATCAGAATGAAATATAAATAATCGGACCTTTTAAAGGCTTAACACTTAAGTTTTAAGCTAATTTCAGGTTTACAAGTGGGGACCTAAACCGTCTTCCAACCTTATATCTGGGGACATTTGTGTATAAATTATTAGATTTTGAGTTAGAGTCAAAGCCTATATGGTTCCATCAGGTATTTCAATTTCATTTTTCACACTCGATAAATTTACAAGTGGGGACCTTAACTGTCATTTCAACAGACAAGTAAGGTTTTTTAAACACACATTTTCTAATTTCATGTATATTTTAATTTTATAGTTAAAATATTGATTATCAGAATGAAATATAGGTAATCGGACCTTTTAAAGGCTTAACACTTAAGTTTTAAGCTAATTTCAGGTTTACAAGTGGGGACCTAAACCGTCTTCCAACCTTATATCTGGGGACATTTGTGTATAAATTATTAGATTTTGAGTTAGAGTCAAAGCCTATATGGTTCCATCAGGTATTTCAATTTCATTTTTCACACTCGATAAATTTACAAGTGGGGACCTTCACTGTCATTTCAACAGAGATGTGGGGTCTTTTAAACACACATTTTCTAATTTCATGTATATTTTAATTTTATAGTTAAAATATTGATTATCAGAATGAAATATAGGTAATCGGACCTTTTAAAGGCTTAACACTTAAGTTTTAAGCTAATTTCAGGTTTACAAGTGGGGACCTAAACCGTCTTCCAACCTTATATCTGGGGACATTTGTGTATAAATTATTAGATTTTGAGTTAGTGTCAAAGCCTATATGGTTCCATCAGGTATTTCAATTTCA
Source organism: Phalangium opilio (assembly GCF_054372755.1). Lineage (NCBI taxonomy): Eukaryota > Metazoa > Arthropoda > Arachnida > Opiliones > Phalangiidae > Phalangium > Phalangium opilio. Next base: position 7,028,206 of record NW_028324167.1, read on the forward strand.
TTTTTCACACTCTATAAATTTACAAGTGGGGACCTTAACTGTCATTTCAACAGACAAGTGGGGTCTTTTAAACACACATTTTCTAATTTCATGTATATTTTAATTTTATAGTTAAAATATTGATTATCAGAATGAAATATAGGTAATCGGACCTTTTAAAGGCTTAACACTTAAGTTTTAAGCTAATTTCAGGTTTACAAGTGGGGACCTAAACCGTCTTCCAACCTTATATCTGGGGACATTTGTGTATAAATTATTAGATTTTGAGTTAGAGTCAAAGCCTATATGGTTCCATCAGGTATTTCAATTTCATTTTTCACACTCGATAAATTTACAAGTGGGGACCTTCACTGTCATTTCAACAGAGAAGTGGGGTCTTTTAAACACACATTTTCTAATTTCATGTATATTTTAATTTTATAGTTAAAATATTGATTATCAGAATGAAATATAAATAATCGGACCTTTTAAAGGCTTAACACTTAAGTTTTAAGCTAATTTCAGGTTTACAAGTGGGGACCTAAACCGTCTTCCAACCTTATATCTGGGGACATTTGTGTATAAATTATTAGATTTTGAGTTAGAGTCAAAGCCTATATGGTTCCATCAGGTATTTCAATTTCATTTTTCACACTCGATAAATTTACAAGTGGGGACCTTAACTGTCATTTCAACAGACAAGTAAGGTTTTTTAAACACACATTTTCTAATTTCATGTATATTTTAATTTTATAGTTAAAATATTGATTATCAGAATGAAATATAGGTAATCGGACCTTTTAAAGGCTTAACACTTAAGTTTTAAGCTAATTTCAGGTTTACAAGTGGGGACCTAAACCGTCTTCCAACCTTATATCTGGGGACATTTGTGTATAAATTATTAGATTTTGAGTTAGAGTCAAAGCCTATATGGTTCCATCAGGTATTTCAATTTCATTTTTCACACTCGATAAATTTACAAGTGGGGACCTTCACTGTCATTTCAACAGAGAAGTGGGGTCTTTTAAACACACATTTTCTAATTTCATGTATATTTTAATTTTATAGTTTAAATATTGATTATTATAATGAAATTTAGGTAATCGGACCTTTAAAAGGCTTAACACTTAAGTTTTGAGCTAATTTCAGGTTTAAAAGTGGGGACCAAAACCGTCTTCCAACCTTATATCTGGGGACATTTGTGTATAAATTTTTAGATTTTTAGTTAGTGTCAAAGCCTATATGGTTCCATCAGGTATTTCAATTTCATTTTTCACACTCGATAAATTTACAAGTGGGGACCTTAACTGTCATTTCAACAGACAAGTGGGGTCTTTTAAACACACATTTTCTAATTTCATGTATATTTTAATTTTATAGTTTAAATATTGATTATTATAATGAAATTTAGGTAATCGGACCTTTTAAAGGCTTAACACTTAAGTTTTGAGCTAATTTCAGGTTTACAAGTGGGGACCTGAACCGTCTTACAACCTTATATCTGGGGACATTTGTGTATAAATTATTAGATTTTGAGTTAGAGTCAAAGCCTATATGGTTCCATCAGGTATTTCAATTTCATTTTTTACACTCGATAAATTTACAAGTGGGGACCTTCACTGTCATTTCAACAGAGATGTGGGGTCTTTTAAACACACATTTTCTAATTTCATGTATATTTTAATTTTATAGTTAAAATATTGATTATCAGAATGAAATATAGGTAATCGGACCTTTTAAAGGCTTAACACTTAAGTTTTAAGCTAATTTCAGGTTTACAAGTGGGGACCTAAACCGTCTTCCAACCTTATATCTGGGGACATTTGTGTATAAATTATTAGATTTTGAGTTAGTGTCAAAGCCTATATGGTTCCATCAGGTATTTCAATTTCATTTTTCACACTCTATAAATTTACAAGTGGGGACCTTAACTGTCATTTCAACAGACAAGTGGGGTCTTTTAAACACACATTTTCTAATTTCATGTATATTTTAATTTTATAGTTAAAATATTGATTATCAGAATGAAATATAGGTAATCGGACCTTTTAAAGGCTTAACACTTAAGTTTTAAGCTAATTTCAGGTTTACAAGTGGGGACCTAAACCGTCTTCCAACCTTATATCTGGGGACATTTGTGTATAAATTATTAGATTTTGAGTTAGAGTCAAAGCCTATATGGTTCCATCAGGTATTTCAATTTCATTTTTCACACTCGATAAATTTACAAGTGGGGACCTTCACTGTCATTTCAACAGAGAAGTGGGGTCTTTTAAACACACATTTTCTAATTTCATGTATATTTTAATTTTATAGTTAAAATATTGATTATCAGAATGAAATATAAATAATCGGACCTTTTAAAGGCTTAACACTTAAGTTTTAAGCTAATTTCAGGTTTACAAGTGGGGACCTAAACCGTCTTCCAACCTTATATCTGGGGACATTTGTGTATAAATTATTAGATTTTGAGTTAGAGTCAAAGCCTATATGGTTCCATCAGGTATTTCAATTTCATTTTTCACACTCGATAAATTTACAAGTGGGGACCTTAACTGTCATTTCAACAGACAAGTAAGGTTTTTTAAACACACATTTTCTAATTTCATGTATATTTTAATTTTATAGTTAGAATATTGATTATCAGAATGAAATATAGGTAATCGGACCTTTTAAAGGCTTAACACTTAAGTTTTAAGCTAATTTCAGGTTTACAAGTGGGGACCTGAACCGTCTTCCAACCTTATATCTGGGGACATTTGTGTATAAATTATTAGATTTTGAGTTAGTGTCAAAGCCTATATGGTTCCATCAGGTATTTCAATTTCATTTTTCACACTCGATAAATTTACAAGTGGGGACCTTAACTGTCATTTCAACAGACAAGTGGGGTCTTTTAAACACACATTTTCTAATTTCATGTATATTTTAATTTTATAGTTTAAATATTGATTATTATAATGAAATTTAGGTAATCGGACCTTTAAAAGGCTTAACACTTAAGTTTTGAGCTAATTTCAGGTTTAAAAGTGGGGACCAAAACCTTCTTCCAACCTTATATCTGGGGACATTTGTGTATAAATTTTTAGATTTTGAGTTAGTGTCAAAGCCTATATGGTTCCATCAGGTATTTCAATTTCATTTTTCACACTCGATAAATTTACAAGTGGGGACCTTAACTGTCATTTCAACAGACAAGTGGGGTCTTTTAAACACACATTTTCTAATTTCATGTATATTTTAATTTTATAGTTTAAATATTGATTATTATAATGAAATTTAGGTAATCGGACCTTTTAAAGGCTTAACACTTAAGTTTTGAGCTAATTTCAGGTTTACAAGTGGGGACCTGAACCGTCTTACAACCTTATATCTGGGGACATTTGTGTATAAATTATTAGATTTTGAGTTAGAGTCAAAGCCTATATGGTTCCATCAGGTATTTCAATTTCATTTTTTACACTCGATAAATTTACAAGTGGGGACCTTAACTGTCATTTCAACAGACAAGTAAGGTTTTTTAAACACACATTTTCTAATTTCATGTATATTTTAATTTTATAGTTAAAATATTGATTATCAGAATGAAATATAGGTAATCGGACCTTTTAAAGGCTTAACACTTAAGTTTTAAGCTAATTTCAGGTTTACAAGTGGGGACCTAAACCGTCTTCCAACCTTATATCTGGGGACATTTGTGTATAAATTATTAGATTTTGAGTTAGAGTCAAAGCCTATATGGTTCCATCAGGTATTTCAATTTCATTTTTCACACTCGATAAATTTACAAGTGGGGACCTTCACTGTCATTTCAACAGAGAAGTGGGGTCTTTTAAACACACATTTTCTAATTTCATGTATATTTTAATTTTATAGTTTAAATATTGATTATTATAATGAAATTTAGGTAATCGGACCTTTAAAAGGCTTAACACTTAAGTTTTGAGCTAATTTCAGGTTTAAAAGTGGGGACCAAAACCGTCTTCCAACCTTATATCTGGGGACATTTGTGTATAAATTTTTAGATTTTGAGTTAGTGTCAAAGCCTATATGGTTCCATCAGGTATTTCAATTTCATTTTTCACACTCGATAAATTTACAAGTGGGGACCTTAACTGTCATTTCAACAGACAAGTGGGGTCTTTTAAACACACATTTTCTAATTTCATGTATATTTTAATTTTATAGTTTAAATATTGATTATTATAATGAAATTTAGGTAATCGGACCTTTTAAAGGCTTAACACTTAAGTTTTGAGCTAATTTCAGGTTTACAAGTGGGGACCTGAACCGTCTTACAACCTTATATCTGGGGACATTTGTGTATAAATTATTAGATTTTGAGTTAGAGTCAAAGCCTATATGGTTCCATCAGGTATTTCAATTTCATTTTTTACACTCGATAAATTTACAAGTGGGGACCTTCACTGTCATTTCAACAGAGATGTGGGGTCTTTTAAACACACATTTTCTAATTTCATGTATATTTTAATTTTATAGTTAAAATATTGATTATCAGAATGAAATATAGGTAATCGGACCTTTTAAAGGCTTAACACTTAAGTTTTAAGCTAATTTCAGGTTTACAAGTGGGGACCTAAACCGTCTTCCAACCTTATATCTGGGGACATTTGTGTATAAATTATTAGATTTTGAGTTAGTGTCAAAGCCTATATGGTTCCATCAGGTATTTCAATTTCATTTTTCACACTCTATAAATTTACAAGTGGGGACCTTAACTGTCATTTCAACAGACAAGTGGGGTCTTTTAAACACACATTTTCTAATTTCATGTATATTTTAATTTTATAGTTAAAATATTGATTATCAGAATGAAATATAGGTAATCGGACCTTTTAAAGGCTTAACACTTAAGTTTTAAGCTAATTTCAGGTTTACAAGTGGGGACCTAAACCGTCTTCCAACCTTATATCTGGGGACATTTGTGTATAAATTATTAGATTTTGAGTTAGAGTCAAAGCCTATATGGTTCCATCAGGTATTTCAATTTCATTTTTCACACTCGATAAATTTACAAGTGGGGACCTTCACTGTCATTTCAACAGAGAAGTGGGGTCTTTTAAACACACATTTTCTAATTTCATGTATATTTTAATTTTATAGTTAAAATATTGATTATCAGAATGAAATATAAATAATCGGACCTTTTAAAGGCTTAACACTTAAGTTTTAAGCTAATTTCAGGTTTACAAGTGGGGACCTAAACCGTCTTCCAACCTTATATCTGGGGACATTTGTGTATAAATTATTAGATTTTGAGTTAGAGTCAAAGCCTATATGGTTCCATCAGGTATTTCAATTTCATTTTTCACACTCGATAAATTTACAAGTGGGGACCTTAACTGTCATTTCAACAGACAAGTAAGGTTTTTTAAACACACATTTTCTAATTTCATGTATATTTTAATTTTATAGTTAGAATATTGATTATCAGAATGAAATATAGGTAATCGGACCTTTTAAAGGCTTAACACTTAAGTTTTAAGCTAATTTCAGGTTTACAAGTGGGGACCTGAACCGTCTTCCAACCTTATATCTGGGGACATTTGTGTATAAATTATTAGATTTTGAGTTAGTGTCAAAGCCTATATGGTTCCATCAGGTATTTCAATTTCATTTTTCACACTCGATAAATTTACAAGTGGGGACCTTAACTGTCATTTCAACAGACAAGTGGGGTCTTTTAAACACACATTTTCTAATTTCATGTATATTTTAATTTTATAGTTTAAATATTGATTATTATAATGAAATTTAGGTAATCGGACCTTTAAAAGGCTTAACACTTAAGTTTTGAGCTAATTTCAGGTTTAAAAGTGGGGACCAAAACCGTCTTCCAACCTTATATCTGGGGACATTTGTGTATAAATTTTTAGATTTTGAGTTAGTGTCAAAGCCTATATGGTTCCATCAGGTATTTCAATTTCATTTTTCACACTCGATAAATTTACAAGCGGGGACCTTCACTGTCATTTCAACAGAGAAGTGGGGTCTTTTAAACACACATTTTCTAATTTCATGTATATTTTAATTTTATAGTTTAAATATTGATTATTATAATGAAATTTAGGTAATCGGACCTTTTAAAGGCTTAACACTTAAGTTTTGAGCTAATTTCAGGGGACGTAAACCGTCTTCCAACCTTATATCTGGTGACATTTGTGTATAAATTATTAGATTTTGAGTTAGTGTCAAAGCCTATATGGTTCCATCAGGTATTTCAATTTCATTTTTCACACTCGATAAATTTACAAGTTGGGACCTTAACTGTTATTTCAACAGACAAGTGGGGTGTTTTAAACACACATTTTCTAATTTCATGTATATTTTAATTTTATAGTTTAAATATTGATTATTATAATGAAATTTAGGTAATCGGACCTTTTAAAGGCTTAACACTTAAGTTTTGAGCTAATTTCAGGTTTACAAGTGGGGACGTAAACCGTCTTCCAACCTTATATCTGGGGACATTTGTGTATAAATTATTAGATTTTGAGTTAGTGTCAAAGCCTATATGGTTCCATCAGGTATTTCAATTTCATTTTTCACACTCGATAAATTTACAAGCGGGGACCTTCACTGTCATTTCAACAGAGAAGTGGGGTCTTTTAAACACACATTTTCTAGTTTCATGTATATTTTAATTTTATAGTTAATATATTGATTATCAGAATGAAATATAGGTAATCGGACCTTTTAAAGGCTTAACACTTAAGTTTTAAGCTAATTTCAGGTTTACAAGTGGGGACCTAAACCGTCTTCCAACCTTATATCTGGGGACATTTGTGTATAAATTATTAGATTTTGAGTTAGAGTCAAAGCCTATATGGTTCCATCAGGTATTTCAATTTCATTTTTCACACTCGATAAATTTACAAGTGGGGACCTTAACTGTCATTTCAACAGACAAGTAAGGTCTTTTAAACACACATTTTCTAATTTCATGTATATTTTAATTTTATAGTTAGAATATTGATTATCAGAATGAAATATAGGTAATCGGACCTTTTAAAGGCTTAACACTTAAGTTTTAAGCTAATTTCAGGTTTACAAGTGGGGACCTAAACCGTCTTCCAACCTTATATCTGGGGACATTTGTGTATAAATTATTAGATTTTGAGTTAGAGTCAAAGCCTATATGGTTCCATCAGGTATTTCAATTTCATTTTTCACACTCGATAAATTTACAAGTGGGGACCTTAACTGTCATTTCAACAGACAAGTAAGGTCTTTTAAACACACATTTTCTAATTTCATGTATATTTTAATTTTATAGTTAGAATATTGATTATCAGAATGAAATATAGGTAATCGGACCTTTTAAAGGCTTAACACTTAAGTTTTGAGCTAATTTCAGGTTTACAAGTGGGGACCTAAACCGTCTTCCTACCTTATATCTGGGGACATTTGTGTATAAATTATTCTACAGGGCCGGCAGGCCCTTGTAGATATGACTTGATACTCTTTTGTAACGTTAAAGCAAAATTCACATGCTTTTACCAATTTTCCTATGGAGATTAACATGGGGTTTTTCATGATATTTAGCCACCTCTAACTGAAAAACTAGAGCGAAGTTACTTTTCGGAATACTCTTAATTTAACAATTAAGTATTCAGGGTGTGCCTTTTGCAAGTGTCATGAAAAACAATTAAGTCTAAGTATGTTAATTTTAGTTAATTACGGAAGTACGGCTCTTGAGTTAAACGTCAGGTTAACCTGTTAGCGCGCTGATACCCATTTCTTCAATTTTCAACCAGATTGAGAACAAGGGAGGGCCTAGCTTTGTGGCTGATAACAAGTTATGTTGACGTTTTCAGTTTGCTTCATTCTGTGGAAGTTGAACCTATAGCGCGAGCAGCCTGCGTCCGCGAGTCGCGTGATCCAGGTACTTGTGGGTACTTGTAGGTGCTTGTGGGTACTTGTAGATGCTTGTAGATGCTTGTGGGTGCTTGTAGGTACTTGTGGGTTCTTGTGGGTACTTGTGGGCGCTTGTAGGTACTTGTGGGTTCTTGTGGGTACTTGTGGGTTCTTGTGGGTACTTGTGGGTACTTGTAGGTGCTTGTGGGTACTTGTAGGTGCTTGTGGGTACTTGTAGGTACTTGTGGGTGCTTGTAGGTAATTTTGGGTACTTGTGGGTGCTTTTAGGTACTTGTGGGTACTTGTGGGTGCTTTTAGGTACTTCTGGGTGCTTGTAGGTACTTGTGGGTACTTGTGGCTGCTTGTAGGTACTTGTGGGTGCTTGTGGGTACTTGCCCCGGGTGCTTGCCCAGGGTACTTGTGGGTGCTTGCCCAGGGTACTTGTGGGTGCTTGCCCAGGGTACTTGTGGGTGCTTGCCCAGGGTACTTGTGGGTGCTTGCCCAGGGTACTTGTGGGTGCTTGCCCAGGGTACTTGTGGGTGCTTGCCCAGGGTACTTGTGGGTGCTTGCCCAGGGTACTTGTGGGTGCTTGCCCCGGGTACTTGTGGGTGATTGTAGGTACTTGTAGGTGATTGTAGGTACTTGTAGGTGATTGTAGGTACTTGTAGGTACTTGTGGGTACTTGTGGGTGCTTGTAGGTACTTGTGGGTGCTTGTAGGTACTTGTGGGTGCTTGTAGGTGCTTGTGGGTGCTTGTAGGTGCTTGTGGGTGCTTGTAGGTGCTTGTGGGTGCTTGTAGGTACTTGTGGGTGCTTGTGGGTGTTTATAGGTACTTGTGGGTGCTTGTAGGTACTTGTGGGTGCTTGTAGGTACTTGTGGGTGCTTGTAGGTACTTGTGGGTGCTTGTAGGTACTTGTGGGTGCTTGTAGGTACTTGTGGGTGCTTGTAGGTACTTGTGGGTACTAGTAGGTACTTGTGGGTACTAGTAGGTACTTGTGGGTACTTGTAGGTACTTGTGGGTACTTGTGGGTACTTGTGGGTACTTGTAGGTACTTGTGGGTACTTGTAGGTACTTGTGGGTACTTGTAGGTACTTGTCGGTACTTGTAGGTACTTGTGGGTGATTGTAGGTACTTGTGGGTACTAGTAGGTACTTGTGGGTAATTGTAGATACTTGTGGGTGCTTGTAGGTACTTGTGGGTGCTTGTAGGTACTTGTGGGTACCTGTGGGTGCTTGTCGGTGTTTATAGGTGCTTGTCGGTGTTTGTAGGTACTTGTGGGTGCTTGTAGGTACTTGTGGGTACTTGTGGGTGCTTGTGGATACTTGTAGGTGCTTGTGGGCACTTGTAGGTACTTGTGGATACTTGTAGGTACTTGTGGATACTTGTAGGTACTTGTGGATACTTGTAGGTACTTGTGGGTACTTGTAGGTACTTGTGGGTACTTGTGAGTGCTTGTAGGTACTTGTGAGTGCTTGTAGGTACTTGTGAGTGCTTGTAGGTACTTGTGGGTGCTTGTAGGTACTTGTGGGTACTTGTGGGTACTAGTAGGTACTTGTGGGTGCTTGTGGGTACTAGTAGGTACTTGTGGGTACTTGTAGGTACTTGTGGGTACTAGTAGGTACTTGTGGGTAATTGTAGATACTTGTGGGTGCTTGTAGGTACTTGTGGCTGCTTGTAGGTACTTGTGGCTGCTTGTAGGTACTTGTGGCTGCATGTAGGTACTTGTGGGTACCTGTGGGTGCTTGTCGGTGTTTGTAGGTGCTTGTCGGTGTTTGTAGGTGCTTGTCGGTGTTTGTAGGTACTTGTGGGTGCTTGTAGGTACTTGTGGGTGCTTGTAGGTACTTGTGGGTGCTTGTGGATACTTGTAGGTACTTGTGGGTACTTGTGAGTGCTTGTGGGTACTTGTGAGTGCTTGTAGGTACTTGTGAGTGCTTGTAGGTACTTGTGAGTGCTTGTAGATACTTGTGAGTGCTTGTAGGTACTTGTGAGTGCTTGTAGGTACTTGTGAGTGCTTGTAGGTACTTGTGAGTGCTTGTAGGTACTTGTGAGTGCTTGTAGGTACTTGTGAGTGCTAGTAGGTACTTGTGGGTGCTTGTAGGTACTTGTGGGTGCTTGTAGGTACTTGTGGGTGCTTGTAGGTACTTGTGGGTGCTTGTAGGTACTTGTGGGTGCTTGTAGGTACTTGTGGGTGCTTGTGTGTGCTTGTGGGTACTTGTAGGTACTTGTGGGTGATTGTAGGTACTTGTGGGTGCTTGTAGGTACTTGTGGGTGATTGTAGGTACTTGTGGGTGATTGTAGGTACTTGTGGGTGATTGTAGGTACTTGTGGGTGATTGTAGGTACTTGTGGGTGATTGTAGGTACTTGTGGGTGCTTGTAGGTACTTGTGGGTACTTGCCCCGGGTACTTGTGGGTACTTGCCCCGGGTACTTGTGGGTACTTGCCCCGGGTACTTGTGGGTGCTTGTAGGTACTTGTGGGTACTTGTAGGTACTTGTGGGTGATTGTAGGTACTTGTGGGTACTTGCCCCGGGTACTTGTGGGTGCTTGTAGGTACTTGTGGGTGATTGTAGGTACTTGTGGGTGATTGTAGGTACTTGTGGGTACTTGCCCCGGGTACTTGTGGGTGATTGTAGGTACTTGTGGGTACTTGCCCCGGGTACTTGTGGGTGTTTGTAGGTACTTGTGGTTACTTGTAGGTACTTGTGGGTGCTTGTAGGTGCTTGTCGGTACTTGCCCCGGGTACTTGTGGGTGTTTGTAGGTACTTGAGGGATTATTTAGTGGTTCCAAGCAATCATTTTAGCACTGTTAAAAGCACCGCGTCGAGGGGCTATTCACTAATGAAGATTTTCTTTCATTGGTGATTTTTATTGATGCTTTTAAATGTGATAACGATTTATTGATGATTTAAAATGGATGGGGTTAAGGGTAATTAATACCTATTCCAAAGATAGAACGTCCTCGATAGATGGAGCCTTACAAACGATGGGGCTCTAATTTGGCCGTGGCCATCTTGTTAAACTTTCATAAATAAAGTACAACATTATATGCTTATGAAAATCAATGTTATTGGATATAAGTTAAATGTAAGTTACTATAATTAAGTACTTCTTTAAGCAATTTGAAATTGATCAACCCCAAATGTATGACGGTAAAGCAAAAATAAAATTATTCAAATTTTAATTACATTAAGACTGAAGTGACAGATATTATAAAAAAAACGTCTTGGTTTAGACCAAGGCCGAAAAAACAAACGATATGTGTGAGGTTTATCATTTGACTGAAGTTTCATATGTTGCAATTGTTTTAGTTATTTTTATCCATTTAATCCTTAATCAATATTAAATTCAATCAACTGATTTTACTGTTAATCGATCCATTCCCTCTAAATTAATTGAAAAATTACATATCTACGCTTTTTCAAGAACAATTACATTTTCCGAAAACATTTTATCATGAAATTAATTATTTTGAAGGGATTTCGTGTCGACGATTAATAACTTGAAAGCACCTTGACGGGCATAGTTTTAATAGACCTTTTCACCGGTAGAGCGGGGGTGAAAAGGGGGGAAAAATTTCGAGAGGTGAGCATGCGTAGAAAGAATGTTTGGGGGCAGCGCAGTACTTTTAACCATTCCTTTTGCCTTATTTGCTACACATTCGAGTTTATTTTTATAAAACAGTGTTGTATTACTTGTTGTAAAAGTATTAATTGAACTTCCGAGGTAAAATTTTATCGAATTTAATTGATAAACGTAAAATTAGGGCATTTAATGAAATTCTACACACTAAATTGGGCACCAGAGCTTACGGGCAGCGCTTTCGGGAGCGGCATCGGCGGACATCGCCGTCTATTTGCCGATGAAGCGATGATCCCATGCCGTCGCCAAGGCTTAGTGAGTTATAGCGGCGTACTAATATCAATGCATCGTTTCCATTAGAACTTAAACACTTTATTTCTTAACATGGTTTTAATTGTACTATCTAGGTTTTAAATACTAGGCATTTTATTTTAATATTAAATTTCAAATAGTTCTCCCATACGTCCATCGTAGTTTAGTTTACACGTTAACTCCATAGAAGCGCTATAACTCATGCCCCCAAACATTGCAACTTCTCATGCGCGGCCATAAGTGTGAAAAGGTCTATTAAGGCTGGCTTGACAAATTTTGAAGTTTGCACCAAAAAAGTTTAAATCTGTAGTAAGTTTCTGAGAAGACTGATGTTCAAGAAATTATGATAAATAACTTATTCCGGACTTGCCCGCCAACCTTAATAACCTAAAACTATAAAACATTTGTGTACATGAATGATTACGGTTGTGGCTTGACACTCGCTAGCGCCTGAAGGACCGATCACTCAGTGTAATCGGTGTTCATTTGTAAGTGAGTGGACCATTTTGGAAATTACATACAGATAATTAAAACACAGCCACCATTGAGGTCTTCTCTCTCTCTTGCCTAGAAGCCCCGCTATAGGCGGTGAGAGTTGACTAGCCTCTTGCCTGTAGTGAACTTTGGCACAGTCTGGCAGTGACCCTTGGTGTGAGGGAGAATACCCCAATGGTGGCCTCGCCCCTTTGTGTTTTTCGAAATGGTCTTTATGCGTACTAAAATGATTACACGTAATACGTAACCGGTGAACAAGTAGCGCCAACAATGTAGAAATGACGTTTCAAATGAAGACTGAATTATGACCAAGAAATTTTAAAGCACGGAGAGGGAAATTGCAGTGCAATCTTTTCTTCATAGAGGCGACAATAGAAATGTAGCATTTCGATTAACGAAATTAAATGTATAAATTCATGCAACACCCTTGTTTGGCATCCACTATTAAATATTTACATTTTCCTTTCGAATTATGTCAAAGTTCACCTGCTCTTTTTTGAAAGTCAGTAGAATATTTTAAATATTCAATATTGACCCCTTAACACGTACTCCCTTCAAAATAATTAATTTCATGATAAAATGTTTTCGGAAAATGTAATTGTTCTTGAAAAAGCGTAGATATGTAATTTTTAAATTAATTTAGAGGGAATGGATCGATTAACAGTAAAATCAGTTGATTGAATTTAATATTGATTAAGGATTAAATGGATAAAAATAACTAAAACAATTGCAACATATGAAACTTCAGTCAAATGATAAACCTCACACATATCGTTTGTTTTTTCGGCCTTGGTCTAAACCAAGACGTTTTTTTTTATAATTAGATTTTGAGTTAGTGTCAAAGCCTATATGGTTCCATCAGGTATTTCAATTTCATTTTTCACAATCGATAAATTTACAAGTGGGGACCTTAACTGTCATTTCAACAGACAAGTGGGGTGTTTTAAACACACATTTTCTAATTTCATGTATATTTTAATTTTATAGTTTAAATATTGATTATCAGAATGAAATATAGGTAATCGGACCTTTTAAAGGCTTAACACTTAAGTTTTAAGCTAATTTCAGGTTTACAAGTGGGGACCTGAACCGTCTTCCAACCTTATATCTGGGGACATTTGTGTATAAATTATTAGATTTTGAGTTAGTGTCAAAGCCTATATGGTTCCATCAGGTATTTCAATTTCATTTTTCACACTCGATAAATTTACAAGTGGGGACCTTAACTGTCATTTCAACAGACAAGTGGGGTCTTTTAAACACACATTTTCTAATTTCATGTATATTTTAATTTTATAGTTTAAATATTGATTATTATAATGAAATTTAGGTAATCGGACCTTTAAAAGGCTTAACACTTAAGTTTTGAGCTAATTTCAGGTTTAAAAGTGGGGACCAAAACCGTCTTCCAACCTTATATCTGGGGACATTTGTGTATAAATTTTTAGATTTTGAGTTAGTGTCAAAGCCTATATGGTTCCATCAGGTATTTCAATTTCATTTTTCACACTCGATAAATTTACAAGTGGGGACCTTAACTGTCATTTCAACAGACAAGTGGGGTCTTTTAAACACACATTTTCTAATTTCATGTATATTTTAATTTTATAGTTTAAATATTGATTATTATAATGAAATTTAGGTAATCGGACCTTTAAAAGGCTTAACACTTAAGTTTTGAGCTAATTTCAGGTTTAAAAGTGGGGACCAAAACCGTCTTCCAACCTTATATCTGGGGACATTTGTGTATAAATTTTTAGATTTTGAGTTAGTGTCAAAGCCTATATGGTTCCATCAGGTATTTCAATTTCATTTTTCACAATCGATAAATTTACAAGTGGGGACCTTAACTGTCATTTCAACAGACAAGTGGGGTGTTTTAAACACACATTTTCTAATTTCATGTATATTTTAATTTTATAGTTTAAATATTGATTATTATAATGAAATTTTGGTAATCGGACCTTTTAAAGGCTTAACACTTAAGTTTTGAGCTAATTTCAGGTTTACAATCGGGGACCTAAACCGTCTTCCTACCATATATCTGGCGACATTTGTGTATAAATTATTAGATTTTGAGTTAGTGTCAAAGCCTATATGGTTCCATCAGGTATTTTAATTTCATTTTTCACACTCGATAAATTTACAAGTGGGGACCTTAACTGTCATTTCAACAGACAAGTGGGGTCTTTTAAACACACATTTTCTAATTTCATGTATATTTTAATTTTATAGTTTAAATATTGATTATTATAATGAAATTTAGGTAATCGGACCTTTTAAAGGCTTAACACTTAAGTTTTGATCTAATTTCAGGTTTACAAGTGGGGACCTAAACCGTCTTCCAACCTTATATCTGGGGACATTTGTGTATAAATTATTAGATTTTGAGTTAGTGTCAAAGCCTATATGGTTCCATCAGGTATTTCAATTTCATTTTTCACACTCGATAAATTTACAAGCGGGGACCTTCACTGTCATTTCAACAGAGAAGTGGGGTCTTTTAAACACACATTTTCTAATTTCATGTATATTTTAATTTTATAGTTTAAATATTGATTATTATAATGAAATTTAGGTAATCGGACCTTTTAAAGGCTTAACACTTAAGTTTTGAGCTAATTTCAGGTTTACAAGTGGGGACGTAAACCGTCTTCCAACCTTATATCTGGGGACATTTGTGTATAAATTATTAGATTTTGAGTTAGTGTCAAAGCCTATATGGTTCCATCAGGTATTTCAATTTCATTTTTCACACTCGATAAATTTACAAGCGGGGACCTTCACTGTCATTTCAACAGAGAAGTGGGGTCTTTTAAACACACATTTTCTAATTTCATGTATATTTTAATTTTATAGTTTAAATATTGATTATTATAATGAAATTTAGGTAATCGGACCTTTTAAAGGCTTAACACTTAAGTTTTGAGCTAATTTCAGGGGACGTAAACCGTCTTCCAACCTTATATCTGGTGACATTTGTGTATAAATTATTAGATTTTGAGTTAGTGTCAAAGCCTATATGGTTCCATCAGGTATTTCAATTTCATTTTTCACACTCGATAAATTTACAAGCGGGGACCTTCACTGTCATTTCAACAGAGAAGTGGGGTCTTTTAAACACACATTTTCTAGTTTCATGTATATTTTAATTTTATAGTTAATATATTGATTATCAGAATGAAATATAGGTAATCGGACCTTTTAAAGGCTTAACACTTAAGTTTTAAGCTAATTTCAGGTTTACAAGTGGGGACCTAAACCGTCTTCCAACCTTATATCTGGGGACATTTTTTATAAATTATTAGATTTTGAGTTAGAGTCAAAGCCTATATGGTTCCATCAGGTATTTCAATTTCATTTTTCACACTCGATAAATTTACAAGTGGGGACCTTAACTGTCATTTCAACAGACAAGTAAGGTCTTTTAAACACACATTTTCTAATTTCATGTATATTTTAATTTTATAGTTAGAATATTGATTATCAGAATGAAATATAGGTAATCGGACCTTTTAAAGGCTTAACACTTAAGTTTTGAGCTAATTTCAGGTTTACAAGTGGGGACCTAAACCGTCTTCCTACCTTATATCTGGGGACATTTGTGTATAAATTATTAGATTTTGAGTTAGTGTCAAAGCCTATATGGTTCCATCAGGTATTTCAATTTCATTTTTCACACTCAATAAATTTACAAGCGGGGACCTTCACTGTCATTTCAACAGAGAAGTGGGGTCTTTTAAACACACATTTTCTAGTTTCATGTATATTTTAATTTTATAGTTAATATATTGATTATCAGAATGAAATATAGGTAATCGGACCTTTTAAAGGCTTAACACTTAAGTTTTAAGCTAATTTCAGGTTTACAAGTGGGGACCTAAACCGTCTTCCAACCTTATATCTGGGGACATTTGTGTATAAATTATTAGATTTTGAGTTAGAGTCAAAGCCTATATGGTTCCATCAGGTATTTCAATTTCATTTTTCACACTCGATAAATTTACAAGTGGGGACCTTAACTGTCATTTCAACAGACAAGTAAGGTCTTTTAAACACACATTTTCTAATTTCATGTATATTTTAATTTTATAGTTAGAATATTGATTATCAGAATGAAATATAGGTAATCGGACCTTTTAAAGGCTTAACACTTAAGTTTTGAGCTAATTTCAGGTTTACAAGTGGGGACCTAAACCGTCTTCCTACCTTATATCTGGGGACATTTGTGTATAAATTATTCTACAGGGCCGGCAGGCCCTTGTAGATATGACTTGATACTCTTTTGTAACGTTAAAGCAAAATTCACATGCTTTTACCAATTTTCCTATGGAGATTAACATGGGGTTTTTCATGATATTTAGCCACCTCTAAATGAAAAACTAGAGCGAAGTTACTTTTCGGAATACTCTTAATTTAACAATTAAGTATTCAGGGTGTGCCTTTTGCAAGTGTCATGAAAAACAATTAAGTCTAAGTATGTTAATTTTAGTTAATTACGGAAGTACGGCTCTTGAGTTAAACGTCAGGTTAACCTGTTAGCGCGCTGATACCCATTTCTTCAATTTTCAACCAGATTGAGAACAAGGGAGGGCCTAGCTTTGTGGCTGATAACAAGTTATGTTGACGTTTTCAGTTTGCTTCATTCTGTGGAAGTTGAACCTATAGCGCGAGCAGCCTGCGTCCGCGAGTCGCGTGATCCAGGTACTTGTGGGTACTTGTAGGTGCTTGTGGGTACTTGTAGATGCTTGTAGATGCTTGTGGGTGCTTGTAGGTACTTGTGGGTTCTTGTGGGTACTTGTGGGCGCTTGTAGGTACTTGTGGGTTCTTGTGGTTACTTGTGGGTTCTTGTGGGTACTTGTGGGTACTTGTAGGTGCTTGTGGGTACTTGTAGGTGCTTGTGGGTACTTGTAGGTACTTGTGGGTGCTTGTAGGTAATTTTGGGTACTTGTGGGTGCTTTTAGGTACTTGTGGGTACTTGTAGGTACTTGTGGGTACTAGTAGGTACTTGTGGGTACTAGTAGGTACTTGTGGGTACTTGTGGGTACTTGTAGGTACTTGTGGGTACTTGTAGGTACTTGTGGGTACTTGTGGGTACTTGTGGGTACTTGTAGGTACTTGTGGGTACTTGTAGGTACTTGTGGGTACTTGTAGGTACTTGTGGGTACTAGTAGGTACTTGTGGGTAATTGTAGATACTTGTGGGTGCTTGTAGGTACTTGTGGGTGCTTGTAGGTACTTGTGGGTACCTGTGGGTGCTTGTCGGTGTTTATAGGTGCTTGTCGGTGTTTGTAGGTACTTGTGGGTGCTTGTACGTACTTGTGGGTACTTGTGGGTGCTTGTGGATACTTGTAGGTGCTTGTGGGCACTTGTAGGTACTTGTGGATACTTGTAGGTACTTGTGGATACTTGTAGGTACTTGTGGATACTTGTAGGTACTTGTGGGTACTTGTAGGTACTTGTGGGTACTTGTGAGTGCTTGTAGGTACTTGTGAGTGCTTGTAGGTACTTGTGGGTGCTTGTAGGTACTTGTGGGTACTTGTGGGTACTAGTAGGTACTTGTGGGTGCTTGTGGGTACTAGTAGGTACTTGTGGGTACTTGTAGGTACTTGTGGGTACTAGTAGGTACTTGTGGGTAATTGTAGATACTTGTGGGTGCTTGTAGGTACTTGTGGCTGCTTGTAGGTACTTGTGGCTGCTTGTAGGTACTTGTGGCTGCATGTAGGTACTTGTGGGTACCTGTGGGTGCTTGTCGGTGTTTGTAGGTGCTTGTCGGTGTTTGTAGGTGCTTGTCGGTGTTTGTAGGTACTTGTGGGTGCTTGTAGGTACTTGTGGGTGCTTGTAGGTACTTGTGGGTGCTTGTGGATACTTGTAGGTACTTGTGGGTACTTGTGAGTGCTTGTGGGTACTTGTGAGTGCTTGTAGGTACTTGTGAGTGCTTGTAGGTACTTGTGAGTGCTTGTAGATACTTGTGAGTGCTTGTAGGTACTTGTGAGTGCTTGTAGGTACTTGTGAGTGCTTGTAGGTACTTGTGAGTGCTTGTAGGTACTTGTGAGTGCTTGTAGGTACTTGTGAGTGCTAGTAGGTACTTGTGGGTGCTTGTAGGTACTTGTGGGTGCTTGTAGGTACTTGTGGGTGCTTGTAGGTACTTGTGGGTGCTTGTAGGTACTTGTGGGTGCTTGTGTGTGCTTGTGGGTACTTGTAGGTACTTGTGGGTGATTGTAGGTACTTGTGGGTGCTTGTAGGTACTTGTGGGTGATTGTAGGTACTTGTGGGTGATTGTAGGTACTTGTGGGTGATTGTAGGTACTTGTGGGTGATTGTAAATACTTGTGGGTGATTGTAGGTACTTGTGGGTGCTTGTAGGTACTTGTGGGTACTTGCCCCGGGTACTTGTGGGTACTTGCCCCGGGTACTTGTGGGTACTTGCCCCGGGTACTTGTGGGTGCTTGTAGGTACTTGTGGGTACTTGTAGGTACTTGTGGGTGATTGTAGGTACTTGTGGGTACTTGCCCCGGGTACTTGTGGGTGCTTGTAGGTACTTGTGGGTGATTGTAGGTACTTGTGGGTACTTGTGGGTACTTGTGGGTACTTGTAGGTACTTGTGGGTACTTGTAGGTACTTGTGGGTACTTGTAGGTACTTGTGGGTACTAGTAGGTACTTGTGGGTAATTGTAGATACTTGTGGGTGCTTGTAGGTACTTGTGGGTGCTTGTAGGTACTTGTGGGTACCTGTGGGTGCTTGTCGGTGTTTATAGGTGCTTGTCGGTGTTTGTAGGTACTTGTGGGTGCTTGTACGTACTTGTGGGTACTTGTGGGTGCTTGTGGATACTTGTAGGTGCTTGTGGGCACTTGTAGGTACTTGTGGATACTTGTAGGTACTTGTGGATACTTGTAGGTACTTGTGGATACTTGTAGGTACTTGTGGGTACTTGTAGGTACTTGTGGGTACTTGTGAGTGCTTGTAGGTACTTGTGAGTGCTTGTAGGTACTTGTGGGTGCTTGTAGGTACTTGTGGGTACTTGTGGGTACTAGTAGGTACTTGTGGGTGCTTGTGGGTACTAGTAGGTACTTGTGGGTACTTGTAGGTACTTGTGGGTACTAGTAGGTACTTGTGGGTAATTGTAGATACTTGTGGGTGCTTGTAGGTACTTGTGGCTGCTTGTAGGTACTTGTGGCTGCTTGTAGGTACTTGTGGCTGCATGTAGGTACTTGTGGGTACCTGTGGGTGCTTGTCGGTGTTTGTAGGTGCTTGTCGGTGTTTGTAGGTGCTTGTCGGTGTTTGTAGGTACTTGTGGGTGCTTGTAGGTACTTGTGGGTGCTTGTAGGTACTTGTGGGTGCTTGTGGATACTTGTAGGTACTTGTGGGTACTTGTGAGTGCTTGTGGGTACTTGTGAGTGCTTGTAGGTACTTGTGAGTGCTTGTAGGTACTTGTGAGTGCTTGTAGATACTTGTGAGTGCTTGTAGGTACTTGTGAGTGCTTGTAGGTACTTGTGAGTGCTTGTAGGTACTTGTGAGTGCTTGTAGGTACTTGTGAGTGCTTGTAGGTACTTGTGAGTGCTAGTAGGTACTTGTGGGTGCTTGTAGGTACTTGTGGGTGCTTGTAGGTACTTGTGGGTGCTTGTAGGTACTTGTGGGTGCTTGTAGGTACTTGTGGGTGCTTGTGTGTGCTTGTGGGTACTTGTAGGTACTTGTGGGTGATTGTAGGTACTTGTGGGTGCTTGTAGGTACTTGTGGGTGATTGTAGGTACTTGTGGGTGATTGTAGGTACTTGTGGGTGATTGTAGGTACTTGTGGGTGATTGTAAATACTTGTGGGTGATTGTAGGTACTTGTGGGTGCTTGTAGGTACTTGTGGGTACTTGCCCCGGGTACTTGTGGGTACTTGCCCCGGGTACTTGTGGGTACTTGCCCCGGGTACTTGTGGGTGCTTGTAGGTACTTGTGGGTACTTGTAGGTACTTGTGGGTGATTGTAGGTACTTGTGGGTACTTGCCCCGGGTACTTGTGGGTGCTTGTAGGTACTTGTGGGTGATTGTAGGTACTTGTGGGTGATTGTAGGTACTTGTGGGTACTTGCCCCGGGTACTTGTGGGTGATTGTAGGTACTTGTGGGTACTTGCCCCGGGTACTTGTGGGTGTTTGTAGGTACTTGTGGGTACTTGTAGGTACTTGTGGGTGCTTGTAGGTGCTTGTCGGTACTTGCCCCGGGTACTTGTGGGTGTTTGTAGGTACTTGAGGGATTATTTAGTGGTTCCAAGCAATCATTTTAGCACTGTTAAAAGCACCGCGTCGAGGGGCTATTCACTAATGAAGATTTTCTTTCATTGGTGATTTTTATTGATGCTTTTAAATGTGATAACGATTTATTGATGATTTAAAATGGATGGGGTTAAGGGTAATTAATACCTATTCCAAAGATAGAACGTCCTCGATAGATGGAGCCTTACAAACGATGGGGCTCTAATTTGGCCGTGGCCATCTTGTTAAACTTTCATAAATAAAGTACAACATTATATGCTTATGAAAATCAATGTTATTGGATATAAGTTAAATGTAATTAACTATAATTAAGTACTTCTTTAAGCAATTTGAAATTGATCAACCCCAAATGTATGACGGTAAAGCAAAAATAAAATTATTCAAATTTTAATTAAATTAAGACTGAAGTGACAGATATTATAAAAAAAACGTCTTGGTTTAGACCAAGGCCGAAAAAACAAACGATATGTGTGAGGTTTATCATTTGACTGAAGTTTCATATGTTGCAATTGTTTTAGTTATTTTTATCCATTTAATCCTTAATCAATATTAAATTCAATCAACTGATTTTACTGTTAATCGATCCATTCCCTCTAAATTAATTGAAAAATTACATATCTACGCTTTTTCAAGAACAATTACATTTTCCGAAAACATTTTATCATGAAATTAATTATTTTGAAGGGATTTCGTGTCGACGATTAATAACTTGAAAGCACCTTGACGGGCATAGTTTTAATAGACCTTTTCACCGGTAGAGCGGGGGTGAAAAGGGGGGAAAAATTTCGAGAGGTGAGCATGCGTAGAAAGAATGTTTGGGGGCAGCGCAGTACTTTTAACCATTCCTTTTGCCTTATTTGCTACACATTCGAGTTTATTTTTATAAAACAGTGTTGTATTACTTGTTGTAAAAGTATTAATTGAACTTCCGAGGTAAAATTTTATCGAATTTAATTGATAAACGTAAAATTAGGGCATTTAATGAAATTCTACACACTAAATTGGGCACCAGAGCTTACGGGCAGCGCTTTCGGGAGCGGCATCGGCGGACATCGCCGTCTATTTGCCGATGAAGCGATGATCCCATGCCGTCGCCAAGGCTTAGTGAGTTATAGCGGCGTACTAATATCAATGCATCGTTTCCATTAGAACTTAAACACTTTATTTCTTAACATGGTTTTAATTGTACTATCTAGGTTTTAAATACTAGGCATTTTATTTTAATATTAAATTTCAAAAAGTTCTCCCATACGTCCATCGTAGTTTAGTTTACACGTTAACTC
This sequence comes from Phalangium opilio, assembly GCF_054372755.1. Lineage (NCBI taxonomy): Eukaryota > Metazoa > Arthropoda > Arachnida > Opiliones > Phalangiidae > Phalangium > Phalangium opilio. The sequence goes on from NW_028324167.1 coordinate 7,049,990, forward strand.
CATAGAAGCGCTATAACTCATGCCCCCAAACATTGCAACTTCTCATGCGCGGCCATAAGTGTGAAAAGGTCTATTAAGGCTGGCTTGACAAATTTTGAAGTTTGCACCAAAAAAGTTTAAATCTGTAGTAAGTTTCTGAGAAGACTGATGTTCAAGAAATTATGATAAATAACTTATTCCGGACTTGCCCGCCAACCTTAATAACCTAAAACTATAAAACATTTGTGTACATGAATGATTACGGTTGTGGCTTGACACTCGCTAGCGCCTGAAGGACCGATCACTCAGTGTAATCGGTGTTCATTTGTAAGTGAGTGGACCATTTTGGAAATTACATACAGATAATTAAAACACAGCCACCATTGAGGTCTTCTCTCTCTCTTGCCTAGAAGCCCCGCTATAGGCGGTGAGAGTTGACTAGCCTCTTGCCTGTAGTGAACTTTGGCACAGTCTGGCAGTGACCCTTGGTGTGAGGGAGAATACCCCAATGGTGGCCTCGCCCCTTTGTGTTTTTCGAAATGGTTTTTATGCGTACTAAAATGATTACACGTAATACGTAACCGGTGAACAAGTAGCGCCAACAATGTAGAAATGACGTTTCAAATGAAGACTGAATTATGACCAAGAAATTTTAAAGCACGGAGAGGGAAATTGCAGTGCAATCTTTTCTTCATAGAGGCGACAATAGAAATGTAGCATTTCGATTAACGAAATTAAATGTATAAATTCATGCAACACCCTTGTTTGGCATCCACTATTAAATATTTACATTTTCCTTTCGAATTATGTCAAAGTTCACCTGCTCTTTTTTGAAAGTCAGTAGAATATTTTAAATATTCAATATTGACCCCTTAACACGTACTCCCTTCAAAATAATTAATTTCATGATAAAATGTTTTCGGAAAATGTAATTGTTCTTGAAAAAGCGTAGATATGTAATTTTTAAATTAATTTAGAGGGAATGGATCGATTAACAGTAAAATCAGTTGATTGAATTTAATATTGATTAAGGATTAAATGGATAAAAATAACTAAAACAATTGCAACATATGAAACTTCAGTCAAATGATAAACCTCACACATATCGTTTGTTTTTTCGGCCTTGGTCTAAACCAAGACGTTTTTTTTATAATTAGATTTTGAGTTAGTGTCAAAGCCTATATAAATAGGCCTATATAAACTCGATAAATTTACAAGTGGGGACCTTCACTGTCATTTCAACAGAGAAGTGGGGTCTTTTAAACACACATTTTCTAATTTCATGTATATTTTTATTTTATAGTTAAAATATTGATTATCAGAATGAAATATAGGTAATCGGACCTTTTAAAGGCTTAACACTTAAGTTTTAAGCTAATTTCAGGTTTACAAGTGGGGACCTAAACCGTCTTCCAACCTTATATCTGGGGACATTTGTGTATAAATTATTAGATTTTGAGTTAGTGTCAAAGCCTATATGGTTCCATCAGGTATTTCAATTTCATTTTTCACACTCGATAAATTTACAAGTGGGGACCTTCACTGTCATTTCAACAGAGAAGTGGGGTCTTTTAAACACACATTTTCTAATTTCATGTATATTTTAATTTTATAGTTTAAATATTGATTATTATAATGAAATTTAGGTAATCGGACCTTTAAAAGGCTTAACACTTAAGTTTTGAGCTAATTTCAGGTTTAAAAGTGGGGACCAAAACCGTCTTCCAACCTTATATCTGGGGACATTTGTGTATAAATTTTTAGATTTTGAGTTAGTGTCAAAGCCTATATGGTTCCATCAGGTATTTCAATTTCATTTTTCACAATCGATAAATTTACAAGTGGGGACCTTAACTGTCATTTCAACAGACAAGTGGGGTGTTTTAAACACACATTTTCTAATTTCATGTATATTTTAATTTTATAGTTTAAATATTGATTATCAGAATGAAATATAGGTAATCGGACCTTTTAAAGGCTTAACACTTAAGTTTTAAGCTAATTCCAGGTTTACAAGTGGGGACCTGAACCGTCTTCCAACCTTATATCTGGGGACATTTGTGTATAAATTATTAGATTTTGAGTTAGTGTCAAAGCCTATATGGTTCCATCAGGTATTTCAATTTCATTTTTCACACTCGATAAATTTACAAGTGGGGACCTTAACTGTCATTTCAACAGACAAGTGGGGTCTTTTAAACACACATTTTCTAATTTCATGTATATTTTAATTTTATAGTTTAAATATTGATTATTATAATGAAATTTAGGTAATCGGACCTTTAAAAGGCTTAACACTTAAGTTTTGAGCTAATTTCAGGTTTAAAAGTGGGGACCAAAACCGTCTTCCAACCTTATATCTGGGGACATTTGTGTATAAATTTTTAGATTTTGAGTTAGTGTCAAAGCCTATATGGTTCCATCAGGTATTTCAATTTCATTTTTCACACTCGATAAATTTACAAGTGGGGACCTTAACTGTCATTTCAACAGACAAGTGGGGTCTTTTAAACACACATTTTCTAATTTCATGTATATTTTAATTTTATAGTTTAAATATTGATTATTATAATGAAATTTAGGTAATCGGACCTTTAAAAGGCTTAACACTTAAGTTTTGAGCTAATTTCAGGTTTAAAAGTGGGGACCAAAACCGTCTTCCAACCTTATATCTGGGGACATTTGTGTATAAATTTTTAGATTTTGAGTTAGTGTCAAAGCCTATATGGTTCCATCAGGTATTTCAATTTCATTTTTCACAATCGATAAATTTACAAGTGGGGACCTTAACTGTCATTTCAACAGACAAGTGGGGTGTTTTAAACACACATTTTCTAATTTCATGTATATTTTAATTTTATAGTTTAAATATTGATTATTATAATGAAATTTTGGTAATCGGACCTTTTAAAGGCTTAACACTTAAGTTTTGAGCTAATTTCAGGTTTACAATCGGGGACCTAAACCGTCTTCCTACCATATATCTGGCGACATTTGTGTATAAATTATTAGATTTTGAGTTAGTGTCAAAGCCTATATGGTTCCATCAGGTATTTCAATTTCATTTTTCACACTCGATAAATTTACAAGTGGGGACCTTAACTGTCATTTCAACAGACAAGTGGGGTCTTTTAAACACACATTTTCTAATTTCATGTATATTTTAATTTTATAGTTTAAATATTGATTATTATAATGAAATTTAGGTAATCGGACCTTTTAAAGGCTTAACACTTAAGTTTTGATCTAATTTCAGGTTTACAAGTGGGGACCTAAACCGTCTTCCAACCTTATATCTGGGGACATTTGTGTATAAATTATTAGATTTTGAGTTAGTGTCAAAGCCATTATGGTTCCATCAGGTATTTCAATTTCATTTTTCACACTCGATAAATTTACAAGTGGGGACCTTCACTGTCATTTCAACAGAGAAGTGGGGTCTTTTAAACACACATTTTCTAATTTCATGTATATTTTAATTTTATAGTTTAAATATTGATTATTATAATGAAATTTAGGTAATCGGACCTTTTAAAGGCTTAACACTTAAGTTTTGAGCTAATTTCAGGTTTACAAGTGGGGACGTAAACCGTCTTCCAACCTTATATCTGGGGACATTTGTGTATAAATTATTAGATTTTGAGTTAGTGTCAAAGCCTATATGGTTCCATCAGGTATTTCAATTTCATTTTTCACACTCGATAAATTTACAAGCGGGGACCTTCACTGTCATTTCAACAGAGAAGTGGGGTCTTTTAAACACACATTTTCTAATTTCATGTATATTTTAATTTTATAGTTTAAATATTGATTATTATAATGAAATTTAGGTAATCGGACCTTTTAAAGGCTTAACACTTAAGTTTTGAGCTAATTTCAGGGGACGTAAACCGTCTTCCAACCTTATATCTGGTGACATTTGTGTATAAATTATTAGATTTTGAGTTAGTGTCAAAGCCTATATGGTTCCATCAGGTATTTCAATTTCATTTTTCACACTCGATAAATTTACAAGCGGGAACCTTCACTGTCATTTCAACAGAGAAGTGGGGTCTTTTAAACACACATTTTCTAGTTTCATGTATATTTTAATTTTATAGTTAATATATTGATTATCAGAATGAAATATAGGTAATCGGACCTTTTAAAGGCTTAACACTTAAGTTTTAAGCTAATTTCAGGTTTACAAGTGGGGACCTAAACCGTCTTCCAACCTTATATCTGGGGACATTTGTGTATAAATTATTAGATTTTGAGTTAGAGTCAAAGCCTATATGGTTCCATCAGGTATTTCAATTTCATTTTTCACACTCGATAAATTTACAAGTGGGGACCTTAACTGTCATTTCAACAGACAAGTAAGGTCTTTTAAACACACATTTTCTAATTTCATGTATATTTTAATTTTATAGTTAGAATATTGATTATCAGAATGAAATATAGGTAATCGGACCTTTTAAAGGCTTAACACTTAAGTTTTGAGCTAATTTCAGGTTTACAAGTGGGGACCTAAACCGTCTTCCTACCTTATATCTGGGGACATTTGTGTATAAATTATTAGATTTTGAGTTAGTGTCAAAGCCTATATGGTTCCATCAGGTATTTCAATTTCATTTTTCACACTCAATAAATTTACAAGCGGGGACCTTCACTGTCATTTCAACAGAGAAGTGGGGTCTTTTAAACACACATTTTCTAGTTTCATGTATATTTTAATTTTATAGTTAATATATTGATTATCAGAATGAAATATAGGTAATCGGACCTTTTAAAGGCTTAACACTTAAGTTTTAAGCTAATTTCAGGTTTACAAGTGGGGACCTAAACCGTCTTCCAACCTTATATCTGGGGACATTTGTGTATAAATTATTAGATTTTGAGTTAGAGTCAAAGCCTATATGGTTCCATCAGGTATTTCAATTTCATTTTTCACACTCGATAAATTTACAAGTGGGGACCTTAACTGTCATTTCAACAGACAAGTAAGGTCTTTTAAACACACATTTTCTAATTTCATGTATATTTTAATTTTATAGTTAGAATATTGATTATCAGAATGAAATATAGGTAATCGGACCTTTTAAAGGCTTAACACTTAAGTTTTGAGCTAATTTCAGGTTTACAAGTGGGGACCTAAACCGTCTTCCTACCTTATATCTGGGGACATTTGTGTATAAATTATTCTACAGGGCCGGCAGGCCCTTGTAGATATGACTTGATACTCTTTTGTAACGTTAAAGCAAAATTCACATGCTTTTACCAATTTTCCTATGGAGATTAACATGGGGTTTTTCATGATATTTAGCCACCTCTAAATGAAAAACTAGAGCGAAGTTACTTTTCGGAATACTCTTAATTTAACAATTAAGTATTCAGGGTGTGCCTTTTGCAAGTGTCATGAAAAACAATTAAGTCTAAGTATTTTAATTTTAGTTAATTACGGAAGTACGGCTCTTGAGTTAAACGTCAGGTTAACCTGTTAGCGCGCTGATACCCATTTCTTCAATTTTCAACCAGATTGAGAACAAGGGAGGGCCTAGCTTTGTGGCTGATAACAAGTTATGTTGACGTTTTCAGTTTGCTTCATTCTGTGGAAGTTGAACCTATAGCGCGAGCAGCCTGCGTACGCGAGTCGCGTGATCCAGGTACTTGTGGGTACTTGTAGGTGCTTGTGGGTACTTGTAGATGCTTGTAGATGCTTGTGGGTGCTTGTAGGTACTTGTGGGTTCTTGTGGGTACTTGTGGGCGCTTGTAGGTACTTGTGGGTTCTTGTGGGTACTTGTGGGTTCTTGTGGGTACTTGTGGGTACTTGTAGGTGCTTGTGGGTACTTGTAGGTGCTTGTGGGTACTTGTAGGTACTTGTGGGTGCTTGTAGGTAATTTTGGGTACTTGTGGGTGCTTTTAGGTACTTGTGGGTACTTGTAGGTACTTGTGGGTACTAGTAGGTACTTGTGGGTACTAGTAGGTACTTGTGGGTACTTGTGGGTACTTGTAGGTACTTGTGGGTACTTGTAGGTACTTGTGGGTACTTGTGGGTACTTGTGGGTACTTGTAGGTACTTGTGGGTACTTGTAGGTACTTGTGGGTACTTGTAGGTACTTGTGGGTACTAGTAGGTACTTGTGGGTAATTGTAGATACTTGTGGGTGCTTGTAGGTACTTGTGGGTGCTTGTAGGTACTTGTGGGTACCTGTGGGTGCTTGTCGGTGTTTATAGGTGCTTGTCGGTGTTTGTAGGTACTTGTGGGTGCTTGTACGTACTTGTGGGTACTTGTGGGTGCTTGTGGATACTTGTAGGTGCTTGTGGGCACTTGTAGGTACTTGTGGATACTTGTAGGTACTTGTGGATACTTGTAGGTACTTGTGGATACTTGTAGGTACTTGTGGGTACTTGTAGGTACTTGTGGGTACTTGTGAGTGCTTGTAGGTACTTGTGAGTGCTTGTAGGTACTTGTGGGTGCTTGTAGGTACTTGTGGGTACTTGTGGGTACTAGTAGGTACTTGTGGGTGCTTGTGGGTACTAGTAGGTACTTGTGGGTACTTGTAGGTACTTGTGGGTACTAGTAGGTACTTGTGGGTAATTGTAGATACTTGTGGGTGCTTGTAGGTACTTGTGGCTGCTTGTAGGTACTTGTGGCTGCTTGTAGGTACTTGTGGCTGCATGTAGGTACTTGTGGGTACCTGTGGGTGCTTGTCGGTGTTTGTAGGTGCTTGTCGGTGTTTGTAGGTGCTTGTCGGTGTTTGTAGGTACTTGTGGGTGCTTGTAGGTACTTGTGGGTGCTTGTAGGTACTTGTGGGTGCTTGTGGATACTTGTAGGTACTTGTGGGTACTTGTGAGTGCTTGTGGGTACTTGTGAGTGCTTGTAGGTACTTGTGAGTGCTTGTAGGTACTTGTGAGTGCTTGTAGATACTTGTGAGTGCTTGTAGGTACTTGTGAGTGCTTGTAGGTACTTGTGAGTGCTTGTAGGTACTTGTGAGTGCTTGTAGGTACTTGTGAGTGCTTGTAGGTACTTGTGAGTGCTAGTAGGTACTTGTGGGTGCTTGTAGGTACTTGTGGGTGCTTGTAGGTACTTGTGGGTGCTTGTAGGTACTTGTGGGTGCTTGTAGGTACTTGTGGGTGCTTGTGTGTGCTTGTGGGTACTTGTAGGTACTTGTGGGTGATTGTAGGTACTTGTGGGTGCTTGTAGGTACTTGTGGGTGATTGTAGGTACTTGTGGGTGATTGTAGGTACTTGTGGGTGATTGTAGGTACTTGTGGGTGATTGTAAATACTTGTGGGTGATTGTAGGTACTTGTGGGTGCTTGTAGGTACTTGTGGGTACTTGCCCCGGGTACTTGTGGGTACTTGCCCCGGGTACTTGTGGGTACTTGCCCCGGGTACTTGTGGGTGCTTGTAGGTACTTGTGGGTACTTGTAGGTACTTGTGGGTGATTGTAGGTACTTGTGGGTACTTGCCCCGGGTACTTGTGGGTGCTTGTAGGTACTTGTGGGTGATTGTAGGTACTTGTGGGTGATTGTAGGTACTTGTGGGTACTTGCCCCGGGTACTTGTGGGTGATTGTAGGTACTTGTGGGTACTTGCCCCGGGTACTTGTGGGTGTTTGTAGGTACTTGTGGGTACTTGTAGGTACTTGTGGGTGCTTGTAGGTGCTTGTCGGTACTTGCCCCGGGTACTTGTGGGTGTTTGTAGGTACTTGAGGGATTATTTAGTGGTTCCAAGCAATCATTTTAGCACTGTTAAAAGCACCGCGTCGAGGGGCTATTCACTAATGAAGATTTTCTTTCATTGGTGATTTTTATTGATGCTTTTAAATGTGATAACGATTTATTGATGATTTAAAATGGATGGGGTTAAGGGTAATTAATACCTATTCCAAAGATAGAACGTCCTCGATAGATGGAGCCTTACAAACGATGGGGCTCTAAATTGGCCGTGGCCATCTTGTTAAACTTTCATAAATAAAGTACAACATTATATGCTTATGAAAATCAATGTTATTGGATATAAGTTAAATGTAATTAACTATAATTAAGTACTTCTTTAAGCAATTTGAAATTGATCAACCCCAAATGTATGACGGTAAAGCAAAAATAAAATTATTCAAATTTTAATTACATTAAGACTGAAGTGACAGATATTATAAAAAAAACGTCTTGGTTTAGACCAAGGCCGAAAAAACAAACGATATGTGTGAGGTTTATCATTTGACTGAAGTTTCATATGTTGCAATTGTTTTAGTTATTTTTATCCATTTAATCCTTAATCAATATTAAATTCAATCAACTGATTTTACTGTTAATCGATCCATTCCCTCTAAATTAATTGAAAAATTACATATCTACGCTTTTTCAAGAACAATTACATTTTCCGAAAACATTTTATCATGAAATTAATTATTTTGAAGGGATTTCGTGTCGACGATTAATAACTTGAAAGCACCTTGACGGGCATAGTTTTAATAGACCTTTTCACCGGTAGAGCGGGGGTGAAAAGGGGGGAAAAATTTCGAGAGGTGAGCATGCGTAGAAAGAATGTTTGGGGGCAGCGCAGTACTTTTAACCATTCCTTTTGCCTTATTTGCTACACATTCGAGTTTATTTTTATAAAACAGTGTTGTATTACTTGTTGTAAAAGTATTAATTGAACTTCCGAGGTAAAATTTTATCGAATTTAATTGATAAACGTAAAATTAGGGCATTTAATGAAATTCTACACACTAAATTGGGCACCAGAGCTTACGGGCAGCGCTTTCGGGAGCGGCATCGGCGGACATCGCCGTCTATTTGCCGATGAAGCGATGATCCCATGCCGTCGCCAAGGCTTAGTGAGTTATAGCGGCGTACTAATATCAATGCATCGTTTCCATTAGAACTTAAACACTTTATTTCTTAACATGGTTTTAATTGTACTATCTAGGTTTTAAATACTAGGCATTTTATTTTAATATTAAATTTCAAAAAGTTCTCCCATACGTCCATCGTAGTTTAGTTTACACGTTAACTCCATAGAAGCGCTATAACTCATGCCCCCAAACATTGCAACTTCTCATGCGCGGCCATAAGTGTGAAAAGGTCTATTAAGGCTGGCTTGACAAATTTTGAAGTTTGCACCAAAAAAGTTTAAATCTGTAGTAAGTTTCTGAGAAGACTGATGTTCAAGAAATTATGATAAATAACTTATTCCGGACTTGCCCGCCAACCTTAATAACCTAAAACTATAAAACATTTGTGTACATGAATGATTACGGTTGTGGCTTGACACTCGCTAGCGCCTGAAGGACCGATCACTCAGTGTAATCGGTGTTCATTTGTAAGTGAGTGGACCATTTTGGAAATTACATACAGATAATTAAAACACAGCCACCAATGAGGTCTTCTCTCTCTCTTGCCTAGAAGCCCCGCTATAGGCGGTGAGAGTTGACTAGCCTCTTGCCTGTAGTGAACTTTGGCACAGTCTGGCAGTGACCCTTGGTGTGAGGGAGAATACCCCAATGGTGGCCTCGCCCCTTTGTGTTTTTCGAAATGGTTTTTATGCGTACTAAAATGATTACACGTAATACGTAACCGGTGAACAAGTAGCGCCAACAATGTAGAAATGACGTTTCAAATGAAGACTGAATTATGACCAAGAAATTTTAAAGCACGGAGAGGGAAATTGCAGTGCAATCTTTTCTTCATAGAGGCGACAATAGAAATGTAGCATTTCGATTAACGAAATTAAATGTATAAATTCATGCAACACCCTTGTTTGGCATCCACTATTAAATATTTACATTTTCCTTTCGAATTATGTCAAAGTTCACCTGCTCTTTTTTGAAAGTCAGTAGAATATTTTAAATATTCAATATTGACCCCTTAACACGTACTCCCTTCAAAATAATTAATTTCATGATAAAATGTTTTCGGAAAATGTAATTGTTCTTGAAAAAGCGTAGATATGTAATTTTTAAATTAATTTAGAGGGAATGGATCGATTAACAGTAAAATCAGTTGATTGAATTTAATATTGATTAAGGATTTAATGGATAAAAATAACTAAAACAATTGCAACATATGAAACTTCAGTCAAATGATAAACCTCACACATATCGTTTGTTTTTTCGGCCTTGGTCTAAACCAAGACGTTTTTTTTATAATTAGATTTTGAGTTAGTGTCAAAGCCTATATGGTTCCATCAGGTATTTCAATTTCATTTTTCACACTCGATAAATTTACAAGTGGGGACCTTCACTGTCATTTCAACAGAGAAGTGGGGTCTTTAAAACACACATTTTCTAATTTCATGTATATTTTAATTTTATAGTTAAAATATTGATTATCAGAATGAAATATAGGTAATCGGACCTTTTAAAGGCTTAACACTTAAGTTTTAAGCTAATTTCAGGTTTACAAGTGGGGACCTAAACCGTCTTCCAACCTTATATCTGGGGACATTTGTGTATAAATTATTAGATTTTGAGTTAGTGTCTAAGCCTATATGGTTCCATCAGGTATTTCAATTTCATTTTTCACACTCGATAAATTTACAAGTGGGGACCTTAACTGTCATTTCAACAGACAAGTAAGGTCTTTTAAACACACATTTTCTAATTTCATGTATATTTTAATTTTATAGTTAGAATATTGATTATCAGAATGAAATATAGGTAATCGGACCTTTTAAAGGCTTAACACTTAAGTTTTGAGCTAATTTCAGGTTTACAAGTGGGGACCTAAACCATCTTCCTACCTTATATCTGGGGACATTTGTGTATAAATTATTAGATTTTGAGTTAGTGTCAAAGCCTATATGGTTCCATCAGGTATTTCAATTTCATTTTTCACACTCGATAAATTTACAAGTGGGGACCTTCACTGTCATTTCAACAGAGAAGTGGGGTCTTTTAAACACACATTTTCTAATTTCATGTATATTTTAATTTTATAGTTTAAATATTGATTATCAGAATGAAATATAGGTAATCGGACCTTTTAAAGGCTTAACACTTAAGTTTTAAGCTAATTTCAGGTTTACAAGTGGGGACCTGAACCGTCTTCCAACCTTATATCTGGGGACATTTGTGTATAAATTATTAGATTTTGAGTTAGTGTCAAAGCCTATATGGTTCCATCAGGTATTTCAATTTCATTTTTCACACTCGATAAATTTACAAGTGGGGACCTTAACTGTCATTTCAACAGACAAGTGGGGTCTTTTAAACACACATTTTCTAATTTCATGTATATTTTAATTTTATAGTTTAAATATTGATTATTATAATGAAATTTAGGTAATCGGACCTTTAAAAGGCTTAACACTTAAGTTTTGAGCTAATTTCAGGTTTAAAAGTGGGGACCAAAACCGTCTTCCAACCTTATATCTGGGGACATTTGTGTATAAATTTTTAGATTTTGAGTTAGTGTCAAAGCCTATATGGTTCCATCAGGTATTTCAATTTCATTTTTCACAATCGATAAATTTACAAGTGGGGACCTTAACTGTCATTTCAACAGACAAGTGGGGTGTTTTAAACACACATTTTCTAATTTCATGTATATTTTAATTTTATAGTTTAAATATTGATTATTATAATGAAATTTTGGTAATCGGACCTTTTAAAGGCTTAACACTTAAGTTTTGAGCTAATTTCAGGTTTACAATCGGGGACCTAAACCGTCTTCCTACCATATATCTGGCGACATTTGTGTATAAATTATTAGATTTTGAGTTAGTGTCAAAGCCTATATGGTTCCATCAGGTATTTCAATTTCCTTTTTCACACTCGATAAATTTACAAGTGGGGACCTTAACTGTCATTTCAACAGACAAGTGGGGTCTTTTAAACACACATTTTCTAATTTCATGTATATTTTAATTTTATAGTTTAAATATTGATTATTATAATGAAATTTAGGTAATCGGACCTTTTAAAGGCTTAACACTTAAGTTTTGATCTAATTTCAGGTTTACAAGTGGGGACCTAAACCGTCTTCCAACCTTATATCTGGGGACATTTGTGTATAAATTATTAGATTTTGAGTTAGTGTCAAAGCCTATATGGTTCCATCAGGTATTTCAATTTCATTTTTCACACTCGATAAATTTACAAGCGGGGACCTTCACTGTCATTTCAACAGAGAAGTGGGGTCTTTTAAACACACATTTTCTAATTTCATGTATATTTTAATTTTATAGTTTAAATATTGATTATTATAATGAAATTTAGGTAATCGGACCTTTTAAAGGCTTAACACTTAAGTTTTGAGCTAATTTCAGGTTTACAAGTGGGGACGTAAACCGTCTTCCAACCTTATATCTGGGGACATTTGTGTATAAATTATTAGATTTTGAGTTAGTGTCAAAGCCTATATGGTTCCATCAGGTATTTCAATTTCATTTTTCACACTCGATAAATTTACAAGCGGGGACCTTCACTGTCATTTCAACAGAGAAGTGGGGTCTTTTAAACACACATTTTCTAATTTCATGTACATTTTAATTTTATAGTTTAAATATTGATTATTATAATGAAATTTAGGTAATCGGACCTTTTAAAGGCTTAACACTTAAGTTTTGAGCTAATTTCAGGGGACGTAAACCGTCTTCCAACCTTATATCTGGTGACATTTGTGTATAAATTATTAGATTTTGAGTTAGTGTCAAAGCCTATATGGTTCCATCAGGTATTTCAATTTCATTTTTCACACTCGATAAATTTACAAGCGGGGACCTTCACTGTCATTTCAACAGAGAAGTGGGGTCTTTTAAACACACATTTTCTAGTTTCATGTATATTTTAATTTTATAGTTAATATATTGATTATTATAATGAAATTTAGGTAATCGGACCTTTAAAAGGCTTAACACTTAAGTTTTGAGCTAATTTCAGGTTTAAAAGTGGGGACCAAAACCGTCTTCCAACCTTATATCTGGGGACATTTGTGTATAAATTATTAGATTTTGAGTTAGTGTCAAAGCCTATATGGTTCCATCAGGTATTTCAATTTCATTTTTCACACTCGATAAATTTACAAGTGGGGACCTTAACTGTCATTTCAACAGACAAGTGGGGTCTTTTAAACACACATTTTCTAATTTCATGTATATTTTAATTTTATAGTTTAAATATTGATTATTATAATGAAATTTAGGTAATCGGACCTTTAAAAGGCTTAACACTTAAGTTTTGAGCTAATTTCAGGTTTAAAAGTGGGGACCAAAACCGTCTTCCAACCTTATATCTGGGGACATTTGTGTATAAATTTTTAGATTTTGAGTTAGTGTCAAAGCCTATATGGTTCCATCAGGTATTTCAATTTCATTTTTCACAATCGATAAATTTACAAGTGGGGACCTTAACTGTCATTTCAACAGACAAGTGGGGTGTTTTAAACACACATTTTCTAATTTCATGTATATTTTAATTTTATAGTTTAAATATTGATTATAATAATGAAATTTTGGTAATCGGACCTTTTAAAGGCTTAACACTTAAGTTTTGAGCTAATTTCAGGTTTACAATCGGGGACCTAAACCGTCTTCCTACCATATATCTGGCGACATTTGTGTATAAATTATTAGATTTTGAGTTAGTGTCAAAGCCTATATGGTTCCATCAGGTATTTCAATTTCATTTTTCACACTCGATAAATTTACAAGTGGGGACCTTAACTGTCATTTCAACAGACAAGTGGGGTCTTTTAAACACACATTTTCTAATTTCATGTATATTTTAATTTTATAGTTTAAATATTGATTATTATAATGAAATTTAGGTAATCGGACCTTTTAAAGGCTTAACACTTAAGTTTTGATCTAATTTCAGGTTTACAAGTGGGGACCTAAACCGTCTTCCAACCTTATATCTGGGGACATTTGTGTATAAATTATTAGATTTTGAGTTAGTGTCAAAGCCTATATGGTTCCATCAGGTATTTCAATTTCATTTTTCACACTCGATAAATTTACAAGCGGGGACCTTCACTGTCATTTCAACAGAGAAGTGGGGTCTTTTAAACACACATTTTCTAATTTCATGTATATTTTAATTTTATAGTTTAAATATTGATTATTATAATGAAATTTAGGTAATCGGACCTTTTAAAGGCTTAACACTTAAGTTTTGAGCTAATTTCAGGTTTACAAGTGGGGACGTAAACCGTCTTCCAACCTTATATCTGGGGACATTTGTGTATAAATTATTAGATTTTGAGTTAGTGTCAAAGCCTATATGGTTCCATCAGGTATTTCAATTTCATTTTTCACACTCGATAAATTTACAAGCGGGGACCTTCACTGTCATTTCAACAGAGAAGTGGGGTCTTTTAAACACACATTTTCTAATTTCATGTATATTTTAATTTTATAGTTTAAATATTGATTATTATAATGAAATTTAGGTAATCGGACCTTTTAAAGGCTTAACACTTAAGTTTTGAGCTAATTTCAGGGGACGTAAACCGTCTTCCAACCTTATATCTGGTGACATTTGTGTATAAATTATTAGATTTTGAGTTAGTGTCAAAGCCTATATGGTTCCATCAGGTATTTCAATTTCATTTTTCACACTCGATAAATTTACAAGCGGGGACCTTCACTGTCATTTCAACAGAGAAGTGGGGTCTTTTAAACACACATTTTCTAGTTTCATGTATATTTTAATTTTATAGTTAATATATTGATTATCAGAATGAAATATAGGTAATCGGACCTTTTAAAGGCTTAACACTTAAGTTTTAAGCTAATTTCAGGTTTACAAGTGGGGACCTAAACCGTCTTCCAACCTTATATCTGGGGACATTTGTGTATAAATTATTAGATTTTGAGTTAGAGTCAAAGCCTATATGGTTCCATCAGGTATTTCAATTTCATTTTTCACACTCGATAAATTTACAAGTGGGGACCTTAACTGTCATTTCAACAGACAAGTAAGGTCTTTTAAACACACATTTTCTAATTTCATGTATATTTTAATTTTATAGTTAGAATATTGATTATCAGAATGAAATATAGGTAATCGGACCTTTTAAAGGCTTAACACTTAAGTTTTGAGCTAATTTCAGGTTTACAAGTGGGGACCTAAACCGTCTTCCTACCTTATATCTGGGGACATTTGTGTATAAATTATTAGATTTTGAGTTAGTGTCAAAGCCTATATGGTTCCATCAGGTATTTCAATTTCATTTTTCACACTCGATAAATTTACAAGCGGGGACCTTCACTGTCATTTCAACAGAGAAGTGGGGTCTTTTAAACACACATTTTCTAGTTTCATGTATATTTTAATTTTATAGTTTAAATATTGATTATTATAATGAAATTTAGGTAATCGGACCTTTTAAAGGCTTAACACTTAAGTTTTGAGCTAATTTCAGGGGACGTAAACCGTCTTCCAACCTTATATCTGGTGACATTTGTGTATAAATTATTAGATTTTGAGTTAGTGTCAAAGCCTATATGGTTCCATCAGGTATTTCAATTTCATTTTTCACACTCGATAAATTTACAAGCGGGGACCTTCACTGTCATTTCAACAGAGAAGTGGGGTCTTTTAAACACACATTTTCTAGTTTCATGTATATTTTAATTTTATAGTTAATATATTGATTATCAGAATGAAATATAGGTAATCGGACCTTTTAAAGGCTTAACACTTAAGTTTTAAGCTAATTTCAGGTTTACATGTGGGGACCTAAACCGTCTTCCAACCTTATATCTGGGGACATTTGTGTATAAATTATTAGATTTTGAGTTAGAGTCAAAGCCTATATGGTTCCATCAGGTATTTCAATTTCATTTTTCACACTCGATAAATTTACAAGTGGGGACCTTAACTGTCATTTCAACAGACAAGTAAGGTCTTTTAAACACACATTTTCTAATTTCATGTATATTTTAATTTTATAGTTAGAATATTGATTATCAGAATGAAATATAGGTAATCGGACCTTTTAAAGGCTTAACACTTAAGTTTTGAGCTAATTTCAGGTTTACAAGTGGGGACCTAAACCGTCTTCCTACCTTATATCTGGGGACATTTGTGTATAAATTATTAGATTTTGAGTTAGTGTCAAAGCCTATATGGTTCCATCAGGTATTTCAATTTCATTTTTCACACTCGATAAATTTACAAGCGGGGACCTTCACTGTCATTTCAACAGAGAAGTGGGGTCTTTTAAACACACATTTTCTAGTTTCATGTATATTTTAATTTTATAGTTAATATATTGATTATCAGAATGAAATATAGGTAATCGGACCTTTTAAAGGCTTAACACTTAAGTTTTAAGCTAATTTCAGGTTTACAAGTGGGGACCTAAACCGTCTTCCAACCTTATATCTGGGGACATTTGTGTATAAATTATTAGATTTTGAGTTAGAGTCAAAGCCTATATGGTTCCATCAGGTATTTCAATTTCATTTTTCACACTCGATAAATTTACAAGTGGGGACCTTAACTGTCATTTCAACAGACAAGTAAGGTCTTTTAAACACACATTTTCTAATTTCATGTATATTTTAATTTTATAGTTAGAATATTGATTATCAGAATGAAATATAGGTAATCGGACCTTTTAAAGGCTTAACACTTAAGTTTTGAGCTAATTTCAGGTTTACAAGTGGGGACCTAAACCGTCTTCCTACCTTATATCTGGGGACATTTGTGTATAAATTATTCTACAGGGCCGGCAGGCCCTTGTAGATATGACTTGATACTCTTTTGTAACGTTAAAGCAAAATTCACATGCTTTTACCAATTTTCCTATGGAGATTAACATGGGGTTTTTCATGATATTTAGCCACCTCTAACTGAAAAACTAGAGCGAAGTTACTTTTCGGAATACTCTTAATTTAACAATTAAGTATTCAGGGTGTGCCTTTTGCAAGTGTCATGAAAAACAATTAAGTCTAAGTATGTTAATTTTAGTTAATTACGGAAGTACGGCTCTTGAGTTAAACGTCAGGTTAACCTGTTAGCGCGCTGATACCCATTTCTTCAATTTTCAACCAGATTGAGAACAAGGGAGGGCCTAGCTTTGTGGCTGATAACAAGTTATGTTGACGTTTTCAGTTTGCTTCATTCTGTGGAAGTTGAACCTATAGCGCGAGCAGCCTGCGTCCGCGAGTCGCGTGATCCAGGTACTTGTGGGTACTTGTAGGTGCTTGTGGGTACTTGTAGATGCTTGTAGATGCTTGTGGGTGCTTGTAGGTACTTGTGGGTTCTTGTGGGTACTTGTGGGCGCTTGTAGGTACTTGTGGGTTCTTGTGGGTACTTGTGGGTTCTTGTGGGTTCTTGTGGGTACTTGTGGGTACTTGTAGGTGCTTGTGGGTACTTGTAGGTGCTTGTGGGTACTTGTAGGTACTTGTGGGTGCTTTTAGGTACTTGTGGGTACTTGTGGGTGCTTTTAGGTACTTGTGGGTGCTTGTAGGTACTTGTGGGTACTTGTGGCTGCTTGTAGGTACTTGTGGGTGCTTGTGGGTACTTGCCCCGGGTGCTTGCCCAGGGTACTTGTGGGTGCTTGCCCAGGGTACTTGTGGGTGCTTGCCCAGGGTACTTGTGGGTGCTTGCCCAGGGTACTTGTGGGTGCTTGCCCAGGGTACTTGTGGTTGCTTGCCCAGGGTACTTGTGGGTGTCTCCCAGGGTACTTGTGGGTGCTTGCCCAGGGTACTTGTGGGTGCTTGCCCCGGGTACTTGTGGGTGATTGTAGGTACTTGTAGGTGATTGTAGGTACTTGTAGGTGATTGTAGGTACTTGTAGGTACTTGTGGGTACTTGTGGGTGCTTGTAGGTACTTGTGGGTGCTTGTAGGTACTTGTGGGTGCTTGTAGGTGCTTGTGGGTGCTTGTAGGTGCTTGTGGGTGCTTGTAGGTACTTGTGGGTGCTTGTGGGTGTTTATAGGTACTTGTGGGTGCTTGTAGGTACTTGTGGGTGCTTGTAGGTACTTGTGGGTGCTTGTAGGTACTTGTGGGTGCTTGTAGGTACTTGTGGGTGCTTGTAGGTACTTGTGGGTGCTTGTAGGTACTTGTGGGTACTAGTAGGTACTTGTGGGTACTAGTAGGTACTTGTGGGTACTTGTGGGTACTTGTAGGTACTTGTGGGTACTTGTAGGTACTTGTGGGTACTTGTGGGTACTTGTGGGTACTTGTAGGTACTTGTGGGTACTTGTAGGTACTTGTCGGTACTTGTAGGTACTTGTCGGTACTTGTAGGTACTTGTGGGTGATTGTAGGTACTTGTGGGTACTAGTAGGTACTTGTGGGTAATTGTAGATACTTGTGGGTGCTTGTAGGTACTTGTGGGTGCTTGTAGGTACTTGTGGGTACCTGTGGGTGCTTGTCGGTGTTTATAGGTGCTTGTCGGTGTTTGTAGGTACTTGTGGGTGCTTGTAGGTACTTGTGGGTACTTGTGGGTGCTTGTGGATACTTGTAGGTGCTTGTGGGCACTTGTAGGTACTTGTGGATACTTGTAGGTACTTGTGGATACTTTTAGGTACTTGTGGATACTTGTAGGTACTTGTGGGTACTTGTAGGTACTTGTGGGTACTTGTGAGTGCTTGTAGGTACTTGTGAGTGCTTGTAGGTACTTGTGAGTGCTTGTAGGTACTTGTGGGTGCTTGTAGGTACTTGTGGGTACTTGTGGGTACTAGTAGGTACTTGTGGGTGCTTGTGGGTACTAGTAGGTACTTGTGGGTACTTGTAGGTACTTGTGAGTACTAGTAGGTACTTGTGGGTAATTGTAGATACTTGTGGGTGCTTGTAGGTACTTGTGGCTGCTTGTAGGTACTTGTGGCTGCTTGTAGGTACTTGTGGCTGCATGTAGGTACTTGTGGGTGCTTGTCGGTGTTTGTAGGTGCTTGTCGGTGTTTGTAGGTGCTTGTCGGTGTTTGTAGGTACTTGTGGGTGCTTGTAGGTACTTGTGGGTGCTTGTAGGTACTTGTGGGTGCTTGTAGGTACTTGTGGGTGCTTGTGGATACTTGTAGGTACTTGTGGGTACTTGTGAGTGCTTGTGGGTACTTGTGAGTGCTTGTAGGTACTTGTGAGTGCTTGTAGGTACTTGTGAGTGCTTGTAGATACTTGTGAGTGCTTGTAGGTACTTGTGAGTGCTTGTAGGTACTTGTGAGTGCTTGTAGGTACTTGTGAGTGCTTGTAGGTACTTGTGAGTGCTTGTAGGTACTTGTGAGTGCTAGTAGGTACTTGTGGGTGCTTGTAGGTACTTGTGGGTGCTTGTAGGTACTTGTGGGTGCTTGTAGGTACTTGTGGGTGCTTGTAGGTACTTGTGGGTGCTTGTGGGTGCTTGTGGGTACTTGTAGGTACTTGTGGGTGATTGTAGGTACTTGTGGGTGCTTGTAGGTACTTGTGGGTGATTGTAGGTACTTGTGGGTGATTGTAGGTACTTGTGGGTGATTGTAGGTACTTGTGGGTGATTGTAGGTACTTGTGGGTGATTGTAGGTACTTGTGGGTGCTTGTAGGTACTTGTGGGTACTTGCCCCGGGTACTTGTGGGTACTTGCCCCGGGTACTTGTGGGTACTTGCCCCGGGTACTTGTGGGTGCTTGTAGGTACTTGTGGGTACTTGTAGGTACTTGTGGGTGATTGTAGGTACTTGTGGGTACTTGCCCCGGGTACTTGTGGGTGCTTGTAGGTACTTGTGGGTGATTGTAGGTACTTGTGGGTGATTGTAGGTACTTGTGGGTACTTGCCCCGGGTACTTGTGGGTGATTGTAGGTACTTGTGGGTACTTGCCCCGGGTACTTGTGGGTGTTTGTAGGTACTTGTGGGTACTTGTAGGTACTTGTGGGTGCTTGTAGGTGCTTGTCGGTACTTGCCCCGGGTACTTGTGGGTGTTTGTAGGTACTTGAGGGATTATTTAGTGGTTCCAAGCAATCATTTTAGCACTGTTAAAAGCACCGCGTCGAGGGGCTATTCACTAATGAAGATTTTCTTTCATTGGTGATTTTTATTGATGCTTTTAAATGTGATAACGATTTATTAATGATTTAAAATGGATGGGGTTAAGGGTAATTAATACCTATTCCAAAGATAGAACGTCCTCGATAGATGGAGCCTTACAAACGATGGGGCTCTAATTTGGCCGTGGCCATCTTGTTAAACTTTCATAAATAAAGTACAACATTATATGCTTATGAAAATCAATGTTATTGGATATAAGTTAAATGTAATTAACTATAATTAAGTACTTCTTTAAGCAATTTGAAATTGATCAACCCCAAATGTATGACGGTAAAGCAAAAATAAAATTATTCAAATTTTAATTACATTAAGACTGAAGTGACAGATATTATAAAAAAAAACGTCTTGGTTTAGACCAAGGCCGAAAAAACAAACGATATGTGTGAGGTTTATCATTTGACTGAAGTTTCATATGTTGCAATTGTTTTAGTTATTTTTATCCATTTAATCCTTAATCAATATTAAATTCAATCAACTGATTTTACTGTTAATCGATCCATTCCCTCTAAATTAATTGAAAAATTACATATCTACGCTTTTTCAAGAACAATTACATTTTCCGAAAACATTTTATCATGAAATTAATTATTTTGAAGGGATTTCGTGTCGACGATTAATAACTTGAAAGCACCTTGACGGGCATAGTTTTAATAGACCTTTTCACCGGTAGAGCGGGGGTGAAAAGGGGGGAAAAATTTCGAGAGGTGAGCATGCGTAGAAAGAATGTTTGGGGGCAGCGCAGTACTTTTAACCATTCCTTTTGCCTTATTTGCTACACATTCGAGTTTATTTTTATAAAACAGTGTTGTATTACTTGTTGTAAAAGTATTAATTGAACTTCCGAGGTAAAATTTTATCGAATTTAATTGATAAACGTAAAATTAGGGCATTTAATGAAATTCTACACACTAAATTGGGCACCAGAGCTTACGGGCAGCGCTTTCGGGAGCGGCATCGGCGGACATCGCCGTCTATTTGCCGATGAAGCGATGATCCCATGCCGTCGCCAAGGCTTAGTGAGTTATAGCGGCGTACTAATATCAATGCATCGTTTCCATTAGAACTTAAACACTTTATTTCTTAACATGGTTTTAATTGTACTATCTAGGTTTTAAATACTAGGCATTTTATTTTAATATTAAATTTCAAAAAGTTCTCCCATACGTCCATCGTAGTTTAGTTTACACGTTAACTCCATAGAAGCGCTATAACTCATGCCCCCAAACATTGCAACTTCTCATGCGCGGCCATAAGTGTGAAAAGGTCTATTAAGGCTGGCTTGACAAATTTTGAAGTTTGCACCAAAAAAGTTTAAATCTGTAGTAAGTTTCTGAGAAGACTGATGTTCAAGAAATTATGATAAATAACTTATTCCGGACTTGCCCGCCAACCTTAATAACCTAAAACTATAAAACATTTGTGTACATGAATGATTACGGTTGTGGCTTGACACTCGCTAGCGCCTGAAGGACCGATCACTCAGTGTAATCGGTGTTCATTTGTAAGTGAGTGGACCATTTTGGAACTTACATACAGATAATTAAAACACAGCCACCATTGAGGTCTTCTCTCTCTCTTGCCTAGAAGCCCCGCTATAGGCGGTGAGAGTTGACTAGCCTCTTGCCTGTAGTGAACTTTGGCACAGTCTGGCAGTGACCCTTGGTGTGAGGGAGAATACCCCAATGGTGGCCTCGCCCCTTTGTGTTTTTCGAAATGGTCTTTATGCGTACTAAAATGATTACACGTAATACGTAACCGGTGAACAAGTAGCGCCAACAATGTAGAAATGACGTTTCAAATGAAGACTGAATTATGACCAAGAAATTTTAAAGCACGGAGAGGGAAATTGCAGTGCAATCTTTTCTTCATAGAGGCGACAATAGAAATGTAGCATTTCGATTAACGAAATTAAATGTATAAATTCATGCAACACCCTTGTTTGGCATCCACTATTAAATATTTACATTTTCCTTTCGAATTATGTCAAAGTTCACCTGCTCTTTTTTGAAAGTCAGTAGAATATTTTAAATATTCAATATTGACCCCTTAACACGTACTCCCTTCAAAATAATTAATTTCATGATAAAATGTTTTAGGAAAATGTAATTGTTCTTGAAAAAGCGTAGATATGTAATTTTTAAATTAATTTAGAGGGAATGGATCGATTAACAGTAAAATCAGTTGATTGAATTTAATATTGATTAAGGATTAAATGGATAAAAATAACTAAAACAATTGCAACATATGAAACTTCAGTCAAATGATAAACCTCACACATATCGTTTGTTTTTTCGGCCTTGGTCTAAACCAAGACGTTTTTTTTTATAATTAGATTTTGAGTTAGTGTCAAAGCCTATATGGTTCCATCAGGTATTTCAATTTCATTTTTCACACTCGATAAATTTACAAGTGGGGACCTTCACTGTCATTTCAACAGAGAAGTGGGGTCTTTTAAACACACATTTTCTAATTTCATGTATATTTTAATTTTATAGTTAAAATATTGATTATCAGAATGAAATATAGGTAATCGGACCTTTTAAAGGCTTAACACTTAAGTTTTGAGCTAATTTCAGGTTTACAAGTGGGGACCTAAACCATCTTCCTACCTTATATCTGGGGACATTTGTGTATAAATTATTAGATTTTGAGTTAGTGTCAAAGCCTATATGGTTCCATCAGGTATTTCAATTTCATTTTTCACACTCGATAAATTTACAAGTGGGGACCTTCACTGTCATTTCAACAGAGAAGTGGGGTCTTTTAAACACACATTTTCTAATTTCATGTATATTTTAATTTTATAGTTTAAATATTGATTATTATAATGAAATTTAGGTAATCGGACCTTTAAAAGGCTTAACTTTTAAGTTTTGAGCTAATTTCAGGTTTAAAAGTGGGGACCAAAACCGTCTTCCAACCTTATATCTGGGGACATTTGTGTATAAATTATTAGATTTTGAGTTAGTGTCAAAGCCTATATGGTTCCATCAGGTATTTCAATTTCATTTTTCACACTCGATAAATTTACAAGCGGGGACCTTCACTGTCATTTCAACAGAGAAGTGGGATCTTTTAAACACACATTTTCTAATTTCATGTATATTTTAATTTTATAGTTAATATATTGATTATCAGAATGAAATATAGGTAATCGGACCTTTTAAAGGCTTAACACTTAAGTTTTAAGCTAATTTCAGGTTTACAAGTGGGGACCTAAACCGTCTTCAACCTTATATCTGGGGACATTTGTGTATAAATTATTAGATTTTGAGTTAGTGTCAAAGCCTATATGGTTCCATCAGGTATTTCAATTTCATTTTTCACACTCGATAAATTTACAAGCGGGGACCTTCACTGTCATTTCAACAGAGAAGTGGGGTCTTTTAAACACACATTTTCTAATTTCATGTATATTTTAATTTTATAGTTTAAATATTGATTATTATAATGAAATTTAGGTAATCGGACCTTTTAAAGGCTTAACACTTAAGTTTTGAGCTAATTTCAGGTTTACAAGTGGGGACGTAAACCGTCTTCCAACCTTATATCTGGGGACATTTGTGTATAAATTATTAGATTTTGAGTTAGTGTCAAAGCCTATATGGTTCCATCAGGTATTTCAATTTCATTTTTCACACTCGATAAATTTACAAGCGGGGACCTTCACTGTCATTTCAACAGAGAAGTGGGGTCTTTTAAACACACATTTTCTAATTTCATGTATATTTTAATTTTATAGTTTAAATATTGATTATTATAATGAAATTTAGGTAATCGGACCTTTTAAAGGCTTAACACCTAAGTTTTGAGCTAATTTCAGGTTTACAAGTGGGGACGTAAACCGTCTTCCAACCTTATATCTGGTGACATTTGTGTATAAATTATTAGATTTTGAGTTAGTGTCAAAGCCTATATGGTTCCATCAGGTATTTCAATTTCATTAGAGAATAGTAAGCCTCGATACCCGCGGGCAGCGCAGGGGGGGATGAATTTTTTCCCCCATGGTTTATACCCGCGAAGGGGGGGACGAATTTTTGCCCCCATGCCTCCATCCCCGGAGGGGGGTTGGTGTGTCTCCCCCTCACCTCCTCCACCTGAAGGGTGGAGGTTGTTCTTGAGTGTATGCTCTCTCTTTGCGCTAAGTCCCCTTTTTTTTTTATTCTGACTTTCACTTTCTCTTTACCCAGCCCGATACCCGCAAGAGCGCTGTGAAGGCTGGAGAGTTTTTTTTTCTCTCTCTCTCTTGGTTCCCTGACTTTCACCGTCTCTTTCCCTTTGACCGTCTCTTTATTTTTGACCGTCTCTTTATTTTTACGCTTGCGAATGTACTAGCCTAGCGTCGCGAGAGCGCTGTGAAGGAGAGTTTTTTTTTCCTCTCTCGTCGTTTCCTCTTCTCCTTTACATGTGCAAAGCGGGGGAATGCGTGTACAACCATAGCGGCTCGCGTTTTCTCTCCGAATAGCACTGAAATGTTATAGGAATATATCTCTCGGGTTCCTCTTCTCCGTTACGCGTGCAAAGCGGGGGAATGCCTGTACAAGCCTAGGAATTTCTATCCCAACGTTTTTTTAATTTTACACGGAATTTTAATTCCGGTAATATTTTTTTTTTTACTTTTGCAATATGTATAAATCAAGAGGCGTTAAATATTTTATCCATGTTTTATTTGTCTATATATAATTTTAAATATTTTATCCATGTTTTATTTGTATATATATATATAATTTTAAATATTTTATCCATGTTTTATTTGTATATATATATATAATTTTAAATAGAAAAAAATTGAAAGATTAAAGGCCTGTTTGTAAATGAACATCATTTGCTACAGCTATGAGGAAACGCTTTTGCCTAAACCGGTCTAGGACTCCCTCATTGGGGGTACCCGCTCTCCCCTTGAAATAGTCGGTGATAGCGGCATTGAGACTAAAAATAGAAAGAAAAGATATTAGGGATCCATCTTTAAAAAAATAATGCTAATTAACTTACGAGCCCGAGCGAGACGTGTTAACGTAAACCGGCATAGGGTTTCCGGGAGTGGGTGTTATGTCAACGAATGGTATGAGTCGAGAACTCAACTCCCGGAAGACAACGTCGTCCTCGCGGAGATCAAAACCATGTCCGAGATTCTCCGCGCGAATCCTCACTAAGTCCTTATGGACATCAGCAAGGATCCTATAAAAATGTTTGAATATAGCCATTAAAGTTTTAAAAAATATAGAGACTTTACCTGAAGAGGCTGCAATCATTTGGCAGATGTTCATTTACTCTCGGCGGGTTTTCCTGGGGTTGATGTGGGGGTGGCTGACGCTGTTGATGTGGGGGTGGCTGACGCTGTTGCCACTCGTAAAAATTTTGTCTCGGGTCCTCCTCGTCGTCCGTGTATAAAAGAACATCGTCAATATGACTGTACGCCCTATTAAGTTCAAAAGTTAGTCTTTCCACGATTTCAGAAAAAAAACAGTATGCTCACATGATAATGGTGGATGATGTTCTGGCCGAAGCTAAACCGAGAATGATTTTAGTATTGGGAAACTCTCCGTATATATAGTATGGAGGGGGCCCGTTGAAACCCAGACACTCTTTACCCCCCCCCCTATAATATACAAAAACGGTTTCTTACCTTTGGGGGCTAGGGGCGGGAAATTGAATAGCCCCCCGAGACGCGGATATTTATGTTATCGAAAAAGCCCTAGATCTACCATCTGTTGGGCGAGCACCCCGTAGGCGACTTTGTCGAGGAACAGTTTCGCCCGACGTATATCGTGCTCGGTTGCTCTCCGAACGTCTGCGGCGTCAATCACGCCGTCAGCATCAACCTCCCCTTCGGATTCCCTGTATATTCGGGCTCTCCTTTTAAAAAACTTTAAGATGGCCGTATTGAGACTGTAAAGAAAAAAGAAATTAGAAATGGTCTTAAAAAAGAAAAAAAACTATATAACTTACAAGCCGGAATAACAGTTAGCTATGTTTAAGGGCTGTTCCTCGACTAGGGGTGCCCCCTCTAGGGGTTCTACAGGGAATACCATGAAACCCAACAGGGTTTGACCCAGGGCTTCGATAACATAATTTGTCTCGACCGAGTACACTTGTTCGATGGCCGGGCGTACTTCGTTGTTGGCAAGCCATTCTTCTTCCTCGGCCTCCTGACGGATCTGGGCTAAGATCCTGATCAAATTTTATGGAGGAAATATAGCTACTAAAAAATAGGAGAAAACATGGAATGTTTACCGTTGGATGTTGCAATCCAATGGCGTAGGATCTTCATCATCCTCATCCAATTCCTCATCCAATTCCTCATTCTCCCATTCCTCCTCCCCTCCCTCCTCCCCTCCTTCCACCACCACTTCCTCTAGTTCAGCTAGAGGAAAAGGTTCTTCTTCCAAAGGTTCATCTTGGACAGGTGGGTTTAGGAATTCAAATACCTCATTCCCAAACGGTAAAGGGTTGGGTGCCCTAAATAACAAAAAAACTTATTCTATGGTTTCAGGAGAAAAAACATTATACTCACATGTTGAAAGTTTGGTGCAGGATTTAGTCTTAGTAGTAGTGGTTCGTCAGTGTTTAGGCTGAGAGTGATTTTTGTATTGGGTAAATTGCCGTATTTATAGAAACCATGGAGAAACCGGGGGGTTCTTTTAGTCTCCGACGCTCTTTCTATATACCCCAATACAAAAACCTTATGATCTTTCCAATATTCAAAAGTTGTTATTGAAGCAAACGAGACCCCAAAATAATACAAGTCTAGACCACCTCACATATCTAAAAAAAAACAAGAATTTGACCCCGAGTTCAAATGATTTCTAACGATAATAACACATTCCTAGCCGATTTCCATGTACCCTAGCTTTCAATACATTAATAAAAACAAGTCTAGACGCGGTCACATTCCTAAAAAAAAAACAAGAATTTGACCCCGAGTTCAAATGATTTCTAACGATAATAATAACACCGATTTCCATGTACCCTAGCCGCATGTCTTTCAATAAATTAATAAATAATACAAGTCTAGACCATCTCACATATCTAAAAAAACAGAATTTTGACCCCGAGTTCAAATGATTTCTAACGATAATAATAACACCGATTTCCATGTACCCTAGCCGCATGTCTTTCAATAAATTAATAAATAATACAAGTCTAGACCATCTCACATATCTAAAAAAACAGAATTTTGACCCCGAGTTCAAATGATTTCTAACGATAATAATAACACCGATTTCCATGTACCCTAGCTTTCAATAAATTAATAAATAATACAAGTCTAGACCATCTCACATATCTAAAAAAACAGAATTTTGACCCCGAGTTCAAATTATTTCTAACGATAATAATAACACCGATTTCCATGTACCCTAGCCGCATGTCTTTCAATAAATTAATAAATATTACAAGTCTAGACGCTGTCACAAAAAAACAAGAATTTGACCCCGAGTTCAAATGATTTCTAACGATAATAACACAATCCTAGCCGATTTCTTTGTAGACTAGTTAATGTTGTCCACAATGCTTTAGAAACGTCTTGTTATGGTCCTATAAATATATATGCCTATCCAGATCAAATGACAAAAATTACGTTTTAAAAAATTTATTTCAATACAAATTTACACCAGGCCAAAAAGATTGACAACGCTTATACGTTTCTTTAAATAAGAAGTTTGAGACATTAATATATTAAATATATTATACGATTGAAAATCAAAACTTATTCCGCGTTCCTTTAATCTACTTTCAAAAGCCATTAATATTTTATACGGTGAAACGTACGAGCCAAAATATGATAGTACACGATCAAAATTAATATGATCTTCAATTTCTTCAAAAGAAAAGAATTCACCGTAACCTATGTGTAATATTTTATATATGGTAATAAGTTCAGCGCAGATCAAATCACCAAGTAATAAATACACCTGTTCGTTCGATACAAGCTTTTTCACATGTTCATTAATATATGGCATTAATCGATTTAACTCGCTTGCTTCTGAAGCGTTCAATGTGAAGTCGATACTGTCTCCACCCCTGATATTCGTTTCCAGCTTTAGATTGTTAAAGGTTGCGTGTGCTGATGTCGAAGATAATGGAGTATCGGCTAAAATAGCGTCGTATGATGTGGGTTCTTGGCAACTTGTCCATCCGCTAAGCGGACCAATTTTGGATGCAAAAGCTTGCCAGGTGTCAACATCAAAGCGAAACGTGGACAAATCTGGTTCTTTCTGGCATATTCTAATCTCTATATTGAGATCAGACGTGAATCCGAAAGATAGAAATACTTCTCCCAAATGAAATCTCGAATTGATTTTACGAGGTTTGGACGGGAGTTTTCGTTTACGAAAATTATCAACTTCCATTCTTATCTTAAAAAAAGCAACCGTTGCTATTATACCAAGCGAGCGCCCAAAACTGTTACGCAAAAATTCTACTTACAATTCAAGCGACCTTCTTATTCGACTGTCAAAATCAAAGTGAGCCCTAACATGGCTTATGTCTTCATTCTTTAGAGGGGGGAGAAAGGGGGGGTTAGTTCTAGTTAAAGGTTGGCTTCTTTCATATAGGGTAAACATGTCTGGGCAAAGATTTGTTCTAGTTAGAGTTTAGCTTGGGGGTAGAGAGAGAGGGGGAGTTCTAGTTAGAGTTTAGTTTTGGGGAGAGGGGGGGAGTTCTAGTTAGAGTTTAGTTTTGGGGAGAGAGGGGGGGGGGTTGGCAGTTCTAGTTAGAGTTTGGTTTTGGGGAGAGAGGGTGGGTGGCAGTTCTAGTTTAAGGTTGGCCTCTTTCATATAGGGTAAACAGGCCTGGACGAAACTGTGTTGGTCGGTTCTTGTTAGAGTACGGGCTCTTTAGAGGGAGAGAGGGGGGATGTATCTAAAAAAGATTACATTTTTGCTTCGTAAAAAGCCGTTACGTACAACATGTGGGGGGGAGGAGGGGGGTAAGCTGAGTGTTATGACCTATATAAGGCAATATGTTGAGTATGCAAAACTCATTCTCTACTTCAGAGTTATAAAGTAAAGACGAATAGCATAGTCTCGCTTTTAGAAAAGTTTTACAAAACCTGCCCGGACACGTCTTGATTTGAAAGGTAACGTATTTTTATATTCTTTTTTGTTTTTCATGGGGATAGCATTTAACGTAAGTTTTTTTTTTTTACTATAAAAACGCGTAAAGATGGATCAAGAATCTATTTTATTCGAGATCGAGGAATTGGCCGCGTTACGACCATGGCCAATTAAGAAAATTTACGCTTTTTTCTTTAATTTATGTACATTACTCAAACTTAACCCAGCTACAGTCGGGGAAATTTTACCGCCTTGTTTGTCTAATAGAGGATACGCTATTCTTGAAACATTTACAGACATATTTAAATATATGTTAAGCGTACCGCGTGAACCCGAACAATGCCGCAACGCGGAAGAGTTGGACACACTCTATAATAATGTGCCTTTAGCGTATCGTGATCTATATAGGGCCCGTTTCGAACAAAGAGCGTTAGAAATAAATCAACGCGATATAGACGCTCAAGAATCTATTTTATTAGAGATCGAGTCGTTGGTTGTTTCGCGACCTTGGCCCATTGAGAAAATCTACGCTTTTTTCTTTGATTTATGTACAGTACTCAAACTTAACCCAGCTACAGTCGGGGAAATATTACCGCCATTTTTGTCAAATAGAGGATACGCTATTCTTGAAACATTTACAGACATATTTAAATATATGTTAAGCGTACCGCGTGAGCCTGAACAATGCCGCGACATTAAAGAGTTGGAAACATTCTTTAATAATCTGCCTTTAACGTGTAGTGAGCAATATATGGCTCGTTTCGAAAAAAGGGCGTTTGACATAGGTCAACGCGATATAGACGAAATGCAAGCTGAAAATCTACTCGTTGATGAGCAAGATGAAAACATGATTAAAGCTTTTAACATTTTCGAAAAGGAAGAATCAATTGTGCGGGAATTTGAATCTTCCCAGAACGATCGTATAGCTCGCGACTTTTTAAACAATAATCCAGAGCTGGGTTTCGCCTCTCAAAACGATTTCGCCTCTATAGATTTTTCGGGTCTTAGTAATTTCCCTGACCAATCTGGAGGCGGAGCGAGGGGGGCAGTTATGACGCCAATAGATTCTCTACCTCACTGTGAAATTACGGATCAAAGAGTGCAAATGTACCCTAGATTTAACCTAACGGGTCTCGAAATCACCGTAAGAATAACTAATAATTTGGTTGAAGGCTTAGCCAATATTGTCCAGGCCGTTCTTAATAGGTTAGCTCCATCTGATATGATTCAGATAACGGCCGAAAGTTTAAGCTTGCCAAACAGGGGCGAGATATCACTCTCATTTCGTAGAGCTGACCAATTGGACTCTAAATCTGTTTTAGATGAGATAGAGTCAGTTTTATACGATGATGAGTTTGAAAGATTCTTTTTGGGACCCATCGTCTTAAAATTTCACGTGGTGAGAATCCCGGTAGAAGGGTTTGGCCGTGCTGCTCCCAAAGGAGTGCGGTCCTTTGATATCTTTTCTCGTGACTCTCGAGGAATTATCAGGATAGTGAACAATGATAATCTCTGTCTAGCGAGAGCGATTTCCGTGGCAATTGCGCATTCGGAACATAAGAAAAACCCGACTAATATCGCGCTTAAAAACAAATTTAAGTCGATTTCGTACACACGAGCGGATAGAGGCGATACGGCCTCTCAACGAGATGCCGCTATAGAGCTTTGCCGCAAAGCTAAAGTTAACCCGAAAGACTGCGGTAAAGTAGAATCTATACAAAAATTTAAAGCCGAATTAGCGCAATATAATATATTAATATATATTTTTAAAAATAATTTGCCCGAGTTGATTTTGGGGGAAATCGACAATGACGACAATAGACCTCGTTTGATATTAATTAATCAAAATAGACATTACAACGTCGTCACGTCTTTAAGACCTTTGTTCGGGATGGACCATTACTGTGAAAATTGTCTGGTAGGATTTAGAAACAAGAGAGATCATAGTTGCAATCTTTATTGTTACAATTGTTTACGAGATCAAACTTGTACGGGTGCTGACCGAGCGTGTGACAAATGTCTCAAGGTTTTCAAAGGAGATGAATGTTTTAATTATCATAAACAAGATGGTGTAGACGGGAAGAGTATTTGCGCACAACTATTTCATTGCAAACAATGTTTCACGCAAATAAATTTATTTAAGCGTAAAAATCAGCCCCATACGTGCTGTGAGACCTATTGTTCTGTGTGCAGTAGATACACTCCCAGTCCACACTATTGTTACGTTCAGGTAATTAAAGAAGAACCTCCTAAAGTTCGCCAAGCTAAGAAACAGAAAGTTGTCCCTGATTTGCTTTATATTTTTTATGATTTTGAAGCGATTCAGATATTAGAATCTGAGGAAAAAAAAGGGGCGTTAGTCCACCAGCCTCTCCTTTGCGTATCAGAGATGGTATGCGAAAGTTGTATCGATGTGCCCGAGGCTGGTTTCGTCTGCGGGAAATGTGGGTCACTAGGCCCGAGACAGAGAGTTTTTGAAGGAGCAAACCCTGTTTCAAATTTTTTAGCTTTTCTAAGAACATTAGCCTCTGTCAAGAAGGTAACTTTATTGGCTCATAATGCTAGCGGATACGATAATCAGTTTCTATTGCGAGAGATTATGGCTCTAGGCGAAGAATTTAAACCTAACTGCATAATTAACGGCACTAAAATTATAAATTTAACTGTCTTTAATTTAAATTTCCTTGACTCTTTCAATTTTATCTCCGTACCACTCTCTAAATTCGCCGCCACTTTCGGCTTAGAAGATGCGGCAAAGGGTTATTTCCCTCATTTTTTATTTAACGTGGTTAAAGATCACGTCTTCGACCTTAATAATCAATTAGCAACAAATTATGTCTTAGAAAACCAAATGCCTCCTCCAGAAGCTTACGGGTCGGAAAATTTAACCTCCAAAAATCTCAAAGAGTTTATGGAGTGGTACGATAAACAAATTGAGGAGAAAAAAGGCTTTAATTTTCTGGAGGAATTAAAGTTTTATTGCATCAAGGATGTTGTGATATTAAAGTTAGGTTGTCTAGCTTTTAGAAAAATTTTCTTGGACATTGCCCAGGTGGAACCTTTCCAGGTCGCGTGTACTATAGCCGGTTTGTGTAGCTGGGTATACAGGAGACACTTTATGGATAAAGATTCTATAGGCATTATTCCTCATAACCTCTATAGAATGATTGATAATCAGTCACTTGTGGCTATAGAATGGTTATCCTGGTATGCTCACGAAAACGGCGTAAATATACAGTCTGCGTTTAACGGCTCTGAAGCCAAACTTTTGAAAATGAAAGTGGACGGCCTTTGTGATAAAGATGTTCTAGAGTTTAACGGGTGTTATTTCCATGGTTGCCCCAAATGCTACAAAGTCAACCGTAACCAATCTTTGCAAGGTGATCCTGGTCAAACCTTGAACACCTTGTACGTCAGAACTTTAAAAAAGAAGGAACGAATCGAGAAAGCGGGTTTTAAAGTAATAACGAAGTGGGAATGTGATTGGACTAAAGATAAAACCGATAATCCGGCTATTGGTGTTTTTCTGGAAGCAGAAAACATTAAAGAAAAAGTACGCGAACCTTTAAATCCTCGCGATGCCTTTTTTGGTGGAAGAACGTCGGTACTTAAACTATACCATAAAGTATCCGGCAGCGAGAAAATGCATTACGTTGACGTAACTAGTCTCTATCCTTTCGTCAACAAGAGAAAGAAGCTGCCAGTCGGGCACCCAGAAATTTTACTGGATAATATTCCCGACATTTTCACATTCGATGGATTTCTGAAATGCGAAGTTTTGCCGCCAATTGGCCTCTTTCACCCTGTTTTGCCCACAAGGTTAAACAATAAATTAGTTTTCACTCTTTGCCGGGAGTGTGCCTTGAAACGTTTCCAAGGAGACTGTCGCCATTCCGACGAAGAGCGAAAACTAATCGGCACTTGGGTGATTGATGAACTTCGTGCCGCTGTAAATCGGGGTTATGTTATCCTAAAAAAGATAGAGGCCTGGAAATACAAGGTGCGACAATATAACCCTGAAACTGGCGAGGCCGGCTTGTTTCAAAAATACGTTGATTCGTTCCTTCTTCATAAGCAGACGGCTAGTGGTTACCCCTCGAATTGCGTTACCCCCGAGGAACGTGACAATTATATTAAAAATTTTAAAATTAGAGAGGGGGTACTTTTAGACCCAGTCAAGATTAAAAGAAACGAAGGGTTGCGTAGCGTAGCAAAACTTGCCTTGAATAGTCTTTGGGGTAAATTCGGGGAAAGAGTGAAACCAACCAAAACGGAAATTATCAAAGAACCCCGCAGACTTTACGAACTCTTAAGTAACCCGGATGTTGAAGTAAAAAGCGTTTTAACCATAAATGAAGAAACGCTGCTAGTCAAATGGGTTCCTACGACTGAGGCCGACGTTGTTTTGAAGCATACCAACGTCTCTATAGCCTGCTATACAACGGCCATGGCCCGTCTTTGTTTATTAGAATATCTGGAAATTGTCGGGGATAAATGCTATTACTACAATACAGATTCTCTTGTGTACATGTCCCCCCTGGGAATACCGCTAATAGAAACTGGTAACTTTCTGGGTGAAATGACCAACGAATTGGAAGGTTATGGTAAAAACGCCTACATTGATACCTTTGTCAGTGGAGGATGCAAAAACTATAGTTATTGGGTAACAGATCCAGACTCTGGCAAAAGGTTCAATACAACCAAAGTCAAAGGGTTTCGTCTTAATGTCTCTAACGAGAAACTAGTCAATCACGAAACTTTAAAAGGATTACTAGGCGTTGATTTAGACAAAGCCCTTTTGCCCATAACTGTTCCAATTCCGAGACACATTTCGAGGCTTCCCAATCACACGCTTGTCTCTATAGACACTCACAAAGTTTATAGAGCCACGGTCGATAAAATCCGTATACTAGACAATTTCAAAACAGTCCCCTATGGCTACCAGAACCCAACTTAATTTATTAACTAATTTATTGATTTATTTATTTATTAATTTAAAACTAATTTATTAATTTAAAACTAATTTATTAATTTAAAACTAATTTATTAATTTAAAACTAATTTAAAACTAATTTATTAATTTAAAACTAATTTATTAATTTATTGACTAATTTATTAATTTATTTAAAAGTGTATATTGTATATTTAAAATAAAAAAAAATTTAAACTGATTTTGTTCCTTTTTTTCCCGCGCTTCCTGTCATACGCGTTTCCCTGTCATACGCGACACGCGGCGCGTTTCCTTGCTATGCACGACGCGATCATTTCCGCGACACGCTAGAAGAAGAAGAAGAAGAAGACGCGCGCGACCCCTATATTAACGTTTGGCCACTTAAAGTTTAATTTATTTAAGCTCGAGAGCTCGGAGAACAATGATTCCCTTTTATCACCCGTGTACCATAACGGTAAATGGACCGAGTGGGGCTGGAAAGACGTTTCTTTGCGAAAGAATCATTAAAAATCATCGGGAAATGTTTGAACCCAATATCGCTGAAATTATTTTCTATTATTCAGAATATCAACCATTTTACGACAGATTGAAAGGTTTGGTTGTCTTTAAGGAAGGTTTGCCGGATATGAACGAGTACGATGGCTCTCGAAATTGTCTTCTAGTAATAGACGATTTAATGGATCAGAACAAATCAGGTTTGATCGGTTCAATTTTTACCAAGTTTAGTCATCATCGTAATTTAAGCGTGCTATATTTAACTCAAAATCTTTATCATAAATCCAGCGATGCTAGGGACATAAGTTTAAACACAAATTATTTGATACTGTTCAAGCAGGTTAGAGATAAATTGCAAATAAATTATCTAGCTAGACAAATGTACCCTCGTAACCCGAAATTTTTAATGGAGAGTTACATGGACGCTACAGAACAACCTCATTCGTATTTGCTACTGGACTTTAAACAAAACTGTCCCGAAGATTATAGGGTTAGAACAAAAATATTTCCCGATGAGACAATGGTAGTGTACGTGCCCAAAAAGAGATAAATAAGACTCGTATCATACAAGAGCATTCATTTGAATTATGAAACGCCGAGCGATTACATCACAGCGAGACGTTCTCGCACTCTTGAGTAAACTTAAAAAAGGGCCTAGACACGCCTTTATAAGATCCGCGGATAAAGGTTTAATAGACGCTATATCAGAATTAGTTTTAAATACGCTACACGGAAACGTGAAATTGAATTTGGCCCAAAGAAGTAGGCTATACAGGTATAAGAATAACCTACGCAAAATAGCTAGTAAAAGAATAGCTTGGAAAAAGAAAAGGGCTATTTTATCGAACCAAAAGGGAGAAGGTCTTTTTTCTTTACTCGTACCGCTTCTTTCCTCGGTTATCGGAGCTTTTAGTTCGTAATGTACCATAAAATGACCTTGGTACCCTTGAATGAACGGCAAATACCGTCTCAACCCACTATTCAACCCGCTGATACTCTAAAGACAGATTTTATGCAAGAATTGAATAGGGAGATGCAAACGGTTTTAAACAACAAATCGTTAGACGATCGCTCCAAATGGATTATGTACCAGCAGCTAGTCCAAAGGTACAATAACGTTTCTCGAGAAATCGTGCCGGATCCGACCGAAAAATGGATTGACATGTTCCCCCTCAAATATAAGGGGAGAGCAAAGAAGGTTTTCACTCAGTTACAATCGCTTGGCGAAACCTTAAGGTTCTCGAAAGAAGGAAGAGTATTTGTAAACGGACGAGAGATCAAAAATTCTGATATAGCGCAGTTAGTATACCATTACATTTCCCCCCTTAAAGAAATACCCGAGGGCTGGAGCGATTTTCATAGCATTTTAAAAGAAATTGAAGGACCAAAAAACGCCGTCTCTCCCGAACCAGTCCCCATCCTTCCCCCTCCTCCTCTCCTTCATTTCACTTCCCCGCCAAAACGAACGCCCTTAAAGAGACGGCTAAGAAATTACAATAAAGAAAATTCAAGCGGGGCTCGTTACGTTACGAAAAGGAAATCTTCTTCTATAATACCAAAATGGCTGAGCTTCAACCCGACAACACCGAAAAATTAAAAACCATATACTATGATCCTTCTAACCCCGCCTCGTTTTCAGGAATAGACGCTTTACATCGAGCTGTTAAAGATGATGGTATATCGAAAGCGGAAGTAATTTCGTTTTTGGAAAGTTCCACCCCGTATACTTTGCATAAAACGGCTCGTAAAAAGTTTAAGAGGCGCCAAATTATAGTTCACAATATCGGTGATTTGTACCAAATAGACTTGGTTGACATGCGATCCTTGGCCAAAGATAATGATAACTACACGTTTCTATTGACGTGTATAGATTGTTTTAGTAGAAAACTATGGGTCGTGCCTTTACTACGTAAGACGGGAAAAGAAGTTGTTAGAGCCTTAGCTCTTATATTCAAAGACCAAATACCGATTAGAATAGAAACGGATAAAGGGAAGGAATTTTTGAATTCCTCGGTCAGAAAATTTCTCAAAGAAAAGGGGGTTAAATTCTTTACAACCGAGAATGACGTCCACCACGCCCCCATTGTAGAAAGAGTGAATAGAACGCTAAAGTCTCGTATGTTTAAACTGTTTACCCATCTCCATACTAGAAGGTATATCGACCACCTACGAGATATAGTGTCGGCGTATAACGGCGCTTGGCATAGTACTATTAAGATGACGCCGAATAACGTTAAGCCAACCAATATATTAGAAGTGTATAGAAATATTTACGGGACTGAAAACAAAGGACAGAAAAAACGCCCTCCTCCCCGAATAAAAGTGGGTGATTACGTCAGGGTTAGCAAAGTAAAAATGGTTTTTGAAAAGGGTTACGAAGCCAATTACTCCACCGAAGTTTTCCAAGTTGATTTTATCGGAACTGCCCGTGATCCGGTGATTTACAAGTTAAAGGATCTGGAAGGAAACCCTATAAGTGGCGTGTTCTATCGCGAAGAGGTTCAGAAAACGGTTAAACCTGAAAGGTTCAACATTGAAAAAATTATAAAGCGACGAAAAAGGCGTGGAAAATTGGAGTTATTAGTATCTTGGGAAGGTTACCCGAAAACCCAAACCTCTTGGGTTCGTGGAGAAGATGTCGAATCAATCGTTTTACCTAACCCTACCAAGTAACGTCAACGGCTCGTTATTTCCCGATAATACCAGGGCGCATTACTGTACCAAGCTACCTAACCCTATTCATTTAAATGGAAAATGGGAAGTGTCTCTAGTAGATATAATGTATACGTCTACTTTTTACAACGTGCCAAGGCCTAAGGAAGAACGTGATGTTAGCTTTCATAACGTTTCCAGATACGGAAGCAAATATACAGTAGGGGAGGTAGCCGAAGGCAAGAAAAGAGAGAGAAAAAGTAAAGACGCTAGGCGGGAGACCATAGTTGCGCCCGACGTTCCCCCGGGGTTTTACAAGTCTATAGAACATTTAATAAACGTCATAAATAATTCGTTTGACAAAAATGGCCCATCACCGCGGTTGATTTACGATAACGTAACCGGACACATTACTATAAACCAATCTGAAAAATTATTGAAACCTTATTTAAAATTCGAAAAACCCATTGCCGAAATACTGGGATACGATGAAGCTAGCGAATGTATAGGTCGTAGCCAAAGGCCCTCTAATTTGAATTACCACGTTCCGGACCAGTTATTTATCTATTTAAATATCGCTAGCGATCAGATTGTAGGCGACCACTCGGTTCCTTTACTACGGATCGTTTCGGTTGATGCCAAGAAACCATACGGGTCTCAAATATTTCAAACCTTTACCAATCCTCATTACGTACCCGTTGGTAAAAATTACTTTGATATCATCGAAGTTAATATAAGGAATAGTTTAGGGGAACCGGCGCCATTTGAATACGGGAGCTTAACGGTTAAACTACACTTGCGATGCCTAAGCCAGACGTCTTAGAACGGAGACAATGTTGCTACAAGCAATATTACAATAATCAAGCGGGAACCGGAACCGGAACCGGAGGGTATTATATAGGAAATAACCCTAATTTGAAAGGTCACGGGGGGTTCGGATCCTTTTTTAGCGGATTGGTAAGGTTTGTTAGGCCTTTGCTTACAAGCGGTGCCAAATTTCTCGGCAGAAAAGCCGTTAGTACGGGGACCAAAATTTTCAGTGACGTAGTATCGGGCAAGGATATTAAAGAGGCTGCTAAGAAAAGAGTAACGGAAACTTTAGATGATATTAGAACACAGCATGGGGGAGGGGGGAAACGTCGCAGACGTAAAAAACCCTTGAAACGAAAACGGGCTCAAAGTAAAAAAGGTATAAAACGAGCGGCTACCAGGAAAATAAAGCCAGTTCGCCGTCGTATACCCTACAGGTCAAGACGACACGATATATTCTCCTAAAAATGTTTCAAGCGACAAAATCTGAGCTGGATTTTTTCGAATCTGTCCCGATTCAAACATCGGTAGAATCGACCAAGTATGTTTGCTATCGACCTATTTCGGTTTTGGATGGAGACTCTCAGATTGAATTTTACGTTCCCGGAAATGGCGAAGAATATATTGACGCCTCTCTAACTATGCTTTATGTTCGAGCTAAAATAGTACATACGGACGGTACTGATCTTGTTGAAGCCGATAACGTAGGACCCATCAACAATTTTTTACATTCGCTCTGGGATACGGTAGAAGTGACCGCCAATGATACGCCTATTTCATCTTCAACCGGAAACTACGCCTTCAAGGCCTACCTAGAAACATTGCTAAACTATGGCGGAGACGCTAAAAAATCTCATTTAACTTCTTCATTATGGCATAAAGACACGGCTGGGAAAATGGTTTCTGTAACTGAAAACCAGGGACATCTTGTTAGAAAAGAGTTAGCAAAGGAATCGAAAGAGATTGAAATGTACGGAGCCCTACACGCTGATATGTTTAACGTTTCAAAATTCATACCCAATGGCGTCAGTCTTAGAGTCAGGATGACCCGAAATAAACCGGGTTTTGTTTTGCTCGGAGCTCCTCCCCCCGGTGGCGTGTGGTACAAGCACGAAATACTCGAAGTAGGTTTATATATTCGTAAAGTGAGAGTAGCCCCTCGGGTAATGCTAGCTTTAGAATCGGCTTGGACTAAAGCCACGGCTAAATATCCATTCACTAGGACAGAAGTGAAAGTTTTTACCATTTCGGCAAATATTCAAAAAACTACTATAGATAACGTATATTTAGGGGTTTTACCAAACAGATTAACAGCGGGTTTAGTAACTCATAACTCGTATAACGGCAAATTGAGTTGGAACCCTTTCGAATTCAACAACTTTAACGTGAATTATATTAATCCGATTATCGGCTCGGAACAAGTACTCGCTAAGCCTTTGCGACCAAATTTCAAAAAGGGCCTTTACGCTAGATCATATTATTCTCTGTTTACCGGATCTGGTACTCATTACAAAGACGATGGTAACGAAATATCTATGAAGGAGTATCCCAAAGGTTATACGCTTTACTGTTTTGATTTGACTCAAGATGGTACCGCGTCAGATATAAATCATTACAACCCTATACGACAAGGACAATTGCGACTTGAACTCGGGTTCGAAGAACCAGTACCCGAAACGCTGAGTTTGATCGTTTATTCAGAATTTCAAAGTTTAATGCACATAGATCATAATAGAACCGTCGTTGTAGATTCGCCATGAACGCTTCAACCATAAGAAGGGTTTTGAGATACACCCGCGGTTTCATGGGCGTATACCCGCGCGATGTTCTACCCAAATATATCCTTCGATACCCGGCTTCCATTGTTATAAATCTAGATAATCACAAAGGAAACGGTAGTCATTGGATT
Organism: Phalangium opilio; assembly: GCF_054372755.1. Classification (NCBI taxonomy): domain Eukaryota; kingdom Metazoa; phylum Arthropoda; class Arachnida; order Opiliones; family Phalangiidae; genus Phalangium; species Phalangium opilio. The sequence continues at coordinate 7,089,787 of NW_028324167.1, forward strand.
TGTCTCTATATCGATGGGAATAAACAATGTTATTATTTTGATTCTTTGGGTTTGGGTCCCTTGACAGAAGATATTAAAACATTTATGAGAGAAAATTCTACGAAAATAAACTATAATAGGAGGGCTTTGCAGCCCCCAGACAGTTCCGCTTGCGGTATATACTGCGTTGTATACATTATGCACAGAACGAGGAGAAGAAGCACAAACATGTTTTTCAAGAAATTTAAGAGGGATCCGTGGATGAATGACGTCATCATTTCCAACCTCTATAAGAGAACCACGCCCTCCCACTGAATTCTCTTACCCAATCCCGACTCGGTATTAGACCGTGTTATGACGTCAGCCGTTCCAGCCTCTATAAGAGAAACACACACCCCGTGAATTCTCGTATCCAATCCCGACTCGGTTGGTGTTATGACGTCAACCAATCTCTATAAAAGAAGCCCTACGGTCGTTAGAGGATTCATATCTACTCCCGGCTCGGTTTTAAACAGTCACCCACAGACTCGCTGCTAGTTATTATTATGAAGTCCGCCGTTATTGAATTAGAATACCTGAACGGACGCACTCGTAGTGATGGCAGCACGGACATTATCGTGAAAGAATTGGCCATAACAACCATCGAGGCCAAGCCGGCTACCGTTTCCTGGACATTCGCGCCGCCGTACAATAAATCACACGTCTCGATTTCAAAACAACGGCAAAACCAGTGGGTTTCGCGTAATCTGCACCGATTGGACTGGAATGCCGGCTTAACCTCATACGCCAAACTCGACGATTGCCTCGCCGCCGGTCTACAGGGGGTCGACCTAATCTTTTCAAAGGGTGACGAAAAAGTCACCTTTCTCTCTGACCGTCTCAACAGAACGGTTCACGACTTGAACGACTTCAAGTGTCCGAAAGCCACGACCGCGGACATCATTTCTCTTCCCGTACGGTGCTTGTACCCTCACCCCGTCGGTGAGCACCGAACGGCTTGCGCCTTTGACAAGGCTTTAATTTACGCCTTATGGGCGCACTCTAACAAAGCCGAAATTAATATTTCGTGCAATCTAGATATCCTTAATGATATTTACATGTAAAAAAAATGAATAAATGTATTTTTTCCTTTAAAAATGATTTTATTTTTTCAACATACACATATTACAGCTTGAAAACAGATTCTCTGAAGGGGGGAGAACATGTCTGGTCGTGTTATTTGCAGACGAGTGACGTAAACAACATTTGTAAAGGGGGGGGGTGAGAGGTTCATAGCAGGGATGGCGAACGGGTCTGGGCACGAATTATCTTTAATCTTGGGGGGATCCATTTGGTTCGAATGTCGTAAACAACTTTGTATACAAAGAACGTCTGCGGGGCTGGCTGACAAGTCTGGGCAAAGATTTGTTCTAGTTAGAGTTTAGCTTGGGGGTAGAGAGAGAGGGGGAGTTCTAGTTAGAGTTTAGTTTTGGGGAGAGAGAGGGGGGGTGGCAGTTCTAGTTATAGGTTTAGTTTGGTAGTTAGAGTTTAGCCTGGGGGTAGAGAGAGAGGGGGAGTTCTAGTTAGAGTTTAGTTTTGGGGAGAGAGGGGGGTGGCAGTTCTAGTTATAGGTTTAGTTTGGTGGCATGGGGGTCGGCTCTTGATATATTTTGAGTTTGGTTCTAGCTAAAGTTTAGGGGTGTGGGGGGAAGGCGAACGGGTCTGGGCATGAATTATTATTTTAGCCGCTAGGGGGGTGTTGTACATGTTGAATTATATAAGCAAACGGAAAAGAACGTTGGGTTTCATAACTAGTATGAACACCGAGGCGAAAAGACGTGAAAGTTTCCATCGCTGGAAGGGTCCGTATACAAACCCCCGAGATCTAGCTAGAGACGGATTTTTTTATTTATATACGTATGGTCACGATACCGTAGAGTGTTATTTTTGTCACGGTATATTAAACGATTGGAAAATTCGGGATTCTGTGCACGAAGAACACAAACGTCATTTTCCTAGTTGTCCCTTCATCCGCGGACTTCCAACAAACAACGTACCGATCGAAGACGACAAGGGTCACGACGTACCACCCACCGCCCGCTCTGATTATATGGAGTTTCGCATTCCAAAGTCTGTCATTCAAAAGGCAATTTTGGATACCTACGTCCAAGAAATTTTCAGCGACCCCAAGAACCGCGAGATGTTGAACACGACATGAATTCGGAAGAAGCCCGTTTAAAAACTTTCCAATCGTGGCCGTCGCTTTACGTTGATGCAGGCGAACTAGCGCGAGACGGGTTTTATTTAGGCCGTAGAGATACCTTCAGATGTTTCTTTTGCCATGGTACTCTTCAAGTATGGACAAACTCGGAATCGGTAAACGATAAACATAGACAATTGTACCCAGACTGTCCATACATTTTCGGGCAACAAACGCTAGTCCACACGGACCATACCTTCAGATGTTTCTTTTGCCACGGGACTCTTCAAGTATGGACAACCTCGGAATCGGTACGCGATAAACATAGACAATTGTACCCTGACTGCCCCTTCATTCTTGGAAAACGGACGCTCAATGTGCCTATCGAAGTAGACGTTACTTCGGAAAAAGATGACTATATCTGTCTTATCAAGAAAAGACGAATTTAAAAGACTCTTACAATGGTGAAAAAAAAGGTTACTTTTTGCCCTTTTACCGTAATATATAAAATACCTTACGAGGATCGTTTTAACTATTATTATATCGATAAATTGCATTTTAATGAACGCATCCGTAATATTAATACTTTACTAGAAAAAATACTTTATGTAAAAAAAATAAAACATGGATAAAATATTTAACGCCTCTTGATTTATACATATTGCAAAAGTAAAAAAAAAAATATTACCGGAATTAAAATTCCGTGTAAAATTAAAAAAACGTTGGGATAGAAATTCCTAGGCTTGTACAGGCATTCCCCCGCTTTGCACGCGTAACGGAGAAGAGGAACCCGAGAGATATATTCCTATAACATTTCAGTGCTATTCGGAGAGAAAACGCGAGCCGCTATGGTTGTACACGCATTCCCCCGCTTTGCACATGTAAAGGAGAAGAGGAAACGACGAGAGAGGAAAAAAAAACTCTCCTTCACAGCGCTCTCGCGCCGCTAGGCTAGTACATTCGCAAGCGTAAAAATAAAGAGACGGTCAAAGGGAAAGAGACGGTGAAAGTCAGGGAACCAAGAGAGAGAGAGAAAAAAAAACTCTCCAGCCTTCACAGCGCTCTTGCGGGTATCGGGCTGGGTAAAGAGAAAGTGAAAGTCAGAATAAAAAAAAAAGGGGACTTAGCGCAAAGAGAGAGCATACACTCAAGAACAACCTCCACCCTTCAGGTGGAGGAGGTGAGGGGGAGACACACCAACCCCCCTCCGGGGATGGAGGCATGGGGGCAAAAATTCGTCCCCCCCTTCGCGGGTATAAACCATGGGGGAAAAAATTCATCCCCCCCTGCGCTGCCCGCGGGTATCGAGGCTTACTATTCTCTTTCATTTTTCACACTCGATAAATTTACAAGCGGGGACCTTCACTGTCATTTCAACAGAGAAGTGGGGTCTTTTAAACACACATTTTCTAATTTCATGTATATTTTAATTTTATAGTTAATATATTGATTATCAGAATGAAATATAGGTAATCGGACCTTTTAAAGGCTTAACACTTAAGTTTTAAGCTAATTTCAGGTTTACAAGTGGGGACCTAAACCGTCTTCAACCTTATATCTGGGGACATTTGTGTATAAATTATTAGATTTTGAGTTAGTGTCAAAGCCTATATGGTTCCATCAGGTATTTCAATTTCATTTTTCACACTCGATAAATTTACAAGCGGGGACCTTCACTGTCATTTCAACAGAGAAGTGGGGTCTTTTAAACACACATTTTCTAATTTCATGTATATTTTAATTTTATAGTTTAAATATTGATTATTATAATGAAATTTAGGTAATCGGACCTTTTAAAGGCTTAACACTTAAGTTTTGAGCTAATTTCAGGTTTACAAGTGGGGACGTAAACCGTCTTCCAACCTTATATCTGGGGACATTTGTGTATAAATTATTAGATTTTGAGTTAGTGTCAAAGCCTATATGGTTCCATCAGGTATTTCAATTTCATTTTTCACACTCGATAAATTTACAAGCGGGGACCTTCACTGTCATTTCAACAGAGAAGTGGGGTCTTTTAAACACACATTTTCTAATTTCATGTATATTTTAATTTTATAGTTTAAATATTGATTATTATAATGAAATTTAGGTAATCGGACCTTTTAAAGGCTTAACACCTAAGTTTTGAGCTAATTTCAGGTTTACAAGTGGGGACGTAAACCGTCTTCCAACCTTATATCTGGTGACATTTGTGTATAAATTATTAGATTTTGAGTTAGTGTCAAAGCCTATATGGTTCCATCAGGTATTTCAATTTCATTTTTCACACTCGATAAATTTACAAGCGGGGACCTTCACTGTCATTTCAACAGAGAAGTGGGGTCTTTTAAACACACATTTTCTAATTTCATGTATATTTTAATTTTATAGTTAATATATTGATTATCAGAATGAAATATAGGTAATCGGACCTTTTAAAGGCTTAACACTTAAGTTTTAAGCTAATTTCAGGTTTACAAGTGGGGACCTAAACCGTCTTCCAACCTTATATCTGGGGACATTTGTGTATAAATTATTAGATTTTGAGTTAGAGTCAAAGCCTATATGGTTCCATCAGGTATTTCAATTTCATTTTTCACACTCGATAAATTTACAAGTGGGGACCTTAACTGTCATTTCAACAGACAAGTAAGGTCTTTTAAACACACATTTTCTAATTTCATGTATATTTTAATTTTATAGTTTAAATATTGATTATTATAATGAAATTTAGGTAATCGGACCTTTTAAAGGCTTAACACTTAAGTTTTGATCTAATTTCAGGTTTACAAGTGGGGACCTAAACCGTCTTCCAACCTTATATCTGGGGACATTTGTGTATAAATTATTAGATTTTGAGTTAGTGTCAAAGCCTATATGGTTCCATCAGGTATTTCAATTTCATTTTTCACACTCGATAAATTTACAAGCGGGGACCTTCACTGTCATTTCAACAGAGAAGTGGGGTCTTTTAAACACACATTTTCTAATTTCATGTATATTTTAATTTTATAGTTTAAATATTGATTATTATAATGAAATTTAGGTAATCGGACCTTTTAAAGGCTTAACACCTAAGTTTTGAGCTAATTTCAGGTTTACAAGTGGGGACGTAAACCGTCTTCCAACCTTATATCTGGTGACATTTGTGTATAAATTATTAGATTTTGAGTTAGTGTCAAAGCCTATATGGTTCCATCAGGTATTTCAATTTCATTTTTCACACTCGATAAATTTACAAGCGGGGACCTTCACTGTCATTTCAACAGAGAAGTGGGGTCTTTTAAACACACATTTTCTAATTTCATGTATATTTTAATTTTATAGTTAATATATTGATTATCAGAATGAAATATAGGTAATCGGACCTTTTAAAGGCTTAACACTTAAGTTTTAAGCTAATTTCAGGTTTACAAGTGGGGACCTAAACCGTCTTCCAACCTTATATCTGGGGACATTTGTGTATAAATTATTAGATTTTGAGTTAGAGTCAAAGCCTATATGGTTCCATCAGGTATTTCAATTTCATTTTTCACACTCGATAAATTTACAAGTGGGGACCTTAACTGTCATTTCAACAGACAAGTAAGGTCTTTTAAACACACATTTTCTAATTTCATGTATATTTTAATTTTATAGTTTAAATATTGATTATTATAATGAAATTTAGGTAATCGGACCTTTTAAAGGCTTAACACTTAAGTTTTGATCTAATTTCAGGTTTACAAGTGGGGACCTAAACCGTCTTCCAACCTTATATCTGGGGACATTTGTGTATAAATTATTAGATTTTGAGTTAGTGTCAAAGCCTATATGGTTCCATCAGGTATTTCAATTTCATTTTTCACACTCGATAAATTTACAAGCGGGGACCTTCACTGTCATTTCAACAGAGAAGTGGGATCTTTTAAACACACATTTTCTAATTTCATGTATATTTTAATTTTATAGTTAATATATTGATTATCAGAATGAAATATAGGTAATCGGACCTTTTAAAGGCTTAACACTTAAGTTTTAAGCTAATTTCAGGTTTACAAGTGGGGACCTAAACCGTCTTCAACCTTATATCTGGGGACATTTGTGTATAAATTATTAGATTTTGAGTTAGTGTCAAAGCCTATATGGTTCCATCAGGTATTTCAATTTCATTTTTCACACTCGATAAATTTACAAGCGGGGACCTTCACTGTCATTTCAACAGAGAAGTGGGGTCTTTTAAACACACATTTTCTAATTTCATGTATATTTTAATTTTATAGTTTAAATATTGATTGTTATAATGAAATTTAGGTAATCGGACCTTTTAAAGGCTTAACACTTAAGTTTTGATCTAATTTCAGGTTTACAAGTGGGGACCTAAACCGTCTTCCAACCTTATATCTGGGGACATTTGTGTATAAATTATTAGATTTTGAGTTAGTGTCAAAGCCTATATGGTTCCATCAGGTATTTTAATTTCATTTTTCACACTCGATAAATTTACAAGCGGGGACCTTCACTGTCATTTCAACAGAGAAGTGGGGTCTTTTAAACACACATTTTCTAATTTCATGTATATTTTAATTTTATAGTTTAAATATTGATTATTATAATGAAATTTAGGTAATCGGACCTTTTAAAGGCTTAACACTTAAGTTTTGAGCTAATTTCAGGTTTACAAGTGGGGACGTAAACCGTCTTCCAACCTTATATCTGGGGACATTTGTGTATAAATTATTAGATTTTGAGTTAGTGTCAAAGCCTATAAGGTTCCATCAGGTATTTCAATTTCATTTTTCACACTCGATAAATTTACAAGCGGGGACCTTCACTGTCATTTCAACAGAGAAGTGGGGTCTTTTAAACACACATTTTCTAATTTCATGTATATTTTAATTTTATAGTTAATATATTGATTATCAGAATGAAATATAGGTAATCGGACCTTTTAAAGGCTTAACACTTAAGTTTTAAGCTAATTTCAGGTTTACAAGTGGGGACCTAAACCGTCTTCCAACCTTATATCTGGGGACATTTGTGTATAAATTATTAGATTTTGAGTTAGAGTCAAAGCCTATATGGTTCCATCAGGTATTTCAATTTCATTTTTCACACTCGATAAATTTACAAGTGGGGACCTTAACTGTCATTTCAACAGACAAGTAAGGTCTTTTAAACACACATTTTCTAATTTCATGTATATTTTAATTTTATAGTTAGAATATTGATTATCAGAATGAAATATAGGTAATCGGACCTTTTAAAGGCTTAACACTTAAGTTTTGAGCTAATTTCAGGTTTACAAGTGGGGACCTAAACCGTCTTCCTACCTTATATCTGGGGACATTTGTGTATAAATTATTAGATTTTGAGTTAGTGTCAAAGCCTATATGGTTCCATCAGGTATTTCAATTTCATTTTTCACACTCGATAAATTTACAAGTGGTGACCTTAACTGTCATTTCAACAGACAAGTAAGGTCTTTTAAACACACATTTTCTAATTTCATGTATATTTTAATTTTATAGTTAGAATATTGATTATCAGAATGAAATATAGGTAATCGGACCTTTTAAAGGCTTAACACTTAAGTTTTGAGCTAATTTCAGGTTTACAAGTGGGGACCTAAACCGTCTTCCTACCTTATATCTGGGGACATTTGTGTATAAATTATTAGATTTTGAGTTAGTGTCAAAGCCTATATGGTTCCATCAGGTATTTCAATTTCATTTTTCACACTCGATAAATTTACAAGTGGGGACCTTCACTGTCATTTAAACAGAGAAGTGGGGTCTTTTAAACACACATTTTCTAATTTCATGTATATTTTAATTTTATAGTTAAAATATTGATTATCAGAATGAAATATAGGTAATCGGACCTTTTAAAGGCTTAACACTTAAGTTTTAAGCTAATTTCAGGTTTACAAGTGGGGACCTAAACCGTCTTCCAACCTTATATCTGGGGACATTTGTGTATAAATTATTAGATTTTGAGTTAGTGTCAAAGCCTATATGGTTCCATCAGGTATTTCAATTTCATTTTTCACACTCGATAAATTTACAAGTGGGGACCTTAACTGTCATTTCAACAGACAAGTAAGGTCTTTTAAACACACATTTTCTAATTTCATGTATATTTTAATTTTATAGTTAGAATATTGATTATCAGAATGAAATATAGGTAATCGGACCTTTTAAAGGCTTAACACTTAAGTTTTGAGCTAATTTCAGGTTTACAAGTGGGGACCTAAACCGTCTTCCTACCTTATATCTGGGGACATTTGTGTATAAATTATTAGATTTTGAGTTAGTGTCAAAGCCTATATGGTTCCATCAGGTATTTCAATTTCATTTTTCACACTCGATAAATTTACAAGCGGGGACCTTCACTGTCATTTCAACAGAGAAGTGGGGTCTTTTAAACACACATTTTCTAATTTCATGTATATTTTAATTTTATAGTTTAAATATTGATTATTATAATGAAATTTAGGTAATCGGACCTTTTAAAGGCTTAACACTTAAGTTTTGAGCTAATTTCAGGTTTACAAGTGGGGACGTAAACCGTCTTCCAACCTTATATCTGGGGACATTTGTGTATAAATTATTAGATTTTGAGTTAGTGTCAAAGCCTATATGGTTCCATCAGGTATTTCAATTTCATTTTTCACACTCGATAAATTTACAAGCGGGGACCTTCACTGTCATTTCAACAGAGAAGTGGGGTCTTTTAAACACACATTTTCTAATTTCATGTATATTTTAATTTTATAGTTAATATATTGATTATCAGAATGAAATATAGGTAATCGGACCTTTTAAAGGCTTAACACTTAAGTTTTAAGCTAATTTCAGGTTTACAAGTGGGGACCTAAACCGTCTTCCAACCTTATATCTGGGGACATTTGTGTATAAATTATTAGATTTTGAGTTAGAGTCAAAGCGTATATGGTTCCATCAGGTATTTCAATTTCATTTTTCACACTCGATAAATTTACAAGTGGGGACCTTAATTGTCATTTCAACAGACAAGTAAGGTCTTTTAAACACACATTTTCTAATTTCATGTATATTTTAATTTTATGGTTAGAATATTGATTATCAGAATGAAATATAGGTAATCGGACCTTTTAAAGGCTTAACACTTAAGTTTTGAGCTAATTTCAGGTTTACAAGTGGGGACCTAAACCGTCTTCCTACCTTATATCTGGGGACATTTGTGTATAAATTATTAGATTTGGAGTTAGTGTCAAAGCCTATATGGTTCCATCAGGTATTTCAATTTCATTTTTCACACTCGATAAATTTACAAGTGGGGACCTTCACTGTCATTTCAACAGAGAAGTGGGGTCTTTTAAACACACATTTTCTAATTTCATGTATATTTTAATTTTATAGTTAAAATATTGATTATCAGAATGAAATATAGGTAATCGGACCTTTTAAAGGCTTAACACTTAAGTTTTGAGCTAATTTCAGGTTTACAAGTGGGGACGTAAACCGTCTTCCAACCTTATATCTGGGGACATTTGTGTATAAATTATTAGATTTTGAGTTAGTGTCAAAGCCTATAAGGTTCCATCAGGTATTTCAATTTCATTTTTCACACTCGATAAATTTACAAGCGGGGACCTTCACTGTCATTTCAACAGAGAAGTGGGGTCTTTTAAACACACATTTTCTAATTTCATGTATATTTTAATTTTATAGTTAATATATTGATTATCAGAATGAAATATAGGTAATCGGACCTTTTAAAGGCTTAACACTTAAGTTTTAAGCTAATTTCAGGTTTACAAGTGGGGACCTAAACCGTCTTCCAACCTTATATCTGGGGACATTTGTGTATAAATTATTAGATTTTGAGTTAGAGTCAAAGCCTATATGGTTCCATCAGGTATTTCAATTTCATTTTTCACACTCGATAAATTTACAAGTGGGGACCTTAACTGTCATTTCAACAGACAAGTAAGGTCTTTTAAACACACATTTTCTAATTTCATGTATATTTTAATTTTATAGTTAGAATATTGATTATCAGAATGAAATATAGGTAATCGGACCTTTTAAAGGCTTAACACTTAAGTTTTGAGCTAATTTCAGGTTTACAAGTGGGGACCTAAACCGTCTTCCTACCTTATATCTGGGGACATTTGTGTATAAATTATTAGATTTTGAGTTAGTGTCAAAGCCTATATGGTTCCATCAGGTATTTCAATTTCATTTTTCACACTCGATAAATTTACAAGTGGGGACCTTAACTGTCATTTCAACAGACAAGTAAGGTCTTTTAAACACACATTTTCTAATTTCATGTATATTTTAATTTTATAGTTAGAATATTGATTATCAGAATGAAATATAGGTAATCGGACCTTTTAAAGGCTTAACACTTAAGTTTTGAGCTAATTTCAGGTTTACAAGTGGGGACCTAAACCGTCTTCCTACCTTATATCTGGGGACATTTGTGTATAAATTATTAGATTTTGAGTTAGTGTCAAAGCCTATATGGTTCCATCAGGTATTTCAATTTCATTTTTCACACTCGATAAATTTACAAGTGGGGACCTTCACTGTCATTTAAACAGAGAAGTGGGGTCTTTTAAACACACATTTTCTAATTTCATGTATATTTTAATTTTATAGTTAAAATATTGATTATCAGAATGAAATATAGGTAATCGGACCTTTTAAAGGCTTAACACTTAAGTTTTAAGCTAATTTCAGGTTTACAAGTGGGGACCTAAACCGTCTTCCAACCTTATATCTGGGGACATTTGTGTATAAATTATTAGATTTTGAGTTAGTGTCAAAGCCTATATGGTTCCATCAGGTATTTCAATTTCATTTTTCACACTCGATAAATTTACAAGTGGGGACCTTAACTGTCATTTCAACAGACAAGTAAGGTCTTTTAAACACACATTTTCTAATTTCATGTATATTTTAATTTTATAGTTAGAATATTGATTATCAGAATGAAATATAGGTAATCGGACCTTTTAAAGGCTTAACGCTTAAGTTTTGAGCTAATTTCAGGTTTACAAGTGGGGACCTAAACCGTCTTCCTACCTTATATCTGGGGACATTTGTGTATAAATTATTAGATTTTGAGTTAGTGTCAAAGCCTATATGGTTCCATCAGGTATTTCAATTTCATTTTTCACACTCGATAAATTTACAAGCGGGGACCTTCACTGTCATTTCAACAGAGAAGTGGGGTCTTTTAAACACACATTTTCTAATTTCATGTATATTTTAATTTTATAGTTTAAATATTGATTATTATAATGAAATTTAGGTAATCGGACCTTTTAAAGGCTTAACACTTAAGTTTTGAGCTAATTTCAGGTTTACAAGTGGGGACGTAAACCGTCTTCCAACCTTATATCTGGGGACATTTGTGTATAAATTATTAGATTTTGAGTTAGTGTCAAAGCCTATATGGTTCCATCAGGTATTTCAATTTCATTTTTCACACTCGATAAATTTACAAGCGGGGACCTTCACTGTCATTTCAACAGAGAAGTGGGGTCTTTTAAACACACATTTTCTAATTTCATGTATATTTTAATTTTATAGTTAATATATTGATTATCAGAATGAAATATAGGTAATCGGACCTTTTAAAGGCTTAACACTTAAGTTTTAAGCTAATTTCAGGTTTACAAGTGGGGACCTAAACCGTCTTCCAACCTTATATCTGGGGACATTTGTGTATAAATTATTAGATTTTGAGTTAGAGTCAAAGCCTATATGGTTCCATCAGGTATTTCAATTTCATTTTTCACACTCGATAAATTTACAAGTGGGGACCTTAATTGTCATTTCAACAGACAAGTAAGGTCTTTTAAACACACATTTTCTAATTTCATGTATATTTTAATTTTATAGTTAGAATATTGATTATCAGAATGAAATATAGGTAATCGGACCTTTTAAAGGCTTAACACTTAAGTTTTGAGCTAATTTCAGGTTTACAAGTGGGGACCTAAACCGTCTTCCTACCTTATATCTGGGGACATTTGTGTATAAATTATTAGATTTGGAGTTAGTGTCAAAGCCTATATGGTTCCATCAGGTATTTCAATTTCATTTTTCACACTCGATAAATTTACAAGTGGGGACCTTAACTGTCATTTCAACAGACAAGTGGGGTCTTTTAAACACACATTTTCTAATTTCATGTATATTTTAATTTTATAGTTTAAATATTGATTATTATAATGAAATTTAGGTAATCGGACCTTTTAAAGGCTTAACACTTAAGTTTTGAGCTAATTTCAGGTTTAAAAGTGGGGACCAAAACCGTCTTCCAACCTTATATCTGGGGACATTTGTGTATAAATTTTTAGATTTTGAGTTAGTGTCAAAGCCTATATTTTTCCATCAGGTATTTCAATTTCATTTTTCACAATCGATAAATTTACAAGTGGGGACCTTCACAGTCATTTCAACTGACAAGTGGGGTCTTTTAAACACACATTGTCTAATTTCATGTATATTTTAATTTTATAGTTAATATATTGATTATCAGAATGAAATTTAAGTAATCAGTCCTATTTCTAGCTTAACACTTAAGTTTTGAGCTAATTTCAGGTTTACAAGTGGGGATTTAAACCGTCTTCCAACCTTATATCTGGGGACATTTGTGTATAAATTATTAGATTTTGAGTTAGTGTCAAAGCCTATATGGTTCCATCAGGTATTTCAATTTCATTTTTCACACTCGATAAATTTACAAGTGGGGACCTTCACTGTCATTTCAACAGAGAAGTGGGGTCTTTTAAACACACATTTTCTAATTTCATGTATATTTTAATTTTATAGTTAAAATATTGATTATCAGAATGAAATATAGGTAATCGGACCTTTTAAAGGCTTAACACTTAAGTTTTAAGCTAATTTCAGGTTTACAAGTGGGGACCTAAACCGTCTTCCAACCTTATATCTGTGGACATTTGTGTATAAATTATTAGATTTTGAGTTAGTGTCAAAGCCTATATGGTTCCATCAGGTATTTCAATTTCATTTTTCACACTCGATAAATTTACAAGTGGGGACCTTAACTGTCATTTCAACAGACAAGTGGGGTCTTTTAAACACACATTTTCTAATTTCATGTATATTTTAATTTTATAGTTTAAATATTGATTATTATAATGAAATTTAGGTAATCGGACCTTTTAAAGGCTTAACACTTAAGTTTTGAGCTAATTTCAGGTTTAAAAGTGGGGACCAAAACCGTCTTCCAACCTTATATCTGGGGACATTTGTGTATAAATTTTTAGATTTTGAGTTAGTGTCAAAGCCTATATGGTTCCATCAGGTATTTCAATTTCATTTTTCACAATCGATAAATTTACAAGTGGGGACCTTCACAGTCATTTCAACTGACAAGTGGGGTCTTTTAAACACACATTTTCTAATTTCATGTATATTTTAATTTTATAGTTAATATATTGATTATCAGAATGAAATTTAAGTAATCAGTCCTATTTCTAGCTTAACACTTAAGTTTTGAGCTAATTTCAGGTTTACAAGTGGGGATTTAAACCGTCTTCCAACCTTATATCTGGGGACATTTGTGTATAAATTATTAGATTTTGAGTTAATGTCAAAGCCTATATGGTTCCATCAGGTATTTCAATTTCATTTTTCACACTCGATAAATTTACAAGTGGGGACCTTAACTGTCATTTCAACAGACAAGTGGGGTGTTTTAAACACACATTTTCTAATTTCATGTATATTTTAATTTTATAGTTTAAATATTGATTATTATAATGAAATTTTGGTAATCGGACCTTTTAAAGGCTTAACACTTAAGTTTTGAGCTAATTTCAGGTTTACAAGTGGGGACCTAAACCGTCTTCCTACCTTATATCTGGGGACATTTGTGTATAAATTATTAGATTTTGAGTTAGTGTCAAAGCCTATATGGTTCCATCAGGTATTTCAATTTCATTTTTCACACTCGATAAATTTACAAGTGGGGACCTTCACTGTCATTTCAACAGAGAAGTGGGGTCTTTTAAACACACATTTTCTAATTTCATGTATATTTTAATTTTATAGTTAAAATATTGATTATCAGAATGAAATATAGGTAATCGGACCTTTTAAAGGCTTAACACTTAAGTTTTAAGCTAATTTCAGGTTTACAAGTGGGGACCTAAACCGTCTTCCAACCTTATATCTGGGGACATTTGTGTATAAATTATTAGATTTTGAGTTAGTGTCAAAGCCTATATGGTTCCATCAGGTATTTCAATTTCATTTTTCACACTCGATAAATTTACAAGTGGGGACCTTAACTGTCATTTCAACAGACAAGTAAGGTCTTTTAAACACACATTTTCTAATTTCATGTATATTTTAATTTTATAGTTAGAATATTGATTATCAGAATGAAATATAGGTAATCGGACCTTTTAAAGGCTTAACACTTAAGTTTTGAGCTAATTTCAGGTTTACAAGTGGGGACCTAAACCGTCTTCCTACCTTATATCTGGGGACATTTGTGTATAAATTATTAGATTTTGAGTTAGTGTCAAAGCCTATATGGTTCCATCAGGTATTTCAATTTCATTTTTCACACTCGATAAATTTACAAGTGGGGACCTTCACTGTCATTTCAACAGAGAAGTGGGGTCTTTTAAACACACATTTTCTAATTTCATGTATATTTTAATTTTATAGTTAAAATATTGATTATCAGAATGAAATATAGGTAATCGGACCTTTTAAAGGCTTAACACTTAAGTTTTAAGCTAATTTCAGGTTTACAAGTGGGGACCTAAACCGTCTTCCAACCTTATATCTGGGGACATTTGTGTATAAATTATTAGATTTTGAGTTAGTGTCAATGCCTATATGGTTCCATCAGGTATTTCAATTTCATTTTTCACACTCGATAAATTTACAAGTGGGGACCTTAACTGTCATTTCAACAGACAAGTAAGGTCTTTTAAACACACATTTTCTAATTTCATGTATATTTTAATTTTATAGTTAGAATATTGATTATCAGAATGAAATATAGGTAATCGGACCTTTTAAAGGCTTAACACTTAAGTTTTGAGCTAATTTCAGGTTTACAAGTGGGGACCTAAACCGTCTTCCTACCTTATATCTGGGGACATTTGTGTATAAATTATTAGATTTTGAGTTAGTGTCAAAGCCTATATGGTTCCATCAGGTATTTCAATTTCATTTTTCACACTCGATAAATTTACAAGTGGGGACCTTCACTGTCATTTCAACAGAGAAGTGGGGTCTTTTAAACACACATTTTCTAATTTCATGTATATTTTAATTTTATAGTTAAAATATTGATTATCAGAATGAAATATAGGTAATCGGACCTTTTAAAGGCTTAACACTTAAGTTTTAAGCTAATTTCAGGTTTACAAGTGGGGACCTAAACCGTCTTCCAACCTTATATCTGGGGACATTTGTGTATAAATTATTAGATTTTGAGTTAGTGTCAAAGCCTATATGGTTCCATCAGGTATTTCAATTTCATTTTTCACACTCGATAAATTTACAAGTGGGGACCTTAACTGTCATTTCAACAGACAAGTAAGGTCTTTTAAACACACATTTTCTAATTTCATGTATATTTTAATTTTATAGTTAGAATATTGATTATCAGAATGAAATATAGGTAATCGGACCTTTTAAAGGCTTAACACTTAAGTTTTGAGCTAATTTCAGGTTTACAAGTGGGGACCTAAACCGTCTTCCTACCTTATATCTGGGGACATTTGTGTATAAATTATTAGATTTTGAGTTAGTGTCAAAGCCTATATGGTTCCATCAGGTATTTCAATTTCATTTTTCACACTCGATAAATTTACAAGTGGGGACCTTAACTGTCATTTCAACAGACAAGTGGGGTGTTTTAAACACACATTTTCTAATTTCATGTATATTTTAATTTTATAGTTTAAATATTGATTATTATAATGAAATTTTGGTAATCGGACCTTTTAAAGGCTTAACACTTAAGTTTTGAGCTAATTTCAGGTTTACAAGTGGGGACCTAAACCGTCTTCCTACCTTATATCTGGGGACATTTGTGTATAAATTATTAGATTTTGAGTTAGTGTCAAAGCCTATATGGTTCCATCAGGTATTTCAATTTCATTTTTCACACTCGATAAATTTACAAGTGGGGACCTTCACTGTCATTTCAACAGAGAAGTGGGGTCTTTTAAACACACATTTTCTAATTTCATGTATATTTTAATTTTATAGTTAAAATATTGATTATCAGAATGAAATATAGGTAATCGGACCTTTTAAAGGCTTAACACTTAAGTTTTAAGCTAATTTCAGGTTTACAAGTGGGGACCTAAACCGTCTTCCAACCTTATATCTGGGGACATTTGTGTATAAATTATTAGATTTTGAGTTAGTGTCAAAGCCTATATGGTTCCATCAGGTATTTCAATTTCATTTTTCACACTCGATAAATTTACAAGTGGGGACCTTAACTGTCATTTCAACAGACAAGTAAGGTCTTTTAAACACACATTTTCTAATTTCATGTATATTTTAATTTTATAGTTAGAATATTGATTATCAGAATGAAATATAGGTAATCGGACCTTTTAAAGGCTTAACACTTAAGTTTTGAGCTAATTTCAGGTTTACAAGTGGGGACCTAAACCGTCTTCCTACCTTATATCTGGGGACATTTGTGTATAAATTATTAGATTTTGAGTTAGTGTCAAAGCCTATATGGTTCCATCAGGTATTTCAATTTCATTTTTCACACTCGATAAATTTACAAGTGGGGACCTTCACTGTCATTTCAACAGAGAAGTGGGGTCTTTTAAACACACATTTTCTAATTTCATGTATATTTTAATTTTATAGTTAAAATATTGATTATCAGAATGAAATATAGGTAATCGGACCTTTTAAAGGCTTAACACTTAAGTTTTAAGCTAATTTCAGGTTTACAAGTGGGGACCTAAACCGTCTTCCAACCTTATATCTGGGGACATTTGTGTATAAATTATTAGATTTTGAGTTAGTGTCAAAGCCTATATGGTTCCATCAGGTATTTCAATTTCATTTTTCACACTCGATAAATTTACAAGTGGGGACCTTAACTGTCATTTCAACAGACAAGTAAGGTCTTTTAAACACACATTTTCTAATTTCATGTATATTTTAATTTTATAGTTAGAATATTGATTATCAGAATGAAATATAGGTAATCGGACCTTTTAAAGGCTTAACACTTAAGTTTTGAGCTAATTTCAGGTTTACAAGTGGGGACCTAAACCGTCTTCCTACCTTATATCTGGGGACATTTGTGTATAAATTATTAGATTTTGAGTTAGTGTCAAAGCCTATATGGTTCCATCAGGTATTTCAATTTCATTTTTCACACTCGATAAATTTACAAGTGGGGACCTTCACTGTCATTTCAACAGAGAAGTGGGGTCTTTTAAACACACATTTTCTAATTTCATGTATATTTTAATTTTATAGTTAAAATATTGATTATCAGAATGAAATATAGGTAATCGGACCTTTTAAAGGCTTAACACTTAAGTTTTAAGCTAATTTCAGGTTTACAAGTGGGGACCTAAACCGTCTTCCAACCTTATATCTGGGGACATTTGTGTATAAATTATTAGATTTTGAGTTAGTGTCAAAGCCTATATGGTTCCATCAGGTATTTCAAT
This sequence comes from Phalangium opilio, assembly GCF_054372755.1. Taxonomy (NCBI): domain Eukaryota; kingdom Metazoa; phylum Arthropoda; class Arachnida; order Opiliones; family Phalangiidae; genus Phalangium; species Phalangium opilio. Next base: position 7,107,618 of record NW_028324167.1, read on the forward strand.
TTCATTTTTCACACTCGATAAATTTACAAGTGGGGACCTTCACTGTCATTTCAACAGAGAAGTGGGGTCTTTTAAACACACATTTTCTAATTTCATGTATATTTTAATTTTATAGTTAAAATATTGATTATCAGAATGAAATATAGGTAATCGGACCTTTTAAAGGCTTAACACTTAAGTTTTAAGCTAATTTCAGGTTTACAAGTGGGGACCTAAACCGTCTTCCAACCTTATATCTGGGGACATTTGTGTATAAATTATTAGATTTTGAGTTAGTGTCAAAGCCTATATGGTTCCATCAGGTATTTCAATTTCATTTTTCACACTCGATAAATTTACAAGTGGGGACCTTAACTGTCATTTCAACAGACAAGTGGGGTCTTTTAAACACACATTTTCTAATTTCGTGTATATTTTAATTTTATAGTTTAATTATTGATTATTATAATGAAATTTAGGTAATCGGACCTTTTAAAGGCTTAACACTTAAGTTTTGAGCTAATTTCAGGTTTACAAGTGGGGACGTAAACCGTCTTCCAACCTTATATCTGGTGACATTTGTGTATAAATTATTAGATTTTGAGTTAGTGTCAAAGCCTATATGGTTCCATCAGGTATTTCAATTTCATTTTTCACACTCGATAAATTTACAAGTGGGGACCTTAACTGTCATTTCAACAGACAAGTAAGGTCTTTTAAACACACATTTTCTAATTTCATGTATATTTTAATTTTATAGTTAGAATATTGATTATCAGAATGAAATATAGGTAATCGGACCTTTTAAAGGCTTAACACTTAAGTTTTGAGCTAATTTCAGGTTTACAAGTGGGGACCTAAACCGTCTTCCTACCTTATATCTGGGGACATTTGTGTATAAATTATTAGATTTTGAGTTAGTGTCAAAGCCTATATGGTTCCATCAGGTATTTCAATTTCATTTTTCACACTCGATAAATTTACAAGTGGGGACCTTCACTGTCATTTCAACAGAGAAGTGGGGTCTTTTAAACACACATTTTCTAATTTCATGTATATTTTAATTTTATAGTTAAAATATTGATTATCAGAATGAAATATAGGTAATCGGACCTTTTAAAGGCTTAACACTTAAGTTTTAAGCTAATTTCAGGTTTACAAGTGGGGACCTAAACCGTCTTCCAACCTTATATCTGGGGACATTTGTGTATAAATTATTAGATTTTGAGTTAGTGTCAAAGCCTATATGGTTCCATCAGGTATTTCAATTTCATTTTTCACACTCGATAAATTTACAAGTGGGGACCTTAACTGTCATTTCAACAGACAAGTAAGGTCTTTTAAACACACATTTTCTAATTTCATGTATATTTTAATTTTATAGTTAGAATATTGATTATCAGAATGAAATATAGGTAATCGGACCTTTTAAAGCCTTAACACTTAAGTTTTGAGCTAATTTCAGGTTTACAAGTGGGGACCTAAACCGTCTTCCTACCTTATATCTGGGGACATTTGTGTATAAATTATTAGATTTTGAGTTAGTGTCAAAGCCTATATGGTTCCATCAGGTATTTCAATTTCATTTTTCACACTCGATAAATTTACAAGTGGGGACCTTCACTGTCATTTCAACAGAGAAGTGGGGTCTTTTAAACACACATTTTCTAATTTCATGTATATTTTAATTTTATAGTTAAAATATTGATTATCAGAATGAAATATAGGTAATCGGACCTTTTAAAGGCTTAACACTTAAGTTTTAAGCTAATTTCAGGTTTACAAGTGGGGACCTAAACCGTCTTCCAACCTTATATCTGGGGACATTTGTGTATAAATTATTAGATTTTGAGTTAGTGTCAAAGCCTATATGGTTCCATCAGGTATTTCAATTTCATTTTTCACACTCGATAAATTTACAAGTGGGGACCTTAACTGTCATTTCAACAGACAAGTAAGGTCTTTTAAACACACATTTTCTAATTTCATGTATATTTTAATTTTATAGTTAGAATATTGATTATCAGAATGAAATATAGGTAATCGGACCTTTTAAAGGCTTAACACTTAAGTTTTGAGCTAATTTCAGGTTTACAAGTGGGGACCTAAACCGTCTTCCTACCTTATATCTGGGGACATTTGTGTATAAATTATTAGATTTTGAGTTAGTGTCAAAGCCTATATGGTTCCATCAGGTATTTCAATTTCATTTTTCACACTCGATAAATTTACAAGTGGGGACCTTAACTGTCATTTCAACAGACAAGTGGGGTGTTTTAAACACACATTTTCTAATTTCATGTATATTTTAATTTTATAGTTTAAATATTGATTATTATAATGAAATTTTGGTAATCGGACCTTTTAAAGGCTTAACACTTAAGTTTTGAGCTAATTTCAGGTTTACAAGTGGGGACCTAAACCGTCTTCCTACCTTATATCTGGGGACATTTGTGTATAAATTATTAGATTTTGAGTTAGTGTCAAAGCCTATATGGTTCCATCAGGTATTTCAATTTCATTTTTCACACTCGATAAATTTACAAGTGGGGACCTTCACTGTCATTTCAACAGAGAAGTGGGGTCTTTTAAACACACATTTTCTAATTTCATGTATATTTTAATTTTATAGTTAAAATATTGATTATCAGAATGAAATATAGGTAATCGGACCTTTTAAAGGCTTAACACTTAAGTTTTAAGCTAATTTCAGGTTTACAAGTGGGGACCTAAACCGTCTTCCAACCTTATATCTGGGGACATTTGTGTATAAATTATTAGATTTTGAGTTAGTGTCAAAGCCTATATGGTTCCATCAGGTATTTCAATTTCATTTTTCACACTCGATAAATTTACAAGTGGGGACCTTAACTGTCATTTCAACAGACAAGTAAGGTCTTTTAAACACACATTTTCTAATTTCATGTATATTTTAATTTTATAGTTAGAATATTGATTATCAGAATGAAATATAGGTAATCGGACCTTTTAAAGGCTTAACACTTAAGTTTTGAGCTAATTTCAGGTTTACAAGTGGGGACCTAAACCGTCTTCCTACCTTATATCTGGGGACATTTGTGTATAAATTATTAGATTTTGAGTTAGTGTCAAAGCCTATATGGTTCCATCAGGTATTTCAATTTCATTTTTCACACTCGATAAATTTACAAGTGGGGACCTTCACTGTCATTTCAACAGAGAAGTGGGGTCTTTTAAACACACATTTTCTAATTTCATGTATATTTTAATTTTATAGTTAAAATATTGATTATCAGAATGAAATATAGGTAATCGGACCTTTTAAAGGCTTAACACTTAAGTTTTAAGCTAATTTCAGGTTTACAAGTGGGGACCTAAACCGTCTTCCAACCTTATATCTGGGGACATTTGTGTATAAATTATTAGATTTTGAGTTAGTGTCAAAGCCTATATGGTTCCATCAGGTATTTCAATTTCATTTTTCACACTCGATAAATTTACAAGTGGGGACCTTAACTGTCATTTCAACAGACAAGTAAGGTCTTTTAAACACACATTTTCTAATTTCATGTATATTTTAATTTTATAGTTAGAATATTGATTATCAGAATGAAATATAGGTAATCGGACCTTTTAAAGGCTTAACACTTAAGTTTTGAGCTAATTTCAGGTTTACAAGTGGGGACCTAAACCGTCTTCCTACCTTATATCTGGGGACATTTGTGTATAAATTATTAGATTTTGAGTTAGTGTCAAAGCCTATATGGTTCCATCAGGTATTTCAATTTCATTTTTCACACTCGATAAATTTACAAGTGGGGACCTTCACTGTCATTTCAACAGAGAAGTGGGGTCTTTTAAACACACATTTTCTAATTTCATGTATATTTTAATTTTATAGTTAAAATATTGATTATCAGAATGAAATATAGGTAATCGGACCTTTTAAAGGCTTAACACTTAAGTTTTAAGCTAATTTCAGGTTTACAAGTGGGGACCTAAACCGTCTTCCAACCTTATATCTGGGGACATTTGTGTATAAATTATTAGATTTTGAGTTAGTGTCAAAGCCTATATGGTTCCATCAGGTATTTCAATTTCATTTTTCACACTCGATAAATTTACAAGTGGGGACCTTCACTGTCATTTCAACAGAGAAGTGGGGTCTTTTAAACACACATTTTCTAATTTCATGTATATTTTAATTTTATAGTTAAAATATTGATTATCAGAATGAAATATAGGTAATCGGACCTTTTAAAGGCTTAACACTTAAGTTTTAAGCTAATTTCAGGTTTACAAGTGGGGACCTAAACCGTCTTCCAACCTTATATCTGGGGACATTTGTGTATAAATTATTAGATTTTGAGTTAGTGTCAAAGCCTATATGGTTCCATCAGGTATTTCAATTTCATTTTTCACACTCGATAAATTTACAAGTGGGGACCTTAACTGTCATTTCAACAGACAAGTGGGGTCTTTTAAACACACATTTTCTAATTTCGTGTATATTTTAATTTTATAGTTTAATTATTGATTATTATAATGAAATTTAGGTAATCGGACCTTTTAAAGGCTTAACACTTAAGTTTTGAGCTAATTTCAGGTTTACAAGTGGGGACGTAAACCGTCTTCCAACCTTATATCTGGTGACATTTGTGTATAAATTATTAGATTTTGAGTTAGTGTCAAAGCCTATATGGTTCCATCAGGTATTTCAATTTCATTTTTCACACTCGATAAATTTACAAGTGGGGACCTTAACTGTCATTTCAACAGACAAGTAAGGTCTTTTAAACACACATTTTCTAATTTCATGTATATTTTAATTTTATAGTTAGAATATTGATTATCAGAATGAAATATAGGTAATCGGACCTTTTAAAGGCTTAACACTTAAGTTTTGAGCTAATTTCAGGTTTACAAGTGGGGACCTAAACCGTCTTCCTACCTTATATCTGGGGACATTTGTGTATAAATTATTAGATTTTGAGTTAGTGTCAAAGCCTATATGGTTCCATCAGGTATTTCAATTTCATTTTTCACACTCGATAAATTTACAAGTGGGGACCTTCACTGTCATTTCAACAGAGAAGTGGGGTCTTTTAAACACACATTTTCTAATTTCATGTATATTTTAATTTTATAGTTAAAATATTGATTATCAGAATGAAATATAGGTAATCGGACCTTTTAAAGGCTTAACACTTAAGTTTTAAGCTAATTTCAGGTTTACAAGTGGGGACCTAAACCGTCTTCCAACCTTATATCTGGGGACATTTGTGTATAAATTATTAGATTTTGAGTTAGTGTCAAAGCCTATATGGTTCCATCAGGTATTTCAATTTCATTTTTCACACTCGATAAATTTACAAGTGGGGACCTTAACTGTCATTTCAACAGACAAGTAAGGTCTTTTAAACACACATTTTCTAATTTCATGTATATTTTAATTTTATAGTTAGAATATTGATTATCAGAATGAAATATAGGTAATCGGACCTTTTAAAGCCTTAACACTTAAGTTTTGAGCTAATTTCAGGTTTACAAGTGGGGACCTAAACCGTCTTCCTACCTTATATCTGGGGACATTTGTGTATAAATTATTAGATTTTGAGTTAGTGTCAAAGCCTATATGGTTCCATCAGGTATTTCAATTTCATTTTTCACACTCGATAAATTTACAAGTGGGGACCTTCACTGTCATTTCAACAGAGAAGTGGGGTCTTTTAAACACACATTTTCTAATTTCATGTATATTTTAATTTTATAGTTAAAATATTGATTATCAGAATGAAATATAGGTAATCGGACCTTTTAAAGGCTTAACACTTAAGTTTTAAGCTAATTTCAGGTTTACAAGTGGGGACCTAAACCGTCTTCCAACCTTATATCTGGGGACATTTGTGTATAAATTATTAGATTTTGAGTTAGTGTCAAAGCCTATATGGTTCCATCAGGTATTTCAATTTCATTTTTCACACTCGATAAATTTACAAGTGGGGACCTTCACTGTCATTTCAACAGAGAAGTGGGGTCTTTTAAACACACATTTTCTAATTTCATGTATATTTTAATTTTATAGTTAAAATATTGATTATCAGAATGAAATATAGGTAATCGGACCTTTTAAAGGCTTAACACTTAAGTTTTAAGCTAATTTCAGGTTTACAAGTGGGGACGTAAACCGTCTTCCAACCTTATATCTGGTGACATTTGTGTATAAATTATTAGATTTTGAGTTAGTGTCAAAGCCTATATGGTTCCATCAGGTATTTCAATTTCATTTTTCACACTCGATAAATTTACAAGTGGGGACCTTCACTGTCATTTCAACAGAGAAGTGGGGTCTTTTAAACACACATTTTCTAATTTCATGTATATTTTAATTTTATAGTTAAAATATTGATTATCAGAATGAAATATAGGTAATCGGACCTTTTAAAGGCTTAACACTTAAGTTTTAAGCTAATTTCAGGTTTACAAGTGGGGACCTAAACCGTCTTCCTACCTTATATCTGGGGACATTTGTGTATAAATGATTAGATTTTGAGTTAGTGTCAAAGCCTATATGGTTCCATCAGGTATTTCAATTTCATTTTTCACACTCGATAAATTTACAAGTGGGGACCTTCACTGTCATTTCAACAGAGAAGTGGGGTCTTTTAAACACACATTTTCTAATTTCATGTATATTTTAATTTTATAGTTAAAATATTGATTATCAGAATGAAATATAGGTAATCGGACCTTTTAAAGGCTTAACACTTAAGTTTTAAGCTAATTTCAGGTTTACAAGTGGGGACCTAAACCGTCTTCCAACCTTATATCTGGGGACATTTGTGTATAAATTATTAGATTTTGAGTTAGTGTCAAAGCCTATATGGTTCCATCAGGTATTTCAATTTCATTTTTCACACTCGATAAATTTACAAGTGGGGACCTTAACTGTCATTTCAACAGACAAGTAAGGTCTTTTAAACACACATTTTCTAATTTCATGTATATTTTAATTTTATAGTTAGAATATTGATTATCAGAATGAAATATAGGTAATCGGACCTTTTAAAGGCTTAACACTTAAGTTTTGAGCTAATTTCAGGTTTACAAGTGGGGACCTAAACCGTCTGCCTACCTTATATCTGGGGACATTTGTGTATAAATTATTAGATTTTGAGTTAGTGTCAAAGCCTATATGGTTCCATCAGGTATTTCAATTTCATTTTTCACACTCGATAAATTTACAAGTGGGGACCTTCACTGTCATTTCAACAGAGAAGTGGGGTCTTTTAAACACACATTTTCTAATTTCATGTATATTTTAATTTTATAGTTAAAATATTGATTATCAGAATGAAATATAGGTAATCGGACCTTTTAAAGGCTTAACACTTAAGTTTTAAGCTAATTTCAGGTTTACAAGTGGGGACCTAAACCGTCTTCCAACCTTATATCTGGGGACATTTGTGTATAAATTATTAGATTTTGAGTTAGTGTCAAAGCCTATATGGTTCCATCAGGTATTTCAATTTCATTTTTCACACTCGATAAATTTACAAGTGGGGACCTTAACTGTCATTTCAACAGACAAGTAAGGTCTTTTAAACACACATTTTCTAATTTCATGTATATTTTAATTTTATAGTTAGAATATTGATTATCAGAATGAAATATAGGTAATCGGACCTTTTAAAGGCTTAACACTTAAGTTTTGAGCTAATTTCAGGTTTACAAGTGGGGACCTAAACCGTCTTCCTACCTTATATCTGGGGACATTTGTGTATAAATTATTAGATTTTGAGTTAGTGTCAAAGCCTATATGGTTCCATCAGGTATTTCAATTTCATTTTTCACACTCGATAAATTTACAAGTGGGGACCTTCACTGTCATTTCAACAGAGAAGTGGGGTCTTTTAAACACACATTTTCTAATTTCATGTATATTTTAATTTTATAGTTAAAATATTGATTATCAGAATGAAATATAGGTAATCGGACCTTTTAAAGGCTTAACACTTAAGTTTTAAGCTAATTTCAGGTTTACAAGTGGGGACCTAAACCGTCTTCCAACCTTATATCTGGGGACATTTGTGTATAAATTATTAGATTTTGAGTTAGTGTCAAAGCCTATATGGTTCCATCAGGTATTTCAATTTCATTTTTCACACTCGATAAATTAACAAGTGGGGACCTTCACTGTCATTTCAACAGAGAAGTGGGGTCTTTTAAACACACATTTTCTAATTTCATGTATATTTTAATTTTATAGTTAAAATATTGATTATCAGAATGAAATATAGGTAATCGGACCTTTTAAAGGCTTAACACTTAAGTTTTAAGCTAATTTCAGGTTTACAAGTGGGGACGTAAACCGTCTTCCAACCTTATATCTGGTGACATTTGTGTATAAATTATTAGATTTTGAGTTAGTGTCAAAGCCTATATGGTTCCATCAGGTATTTCAATTTCATTTTTCACACTCGATAAATTTACAAGTGGGGACCTTCACTGTCATTTCAACAGAGAAGTGGGGTCTTTTAAACACACATTTTCTAATTTCATGTATATTTTAATTTTATAGTTAAAATATTGATTATCAGAATGAAATATAGGTAATCGGACCTTTTAAAGGCTTAACACTTAAGTTTTAAGCTAATTTCAGGTTTACAAGTGGGGACCTAAACCGTCTTCCTACCTTATATCTGGGGACATTTGTGTATAAATTATTAGATTTTGAGTTAGTGTCAAAGCCTATATGGTTCCATCAGGTATTTCAATTTCATTTTTCACACTCGATAAATTTACAAGTGGGGACCTTCACTGTCATTTCAACAGAGAAGTGGGGTCTTTTAAACACACATTTTCTAATTTCATGTATATTTTAATTTTATAGTTAAAATATTGATTATCAGAATGAAATATAGGTAATCGGACCTTTTAAAGGCTTAACACTTAAGTTTTAAGCTAATTTCAGGTTTACAAGTGGGGACCTAAACCGTCTTCCAACCTTATATCTGGGGACATTTGTGTATAAATTATTAGATTTTGAGTTAGTGTCAAAGCCTATATGGTTCCATCAGGTATTTCAATTTCATTTTTCACACTCGATAAATTTACAAGTGGGGACCTTAACTGTCATTTCAACAGACAAGTAAGGTCTTTTAAACACACATTTTCTAATTTCATGTATATTTTAATTTTATAGTTAGAATATTGATTATCAGAATGAAATATAGGTAATCGGACCTTTTAAAGGCTTAACACTTAAGTTTTGAGCTAATTTCAGGTTTACAAGTGGGGACCTAAACCGTCTTCCTACCTTATATCTGGGGACATTTGTGTATAAATTATTAGATTTTGAGTTAGTGTCAAAGCCTATATGGTTCCATCAGGTATTTCAATTTCATTTTTCACACTCGATAAATTTACAAGTGGGGACCTTCACTGTCATTTCAACAGAGAAGTGGGATCTTTTAAACACACATTTTCTAATTTCATGTATATTTTAATTTTATAGTTAAAATATTGATTATCAGAATGAAATATAGGTAATCGGACCTTTTAAAGGCTTAACACTTAAGTTTTAAGCTAATTTCAGGTTTACAAGTGGGGACCTAAACCGTCTTCCAACCTTATATCTGGGGACATTTGTGTATAAATTATTAGATTTTGAGTTAGTGTCAAAGCCTATATGGTTCCATCAGGTATTTCAATTTCATTTTTCACACTCGATAAATTTACAAGTGGGGACCTTAACTGTCATTTCAACAGACAAGTAAGGTCTTTTAAACACACATTTTCTAATTTCATGTATATTTTAATTTTATAGTTAGAATATTGATTATCAGAATGAAATATAGGTAATCGGACCTTTTAAAGGCTTAACACTTAAGTTTTGAGCTAATTTCAGGTTTACAAGTGGGGACCTAAACCGTCTTCCTACCTTATATCTGGGGACATTTGTGTATAAATTATTAGATTTTGAGTTAGTGTCAAAGCCTATATGGTTCCATCAGGTATTTCAATTTCATTTTTCACACTCGATAAATTTACAAGTGGGGACCTTAACTGTCATTTCAACAGACAAGTGGGGTCTTTTAAACACACATTTTCTAATTTCGTGTATATTTTAATTTTATAGTTTAATTATTGATTATTATAATGAAATTTAGGTAATCGGACCTTTTAAAGGCTTAACACTTAAGTTTTGAGCTAATTTCAGGTTTACAAGTGGGGACGTAAACCGTCTTCCAACCTTATATCTGGTGACATTTGTGTATAAATTATTAGATTTTGAGTTAGTGTCAAAGCCTATATGGTTCCATCAGGTATTTCAATTTCATTTTTCACACTCGATAAAGTTACAAGCGGGGACCTTCACTGTCATTTCAACAGAGAAGTGGGGTCTTTTAAACACACATTTTCTAATTTCATGTATATTTTAATTTTATAGTTAATATATTGATTATCAGAATGAAATATAGGTAATCGGACCTTTTAAAGGCTTAACACTTAAGTTTTAAGCTAATTTCAGGTTTACAAGTGGGGACCTAAACCGTCTTCCAACCTTATATCTGGGGACATTTGTGTATAAATTATTAGATTTTGAGTTAGTGTCAAAGCCTATATGGTTCCATCAGGTATTTCAATTTCATTTTTCACACTCGATAAATTTACAAGTGGGGACCTTAACTGTCATTTCAACAGACAAGTAAGGTCTTTTAAACACACATTTTCTAATTTCATGTATATTTTAATTTTATAGTTAGAATATTGATTATCAGAATGAAATATAGGTAATCGGACCTTTTAAAGGCTTAACACTTAAGTTTTGAGCTAATTTCAGGTTTACAAGTGGGGACCTAAACCGTCTTCCTACCTTATATCTGGGGACATTTGTGTATAAATTATTAGATTTTGAGTTAGTGTCAAAGCCTATATGGTTCCATCAGGTATTTCAATTTCATTTTTCACACTCGATAAATTTACAAGTGGGGACCTTCACTGTCATTTCAACAGAGAAGTGGGGTCTTTTAAACACACATTTTCTAATTTCATGTATATTTTAATTTTATAGTTAGAATATTGATTATCAGAATGAAATATAGGTAATCGGACCTTTTAAAGGCTTAACACTTAAGTTTTGAGCTAATTTCAGGTTTACAAGTGGGGACCTAAACCGTCTTCCTACCTTATATCTGGGGACATTTGTGTATAAATTATTAGATTTTGAGTTAGTGTCAAAGCCTATATGGTTCCATCAGGTATTTCAATTTCATTTTTCACACTCGATAAATTTACAAGTGGGGACCTTCACTGTCATTTCAACAGAGAAGTGGGGTCTTTTAAACACACATTTTCTAATTTCATGTATATTTTAATTTTATAGTTAAAATATTGATTATCAGAATGAAATATAGGTAATCGGACCTTTTAAAGGCTTAACACTTAAGTTTTAAGCTAATTTCAGGTTTACAAGTGGGGACCTAAACCGTCTTCCAACCTTATATCTGGGGACATTTGTGTATAAATTATTAGATTTTGAGTTAGTGTCAAAGCCTATATGGTTCCATCAGGTATTTCAATTTCATTTTTCACACTCGATAAATTTACAAGTGTGGACCTTAACTGTCATTTCAACAGACAAGTAAGGTCTTTTAAACACACATTTTCTAATTTCATGTATATTTTAATTTTATAGTTAGAATATTGATTATCAGAATGAAATATAGGTAATCGGACCTTTTAAAGGCTTAACACTTAAGTTTTGAGCTAATTTCAGGTTTACAAGTGGGGACCTAAACCGTCTTCCTACCTTATATCTGGGGACATTTGTGTATAAATTATTAGATTTTGAGTTAGTGTCAAAGCCTATATGGTTCCATCAGGTATTTCAATTTCATTTTTCACACTCGATAAATTTACAAGTGGGGACCTTCACTGTCATTTCAACAGAGAAGTGGGGTCTTTTAAACACACATTTTCTAATTTCATGTATATTTTAATTTTATAGTTAAAATATTGATTATCAGAATGAAATATAGGTAATCGGACCTTTTAAAGGCTTAACACTTAAGTTTTAAGCTAATTTCAGGTTTACAAGTGGGGACCTAAACCGTCTTCCAACCTTATATCTGGGGACATTTGTGTATAAATTATTAGATTTTGAGTTAGTGTCAAAGCCTATATGGTTCCATCAGGTATTTCAATTTCATTTTTCACACTCGATAAATTTACAAGTGGGGACCTTCACTGTCATTTCAACAGAGAAGTGGGGTCTTTTAAACACACATTTTCTAATTTCATGTATATTTTAATTTTATAGTTAGAATATTGATTATCAGAATGAAATATAGGTAATCGGACCTTTTAAAGGCTTAACACTTAAGTTTTGAGCTAATTTCAGGTTTACAAGTGGGGACCTAAACCGTCTTCCTACCTTATATCTGGGGACATTTGTGTATAAATTATTAGATTTTGAGTTAGTGTCAAAGCCTATATGGTTCCATCAGGTATTTCAATTTCATTTTTCACACTCGATAAATTTACAAGTGGGGACCTTCACTGTCATTTCAACAGAGAAGTGGGGTCTTTTAAACACACATTTTCTAATTTCGTGTATATTTTAATTTTATAGTTAAAATATTGATTATCAGAATGAAATATAGGTAATCGGACCTTTTAAAGGCTTAACACTTAAGTTTTAAGCTAATTTCAGGTTTACAAGTGGGGACCTAAACCGTCTTCCAACCTTATATCTGGGGACATTTGTGTATAAATTATTAGATTTTGAGTTAGTGTCAAAGCCTATATGGTTCCATCAGGTATTTCAATTTCATTTTTCACACTCGATAAATTTACAAGTGGGGACCTTAACTGTCATTTCAACAGACAAGTAAGGTCTTTTAAACACACATTTTCTAATTTCATGTATATTTTAATTTTATAGTTAGAATATTGATTATCAGAATGAAATATAGGTAATCGGACCTTTTAAAGGCTTAACACTTAAGTTTTGAGCTAATTTCAGGTTTACAAGTGGGGACCTAAACCGTCTTCCTACCTTATATCTGGGGACATTTGTGTATAAATTATTAGATTTTGAGTTAGTGTCAAAGCCTATATGGTTCCATCAGGTATTTCAATTTCATTTTTCACACTCGATAAATTTACAAGTGGGGACCTTCACTGTCATTTCAACAGAGAAGTGGGGTCTTTTAAACACACATTTTCTAATTTCATGTATATTTTAATTTTATAGTTAAAATATTGATTATCAGAATGAAATATAGGTAATCGGACCTTTTAAAGGCTTAACACTTAAGTTTAAGCTAATTTCAGGTTTACAAGTGGGGACCTAAACCGTCTTCCAACCTTATATCTGGGGACATTTGTGTATAAATTATTAGATTTTGAGTTAGTGTCAAAGCCTATATGGTTCCATCAGGTATTTCAATTTCATTTTTCACACTCGATAAATTTACAAGTGGGGACCTTAACTGTCATTTCAACAGACAAGTGGGGTCTTTTAAACACACATTTTCTAATTTCGTGTATATTTTAATTTTATAGTTTAATTATTGATTATTATAATGAAATTTAGGTAATCGGACCTTTTAAAGGCTTAACACTTAAGTTTTGAGCTAATTTCAGGTTTACAAGTGGGGACGTAAACCGTCTTCCAACCTTATATCTGGTGACATTTGTGTATAAATTATTAGATTTTGAGTTAGTGTCAAAGCCTATATGGTTCCATCAGGTATTTCAATTTCATTTTTCACACTCGATAAATTTACAAGTGGGGACCTTAACTGTCATTTCAACAGACAAGTAAGGTCTTTTAAACACACATTTTCTAATTTCATGTATATTTTAATTTTATAGTTAGAATATTGATTATCAGAATGAAATATAGGTAATCGGACCTTTTAAAGGCTTAACACTTAAGTTTTGAGCTAATTTCAGGTTTACAAGTGGGGACCTAAACCGTCTTCCTACCTTATATCTGGGGACATTTGTGTATAAATTATTAGATTTTGAGTTAGTGTCAAAGCCTATATGGTTCCATCAGGTATTTCAATTTCATTTTTCACACTCGATAAATTTACAAGTGGGGACCTTCACTGTCATTTCAACAGAGAAGTGGGGTCTTTTAAACACACATTTTCTAATTTCATGTATATTTTAATTTTATAGTTAAAATATTGATTATCAGAATGAAATATAGGTAATCGGACCTTTTAAAGGCTTAACACTTAAGTTTTAAGCTAATTTCAGGTTTACAAGTGGGGACCTAAACCGTCTTCCAACCTTATATCTGGGGACATTTGTGTATAAATTATTAGATTTTGAGTTAGTGTCAAAGCCTATATGGTTCCATCAGGTATTTCAATTTCATTTTTCACACTCGATAAATTTACAAGTGGGGACCTTAACTGTCATTTCAACAGACAAGTAAGGTCTTTTAAACACACATTTTCTAATTTCATGTATATTTTAATTTTATAGTTAGAATATTGATTATCAGAATGAAATATAGGTAATCGGACCTTTTAAAGGCTTAACACTTAAGTTTTGAGCTAATTTCAGGTTTACAAGTGGGGACCTAAACCGTCTTCCTACCTTATATCTGGGGACATTTGTGTATAAATTATTAGATTTTGAGTTAGTGTCAAAGCCTATATGGTTCCATCAGGTATTTCAATTTCATTTTTCACACTCGATAAATTTACAAGTGGGGACCTTCACTGTCATTTCAACAGAGAAGTGGGGTCTTTTAAACACACATTTTCTAATTTCATGTATATTTTAATTTTATAGTTAAAATATTGATTATCAGAATGAAATATAGGTAATCGGACCTTTTAAAGGCTTAACACTTAAGTTTTAAGCTAATTTCAGGTTTACAAGTGGGGACCTAAACCGTCTTCCAACCTTATATCTGGGGACATTTGTGTATAAATTATTAGATTTTGAGTTAGTGTCAAAGCCTATATGGTTCCATCAGGTATTTCAATTTCATTTTTCACACTCGATAAATTTACAAGTGGGGACCTTCACTGTCATTTCAACAGAGAAGTGGGGTCTTTTAAACACACATTTTCTAATTTCATGTATATTTTAATTTTATAGTTAAAATATTGATTATCAGAATGAAATATAGGTAATCGGACCTTTTAAAGGCTTAACACTTAAGTTTTAAGCTAATTTCAGGTTTACAAGTGGGGACCTAAACCGTCTTCCTACCTTATATCTGGGGACATTTGTGTATAAATTATTAGATTTTGAGTTAGTGTCAAAGCCTATATGGTTCCATCAGGTATTTCAATTTCATTTTTCACACTCGATAAATTTACAAGTGGGGACCTTCACTGTCATTTCAACAGAGAAGTGGGGTCTTTTAAACACACATTTTCTAATTTCGTGTATATTTTAATTTTATAGTTAAAATATTGATTATCAGAATGAAATATAGGTAATCGGACCTTTTAAAGGCTTAACACTTAAGTTTTAAGCTAATTTCAGGTTTACAAGTGGGGACCTAAACCGTCTTCCAACCTTATATCTGGGGACATTTGTGTATAAATTATTAGATTTTGAGTTAGTGTCAAAGCCTATATGGTTCCATCAGGTATTTCAATTTCATTTTTCACACTCGATAAATTTACAAGTGGGGACCTTAACTGTCATTTCAACAGACAAGTAAGGTCTTTTAAACACACATTTTCTAATTTCATGTATATTTTAATTTTATAGTTAGAATATTGATTATCAGAATGAAATATAGGTAATCGGACCTTTTAAAGGCTTAACACTTAAGTTTTGAGCTAATTTCAGGTTTACAAGTGGGGACCTAAACCGTCTTCCTACCTTATATCTGGGGACATTTGTGTATAAATTATTAGATTTTGAGTTAGTGTCAAAGCCTATATGGTTCCATCAGGTATTTCAATTTCATTTTTCACACTCGATAAATTTACAAGTGGGGACCTTCACTGTCATTTCAACAGAGAAGTGGGGTCTTTTAAACACACATTTTCTAATTTCATGTATATTTTAATTTTATAGTTAAAATATTGATTATCAGAATGAAATATAGGTAATCGGACCTTTTAAAGGCTTAACACTTAAGTTTTAAGCTAATTTCAGGTTCACAAGTGGGGACCTAAACCGTCTTCCAACCTTATATCTGGGGACATTTGTGTATAAATTATTAGATTTTGAGTTAGTGTCAAAGCCTATATGGTTCCATCAGGTATTTCAATTTCATTTTTCACACTCGATAAATTTACAAGTGGGGACCTTCACTGTCATTTCAACAGAGAAGTGGGGTCTTTTAAACACACATTTTCTAATTTCATGTATATTTTAATTTTATAGTTAAAATATTGATTATCAGAATGAAATATAGGTAATCGGACCTTTTAAAGGCTTAACACTTAAGTTTTAAGCTAATTTCAGGTTTACAAGTGGGGACCTAAACCGTCTTCCAACCTTATATCTGGGGACATTTGTGTATAAATTATTAGATTTTGAGTTAGTGTCAAAGCCTATATGGTTCCATCAGGTATTTCAATTTCATTTTTCACACTCGATAAATTTACAAGTGGGGACCTTAACTGTCATTTCAACAGACAAGTGGGGTCTTTTAAACACACATTTTCTAATTTCGTGTATATTTTAATTTTATAGTTTAATTATTGATTATTATAATGAAATTTAGGTAATCGGACCTTTTAAAGGCTTAACACTTAAGTTTTGAGCTAATTTCAGGTTTACAAGTGGGGACGTAAACCGTCTTCCAACCTTATATCTGGGGACATTTGTGTATAAATTATTAGATTTTGAGTTAGTGTCAAAGCCTATATGGTTCCATCAGGTATTTCAATTTCATTTTTCACACTCGATAAATTTACAAGTGGGGACCTTAACTGTCATTTCAACAGACAAGTAAGGTCTTTTAAACACACATTTTCTAATTTCATGTATATTTTAATTTTATAGTTAGAATATTGATTATCAGAATGAAATATAGGTAATCGGACCTTTTAAAGGCTTAACACTTAAGTTTTGAGCTAATTTCAGGTTTACAAGTGGGGACCTAAACCGTCTTCCTACCTTATATCTGGGGACATTTGTGTATAAATTATTAGATTTTGAGTTAGTGTCAAAGCCTATATGGTTCCATCAGGTATTTCAATTTCATTTTTCACACTCGATAAATTTACAAGTGGGGACCTTCACTGTCATTTCAACAGAGAAGTGGGGTCTTTTAAACACACATTTTCTAATTTCATGTATATTTTAATTTTATAGTTAAAATATTGATTATCAGAATGAAATATAGGTAATCGGACCTTTTAAAGGCTTAACACTTAAGTTTTAAGCTAATTTCAGGTTTACAAGTGGGGACCTAAACCGTCTTCCAACCTTATATCTGGGGACATTTGTGTATAAATTATTAGATTTTGAGTTAGTGTCAAAGCCTATATGGTTCCATCAGGTATTTCAATTTCATTTTTCACACTCGATAAATTTACAAGTGGGGACCTTAACTGTCATTTCAACAGACAAGTAAGGTCTTTTAAACACACATTTTCTAATTTCATGTATATTTTAATTTTATAGTTAGAATATTGATTATCAGAATGAAATATAGGTAATCGGACCTTTTAAAGGCTTAACACTTAAGTTTTGAGCTAATTTCAGGTTTACAAGTGGGGACCTAAACCGTCTTCCTACCTTATATCTGGGGACATTTGTGTATAAATTATTAGATTTTGAGTTAGTGTCAAAGCCTATATGGTTCCATCAGGTATTTCAATTTCATTTTTCACACTCGATAAATTTACAAGTGGGGACCTTCACTGTCATTTCAACAGAGAAGTGGGGTCTTTTAAACACACATTTTCTAATTTCATGTATATTTTAATTTTATAGTTAAAATATTGATTATCAGAATGAAATATAGGTAATCGGACCTTTTAAAGGCTTAACACTTAAGTTTTAAGCTAATTTCAGGTTTACAAGTGGGGACCTAAACCGTCTTCCAACCTTATATCTGGGGACATTTGTGTATAAATTATTAGATTTTGAGTTAGTGTCAAAGCCTATATGGTTCCATCAGGTATTTCAATTTCATTTTTCACACTCGATAAATTTACAAGTGGGGACCTTCACTGTCATTTCAACAGAGAAGTGGGGTCTTTTAAACACACATTTTCTAATTTCATGTATATTTTAATTTTATAGTTAAAATATTGATTATCAGAATGAAATATAGGTAATCGGACCTTTTAAAGGCTTAACACTTAAGTTTTAAGCTAATTTCAGGTTTACAAGTGGGGACGTAAACCGTCTTCCAACCTTATATCTGGTGACATTTGTGTATAAATTATTAGATTTTGAGTTAGTGTCAAAGCCTATATGGTTCCATCAGGTATTTCAATTTCATTTTTCACACTCGATAAATTTACAAGTGGGGACCTTCACTGTCATTTCAACAGAGAAGTGGGGTCTTTTAAACACACATTTTCTAATTTCATGTATATTTTAATTTTATAGTTAAAATATTGATTATCAGAATGAAATATAGGTAATCGGACCTTTTAAAGGCTTAACACTTAAGTTTTAAGCTAATTTCAGGTTTACAAGTGGGGACCTAAACCGTCTTCCTACCTTATATCTGGGGACATTTGTGTATAAATTATTAGATTTTGAGTTAGTGTCAAAGCCTATATGGTTCCATCAGGTATTTCAATTTCATTTTTCACACTCGATAAATTTACAAGTGGGGACCTTCACTGTCATTTCAATAGAGAAGAGGGGTCTTTTAAACACACATTTTCTAATTTCATGTATATTTTAATTTTATAGTTAAAATATTGATTATCAGAATGAAATATAGGTAATCGGACCTTTTAAAGGCTTAACACTTAAGTTTTAAGCTAATTTCAGGTTTACAAGTGGGGACCTAAACCGTCTTCCAACCTTATATCTGGGGACATTTGTGTATAAATTATTAGATTTTGAGTTAGTGTCAAAGCCTATATGGTTCCATCAGGTATTTCAATTTCATTTTTCACACTCGATAAATTTACAAGTGGGGACCTTAACTGTCATTTCAACAGACAAGTAAGGTCTTTTAAACACACATTTTCTAATTTCATGTATATTTTAATTTTATAGTTAGAATATTGATTATCAGAATGAAATATAGGTAATCGGACCTTTTAAAGGCTTAACACTTAAGTTTTAAGCTAATTTCAGGTTTACAAGTGGGGACGTAAACCGTCTTCCAACCTTATATCTGGTGACATTTGTGTATAAATTATTAGATTTTGAGTTAGTGTCAAAGCCTATATGGTTCCATCAGGTATTTCAATTTCATTTTTCACACTCGATAAATTTACAAGTGGGGACCTTCACTGTCATTTCAACAGAGAAGTGGGGTCTTTTAAACACACATTTTCTAATTTCATGTATATTTTAATTTTATAGTTAAAATATTGATTATCAGAATGAAATATAGGTAATCGGACCTTTTAAAGGCTTAACACTTAAGTTTTAAGCTAATTTCAGGTTTACAAGTGGGGACCTAAACCGTCTTCCTACCTTATATCTGGGGACATTTGTGTATAAATTATTAGATTTTGAGTTAGTGTCAAAGCCTATATGGTTCCATCAGGTATTTCAATTTCATTTTTCACACTCGATAAATTTACAAGTGGGGACCTTCACTGTCATTTCAATAGAGAAGAGGGGTCTTTTAAACACACATTTTCTAATTTCATGTATATTTTAATTTTATAGTTAAAATATTGATTATCAGAATGAAATATAGGTAATCGGACCTTTTAAAGGCTTAACACTTAAGTTTTAAGCTAATTTCAGGTTTACAAGTGGGGACCTAAACCGTCTTCCAACCTTATATCTGGGGACATTTGTGTATAAATTATTAGATTTTGAGTTAGTGTCAAAGCCTATATGGTTCCATCAGGTATTTCAATTTCATTTTTCACACTCGATAAATTTACAAGTGGGGACCTTAACTGTCATTTCAACAGACAAGTAAGGTCTTTTAAACACACATTTTCTAATTTCATGTATATTTTAATTTTATAGTTAGAATATTGATTATCAGAATGAAATATAGGTAATCGGACCTTTTAAAGGCTTAACACTTAAGTTTTGAGCTAATTTCAGGTTTACAAGTGGGGACCTAAACCGTCTTCCTACCTTATATCTGGGGACATTTGTGTATAAATTATTAGATTTTGAGTTAGTGTCAAAGCCTATATGGTTCCATCAGGTATTTCAATTTCATTTTTCACACTCGATAAATTTACAAGTGGGGACCTTCACTGTCATTTCAACAGAGAAGTGGGGTCTTTTAAACACACATTTTCTAATTTCATGTATATTTTAATTTTATAGTTAAAATATTGATTATCAGAATGAAATATAGGTAATCGGACCTTTTAAAGGCTTAACACTTAAGTTTTAAGCTAATTTCAGGTTTACAAGTGGGGACCTAAACCGTCTTCCAACCTTATATCTGGGGACATTTGTGTATAAATTATTAGATTTTGAGTTAGTGTCAAAGCCTATATGGTTCCATCAGGTATTTCAATTTCATTTTTCACACTCGATAAATTTACAAGTGGGGACCTTCACTGTCATTTCAACAGAGAAGTGGGGTCTTTTAAACACACATTTTCTAATTTCATGTATATTTTAATTTTATAGTTAAAATATTGATTATCAGAATGAAATATAGGTAATCGGACCTTTTAAAGGCTTAACACTTAAGTTTTAAGCTAATTTCAGGTTTACAAGTGGGGACGTAAACCGTCTTCCAACCTTATATCTGGTGACATTTGTGTATAAATTATTAGATTTTGAGTTAGTGTCAAAGCCTATATGGTTCCATCAGGTATTTCAATTTCATTTTTCACACTCGATAAATTTACAAGTGGGGACCTTAACTGTCATTTCAACAGACAAGTGGGGTCTTTTAAACACACATTTTCTAATTTCATGTATATTTTAATTTTATAGTTTAAATATTGATTATCAGAATGAAATATAGGTAATCGGACCTTTTAAAGGCTTAACACTTAAGTTTTGAGCTAATTTCAGGTTTACAAGTGGGGACGTAAACCGTCTTCCAACCTTATATCTGGGGACATTTGTGTATAAATTATTAGATTTTGAGTTAGTGTCAAAGCCTATATGGTTCCATCAGGTATTTCAATTTCATTTTTCACACTCGATAAATTTACAAGCGGGGACCTTCACTGTCATTTCAACAGAGAAGTGGGGTCTTTTAAACACACATTTTCTAATTTCATGTATATTTTAATTTTATAGTTAATATATTGATTATCAGAATGAAATATAGGTAATCGGACCTTTTAAAGGCTTAACACTTAAGTTTTGAGCTAATTTCAGGTTTACAAGTGGGGACCTAAACCGTCTTCCTACCTTATATCTGGGGACATTTGTGTATAAATTATTAGATTTTGAGTTAGTGTCAAAGCCTATATGGTTCCATCAGGTATTTCAATTTCATTTTTCACACTCGATAAATTTACAAGTGGGGACCTTCACTGTCATTTCAACAGAGAAGTGGGGTCTTTTAAACACACATTTTCTAATTTCATGTATATTTTAATTTTATAGTTTAAATATTGATTATCAGAATGAAATATAGGTAATCGGACCTTTTAAAGGCTTAACACTTAAGTTTTGAGCTAATTTCAGGTTTACAAGTGGGGACGTAAACCGTCTTCCAACCTTATATCTGGGGACATTTGTGTATAAATTATTAGATTTTGAGTTAGTGTCAAAGCCTATAAGGTTCCATCAGGTATTTCAATTTCATTTTTCACACTCGATAAATTTACAAGCGGGGACCTTCACTGTCATTTCAACAGAGAAGTGGGGTCTTTTAAACACACATTTTCTAATTTCATGTATATTTTAATTTTATAGTTAATATATTGATTATCAGAATGAAATATAGGTAATCGGACCTTTTAAAGGCTTAACACTTAAGTTTTAAGCTAATTTCAGGTTTACAAGTGGGGACCTAAACCGTCTTCCAACCTTATATCTGGGGACATTTGTGTATAAATTATTAGATTTTGAGTTAGAGTCAAAGCCTATATGGTTCCATCAGGTATTTCAATTTCATTTTTCACACTCGATAAATTTACAAGTGGGGACCTTAACTGTCATTTCAACAGACAAGTAAGGTCTTTTAAACACACATTTTCTAATTTCATGTATATTTTAATTTTATAGTTTAAATATTGATTATTATAATGAAATTTAGGTAATCGGACCTTTTAAAGGCTTAACACTTAAGTTTTGAGCTAATTTCAGGTTTACAAGTGGGGACGTAAACCGTCTTCCAACCTTATATCTGGGGACATTTGTGTATAAATTATTAGATTTTGAGTTAGTGTCAAAGCCTATAAGGTTCCATCAGGTATTTCAATTTCATTTTTCACACTCGATAAATTTACAAGCGGGGACCTTCACTGTCATTTCAACAGAGAAGTGGGGTCTTTTAAACACACATTTTCTAATTTCATGTATATTTTAATTTTATAGTTAATATATTGATTATCAGAATGAAATATAGGTAATCGGACCTTTTAAAGGCTTAACACTTAAGTTTTAAGCTAATTTCAGGTTTACAAGTGGGGACCTAAACCGTCTTCCAACCTTATATCTGGGGACATTTGTGTATAAATTATTAGATTTTGAGTTAGAGTCAAAGCCTATATGGTTCCATCAGGTATTTCAATTTCATTTTTCACACTCGATAAATTTACAAGTGGGGACCTTAACTGTCATTTCAACAGACAAGTAAGGTCTTTTAAACACACATTTTCTAATTTCATGTATATTTTAATTTTATAGTTAGAATATTGATTATCAGAATGAAATATAGGTAATCGGACCTTTTAAAGGCTTAACACTTAAGTTTTGAGCTAATTTCAGGTTTACAAGTGGGGACCTAAACCGTCTTCCTACCTTATATCTGGGGACATTTGTGTATAAATTATTAGATTTTGAGTTAGTGTCAAAGCCTATATGGTTCCATCAGGTATTTCAATTTCATTTTTCACACTCGATAAATTTACAAGTGGGGACCTTCACTGTCATTTCAACAGAGAAGTGGGGTCTTTTAAAAACACATTTTCTAATTTCATGTATATTTTAATTTTATAGTTAAAATATTGATTATCAGAATGAAATATAGGTAATCGGACCTTTTAAAGGCTTAACACTTAAGTTTTAAGCTAATTTCAGGTTTACAAGTGGGGACCTAAACCGTCTTCCAACCTTATATCTGGGGACATTTGTGTATAAATTATTAGATTTTGAGTTAGTGTCAAAGCCTATATGGTTCCATCAGGTATTTCAATTTCATTTTTCACACTCGATAAATTTACA
This sequence comes from Phalangium opilio, assembly GCF_054372755.1. NCBI lineage: Eukaryota > Metazoa > Arthropoda > Arachnida > Opiliones > Phalangiidae > Phalangium > Phalangium opilio. The sequence goes on from NW_028324167.1 coordinate 7,131,045, forward strand.
AGCGGGGACCTTAACTGTCATTTCAACAGACAAGTAAGGTCTTTTAAACACACATTTTCTAATTTCATGTATATTTTAATTTTATAGTTAGAATATTGATTATCAGAATGAAATATAGGTAATCGGACCTTTTAAAGGCTTAACACTTAAGTTTTGAGCTAATTTCAGGTTTACAAGTGGGGACCTAAACCGTCTTCCAACCTTATATCTGGGGACATTTGTGTATAAATTATTAGATTTTGAGTTAGAGTCAAAGCCTATATGGTTCCATCAGGTATTTCAATTTCATTTTTCACACTCGATAAATTTACAAGTGGGGACCTTAACTGTCATTTCAACAGACAAGTAAGGTCTTTTAAACACACATTTTCTAATTTCATGTTTATTTTAATTTTATAGTTTAAATATTGCTTATTATAATGAAATTTTGGTAATCGGACCTTTTAAAGGCTTAACACTTAAGTTTTGAGCTAATTTCAGGTTTACAATCGGGGACCTAAACCGTCTTCCTACCATATATCTGGGGACATTTGTGTATAAATTATTAGATTTTGAGTTAGTGTCAAAGCCTATATGGTTCCATCAGGTATTTCAATTTCATTTTTCACACTCGATAAATTTACAAGTGGGGACCTTAACTGTCATTTCAACAGACAAGTAAGGTCTTTTAAACACACATTTTCTAATTTCATGTATATTTTAATTTTATAGTTAATATATTGATTATCAGAATGAAATATAGGTAATCGGACCTTTTAAAGGCTTAACACTTAAGTTTTGAGCTAATTTCAGGTTTACAAGTGGGGACCTAAACCGTCTTCCTACCTTATATCTGGGGACATTTGTGTATAAATTATTAGATTTTGAGTTAGTGTCAAAGCCTATATGGTTCCATCAGGTATTTCAATTTCATTTTTCACACTCGATAAATTTACAAGTGGGGACCTTCACTGTCATTTCAACAGAGAAGTGGGGTCTTTTAAACACACATTTTCTAATTTCATGTATATTTTAATTTTATAGTTAAAATATTGATTATCAGAATGAAATATAGGTAATCGGACCTTTTAAAGGCTTAACACTTAAGTTTTAAGCTAATTTCAGGTTTACAAGTGGGGACCTAAACCGTCTTCCAACCTTATATCTGGGGACATTTGTGTATAAATTATTAGATTTTGAGTTAGTGTCAAAGCCTATATGGTTCCATCAGGTATTTCAATTTCATTTTTCACACTCGATAAATTTACAAGTGGGGACCTTCACTGTCATTTCAACAGAGAAGTGGGGTCTTTTAAACACACATTTTCTAATTTCATGTATATTTTAATTTTATAGTTAAAATATTGATTATCAGAATGAAATATAGGTAATCGGACCTTTTAAAGGCTTAACACTTAAGTTTTAAGCTAATTTCAGGTTTACAAGTGGGGACGTAAACCGTCTTCCAACCTTATATCTGGTGACATTTGTGTATAAATTATTAGATTTTGAGTTAGTGTCAAAGCCTATATGGTTCCATCAGGTATTTCAATTTCATTTTTCACACTCGATAAATTTACAAGTGGGGACCTTAACTGTCATTTCAACAGACAAGTGGGGTCTTTTAAACACACATTTTCTAATTTCATGTATATTTTAATTTTATAGTTTAAATATTGATTATCAGAATGAAATATAGGTAATCGGACCTTTTAAAGGCTTAACACTTAAGTTTTGAGCTAATTTCAGGTTTACAAGTGGGGACGTAAACCGTCTTCCAACCTTATATCTGGGGACATTTGTGTATAAATTATTAGATTTTGAGTTAGTGTCAAAGCCTATAAGGTTCCATCAGGTATTTCAATTTCATTTTTCACACTCGATAAATTTACAAGCGGGGACCTTCACTGTCATTTCAACAGAGAAGTGGGGTCTTTTAAACACACATTTTCTAATTTCATGTATATTTTAATTTTATAGTTAATATATTGATTATCAGAATGAAATATAGGTAATCGGACCTTTTAAAGGCTTAACACTTAAGTTTTAAGCTAATTTCAGGTTTACAAGTGGGGACCTAAACCGTCTTCCAACCTTATATCTGGGGACATTTGTGTATAAATTATTAGATTTTGAGTTAGAGTCAAAGCCTATATGGTTCCATCAGGTATTTCAATTTCATTTTTCACACTCGATAAATTTACAAGTGGGGACCTTAACTGTCATTTCAACAGACAAGTAAGGTCTTTTAAACACACATTTTCTAATTTCATGTATATTTTAATTTTATAGTTAGAATATTGATTATCAGAATGAAATATAGGTAATCGGACCTTTTAAAGGCTTAACACTTAAGTTTTGAGCTAATTTCAGGTTTACAAGTGGGGACCTAAACCGTCTTCCTACCTTATATCTGGGGACATTTGTGTATAAATTATTAGATTTTGAGTTAGTGTCAAAGCCTATATGGTTCCATCAGGTATTTCAATTTCATTTTTCACACTCGATAAATTTACAAGTGGGGACCTTCACTGTCATTTCAACAGAGAAGTGGGGTCTTTTAAAAACACATTTTCTAATTTCATGTATATTTTAATTTTATAGTTAAAATATTGATTATCAGAATGAAATATAGGTAATCGGACCTTTTAAAGGCTTAACACTTAAGTTTTAAGCTAATTTCAGGTTTACAAGTGGGGACCTAAACCGTCTTCCAACCTTATATCTGGGGACATTTGTGTATAAATTATTAGATTTTGAGTTAGTGTCAAAGCCTATATGGTTCCATCAGGTATTTCAATTTCATTTTTCACACTCGATAAATTTACAAGTGGGGACCTTAACTGTCATTTCAACAGACAAGTAAGGTCTTTTAAACACACATTTTCTAATTTCATGTATATTTTAATTTTATAGTTAGAATATTGATTATCAGAATGAAATATAGGTAATCGGACCTTTTAAAGGCTTAACACTTAAGTTTTGAGCTAATTTCAGGTTTACAAGTGGGGACCTAAACCGTCTTCCTACCTTATATCTGGGGACATTTGTGTATAAATTATTAGATTTTGAGTTAGTGTCAAAGCCTATATGGTTCCATCAGGTATTTCAATTTCATTTTTCACACTCGATAAATTTACAAGTGGGGACCTTCACTGTCATTTCAACAGAGAAGTGGGGTCTTTTAAAAACACATTTTCTAATTTCATGTATATTTTAATTTTATAGTTAAAATATTGATTATCAGAATGAAATATAGGTAATCGGACCTTTTAAAGGCTTAACACTTAAGTTTTAAGCTAATTTCAGGTTTACAAGTGGGGACCTAAACCGTCTTCCAACCTTATATCTGGGGACATTTGTGTATAAATTATTAGATTTTGAGTTAGTGTCAAAGCCTATATGGTTCCATCAGGTATTTCAATTTCATTTTTCACACTCGATAAATTTACAAGTGGGGACCTTAACTGTCATTTCAACAGACAAGTAAGGTCTTTTAAACACACATTTTCTAATTTCATGTATATTTTAATTTTATAGTTAGAATATTGATTATCAGAATGAAATATAGGTAATCGGACCTTTTAAAGGCTTAACACTTAAGTTTTGAGCTAATTTCAGGTTTACAAGTGGGGACCTAAACCGTCTTCCAACCTTATATCTGGGGACATTTGTGTATAAATTATTAGATTTTGAGTTAGAGTCAAAGCCTATATGGTTCCATCAGGTATTTCAATTTCATTTTTCACACTCGATAAATTTACAAGTGGGGACCTTAACTGTCATTTCAACAGACAAGTAAGGTCTTTTAAACACACATTTTCTAATTTCATGTTTATTTTAATTTTATAGTTTAAATATTGCTTATTATAATGAAATTTTGGTAATCGGACCTTTTAAAGGCTTAACACTTAAGTTTTGAGCTAATTTCAGGTTTACAATCGGGGACCTAAACCGTCTTCCTACCATATATCTGGGGACATTTGTGTATAAATTATTAGATTTTGAGTTAGTGTCAAAGCCTATAAGGTTCCATCAGGTATTTCAATTTCATTTTTCACACTCGATAAATTTACAAGCGGGGACCTTCACTGTCATTTCAACAGAGAAGTGGGGTCTTTTAAACACACATTTTCTAATTTCATGTATATTTTAATTTTATAGTTAAAATATTGATTATCAGAATGAAATATAGGTAATCGGACCTTTTAAAGGCTTAACACTTAAGTTTTAAGCTAATTTCAGGTTTACAAGTGGGGACCTAAACCGTCTTCCAACCTTATATCTGGGGACATTTGTGTATAAATTATTAGATTTTGAGTTAGAGTCAAAGCCTATATGGTTCCATCAGGTATTTCAATTTCATTTTTCACACTCGATAAATTTACAAGTGGGGACCTTAACTGTCATTTCAACAGACAAGTAAGGTCTTTTAAACACACATTTTCTAATTTCATGTATATTTTAATTTTATAGTTTAAATATTGATTATTATAATGAAATTTAGGTAATCGGACCTTTTAAAGGCTTAACACTTAAGTTTTGAGCTAATTTCAGGTTTACAAGTGGGGACGTAAACCGTCTTCCAACCTTATATCTGGGGACATTTGTGTATAAATTATTAGATTTTGAGTTAGTGTCAAAGCCTATAAGGTTCCATCAGGTATTTCAATTTCATTTTTCACACTCGATAAATTTACAAGCGGGGACCTTCACTGTCATTTCAACAGAGAAGTGGGGTCTTTTAAACACACATTTTCTAATTTCATGTATATTTTAATTTTATAGTTAATATATTGATTATCAGAATGAAATATAGGTAATCGGACCTTTTAAAGGCTTAACACTTAAGTTTTAAGCTAATTTCAGGTTTACAAGTGGGGACCTAAACCGTCTTCCAACCTTATATCTGGGGACATTTGTGTATAAATTATTAGATTTTGAGTTAGAGTCAAAGCCTATATGGTTCCATCAGGTATTTCAATTTCATTTTTCACACTCGATAAATTTACAAGTGGGGACCTTAACTGTCATTTCAACAGACAAGTAAGGTCTTTTAAACACACATTTTCTAATTTCATGTATATTTTAATTTTATAGTTAGAATATTGATTATCAGAATGAAATATAGGTAATCGGACCTTTTAAAGGCTTAACACTTAAGTTTTGAGCTAATTTCAGGTTTACAAGTGGGGACCTAAACCGTCTTCCTACCTTATATCTGGGGACATTTGTGTATAAATGATTAGATTTTGAGTTAGTGTCAAAGCCTATATGGTTCCATCAGGTATTTCAATTTCATTTTTCACACTCGATAAATTTACAAGTGGGGACCTTCACTGTCATTTCAACAGAGAAGTGGGGTCTTTTAAAAACACATTTTCTAATTTCATGTATATTTTAATTTTATAGTTAAAATATTGATTATCAGAATGAAATATAGGTAATCGGACCTTTTAAAGGCTTAACACTTAAGTTTTAAGCTAATTTCAGGTTTACAAGTGGGGACCTAAACCGTCTTCCAACCTTATATCTGGGGACATTTGTGTATAAATTATTAGATTTTGAGTTAGTGTCAAAGCCTATATGGTTCCATCAGGTATTTCAATTTCATTTTTCACACTCGATAAATTTACAAGTGGGGACCTTAACTGTCATTTCAACAGACAAGTAAGGTCTTTTAAACACACATTTTCTAATTTCATGTATATTTTAATTTTATAGTTAGAATATTGATTATCAGAATGAAATATAGGTAATCGGACCTTTTAAAGGCTTAACACTTAAGTTTTGAGCTAATTTCAGGTTTACAAGTGGGGACCTAAACCGTCTTCCAACCTTATATCTGGGGACATTTGTGTATAAATTATTAGATTTTGAGTTAGAGTCAAAGCCTATATGGTTCCATCAGGTATTTCAATTTCATTTTTCACACTCGATAAATTTACAAGTGGGGACCTTAACTGTCATTTCAACAGACAAGTAAGGTCTTTTAAACACACATTTTCTAATTTCATGTTTATTTTAATTTTATAGTTTAAATATTGCTTATTATAATGAAATTTTGGTAATCGGACCTTTTAAAGGCTTAACACTTAAGTTTTGAGCTAATTTCAGGTTTACAATCGGGGACCTAAACCGTCTTCCTACCATATATCTGGGGACATTTGTGTATAAATTATTAGATTTTGAGTTAGTGTCAAAGCCTATATGGTTCCATCAGGTATTTCAATTTCATTTTTCACACTCGATAAATTTACAAGTGGGGACCTTAACTGTCATTTCAACAGACAAGTGGGGTCTTTTAAACACACATTTTCTAATTTCATGTATATTTTAATTTTATAGTTTAAATATTGATTATCAGAATGAAATATAGGTAATCGGACCTTTTAAAGGCTTAACACTTAAGTTTTGAGCTAATTTCAGGTTTACAAGTGGGGACGTAAACCGTCTTCCAACCTTATATCTGGGGACATTTGTGTATAAATTATTAGATTTTGAGTTAGTGTCAAAGCCTATAAGGTTCCATCAGGTATTTCAATTTCATTTTTCACACTCGATAAATTTACAAGCGGGGACCTTCACTGTCATTTCAACAGAGAAGTGGGGTCTTTTAAACACACATTTTCTAATTTCATGTATATTTTAATTTTATAGTTAAAATATTGATTATCAGAATGAAATATAGGTAATCGGACCTTTTAAAGGCTTAACACTTAAGTTTTAAGCTAATTTCAGGTTTACAAGTGGGGACCTAAACCGTCTTCCAACCTTATATCTGGGGACATTTGTGTATAAATTATTAGATTTTGAGTTAGAGTCAAAGCCTATATGGTTCCATCAGGTATTTCAATTTCATTTTTCACACTCGATAAATTTACAAGTGGGGACCTTAACTGTCATTTCAACAGACAAGTAAGGTCTTTTAAACACACATTTTCTAATTTCATGTTTATTTTAATTTTATAGTTTAAATATTGATTATTATAATGAAATTTTGGTAATCGGACCTTTTAAAGGCTTAACACTTAAGTTTTGAGCTAATTTCAGGTTTACAATCGGGGACCTAAACCGTCTTCCTACCATATATCTGGGGACATTTGTGTATAAATTATTAGATTTTGAGTTAGTGTCAAAGCCTATATGGTTCCATCAGGTATTTCAATTTCATTTTTCACACTCGATAAATTTACAAGTGGGGACCTTAACTGTCATTTCAACAGACAAGTGGGGTCTTTTAAACACACATTTTCTAATTTCATGTATATTTTAATTTTATAGTTTAAATATTGATTATCAGAATGAAATATAGGTAATCGGACCTTTTAAAGGCTTAACACTTAAGTTTTGAGCTAATTTCAGGTTTACAAGTGGGGACGTAAACCGTCTTCCAACCTTATATCTGGGGACATTTGTGTATAAATTATTAGATTTTGAGTTAGTGTCAAAGCCTATATGGTTCCATCAGGTATTTCAATTTCATTTTTCACACTCGATAAATTTACAAGCGGGGACCTTCACTGTCATTTCAACAGAGAAGTGGGGTCTTTTAAACACACATTTTCTAATTTCATGTATATTTTAATTTTATAGTTAAAATATTGATTATCAGAATGAAATATAGGTAATCGGACCTTTTAAAGGCTTAACACTTAAGTTTTAAGCTAATTTCAGGTTTACAAGTGGGGACCTAAACCGTCTTCCAACCTTATATCTGGGGACATTTGTGTATAAATTATTAGATTTTGAGTTAGAGTCAAAGCCTATATGGTTCCATCAGGTATTTCAATTTCATTTTTCACACTCGATAAATTTACAAGTGGGGACCTTAACTGTCATTTCAACAGACAAGTAAGGTCTTTTAAACACACATTTTCTAATTTCATGTATATTTTAATTTTATAGTTTAAATATTGATTATTATAATGAAATTTAGGTAATCGGACCTTTTAAAGGCTTAACACTTAAGTTTTGAGCTAATTTCAGGTTTACAAGTGGGGACGTAAACCGTCTTCCAACCTTATATCTGGGGACATTTGTGTATAAATTATTAGATTTTGAGTTAGTGTCAAAGCCTATAAGGTTCCATCAGGTATTTCAATTTCATTTTTCACACTCGATAAATTTACAAGCGGGGACCTTCACTGTCATTTCAACAGAGAAGTGGGGTCTTTTAAACACACATTTTCTAATTTCATGTATATTTTAATTTTATAGTTAATATATTGATTATCAGAATGAAATATAGGTAATCGGACCTTTTAAAGGCTTAACACTTAAGTTTTAAGCTAATTTCAGGTTTACAAGTGGGGACCTAAACCGTCTTCCAACCTTATATCTGGGGACATTTGTGTATAAATTATTAGATTTTGAGTTAGTGTCAAAGCCTATAAGGTTCCATCAGGTATTTCAATTTCATTTTTCACACTCGATAAATTTACAAGTGGGGACCTTAACTGTCATTTCAACAGACAAGTAAGGTCTTTTAAACACACATTTTCTAATTTCATGTTTATTTTAATTTTATAGTTTAAATATTGCTTATTATAATGAAATTTTGGTAATCGGACCTTTTAAAGGCTTAACACTTAAGTTTTGAGCTAATTTCAGGTTTACAATCGGGGACCTAAACCGTCTTCCTACCATATATCTGGGGACATTTGTGTATAAATTATTAGATTTTGAGTTAGTGTCAAAGCCTATATGGTTCCATCAGGTATTTCAATTTCATTTTTCACACTCGATAAATTTACAAGTGGGGACCTTAACTGTCATTTCAACAGACAAGTGGGGTCTTTTAAACACACATTTTCTAATTTCATGTATATTTTAATTTTATAGTTTAAATATTGATTATCAGAATGAAATATAGGTAATCGGACCTTTTAAAGGCTTAACACTTAAGTTTTGAGCTAATTTCAGGTTTACAAGTGGGGACCTAAACCGTCTTCCTACCATATATCTGGGGACATTTGTGTATAAATTATTAGATTTTGAGTTAGTGTCAAAGCCTATATGGTTCCATCAGGTATTTCAATTTCATTTTTCACACTCGATAAATTTACAAGCGGGGACCTTCACTGTCATTTCAACAGACAAGTGGGGTCTTTTAAACACACATTTTCTAATTTCATGTATATTTTAATTTTATAGTTTAAATATTGATTATCAGAATGAAATATAGGTAATCGGACCTTTTAAAGGCTTAACACTTAAGTTTTGAGCTAATTTCAGGTTTACAAGTGGGGACGTAAACCGTCTTCCAACCTTATATCTGGGGACATTTGTGTATAAATTATTAGATTTTGAGTTAGTGTCAAAGCCTATATGGTTCCATCAGGTATTTCAATTTCATTTTTCACACTCGATAAATTTACAAGCGGGGACCTTCACTGTCATTTCAACAGAGAAGTGGGGTCTTTTAAACACACATTTTCTAATTTCATGTATATTTTAATTTTATAGTTAATATATTGATTATCAGAATGAAATATAGGTAATCGGACCTTTTAAAGGCTTAACACTTAAGTTTTGAGCTAATTTCAGGTTTACAAGTGGGGACGTAAACCGTCTTCCAACCTTATATCTGGGGACATTTGTGTATAAATTATTAGATTTTGAGTTAGTGTCAAAGCCTATATGGTTCCATCAGGTATTTCAATTTCATTTTTCACACTCGATAAATTTACAAGCGGGGACCTTCACTGTCATTTCAACAGAGAAGTGGGGTCTTTTAAACACACATTTTCTAATTTCATGTATATTTTAATTGTATAGTTTAAATATTGATTATTATAATGAAATTTTGGTAATCGGACCTTTTAAAGGCTTAACACTTAAGTTTTGAGCTAATTTCAGGTTTACAATCGGGGACCTAAACCGTCTTCCTACCATATATCTGGGGACATTTGTGTATAAATTATTAGATTTTGAGTTAGTGTCAAAGCCTATATGGTTCCATCAGGTATTTCAATTTCATTTTTCACACTCGATAAATTTACAAGTGGGGACCTTAACTGTCATTTCAACAGACAAGTGGGGTCTTTTAAACACACATTTTCTAATTTCATGTATATTTTAATTTTATAGTTTAAATATTGATTATTATAATGAAATTTAGGTAATCGGACCTTTTAAAGGCTTAACACTTAAGTTTTAAGCTAATTTCAGGTTTACAAGTGGGGACCTAAACCGTCTTCCAACCTTATATCTGGGGACATTTGTGTATAAATTATTAGATTTTGAGTTAGAGTCAAAGCCTATATGGTTCCATCAGGTATTTCAATTTCATTTTTCACACTCGATAAATTTACAAGTGGGGACCTTAACTGTCATTTCAACAGACAAGTAAGGTCTTTTAAACACACATTTTCTAATTTCATGTATATTTTAATTTTATAGTTTAAATATTGATTATTATAATGAAATTTAGGTAATCGGACCTTTTAAAGGCTTAACACTTAAGTTTTGAGCTAATTTCAGGTTTACAAGTGGGGACGTAAACCGTCTTCCAACCTTATATCTGGGGTTATTTGTGTATAAATTATTAGATTTTGAGTTAGTGTCAAAGCCTATAAGGTTCCATCAGGTATTTCAATTTCATTTTTCACACTCGATAAATTTACAAGCGGGGACCTTCACTGTCATTTCAACAGAGAAGTGGGGTCTTTTAAACACACATTTTCTAATTTCATGTATATTTTAATTTTATAGTTAATATATTGATTATCAGAATGAAATATAGGTAATCGGACCTTTTAAAGGCTTAACACTTAAGTTTTAAGCTAATTTCAGGTTTACAAGTGGGGACCTAAACCGTCTTCCAACCTTATATCTGGGGACATTTGTGTATAAATTATTAGATTTTGAGTTAGAGTCAAAGCCTATATGGTTCCATCAGGTATTTCAATTTCATTTTTCACACTCGATAAATTTACAAGTGGGGACCTTAACTGTCATTTCAACAGACAAGTAAGGTCTTTTAAACACACATTTTCTAATTTCATGTATATTTTAATTTTATAGTTTAAATATTGATTATCAGAATGAAATATAGGTAATCGGACCTTTTAAAGGCTTAACACTTAAGTTTTGAGCTAATTTCAGGTTTACAATCGGGGACCTAAACCGTCTTCCTACCATATATCTGGGGACATTTGTGTATAAATTATTAGATTTTGAGTTAGTGTCAAAGCCTATATGGTTCCATCAGGTATTTCAATTTCATTTTTCACACTCGATAAATTTACAAGCGGGGACCTTCACTGTCATTTCAACAGAGAAGTGGGGTCTTTTAAACACACATTTTCTAATTTCATGTATATTTTAATTTTATAGTTAATATATTGATTATCAGAATGAAATATAGGTAATCGGACCTTTTAAAGGCTTAACACTTAAGTTTTAAGCTAATTTCAGGTTTACAAGTGGGGACCTAAACCGTCTTCCAACCTTATATCTGGGGACATTTGTGTATAAATTATTAGATTTTGAGTTAGAGTCAAAGCCTATATGGTTCCATCAGGTATTTCAATTTCATTTTTCACACTCGATAAATTTACAAGTGGGGACCTTAACTGTCATTTCAACAGACAAGTAAGGTCTTTTAAACACACATTTTCTAATTTCATGTATATTTTAATTTTATAGTTTAAATATTGATTATTATAATGAAATTTAGGTAATCGGACCTTTTAAAGGCTTAACACTTAAGTTTTGAGCTAATTTCAGGTTTACAAGTGGGGACGTAAACCGTCTTCCAACCTTATATCTGGGGTTATTTGTGTATAAATTATTAGATTTTGAGTTAGTGTCAAAGCCTATAAGGTTCCATCAGGTATTTCAATTTCATTTTTCACACTCGATAAATTTACAAGCGGGGACCTTCACTGTCATTTCAACAGAGAAGTGGGGTCTTTTAAACACACATTTTCTAATTTCATGTATATTTTAATTTTATAGTTAATATATTGATTAGCAGAATGAAATATAGGTAATCGGACCTTTTAAAGGCTTAACACTTAAGTTTTAAGCTAATTTCAGGTTTACAAGTGGGGACCTAAACCGTCTTCCAACCTTATATCTGGGGACATTTGTGTATAAATTATTAGATTTTGAGTTAGAGTCAAAGCCTATATGGTTCCATCAGGTATTTCAATTTCATTTTTCACACTCGATAAATTTACAAGTGGGGACCTTAACTGTCATTTCAACAGACAAGTAAGGTCTTTTAAACACACATTTTCTAATTTCATGTATATTTTAATTTTATAGTTAGAATATTGATTATCAGAATGAAATATAGGTAATCGGACCTTTTAAAGGCTTAACACTTAAGTTTTGAGCTAATTTCAGGTTTACAAGTGGGGACCTAAACCGTCTTCCTACCTTATATCTGGGGACATTTGTGTATAAATTATTAGATTTTGAGTTAGTGTCAAAGCCTATATGGTTCCATCAGGTATTTCAATTTCATTTTTCACACTCGATAAATTTACAAGTGGGGACCTTCACTGTCATTTCAACAGAGAAGTGGGGTCTTTTAAAAACACATTTTCTAATTTCATGTATATTTTAATTTTATAGTTAAAATATTGATTATCAGAATGAAATATAGGTAATCGGACCTTTTAAAGGCTTAACACTTAAGTTTTAAGCTAATTTCAGGTTTACAAGTGGGGACCTAAACCGTCTTCCAACCTTATATCTGGGGACATTTGTGTATAAATTATTAGATTTTGAGTTAGTGTCAAAGCCTATATGGTTCCATCAGGTATTTCAATTTCATTTTTCACACTCGATAAATTTACAAGTGGGGACCTTAACTGTCATTTCAACAGACAAGTAAGGTCTTTTAAACACACATTTTCTAATTTCATGTATATTTTAATTTTATAGTTTAAATATTGATTATCAGAATGAAATATAGGTAATCGGACCTTTTAAAGGCTTAACACTTAAGTTTTGAGCTAATTTCAGGTTTACAATCGGGGACCTAAACCGTCTTCCTACCATATATCTGGGGACATTTGTGTATAAATTATTAGATTTTGAGTTAGTGTCAAAGCCTATATGGTTCCATCAGGTATTTCAATTTCATTTTTCACACTCGATAAATTTACAAGCGGGGACCTTCACTGTCATTTCAACAGAGAAGTGGGGTCTTTTAAACACACATTTTCTAATTTCATGTATATTTTAATTTTATAGTTAATATATTGATTATCAGAATGAAATATAGGTAATCGGACCTTTTAAAGGCTTAACACTTAAGTTTTAAGCTAATTTCAGGTTTACAAGTGGGGACCTAAACCGTCTTCCAACCTTATATCTGGGGACATTTGTGTATAAATTATTAGATTTTGAGTTAGAGTCAAAGCCTATATGGTTCCATCAGGTATTTCAATTTCATTTTTCACACTCGATAAATTTACAAGTGGGGACCTTAACTGTCATTTCAACAGACAAGTAAGGTCTTTTAAACACACATTTTCTAATTTCATGTATATTTTAATTTTATAGTTTAAATATTGATTATTATAATGAAATTTAGGTAATCGGACCTTTTAAAGGCTTAACACTTAAGTTTTGAGCTAATTTCAGGTTTACAAGTGGGGACGTAAACCGTCTTCCAACCTTATATCTGGGGTTATTTGTGTATAAATTATTAGATTTTGAGTTAGTGTCAAAGCCTATAAGGTTCCATCAGGTATTTCAATTTCATTTTTCACACTCGATAAATTTACAAGCGGGGACCTTCACTGTCATTTCAACAGAGAAGTGGGGTCTTTTAAACACACATTTTCTAATTTCATGTATATTTTAATTTTATAGTTAATATATTGATTAGCAGAATGAAATATAGGTAATCGGACCTTTTAAAGGCTTAACACTTAAGTTTTAAGCTAATTTCAGGTTTACAAGTGGGGACCTAAACCGTCTTCCAACCTTATATCTGGGGACATTTGTGTATAAATTATTAGATTTTGAGTTAGAGTCAAAGCCTATATGGTTCCATCAGGTATTTCAATTTCATTTTTCACACTCGATAAATTTACAAGTGGGGACCTTAACTGTCATTTCAACAGACAAGTAAGGTCTTTTAAACACACATTTTCTAATTTCATGTATATTTTAATTTTATAGTTAGAATATTGATTATCAGAATGAAATATAGGTAATCGGACCTTTTAAAGGCTTAACACTTAAGTTTTGAGCTAATTTCAGGTTTACAAGTGGGGACCTAAACCGTCTTCCTACCTTATATCTGGGGACATTTGTGTATAAATTATTAGATTTTGAGTTAGTGTCAAAGCCTATATGGTTCCATCAGGTATTTCAATTTCATTTTTCACACTCGATAAATTTACAAGTGGGGACCTTCACTGTCATTTCAACAGAGAAGTGGGGTCTTTTAAAAACACATTTTCTAATTTCATGTATATTTTAATTTTATAGTTAAAATATTGATTATCAGAATGAAATATAGGTAATCGGACCTTTTAAAGGCTTAACACTTAAGTTTTAAGCTAATTTCAGGTTTACAAGTGGGGACCTAAACCGTCTTCCAACCTTATATCTGGGGACATTTGTGTATAAATTATTAGATTTTGAGTTAGTGTCAAAGCCTATATGGTTCCATCAGGTATTTCAATTTCATTTTTCACACTCGATAAATTTACAAGTGGGGACCTTAACTGTCATTTCAACAGACAAGTAAGGTCTTTTAAACACACATTTTCTAATTTCATGTATATTTTAATTTTATAGTTAGAATATTGATTATCAGAATGAAATATAGGTAATCGGACCTTTTAAAGGCTTAACACTTAAGTTTTGAGCTAATTTCAGGTTTACAAGTGGGGACCTAAACCGTCTTCCTACCTTATATCTGGGGACATTTGTGTATAAATTATTAGATTTTGAGTTAGTGTCAAAGCCTATATGGTTCCATCAGGTATTTCAATTTCATTTTTCACACTCGATAAATTTACAAGCGGGGACCTTCACTGTCATTTCAACAGAGAAGTGGGGTCTTTTAAACACACATTTTCTAATTTCATGTATATTTTAATTTTATAGTTTAAATATTGATTATTATAATGAAATTTAGGTAATCGGACCTTTTAAAGGCTTAACACTTAAGTTTTGAGCTAATTTCAGGTTTACAAGTGGGGACGTAAACCGTCTTCCAACCTTATATCTGGGGACATTTGTGTATAAATTATTAGATTTTGAGTTAGTGTCAAAGCCTATATGGTTCCATCAGGTATTTCAATTTCATTTTTCACACTCGATAAATTTACAAGCGGGGACCTTCACTGTCATTTCAACAGAGAAGTGGGGTCTTTTAAACACACATTTTCTAATTTCATGTATATTTTAATTGTATAGTTTAAATATTGATTATTATAATGAAATTTTGGTAATCGGACCTTTTAAAGGCTTAACACTTAAGTTTTGAGCTAATTTCAGGTTTACAATCGGGGACCTAAACCGTCTTCCTACCATATATCTGGGGACATTTGTGTATAAATTATTAGATTTTGAGTTAGTGTCAAAGCCTATATGGTTCCATCAGGTATTTCAATTTCATTTTTCACACTCGATAAATTTACAAGTGGGGACCTTAACTGTCATTTCAACAGACAAGTGGGGTCTTTTAAACACACATTTTCTAATTTCATGTATATTTTAATTTTATAGTTTAAATATTGATTATTATAATGAAATTTAGGTAATCGGACCTTTTAAAGGCTTAACACTTAAGTTTTGAGCTAATTTCAGGTTTACAAGTGGGGACGTAAACCGTCTTCCAACCTTATATCTGGTGACATTTGTGTATAAATTATTAGATTTTGAGTTAGTGTCAAAGCCTATATGGTTCCATCAGGTATTTCAATTTCATTTTTCACACTCGATAAATTTACAAGCGGGGACCTTCACTGTCATTTCAACAGAGAAGTGGGGTCTTTTAAACACACATTTTCTAATTTCATGTATATTTTAATTTTATAGTTAATACATTGATTATCAGAATGAAATATAGGTAATCGGACCTTTTAAAGGCTTAACACTTAAGTTTTAAGCTAATTTCAGGTTTACAAGTGGGGACCTAAACCGTCTTCCAACCTTATATCTGGGGACATTTGTGTATAAATTATTAGATTTTGAGTTAGTGTCAAAGCCTATATGGTTCCATCAGGTATTTCAATTTCATTTTTCACACTCGATAAATTTACAAGTGGGGACCTTAACTGTCATTTCAACAGACAAGTGGGGTCTTTTAAACACACATTTTCTAATTTCGTGTATATTTTAATTTTATAGTTTAATTATTGATTATTATAATGAAATTTAGGTAATCGGACCTTTTAAAGGCTTAACACTTAAGTTTTGAGCTAATTTCAGGTTTACAAGTGGGGACGTAAACCGTCTTCCAACCTTATATCTGGTGACATTTGTGTATAAATTATTAGATTTTGAGTTAGTGTCAAAGCCTATATGGTTCCATCAGGTATTTCAATTTCATTTTTCACACTCGATAAATTTACAAGTGGGGACCTTAACTGTCATTTCAACAGACAAGTAAGGTCTTTTAAACACACATTTTCTAATTTCATGTATATTTTAATTTTATAGTTAGAATATTGATTATCAGAATGAAATATAGGTAATCGGACCTTTTAAAGGCTTAACACTTAAGTTTTGAGCTAATTTCAGGTTTACAAGTGGGGACCTAAACCGTCTTCCTACCTTATATCTGGGGACATTTGTGTATAAATTATTAGATTTTGAGTTAGTGTCAAAGCCTATATGGTTCCATCAGGTATTTCAATTTCATTTTTCACACTCGATAAATTTACAAGTGGGGACCTTCACTGTCATTTCAACAGAGAAGTGGGGTCTTTTAAACACACATTTTCTAATTTCATGTATATTTTAATTTTATAGTTAAAATATTGATTATCAGAATGAAATATAGGTAATAGGACCTTTTAAAGGCTTAACACTTAAGTTTTAAGCTAATTTCAGGTTTACAAGTGGGGACCTAAACCGTCTTCCAACCTTATATCTGGGGACATTTGTGTATAAATTATTAGATTTTGAGTTAGTGTCAAAGCCTATATGGTTCCATCAGGTATTTCAATTTCATTTTTCACACTCGATAAATTTACAAGTGGGGACCTTAACTGTCATTTCAACAGACAAGTAAGGTCTTTTAAACACACATTTTCTAATTTCATGTATATTTTAATTTTATAGTTAGAATATTGATTATCAGAATGAAATATAGGTAATCGGACCTTTTAAAGGCTTAACACTTAAGTTTTGAGCTAATTTCAGGTTTACAAGTGGGGACCTAAACCGTCTTCCTACCTTATATCTGGGGACATTTGTGTATAAATTATTAGATTTTGAGTTAGTGTCAAAGCCTATATGGTTCCATCAGGTATTTCAATTTCATTTTTCACACTCGATAAATTTACAAGTGGGGACCTTCACTGTCATTTCAACAGAGAAGTGGGGTCTTTTAAACACACATTTTCTAATTTCATGTATATTTTAATTTTATAGTTAAAATATTGATTATCAGAATGAAATATAGGTAATCGGACCTTTTAAAGGCTTAACACTTAAGTTTTAAGCTAATTTCAGGTTTACAAGTGGGGACCTAAACCGTCTTCCAACCTTATATCTGGGGACATTTGTGTATAAATTATTAGATTTTGAGTTAGTGTCAAAGCCTATATGGTTCCATCAGGTATTTCAATTTCATTTTTCACACTCGATAAATTTACAAGTGGGGACCTTCACTGTCATTTCAACAGAGAAGTGGGGTCTTTTAAACACACATTTTCTAATTTCATGTATATTTTAATTTTATAGTTAAAATATTGATTATCAGAATGAAATATAGGTAATCGGACCTTTTAAAGGCTTAACACTTAAACTTTAAGCTAATTTCAGGTTTACAAGTGGGGACGTAAACCGTCTTCCAACCTTATATCTGGTGACATTTGTGTATAAATTATTAGATTTTGAGTTAGTGTCAAAGCCTATATGGTTCCATCAGGTATTTCAATTTCATTTTTCACACTCGATAAATTTACAAGTGGGGACCTTCACTGTCATTTCAACAGAGAAGTGGGGTCTTTTAAACACACATTTTCTAATTTCATGTATATTTTAATTTTATAGTTAAAATATTGATTATCAGAATGAAATATAGGTAATCGGACCTTTTAAAGGCTTAACACTTAAGTTTTAAGCTAATTTCAGGTTTACAAGTGGGGACCTAAACCGTCTTCCTACCTTATATCTGGGGACATTTGTGTATAAATTATTAGATTTTGAGTTAGTGTCAAAGCCTATATGGTTCCATCAGGTATTTCAATTTCATTTTTCACACTCGATAAATTTACAAGTGGGGACCTTCACTGTCATTTCAACAGAGAAGTGGGGTCTTTTAAACACACATTTTCTAATTTCATGTATATTTTAATTTTATAGTTAAAATATTGATTATCAGAATGAAATATAGGTAATCGGACCTTTTAAAGGCTTAACACTTAAGTTTTAAGCTAATTTCAGGTTTACAAGTGGGGACCTAAACCGTCTTCCAACCTTATATCTGGGGACATTTGTGTATAAATTATTAGATTTTGAGTTAGTGTCAAAGCCTATATGGTTCCATCAGGTATTTCAATTTCATTTTTCACACTCGATAAATTTACAAGTGGGGACCTTAACTGTCATTTCAACAGACAAGTAAGGTCTTTTAAACACACATTTTCTAATTTCATGTATATTTTAATTTTATAGTTAGAATATTGATTATCAGAATGAAATATAGGTAATCGGACCTTTTAAAGGCTTAACACTTAAGTTTTGAGCTAATTTCAGGTTTACAAGTGGGGACCTAAACCGTCTTCCTACCTTATATCTGGGGACATTTGTGTATAAATTATTAGATTTTGAGTTAGTGTCAAAGCCTATATGGTTCCATCAGGTATTTCAATTTCATTTTTCACACTCGATAAATTTACAAGTGGGGACTTTAACTGTCATTTCAACAGACAAGTGGGGTCTTTTAAACACACATTTTCTAATTTCGTGTATATTTTAATTTTATAGTTTAATTATTGATTATTATAATGAAATTTAGGTAATCGGACCTTTTAAAGGCTTAACACTTAAGTTTTGAGCTAATTTCAGGTTTACAAGTGGGGACGTAAACCGTCTTCCAACCTTATATCTGGTGACATTTGTGTATAAATTATTAGATTTTGAGTTAGTGTCAAAGCCTATATGGTTCCATCAGGTATTTCAATTTCATTTTTCACACTCGATAAAGTTACAAGCGGGGACCTTCACTGTCATTTCAACAGAGAAGTGGGGTCTTTTAAACACACATTTTCTAATTTCATGTATATTTTAATTTTATAGTTAATATATTGATTATCAGAATGAAATATAGGTAATCGGACCTTTTAAAGGCTTAACACTTAAGTTTTAAGCTAATTTCAGGTTTACAAGTGGGGACCTAAACCGTCTTCCAACCTTATATCTGGGGACATTTGTGTATAAATTATTAGATTTTGAGTTAGTGTCAAAGCCTATATGGTTCCATCAGGTATTTCAATTTCATTTTTCACACTCGATAAATTTACAAGTGGGGACCTTAACTGTCATTTCAACAGACAAGTAAGGTCTTTTAAACACACATTTTCTAATTTCATGTATATTTTAATTTTATAGTTAGAATATTGATTATCAGAATGAAATATAGGTAATCGGACCTTTTAAAGGCTTAACACTTAAGTTTTGAGCTAATTTCAGGTTTACAAGTGGGGACCTAAACCGTCTTCCTACCTTATATCTGGGGACATTTGTGTATAAATTATTAGATTTTGAGTTAGTGTCAAAGCCTATATGGTTCCATCAGGTATTTCAATTTCATTTTTCACACTCGATAAATTTACAAGTGGGGACCTTCACTGTCATTTCAACAGAGAAGTGGGGTCTTTTAAACACACATTTTCTAATTTCATGTATATTTTAATTTTATAGTTAAAATATTGATTATCAGAATGAAATATAGGTAATCGGACCTTTTAAAGGCTTAACACTTAAGTTTTAAGCAAATTTCAGGTTTACAAGTGGGGACCTAAACCGTCTTCCAACCTTATATCTGGGGACATTTGTGTATAAATTATTAGATTTTGAGTTAGTGTCAAAGCCTATATGGTTCCATCAGGTATTTCAATTTCATTTTTCACACTCGATAAATTTACAAGTGGGGACCTTCACTGTCATTTCAACAGAGAAGTGGGGTCTTTTAAACACACATTTTCTAATTTCATGTATATTTTAATTTTATAGTTAAAATATTGATTATCAGAATGAAATATAGGTAATCGGACCTTTTAAAGGCTTAACACTTAAGTTTTAAGCTAATTTCAGGTTTACAAGTGGGGACCTAAACCGTCTTCCAACCTTATATCTGGGGACATTTGTGTATAAATTATTAGATTTTGAGTTAGTGTCAAAGCCTATATGGTTCCATCAGGTATTTCAATTTCATTTTTCACACTCGATAAATTTACAAGTGGGGACCTTAACTGTCATTTCAACAGACAAGTGGGGTCTTTTAAACACACATTTTCTAATTTCGTGTATATTTTAATTTTATAGTTTAATTATTGATTATTATAATGAAATTTAGGTAATCGGACCTTTTAAAGGCTTAACACTTAAGTTTTGAGCTAATTTCAGGTTTACAAGTGGGGACGTAAACCGTCTTCCAACCTTATATCTGGGGACATTTGTGTATAAATTATTAGATTTTGAGTTAGTGTCAAAGCCTATATGGTTCCATCAGGTATTTCAATTTCATTTTTCACACTCGATAAATTTACAAGTGGGGACCTTAACTGTCATTTCAACAGACAAGTAAGGTCTTTTAAACACACATTTTCTAATTTCATGTATATTTTAATTTTATAGTTAGAATATTGATTATCAGAATGAAATATAGGTAATCGGACCTTTTAAAGGCTTAACACTTAAGTTTTGAGCTAATTTCAGGTTTACAAGTGGGGACCTAAACCGTCTTCCTACCTTATATCTGGGGACATTTGTGTATAAATTATTAGATTTTGAGTTAGTGTCAAAGCCTATATGGTTCCATCAGGTATTTCAATTTCATTTTTCACACTCGATAAATTTACAAGTGGGGACCTTCACTGTCATTTCAACAGAGAAGTGGGGTCTTTTAAACACACATTTTCTAATTTCATGTATATTTTAATTTTATAGTTAAAATATTGATTATCAGAATGAAATATAGGTAATCGGACCTTTTAAAGGCTTAACACTTAAGTTTTAAGCTAATTTCAGGTTTACAAGTGGGGACCTAAACCGTCTTCCAACCTTATATCTGGGGACATTTGTGTATAAATTATTAGATTTTGAGTTAGTGTCAAAGCCTATATGGTTCCATCAGGTATTTCAATTTCATTTTTCACACTCGATAAATTTACAAGTGGGGACCTTAACTGTCATTTCAACAGACAAGTAAGGTCTTTTAAACACACATTTTCTAATTTCATGTATATTTTAATTTTATAGTTAGAATATTGATTATCAGAATGAAATATAGGTAATCGGACCTTTTAAAGGCTTAACACTTAAGTTTTGAGCTAATTTCAGGTTTACAAGTGGGGACCTAAACCGTCTTCCTACCTTATATCTGGGGACATTTGTGTATAAATTATTAGATTTTGAGTTAGTGTCAAAGCCTATATGGTTCCATCAGGTATTTCAATTTCATTTTTCACACTCGATAAATTTACAAGTGGGGACCTTCACTGTCATTTCAACAGAGAAGTGGGGTCTTTTAAACACACATTTTCTAATTTCATGTATATTTTAATTTTATAGTTAAAATATTGATTATCAGAATGAAATATAGGTAATCGGACCTTTTAAAGGCTTAACACTTAAGTTTTAAGCTAATTTCAGGTTTACAAGTGGGGACGTAAACCGTCTTCCAACCTTATATCTGGTGACATTTGTGTATAAATTATTAGATTTTGAGTTAGTGTCAAAGCCTATATGGTTCCATCAGGTATTTCAATTTCATTTTTCACACTCGATAAATTTACAAGTGGGGACCTTAACTGTCATTTCAACAGACAAGTAAGGTCTTTTAAACACACATTTTCTAATTTCATGTATATTTTAATTTTATAGTTAGAATATTGATTATCAGAATGAAATATAGGTAATCGGACCTTTTAAAGGCTTAACACTTAAGTTTTGAGCTAATTTCAGGTTTACAAGTGGGGACCTAAACCGTCTTCCTACCTTATATCTGGGGACATTTGTGTATAAATTATTAGATTTTGAGTTAGTGTCAAAGCCTATATGGTTCCATCAGGTATTTCAATTTCATTTTTCACACTCGATAAATTTACAAGTGGGGACTTTAACTGTCATTTCAACAGACAAGTGGGGTCTTTTAAACACACATTTTCTAATTTCGTGTATATTTTAATTTTATAGTTTAATTATTGATTATTATAATGAAATTTAGGTAATCGGACCTTTTAAAGGCTTAACACTTAAGTTTTGAGCTAATTTCAGGTTTACAAGTGGGGACGTAAACCGTCTTCCAACCTTATATCTGGTGACATTTGTGTATAAATTATTAGATTTTGAGTTAGTGTCAAAGCCTATATGGTTCCATCAGGTATTTCAATTTCATTTTTCACACTCGATAAAGTTACAAGCGGGGACCTTCACTGTCATTTCAACAGAGAAGTGGGGTCTTTTAAACACACATTTTCTAATTTCATGTATATTTTAATTTTATAGTTAATATATTGATTATCAGAATGAAATATAGGTAATCGGACCTTTTAAAGGCTTAACACTTAAGTTTTAAGCTAATTTCAGGTTTACAAGTGGGGACCTAAACCGTCTTCCAACCTTATATCTGGGGACATTTGTGTATAAATTATTAGATTTTGAGTTAGTGTCAAAGCCTATATGGTTCCATCAGGTATTTCAATTTCATTTTTCACACTCGATAAATTTACAAGTGGGGACCTTAACTGTCATTTCAACAGACAAGTAAGGTCTTTTAAACACACATTTTCTAATTTCATGTATATTTTAATTTTATAGTTAGAATATTGATTATCAGAATGAAATATAGGTAATCGGACCTTTTAAAGGCTTAACACTTAAGTTTTGAGCTAATTTCAGGTTTACAAGTGGGGACCTAAACCGTCTTCCTACCTTATATCTGGGGACATTTGTGTATAAATTATTAGATTTTGAGTTAGTGTCAAAGCCTATATGGTTCCATCAGGTATTTCAATTTCATTTTTCACACTCGATAAATTTACAAGTGGGGACCTTCACTGTCATTTCAACAGAGAAGTGGGGTCTTTTAAACACACATTTTCTAATTTCATGTATATTTTAATTTTATAGTTAAAATATTGATTATCAGAATGAAATATAGGTAATCGGACCTTTTAAAGGCTTAACACTTAAGTTTTAAGCAAATTTCAGGTTTACAAGTGGGGACCTAAACCGTCTTCCAACCTTATATCTGGGGACATTTGTGTATAAATTATTAGATTTTGAGTTAGTGTCAAAGCCTATATGGTTCCATCAGGTATTTCAATTTCATTTTTCACACTCGATAAATTTACAAGTGGGGACCTTCACTGTCATTTCAACAGAGAAGTGGGGTCTTTTAAACACACATTTTCTAATTTCATGTATATTTTAATTTTATAGTTAAAATATTGATTATCAGAATGAAATATAGGTAATCGGACCTTTTAAAGGCTTAACACTTAAGTTTTAAGCTAATTTCAGGTTTACAAGTGGGGACCTAAACCGTCTTCCAACCTTATATCTGGGGACATTTGTGTATAAATTATTAGATTTTGAGTTAGTGTCAAAGCCTATATGGTTCCATCAGGTATTTCAATTTCATTTTTCACACTCGATAAATTTACAAGTGGGGACCTTAACTGTCATTTCAACAGACAAGTGGGGTCTTTTAAACACACATTTTCTAATTTCGTGTATATTTTAATTTTATAGTTTAATTATTGATTATTATAATGAAATTTAGGTAATCGGACCTTTTAAAGGCTTAACACTTAAGTTTTGAGCTAATTTCAGGTTTACAAGTGGGGACGTAAACCGTCTTCCAACCTTATATCTGGGGACATTTGTGTATAAATTATTAGATTTTGAGTTAGTGTCAAAGCCTATATGGTTCCATCAGGTATTTCAATTTCATTTTTCACACTCGATAAATTTACAAGTGGGGACCTTAACTGTCATTTCAACAGACAAGTAAGGTCTTTTAAACACACATTTTCTAATTTCATGTATATTTTAATTTTATAGTTAGAATATTGATTATCAGAATGAAATATAGGTAATCGGACCTTTTAAAGGCTTAACACTTAAGTTTTGAGCTAATTTCAGGTTTACAAGTGGGGACCTAAACCGTCTTCCTACCTTATATCTGGGGACATTTGTGTATAAATTATTAGATTTTGAGTTAGTGTCAAAGCCTATATGGTTCCATCAGGTATTTCAATTTCATTTTTCACACTCGATAAATTTACAAGTGGGGACCTTCACTGTCATTTCAACAGAGAAGTGGGGTCTTTTAAACACACATTTTCTAATTTCATGTATATTTTAATTTTATAGTTAAAATATTGATTATCAGAATGAAATATAGGTAATCGGACCTTTTAAAGGCTTAACACTTAAGTTTTAAGCTAATTTCAGGTTTACAAGTGGGGACCTAAACCGTCTTCCAACCTTATATCTGGGGACATTTGTGTATAAATTATTAGATTTTGAGTTAGTGTCAAAGCCTATATGGTTCCATCAGGTATTTCAATTTCATTTTTCACACTCGATAAATTTACAAGTGGGGACCTTAACTGTCATTTCAACAGACAAGTAAGGTCTTTTAAACACACATTTTCTAATTTCATGTATATTTTAATTTTATAGTTAGAATATTGATTATCAGAATGAAATATAGGTAATCGGACCTTTTAAAGGCTTAACACTTAAGTTTTGAGCTAATTTCAGGTTTACAAGTGGGGACCTAAACCGTCTTCCTACCTTATATCTGGGGACATTTGTGTATAAATTATTAGATTTTGAGTTAGTGTCAAAGCCTATATGGTTCCATCAGGTATTTCAATTTCATTTTTCACACTCGATAAATTTACAAGTGGGGACCTTCACTGTCATTTCAACAGAGAAGTGGGGTCTTTTAAACACACATTTTCTAATTTCATGTATATTTTAATTTTATAGTTAAAATATTGATTATCAGAATGAAATATAGGTAATCGGACCTTTTAAAGGCTTAACACTTAAGTTTTAAGCTAATTTCAGGTTTACAAGTGGGGACGTAAACCGTCTTCCAACCTTATATCTGGTGACATTTGTGTATAAATTATTAGATTTTGAGTTAGTGTCAAAGCCTATATGGTTCCATCAGGTATTTCAATTTCATTTTTCACACTCGATAAATTTACAAGTGGGGACCTTCACTGTCATTTCAACAGAGAAGTGGGGTCTTTTAAACACACATTTTCTAATTTCATGTATATTTTAATTTTATAGTTAAAATATTGATTATCAGAATGAAATATAGGTAATCGGACCTTTTAAAGGCTTAACACTTAAGTTTTAAGCTAATTTCAGGTTTACAAGTGGGGACCTAAACCGTCTTCCTACCTTATATCTGGGGACATTTGTGTATAAATTATTAGATTTTGAGTTAGTGTCAAAGCCTATATGGTTCCATCAGGTATTTCAATTTCATTTTTCACACTCGATAAATTTACAAGTGGGGACCTTCACTGTCATTTCAATAGAGAAGTGGGGTCTTTTAAACACACATTTTCTAATTTCATGTATATTTTAATTTTATAGTTAAAATATTGATTATCAGAATGAAATATAGGTAATCGGACCTTTTAAAGGCTTAACACTTAAGTTTTAAGCTAATTTCAGGTTTACAAGTGGGGACCTAAACCGTCTTCCAACCTTATATCTGGGGACATTTGTGTATAAATTATTAGATTTTGAGTTAGTGTCAAAGCCTATATGGTTCCATCAGGTATTTCAATTTCATTTTTCACACTCGATAAATTTACAAGTGGGGACCTTAACTGTCATTTCAACAGACAAGTAAGGTCTTTTAAACACACATTTTCTAATTTCATGTATATTTTAATTTTATAGTTAGAATATTGATTATCAGAATGAAATATAGGTAATCGGACCTTTTAAAGGCTTAACACTTAAGTTTTGAGCTAATTTCAGGTTTACAAGTGGGGACCTAAACCGTCTTCCTACCTTATATCTGGGGACATTTGTGTATAAATTATTAGATTTTGAGTTAGTGTCAAAGCCTATATGGTTCCATCAGGTATTTCAATTTCATTTTTCACACTCGATAAATTTACAAGTGGGGACCTTCACTGTCATTTCAACAGAGAAGTGGGGTCTTTTAAACACACATTTTCTAATTTCATGTATATTTTAATTTTATAGTTAAAATATTGATTATCAGAATGAAATATAGGTAATCGGACCTTTTAAAGGCTTAACACTTAAGTTTTAAGCTAATTTCAGGTTTACAAGTGGGGACCTAAACCGTCTTCCAACCTTACATCTGGGGACATTTGTGTATAAATTATTAGATTTTGAGTTAGTGTCAAAGCCTATATGGTTCCATCAGGTATTTCAATTTCATTTTTCACACTCGATAAATTTACAAGTGGGGACCTTCACTGTCATTTCAACAGAGAAGTGGGGTCTTTTAAACACACATTTTCTAATTTCATGTATATTTTAATTTTATAGTTAAAATATTGATTATCAGAATGAAATATAGGTAATCGGACCTTTTAAAGGCTTAACACTTAAGTTTTAAGCTAATTTCAGGTTTACAAGTGGGGACGTAAACCGTCTTCCAACCTTATATCTGGTGACATTTGTGTATAAATTATTAGATTTTGAGTTAGTGTCAAAGCCTATATGGTTCCATCAGGTATTTCAATTTCATTTTTCACACTCGATAAATTTACAAGTGGGGACCTTAACTGTCATTTCAACAGACAAGTGGGGTCTTTTAAACACACATTTTCTAATTTCATGTATATTTTAATTTTATAGTTTAAATATTGATTATCAGAATGAAATATAGGTAATCGGACCTTTTAAAGGCTTAACACTTAAGTTTTGAGCTAATTTCAGGTTTACAAGTGGGGACGTAAACCGTCTTCCAACCTTATATCTGGGGACATTTGTGTATAAATTATTAGATTTTGAGTTAGTGTCAAAGCCTATAAGGTTCCATCAGGTATTTCAATTTCATTTTTCACACTCGATAAATTTACAAGCGGGGACCTTCACTGTCATTTCAACAGAGAAGTGGGGTCTTTTAAACACACATTTTCTAATTTCATGTATATTTTAATTTTATAGTTAATATATTGATTATCAGAATGAAATATAGGTAATCGGACCTTTTAAAGGCTTAACACTTAAGTTTTAAGCTAATTTCAGGTTTACAAGTGGGGACCTAAACCGTCTTCCAACCTTATATCTGGGGACATTTGTGTATAAATTATTAGATTTTGAGTTAGAGTCAAAGCCTATATGGTTCCATCAGGTATTTCAATTTCATTTTTCACACTCGATAAATTTACAAGTGGGGACCTTAACTGTCATTTCAACAGACAAGTAAGGTCTTTTAAACACACATTTTCTAATTTCATGTTTATTTTAATTTTATAGTTTAAATATTGCTTATTATAATGAAATTTTGGTAATCGGACCTTTTAAAGGCTTAACACTTAAGTTTTGAGCTAATTTCAGGTTTACAATCGGGGACCTAAACCGTCTTCCTACCATATATCTGGGGACATTTGTGTATAAATTATTAGATTTTGAGTTAGTGTCAAAGCCTATATGGTTCCATCAGGTATTTCAATTTCATTTTTCACACTCGATAAATTTACAAGTGGGGACCTTAACTGTCATTTCAACAGACAAGTGGGGTCTTTTAAACACACATTTTCTAATTTCATGTATATTTTAATTTTATAGTTTAAATATTGATTATCAGAATGAAATATAGGTAATCGGACCTTTTAAAGGCTTAACACTTAAGTTTTGAGCTAATTTCAGGTTTACAAGTGGGGACGTAAACCGTCTTCCAACCTTATATCTGGGGACATTTGTGTATAAATTATTAGATTTTGAGTTAGTGTCAAAGCCTATAAGGTTCCATCAGGTATTTCAATTTCATTTTTCACACTCGATAAATTTACAAGCGGGGACCTTCACTGTCATTTCAACAGAGAAGTGGGGTCTTTTAAACACACATTTTCTAATTTCATGTATATTTTAATTTTATAGTTAAAATATTGATTATCAGAATGAAATATAGGTAATCGGACCTTTTAAAGGCTTAACACTTAAGTTTTGAGCTAATTTCAGGTTTACAAGTGGGGACGTAAACCGTCTTCCAACCTTATATCTGGGGACATTTGTGTATAAATTATTAGATTTTGAGTTAGTGTCAAAGCCTATAAGGTTCCATCAGGTATTTCAATTTCATTTTTCACACTCGATAAATTTACAAGCGGGGACCTTCACTGTCATTTCAACAGAGAAGTGGGGTCTTTTAAACACACATTTTCTAATTTCATGTATATTTTAATTTTATAGTTAATATATTGATTATCAGAATGAAATATAGGTAATCGGACCTTTTAAAGGCTTAACACTTAAGTTTTAAGCTAATTTCAGGTTTACAAGTGGGGACCTAAACCGTCTTCCAACCTTATATCTGGGGACATTTGTGTATAAATTATTAGATTTTGAGTTAGAGTCAAAGCCTATATGGTTCCATCAGGTATTTCAATTTCATTTTTCACACTCGATAAATTTACAAGTGGGGACCTTAACTGTCATTTCAACAGACAAGTAAGGTCTTTTAAACACACATTTTCTAATTTCATGTATATTTTAATTTTATAGTTAGAATATTGATTATCAGAATGAAATATAGGTAATCGGACCTTTTAAAGGCTTAACACTTAAGTTTTGAGCTAATTTCAGGTTTACAAGTGGGGACCTAAACCGTCTTCCTACCTTATATCTGGGGACATTTGTGTATAAATTATTAGATTTTGAGTTAGTGTCAAAGCCTATATGGTTCCATCAGGTATTTCAATTTCATTTTTCACACTCGATAAATTTACAAGTGGGGACCTTCACTGTCATTTCAACAGAGAAGTGGGGTCTTTTAAACACACATTTTCTAATTTCATGTATATTTTAATTTTATAGTTAAAATATTGATTATCAGAATGAAATATAGGTAATCGGACCTTTTAAAGGCTTAACACTTAAGTTTTAAGCTAATTTCAGGTTTACAAGTGGGGACGTAAACCGTCTTCCAACCTTATATCTGGTGACATTTGTGTATAAATTATTAGATTTTGAGTTAGTGTCAAAGCCTATATGGTTCCATCAGGTATTTCAATTTCATTTTTCACACTCGATAAATTTACAAGTGGGGACCTTCACTGTCATTTCAACAGAGAAGTGGGGTCTTTTAAACACACATTTTCTAATTTCATGTATATTTTAATTTTATAGTTAAAATATTGATTATCAGAATGAAATATAGGTAATCGGACCTTTTAAAGGCTTAACACTTAAGTTTTAAGCTAATTTCAGGTTTACAAGTGGGGACCTAAACCGTCTTCCTACCTTATATCTGGGGACATTTGTGTATAAATTATTAGATTTTGAGTTAGTGTCAAAGCCTATATGGTTCCATCAGGTATTTCAATTTCATTTTTCACACTCGATAAATTTACAAGTGGGGACCTTCACTGTCATTTCAATAGAGAAGTGGGGTCTTTTAAACACACATTTTCTAATTTCATGTATATTTTAATTTTATAGTTAAAATATTGATTATCAGAATGAAATATAGGTAATCGGACCTTTTAAAGGCTTAACACTTAAGTTTTAAGCTAATTTCAGGTTTACAAGTGGGGACCTAAACCGTCTTCCAACCTTATATCTGGGGACATTTGTGTATAAATTATTAGATTTTGAGTTAGTGTCAAAGCCTATATGGTTCCATCAGGTATTTCAATTTCATTTTTCACACTCGATAAATTTACAAGTGGGGACCTTAACTGTCATTTCAACAGACAAGTAAGGTCTTTTAAACACACATTTTCTAATTTCATGTATATTTTAATTTTATAGTTAGAATATTGATTATCAGAATGAAATATAGGTAATCGGACCTTTTAAAGGCTTAACACTTAAGTTTTGAGCTAATTTCAGGTTTACAAGTGGGGACCTAAACCGTCTTCCTACCTTATATCTGGGGACATTTGTGTATAAATTATTAGATTTTGAGTTAGTGTCAAAGCCTATATGGTTCCATCAGGTATTTCAATTTCATTTTTCACACTCGATAAATTTACAAGTGGGGACCTTCACTGTCATTTCAACAGAGAAGTGGGGTCTTTTAAACACACATTTTCTAATTTCATGTATATTTTAATTTTATAGTTAAAATATTGATTATCAGAATGAAATATAGGTAATCGGACCTTTTAAAGGCTTAACACTTAAGTTTTAAGCTAATTTCAGGTTTACAAGTGGGGACCTAAACCGTCTTCCAACCTTACATCTGGGGACATTTGTGTATAAATTATTAGATTTTGAGTTAGTGTCAAAGCCTATATGGTTCCATCAGGTATTTCAATTTCATTTTTCACACTCGATAAATTTACAAGTGGGGACCTTCACTGTCATTTCAACAGAGAAGTGGGGTCTTTTAAACACACATTTTCTAATTTCATGTATATTTTAATTTTATAGTTAAAATATTGATTATCAGAATGAAATATAGGTAATCGGACCTTTTAAAGGCTTAACACTTAAGTTTTAAGCTAATTTCAGGTTTACAAGTGGGGACGTAAACCGTCTTCCAACCTTATATCTGGTGACATTTGTGTATAAATTATTAGATTTTGAGTTAGTGTCAAAGCCTATATGGTTCCATCAGGTATTTCAATTTCATTTTTCACACTCGATAAATTTACAAGTGGGGACCTTAACTGTCATTTCAACAGACAAGTGGGGTCTTTTAAACACACATTTTCTAATTTCATGTATATTTTAATTTTATAGTTTAAATATTGATTATCAGAATGAAATATAGGTAATCGGACCTTTTAAAGGCTTAACACTTAAGTTTTGAGCTAATTTCAGGTTTACAAGTGGGGACGTAAACCGTCTTCCAACCTTATATCTGGGGACATTTGTGTATAAATTATTAGATTTTGAGTTAGTGTCAAAGCCTATAAGGTTCCATCAGGTATTTCAATTTCATTTTTCACACTCGATAAATTTACAAGCGGGGACCTTCACTGTCATTTCAACAGAGAAGTGGGGTCTTTTAAACACACATTTTCTAATTTCATGTATATTTTAATTTTATAGTTAATATATTGATTATCAGAATGAAATATAGGTAATCGGACCTTTTAAAGGCTTAACACTTAAGTTTTAAGCTAATTTCAGGTTTACAAGTGGGGACCTAAACCGTCTTCCAACCTTATATCTGGGGACATTTGTGTATAAATTATTAGATTTTGAGTTAGAGTCAAAGCCTATATGGTTCCATCAGGTATTTCAATTTCATTTTTCACACTCGATAAATTTACAAGTGGGGACCTTAACTGTCATTTCAACAGACAAGTAAGGTCTTTTAAACACACATTTTCTAATTTCATGTTTATTTTAATTTTATAGTTTAAATATTGCTTATTATAATGAAATTTTGGTAATCGGACCTTTTAAAGGCTTAACACTTAAGTTTTGAGCTAATTTCAGGTTTACAATCGGGGACCTAAACCGTCTTCCTACCATATATCTGGGGACATTTGTGTATAAATTATTAGATTTTGAGTTAGTGTCAAAGCCTATATGGTTCCATCAGGTATTTCAATTTCATTTTTCACACTCGATAAATTTACAAGTGGGGACCTTAACTGTCATTTCAACAGACAAGTGGGGTCTTTTAAACACACATTTTCTAATTTCATGTATATTTTAATTTTATAGTTTAAATATTGATTATCAGAATGAAATATAGGTAATCGGACCTTTTAAAGGCTTAACACTTAAGTTTTGAGCTAATTTCAGGTTTACAAGTGGGGACGTAAACCGTCTTCCAACCTTATATCTGGGGACATTTGTGTATAAATTATTAGATTTTGAGTTAGTGTCAAAGCCTATAAGGTTCCATCAGGTATTTCAATTTCATTTTTCACACTCGATAAATTTACAAGCGGGGACCTTCACTGTCATTTCAACAGAGAAGTGGGGTCTTTTAAACACACATTTTCTAATTTCATGTATATTTTAATTTTATAGTTAAAATATTGATTATCAGAATGAAATATAGGTAATCGGACCTTTTAAAGGCTTAACACTTAAGTTTTGAGCTAATTTCAGGTTTACAAGTGGGGACGTAAACCGTCTTCCAACCTTATATCTGGGGACATTTGTGTATAAATTATTAGATTTTGAGTTAGTGTCAAAGCCTATAAGGTTCCATCAGGTATTTCAATTTCATTTTTCACACTCGATAAATTTACAAGCGGGGACCTTCACTGTCATTTCAACAGAGAAGTGGGGTCTTTTAAACACACATTTTCTAATTTCATGTATATTTTAATTTTATAGTTAATATATTGATTATCAGAATGAAATATAGGTAATCGGACCTTTTAAAGGCTTAACACTTAAGTTTTAAGCTAATTTCAGGTTTACAAGTGGGGACCTAAACCGTCTTCCAACCTTATATCTGGGGACATTTGTGTATAAATTATTAGATTTTGAGTTAGAGTCAAAGCCTATATGGTTCCATCAGGTATTTCAATTTCATTTTTCACACTCGATAAATTTACAAGTGGGGACCTTAACTGTCATTTCAACAGACAAGTAAGGTCTTTTAAACACACATTTTCTAATTTCATGTATATTTTAATTTTATAGTTAGAATATTGATTATCAGAATGAAATATAGGTAATCGGACCTTTTAAAGGCTTAACACTTAAGTTTTGAGCTAATTTCAGGTTTACAAGTGGGGACCTAAACCGTCTTCCTACCTTATATCTGGGGACATTTGTGTATAAATTATTAGATTTTGAGTTAGTGTCAAAGCCTATATGGTTCCATCAGGTATTTCAATTTCATTTTTCACACTCGATAAATTTACAAGTGGGGACCTTCACTGTCATTTCAACAGAGAAGTGGGGTCTTTTAAAAACACATTTTCTAATTTCATGTATATTTTAATTTTATAGTTAAAATATTGATTATCAGAATGAAATATAGGTAATCGGACCTTTTAAAGGCTTAACACTTAAGTTTTAAGCTAATTTCAGGTTTACAAGTGGGGACCTAAACCGTCTTCCAACCTTATATCTGGGGACATTTGTGTATAAATTATTAGATTTTGAGTTAGTGTCAAAGCCTATATGGTTCCATCAGGTATTTCAATTTCATTTTTCACACTCGATAAATTTACAAGTGGGGACCTTAACTGTCATTTCAACAGACAAGTAAGGTCTTTTAAACACACATTTTCTAATTTCATGTATATTTTAATTTTATAGTTAGAATATTGATTATCAGAATGAAATATAGGTAATCGGACCTTTTAAAGGCTTAACACTTAAGTTTTGAGCTAATTTCAGGTTTACAAGTGGGGACCTAAACCGTCTTCCAACCTTATATCTGGGGACATTTGTGTATAAATTATTAGATTTTGAGTTAGAGTCAAAGCCTATATGGTTCCATCAGGTATTTCAATTTCATTTTTCACACTCGATAAATTTACAAGTGGGGACCTTAACTGTCATTTCAACAGACAAGTAAGGTCTTTTAAACACACATTTTCTAATTTCATGTTTATTTTAATTTTATAGTTTAAATATTGCTTATTATAATGAAATTTTGGTAATCGGACCTTTTAAAGGCTTAACACTTAAGTTTTGAGCTAATTTCAGGTTTACAATCGGGGACCTAAACCGTCTTCCTACCATATATCTGGGGACATTTGTGTATAAATTATTAGATTTTGAGTTAGTGTCAAAGCCTATATGGTTCCATCAGGTATTTCAATTTCATTTTTCACACTCGATAAATTTACAAGTGGGGACCTTAACTGTCATTTCAACAGACAAGTGGGGT
Source organism: Phalangium opilio (assembly GCF_054372755.1). Lineage (NCBI taxonomy): Eukaryota > Metazoa > Arthropoda > Arachnida > Opiliones > Phalangiidae > Phalangium > Phalangium opilio. The sequence continues at coordinate 7,165,405 of NW_028324167.1, forward strand.
CTTTTAAACACACATTTTCTAATTTCATGTATATTTTAATTTTATAGTTTAAATATTGATTATCAGAATGAAATATAGGTAATCGGACCTTTTAAAGGCTTAACACTTAAGTTTTGAGCTAATTTCAGGTTTACAAGTGGGGACGTAAACCGTCTTCCAACCTTATATCTGGGGACATTTGTGTATAAATTATTAGATTTTGAGTTAGTGTCAAAGCCTATAAGGTTCCATCAGGTATTTCAATTTCATTTTTCACACTCGATAAATTTACAAGCGGGGACCTTCACTGTCATTTCAACAGAGAAGTGGGGTCTTTTAAACACACATTTTCTAATTTCATGTATATTTTAATTTTATAGTTAATATATTGATTATCAGAATGAAATATAGGTAATCGGACCTTTTAAAGGCTTAACACTTAAGTTTTAAGCTAATTTCAGGTTTACAAGTGGGGACCTAAACCGTCTTCCAACCTTATATCTGGGGACATTTGTGTATAAATTATTAGATTTTGAGTTAGAGTCAAAGCCTATATGGTTCCATCAGGTATTTCAATTTCATTTTTCACACTCGATAAATTTACAAGTGGGGACCTTAACTGTCATTTCAACAGACAAGTAAGGTCTTTTAAACACACATTTTCTAATTTCATGTATATTTTAATTTTATAGTTAGAATATTGATTATCAGAATGAAATATAGGTAATCGGACCTTTTAAAGGCTTAACACTTAAGTTTTGAGCTAATTTCAGGTTTACAAGTGGGGACCTAAACCGTCTTCCTACCTTATATCTGGGGACATTTGTGTATAAATTATTAGATTTTGAGTTAGTGTCAAAGCCTATATGGTTCCATCAGGTATTTCAATTTCATTTTTCACACTCGATAAATTTACAAGTGGGGACCTTCACTGTCATTTCAACAGAGAAGTGGGGTCTTTTAAAAACACATTTTCTAATTTCATGTATATTTTAATTTTATAGTTAAAATATTGATTATCAGAATGAAATATAGGTAATCGGACCTTTTAAAGGCTTAACACTTAAGTTTTAAGCTAATTTCAGGTTTACAAGTGGGGACCTAAACCGTCTTCCAACCTTATATCTGGGGACATTTGTGTATAAATTATTAGATTTTGAGTTAGTGTCAAAGCCTATATGGTTCCATCAGGTATTTCAATTTCATTTTTCACACTCGATAAATTTACAAGTGGGGACCTTAACTGTCATTTCAACAGACAAGTAAGGTCTTTTAAACACACATTTTCTAATTTCATGTATATTTTAATTTTATAGTTAGAATATTGATTATCAGAATGAAATATAGGTAATCGGACCTTTTAAAGGCTTAACACTTAAGTTTTGAGCTAATTTCAGGTTTACAAGTGGGGACCTAAACCGTCTTCCAACCTTATATCTGGGGACATTTGTGTATAAATTATTAGATTTTGAGTTAGAGTCAAAGCCTATATGGTTCCATCAGGTATTTCAATTTCATTTTTCACACTCGATAAATTTACAAGTGGGGACCTTAACTGTCATTTCAACAGACAAGTAAGGTCTTTTAAACACACATTTTCTAATTTCATGTTTATTTTAATTTTATAGTTTAAATATTGCTTATTATAATGAAATTTTGGTAATCGGACCTTTTAAAGGCTTAACACTTAAGTTTTGAGCTAATTTCAGGTTTACAATCGGGGACCTAAACCGTCTTCCTACCATATATCTGGGGACATTTGTGTATAAATTATTAGATTTTGAGTTAGTGTCAAAGCCTATATGGTTCCATCAGGTATTTCAATTTCATTTTTCACACTCGATAAATTTACAAGTGGGGACCTTAACTGTCATTTCAACAGACAAGTGGGGTCTTTTAAACACACATTTTCTAATTTCATGTATATTTTAATTTTATAGTTTAAATATTGATTATCAGAATGAAATATAGGTAATCGGACCTTTTAAAGGCTTAACACTTAAGTTTTGAGCTAATTTCAGGTTTACAAGTGGGGACGTAAACCGTCTTCCAACCTTATATCTGGGGACATTTGTGTATAAATTATTAGATTTTGAGTTAGTGTCAAAGCCTATAAGGTTCCATCAGGTATTTCAATTTCATTTTTCACACTCGATAAATTTACAAGCGGGGACCTTCACTGTCATTTCAACAGAGAAGTGGGGTCTTTTAAACACACATTTTCTAATTTCATGTATATTTTAATTTTATAGTTAATATATTGATTATCAGAATGAAATATAGGTAATCGGACCTTTTAAAGGCTTAACACTTAAGTTTTAAGCTAATTTCAGGTTTACAAGTGGGGACCTAAACCGTCTTCCAACCTTATATCTGGGGACATTTGTGTATAAATTATTAGATTTTGAGTTAGAGTCAAAGCCTATATGGTTCCATCAGGTATTTCAATTTCATTTTTCACACTCGATAAATTTACAAGTGGGGACCTTAACTGTCATTTCAACAGACAAGTAAGGTCTTTTAAACACACATTTTCTAATTTCATGTATATTTTAATTTTATAGTTAGAATATTGATTATCAGAATGAAATATAGGTAATCGGACCTTTTAAAGGCTTAACACTTAAGTTTTGAGCTAATTTCAGGTTTACAAGTGGGGACCTAAACCGTCTTCCTACCTTATATCTGGGGACATTTGTGTATAAATTATTAGATTTTGAGTTAGTGTCAAAGCCTATATGGTTCCATCAGGTATTTCAATTTCATTTTTCACACTCGATAAATTTACAAGTGGGGACCTTCACTGTCATTTCAACAGAGAAGTGGGGTCTTTTAAAAACACATTTTCTAATTTCATGTATATTTTAATTTTATAGTTAGAATATTGATTATCAGAATGAAATATAGGTAATCGGACCTTTTAAAGGCTTAACACTTAAGTTTTAAGCTAATTTCAGGTTTACAAGTGGGGACCTAAACCGTCTTCCTACCTTATATCTGGGGACATTTGTGTATAAATTATTAGATTTTGAGTTAGTGTCAAAGCCTATATGGTTCCATCAGGTATTTCAATTTCATTTTTCACACTCGATAAATTTACAAGCGGGGACCTTCACTGTCATTTCAACAGAGAAGTGGGGTCTTTTAAACACACATTTTCTAATTTCATGTATATTTTAATTTTATAGTTTAAATATTGATTATTATAATGAAATTTAGGTAATCGGACCTTTTAAAGGCTTAACACTTAAGTTTTGAGCTAATTTCAGGTTTACAAGTGGGGACGTAAACCGTCTTCCAACCTTATATCTGGGGACATTTGTGTATAAATTATTAGATTTTGAGTTAGTGTCAAAGCCTATATGGTTCCATCAGGTATTTCAATTTCATTTTTCACACTCGATAAATTTACAAGCGGGGACCTTCACTGTCATTTCAACAGAGAAGTGGGGTCTTTTAAACACACATTTTCTAATTTCATGTATATTTTAATTGTATAGTTTAAATATTGATTATTATAATGAAATTTTGGTAATCGGACCTTTTAAAGGCTTAACACTTAAGTTTTGAGCTAATTTCAGGTTTACAATCGGGGACCTAAACCGTCTTCCTACCATATATCTGGGGACATTTGTGTATAAATTATTAGATTTTGAGTTAGTGTCAAAGCCTATATGGTTCCATCAGGTATTTCAATTTCATTTTTCACACTCGATAAATTTACAAGTGGGGACCTTAACTGTCATTTCAACAGACAAGTGGGGTCTTTTAAACACACATTTTCTAATTTCATGTATATTTTAATTTTATAGTTTAAATATTGATTATTATAATGAAATTTAGGTAATCGGACCTTTTAAAGGCTTAACACTTAAGTTTTGAGCTAATTTCAGGTTTACAAGTGGGGACGTAAACCGTCTTCCAACCTTATATCTGGTGACATTTGTGTATAAATTATTAGATTTTGAGTTAGTGTCAAAGCCTATATGGTTCCATCAGGTATTTCAATTTCATTTTTCACACTCGATAAATTTACAAGCGGGGACCTTCACTGTCATTTCAACAGAGAAGTGGGGTCTTTTAAACACACATTTTCTAATTTCATGTATATTTTAATTTTATAGTTAATACATTGATTATCAGAATGAAATATAGGTAATCGGACCTTTTAAAGGCTTAACACTTAAGTTTTAAGCTAATTTCAAGTTTACAAGTGGGGACCTAAACCGTCTTCCAACCTTATATCTGGGGACATTTGTGTATAAATTATTAGATTTTGAGTTAGAGTCAAAGCCTATATGGTTCCATCAGGTATTTCAATTTCATTTTTCACACTCGATAAATTTACAAGTGGGGACCTTAACTGTCATTTCAACAGACAAGTAAGGTCTTTTAAACACACATTTTCTAATTTCATGTATATTTTAATTTTATAGTTAGAATATTGATTATCAGAATGAAATATAGGTAATCGGACCTTTTAAAGGCTTAACACTTAAGTTTTGAGCTAATTTCAGGTTTACAAGTGGGGACCTAAACCGTCTTCCTACCTTATATCTGGGGACATTTGTGTATAAATTATTAGATTTTGAGTTAGTGTCAAAGCCTATATGGTTCCATCAGGTATTTCAATTTCATTTTTCACACTCGATAAATTTACAAGTGGGGACCTTCACTGTCATTTCAACAGAGAAGTGGGGTCTTTTAAACACACATTTTCTAATTTCATGTATATTTTAATTTTATAGTTAAAATATTGATTATCCGAATGAAATATAGGTAATCGGACCTTTTAAAGGCTTAACACTTAAGTTTTGAGCTAATTTCAGGTTTACAAGTGGGGACGTAAACCGTCTTCCAACCTTATATCTGGTGACATTTGTGTATAAATTATTAGATTTTGAGTTAGTGTCAAAGCCTATATGGTTCCATCAGGTATTTCAATTTCATTTTTCACACTCGATAAATTTACAAGCGGGGACCTTCACTGTCATTTCAACAGAGAAGTGGGGTCTTTTAAACACACATTTTCTAATTTCATGTATATTTTAATTTTATAGTTAATACATTGATTATCAGAATGAAATATAGGTAATCGGACCTTTTAAAGGCTTAACACTTAAGTTTTAAGCTAATTTCAAGTTTACAAGTGGGGACCTAAACCGTCTTCCAACCTTATATCTGGGGACATTTGTGTATAAATTATTAGATTTTGAGTTAGAGTCAAAGCCTATATGGTTCCATCAGGTATTTCAATTTCATTTTTCACACTCGATAAATTTACAAGTGGGGACCTTAACTGTCATTTCAACAGACAAGTAAGGTCTTTTAAACACACATTTTCTAATTTCATGTATATTTTAATTTTATAGTTAGAATATTGATTATCAGAATGAAATATAGGTAATCGGACCTTTTAAAGGCTTAACACTTAAGTTTTGAGCTAATTTCAGGTTTACAAGTGGGGACCTAAACCGTCTTCCTACCTTATATCTGGGGACATTTGTGTATAAATTATTAGATTTTGAGTTAGTGTCAAAGCCTATATGGTTCCATCAGGTATTTCAATTTCATTTTTCACACTCGATAAATTTACAAGTGGGGACCTTCACTGTCATTTCAACAGAGAAGTGGGGTCTTTTAAACACACATTTTCTAATTTCATGTATATTTTAATTTTATAGTTAAAATATTGATTATCCGAATGAAATATAGGTAATCGGACCTTTTAAAGGCTTAACACTTAAGTTTTGAGCTAATTTCAGGTTTACAAGTGGGGACCTAAACCGTCTTCCTACCTTATATCTGGGGACATTTGTGTATAAATTATTAGATTTTGAGTTAGTGTCAAAGCCTATATGGTTCCATCAGGTATTTCAATTTCATTTTTCACACTCGATAAATTTACAAGTGGGGACCTTAACTGTCATTTCAACAGACAAGTGGGGTCTTTTAAACACACATTTTCTAATTTCATGTATATTTTAATTTTATAGTTTAAATATTGATTATTATAATGAAATTTAGGTAATCGGACCTTTTAAAGGCTTAACACTTAAGTTTTGAGCTAATTTCAGGTTTAAAAGTGGGGACCAAAACCGTCTTCCAACCTTATATCTGGGGACATTTGTGTATAAATTTTTAGATTTTGAGTTAGTGTCAAAGCCTATATGGTTCCATCAGGTATTTCAATTTCATTTTTCACAATCGATAAATTTACAAGTGGGGACCTTCACAGTCATTTCAACTGACAAGTGGGGTCTTTTAAACACACATTTTCTAATTTCATGTATATTTTAATTTTATAGTTAATATATTGATTATCACAATGAAATTTAAGTAATCAGTCCTATTTCTAGCTTAACACTTAAGTTTTGAGCTAATTTCAGGTTTACAAGTGGGGATTTAAACCGTCTTCCAACCTTATATCTGGGGACATTTGTGTATAAATTATTAGATTTTGAGTTAGTGTCGGGGCCTATATGGTTCCATCAGGTATTTCAATTTCATTTTTCACACTCGATAAATTTACAAGTGGGGACCTTAACTGTCATTTCAACAGACAAGTGGGGTGTTTTAAACACACATTTTCTAATTTCATGTATATTTTAATTTTATAGTTTAAATATTGATTATTATAATGAAATTTTGGTAATCGGACCTTTTAAAGGCTTAACACTTAAGTTTTAAGCTAATTTCAGGTTTACAAGTGGGGACCTAAACCGTCTTCCAACCTTATATCTGGGGACATTTGTGTATAAATTATTAGATTTTGAGTTAGTGTCAAAGCCTATATGGTTCCATCAGGTATTTCAATTTCATTTTTCACACTCGATAAATTTACAAGTGGGGACCTTCACTGTCATTTCAACAGAGAAGTGGGGTCTTTTAAACACACATTTTCTAATTTCATGTATATTTTAATTTTATAGTTAGAATATTGATTATCAGAATGAAATATAGGTAATCGGACCTTTTAAAGGCTTAACACTTAAGTTTTGAGCTAATTTCAGGTTTACAAGTGGGGACCTAAACCGTCTTCCTACCTTATATCTGGGGACATTTGTGTATAAATTATTAGATTTTGAGTTAGTGTCAAAGCCTATATGGTTCCATCAGGTATTTCAATTTCATTTTTCACACTCGATAAATTTACAAGTGGGGACCTTCACTGTCATTTCAACAGAGAAGTGGGGTCTTTTAAACACACATTTTCTAATTTCATGTATATTTTAATTTTATAGTTAAAATATTGATTATCAGAATGAAATATAGGTAATCGGACCTTTTAAAGGCTTAACACTTAAGTTTTAAGCTAATTTCAGGTTTACAAGTGGGGACCTAAACCGTCTTCCAACCTTATATCTGGGGACATTTGTGTATAAATTATTAGATTTTGAGTTAGTGTCAAAGCCTATATGGTTCCATCAGGTATTTCAATTTCATTTTTCACACTCGATAAATTTACAAGTGGGGACCTTAACTGTCATTTCAACAGACAAGTGGGGTCTTTTAAACACACATTTTCTAATTTCATGTATATTTTAATTTTATAGTTTAAATATTGATTATTATAATGAAATTTAGGTAATCGGACCTTTTAAAGGCTTAACACTTAAGTTTTGAGCTAATTTCAGGTTTAAAAGTGGGGACCAAAACCGTCTTCCAACCTTATATCTGGGGACATTTGTGTATAAATTTTTAGATTTTGAGTTAGTGTCAAAGCCTATATGGTTCCATCAGGTATTTCAATTTCATTTTTCACAATCGATATTTTTACAAGTGGGGACCTTCACAGTCATTTCAACTGACAAGTGGGGTCTTTTAAACACACATTTTCTAATTTCATGTATATTTTAATTTTATAGTTAATATATTGATTATCAGAATGAAATTTAAGTAATCAGTCCTATTTCTAGCTTAACACTTAAGTTTTGAGCTAATTTCAGGTTTACAAGTGGGGATTTAAACCGTCTTCCAACCTTATATCTGGGGACATTTGTGTATAAATTATTAGATTTTGAGTTAATGTCAAAGCCTATATGGTTCCATCAGGTATTTCAATTTCATTTTTCACACTCGATAAATTTACAAGTGGGGACCTTAACTGTCATTTCAACAGACAAGTGGGGTCTTTCAAACACACATTTTCTAATTTCATGTATATTTTAATTTTATAGTTTAAATATTGATTATTATAATGAAATTTAGGTAATCGGACCTTTTAAAGGCTTAACACTTAAGTTTTGAGCTAATTTCAGGTTTACAAGTGGGGACGTAAACCGTCTTCCAACCTTATATCTGGGGACATTTGTGTATAAATTATTAGATTTTGAGTTAGTGTCAAAGCCTATATGGTTCCATCAGGTATTTCAATTTCATTTTTCACACTCGATAAATTTACAAGTGGGGACCTTAACTGTCATTTCAACAGACAAGTAAGGTCTTTTAAACACACATTTTCTAATTTCATGTATATTTTAATTTTATAGTTAGAATATTGATTATCAGAATGAAATATAGGTAATCGGACCTTTTAAAGGCTTAACACTTAAGTTTTGAGCTAATTTCAGGTTTACAAGTGGGGACCTAAACCGTCTTCCTACCTTATATCTGGGGACATTTGTGTATAAATTATTAGATTTTGAGTTAGTGTCGAAGCCTATATGGTTCCATCAGGTATTTCAATTTCATTTTTCACACTCGATAAATTTACAAGTGGGGACCTTCACTGTCATTTCAACAGAGAAGTGGGGTCTTTTAAACACACATTTTCTAATTTCATGTATATTTTAATTTTATAGTTAAAATATTGATTATCAGAATGAAATATAGGTAATCGGACTTTTTAAATGCTTAACACTTAAGTTTTAAGCTAATTTCAGGTTTACAAGTGGGGACCTAAACCGTCTTCCAACCTTATATCTGGGGACATTTGTGTATAAATTATTAGATTTTGAGTTAGTGTCAAAGCCTATATGGTTCCATCAGGTATTTCAATTTCATTTTTCACACTCGATAAATTTACAAGTGGGGACCTTAACTGTCATTTCAACAGACAAGTGGGGTCTTTTAAACACACATTTTCTAATTTCGTGTATATTTTAATTTTATAGTTTAATTATTGATTATTATAATGAAATTTAGGTAATCGGACCTTTTAAAGGCTTTACACTTAAGTTTTGAGCTAATTTCAGGTTTAAATGTGGGGACCAAAACCGTCTTTCAACCTTATATCTGGGGACATTTGTGTATAAATTTTTAGATTTTGAGTTAGTGTCAAAGCCTATATGGTTCCATCAGGTATTTCAATTTCATTTTTCACACTCGATAAATTTACAAGTGGGGACCTTCACTGTCATTTCAACAGAGAAGTGGGGTCTTTTAAACACACATTTTCTAATTTCATGTATATTTTAATTTTATAGTTAAAATATTGATTATCAGAATGAAATATAGGTAATCGGACCTTTTAAAGGCTTAACACTTAAGTTTTAAGCTAATTTCAGGTTTACAAGTGGGGACCTAAACCGTCTTCCAACCTTATATCTGGGGACATTTGTGTATAAATTATTAGATTTTGAGTTAGTGTCAAAGCCTATATGGTTCCATCAGGTATTTCAATTTCATTTTTCACACTCGATAAATTTACAAGTGGGGACCTTAACTGTCATTTCAACAGACAAGTGGGGTCTTTTAAACACACATTTTCTAATTTCGTGTATATTTTAATTTTATAGTTTAATTATTGATTATTATAATGAAATTTAGGTAATCGGACCTTTTAAAGGCTTAACACTTAAGTTTTGATCTAATTTCAGGTTTACAAGTGGGGACCTAAACCGTCTTCCAACCTTATATCTGGGGACATTTGTGTATAAATTATTAGATTTTGAGTTAGTGTCAAAGCCTATATGGTTCCATCAGGTATTTCAATTTCATTTTTCACACTCGATAAATTTACAAGTGGGGACCTTCACTGTCATTTCAACAGAGAAGTGGGGTCTTTTAAACACACATTTTCTAATTTCATGTATATTTTAATTTTATAGTTAAAATATTGATTATCAGAATGAAATATAGGTAATCGGACCTTTTAAAGGCTTAACACTTAAGTTTTAAGCTAATTTCAGGTTTACAAGTGGGGACCTAAACCGTCTTCCAACCTTATATCTGGGGACATTTGTGTATAAATTATTAGATTTTGAGTTAGTGTCAAAGCCTATATGGTTCCATCAGGTATTTCAATTTCATTTTTCACACTCGATAAATTTACAAGTGGGGACCTTAACTGTCATTTCAACAGACAAGTGGGGTCTTTTAAACACACATTTTCTAATTTCATGTATATTTTAATTTTATAGTTTAAATATTGATTATTATAATGAAATTTAGGTAATCGGACCTTTTAAAGGCTTAACACTTAAGTTTTGAGCTAATTTCAGGTTTAAAAGTGGGGACCAAAACCGTCTTCCAACCTTATATCTGGGGACATTTGTGTATAAATTTTTAGGAGTTAGTGTCAAAGCCTATATGGTTCCATCAGGTATTTCAATTTCATTTTTCACAATCGATAAATTTACAAGTGGGGACCTTCACAGTCATTTCAACTGACAAGTGGGGTCTTTTAAACACACATTTTCTAATTTCATGTATATTTTAATTTTATAGTTAATATATTGATTATCAGAATGAAATTTAAGTAATCAGTCCTATTTCTAGCTTAACACTTAAGTTTTGAGCTAATTTCAGGTTTACAAGTGGGGATTTAAACCGTCTTCCAACCTTATATCTGGGGACATTTGTGTATAAATTATTAGATTTTGAGTTAGTGTCAAAGCCTATATGGTTCCATCAGGTATTTCAATTTCATTTTTCACACTCGATAAATTTACAAGTGGGGACCTTAACTGTCATTTCAACAGACAAGTGGGGTGTTTTAAACACACATTTTCTAATTTCATGTATATTTTAATTTTATAGTCTAAATATTGATTATTATAATGAAATTTTGGTAATCGGACCTTTTAAAGGCTTAACACTTAAGTTTTGAGCTAATTTCAGGTTTACAAGTGGGGACCTAAACCGTCTTCCTACCATATATCTGGGGACATTTGTGTATAAATTATTAGATTTTGAGTTAGTGTCAAAGCCTATATGGTTCCATCAGGTATTTCAATTTCATTTTTCACACTCGATAAATTTACAAGTGGGGACCTTAACTGTCATTTCAACAGACAAGTGGGGTCTTTTAAACACACATTTTCTAATTTCATGTATATTTTAATTTTATAGTTTAAATATTGATTATTATAATGAAATTTAGGTAATCGGACCTTTTAAAGGCTTAACACTTAAGTTTTGATCTAATTTCAGGTTTACAAGTGGGGACCTAAACCGTCTTCCAACCTTATATCTGGGGACATTTGTGTATAAATTATTAGATTTTGAGTTAGTGTCAAAGCCTATATGGTTCCATCAGGTATTTCAATTTCATTTTTCACACTCGATAAGTTTACAAGTGGGGACCTTAACTGTCATTTCAACAGACAAGTGGGGTCTTTTAAACACACATTTTCTAATTTCATGTATATTTTAATTTTATAGTTAATATATTGATTATCAGAATGAAATATAGGTAATCGGACCTTTTAAAGGCTTAACACTTAAGTTTTAAGCTAATTTCAGGTTTACAAGTGGGGACCTAAACCGTCTTCCAACCTTATATCTGGGGACATTTGTGTATAAATTATTAGATTTTGAGTTAGTGTCAAAGCCTATATGGTTCCATCAGGTATTTCAATTTCATTTTTCACACTCGATAAATTTACAAGCGGGGACCTTCACTGTCATTTCAACAGAGAAGTGGGGTCTTTTAAACACACATTTTCTAATTTCATGTATATTTTAATTTTATAGTTTAAATATTGATTATTATAATGAAATTTAGGTAATCGGACCTTTTAAAGGCTTAACACTTAAGTTTTGAGCTAATTTCAGGTTTACAAGTGGGGACCTAAACCGTCTTCCTACCTTATATCTGGGGACATTTGTGTATAAATTATTAGATTTTGAATTAGTGTCGAAGCCTATATGGTTCCATCAGGTATTTCAATTTCATTTTTCACACTCGATAAATTTACAAGTGGGGACCTTCACAGTCATTTCAACTGACAAGTGGGGTCTTTCAAACACACTTTTTCAAATTTAATGTATATTATAATTTTATAGTTAAAATATTGATTATCAGAATGAAATTTAAGTAATCAGTCCTATTTCTAGCTTAACACTTAAGTTTTAAGCTAATTTCAGGTTTACAAGTGGGGACCTAAACCATCTTCCAACCTTATATCTGGGGACATTTGTGTATAAATTATTAGATTTTGAGTTAGTGTCAAAGCCTATATGGTTCCATCAGGTATTTCAATTTCATTTTTCACACTCGATAAATTTACAAGTGGGGACCTTAACTGTCATTTCAACAGACAAGTGGGGTCTTTTAAACACACATTTTCTAATTTCATGTATATTTTAATTTTATAGTTTAAATATTGATTATTATAATGAAATTTAGGTAATCGGACCTTTTAAAGGCTTAACACTTAAGTTTTGATCTAATTTCAGGTTTACAAGTGGGGACCTAAACCGTCTTCCAACCTTATATCTGGGGACATTTGTGTATAAATTATTAGATTTTGAGTTAGTGTCAAAGCCTATATGGTTCCATCAGGTATTTCAATTTCATTTTTCACACTCGATAAATTTACAAGTGGGGACCTTCACTGTCATTTCAACAGAGAAGTGGGGTCTTTTAAACACACATTTTCTAATTTCATGTATATTTTAATTTTATAGTTAAAATATTGATTATCAGAATGAAATATAGGTAATCGGACCTTTTAAAGGCTTAACACTTAAGTTTTAAGCTAATTTCAGGTTTACAAGTGGGGACCTAAACCATCTTCCAACCTTATATCTGGGGACATTTGTGTATAAATTATTAGATTTTGAGTTAGTGTCAAAGCCTATATGGTTCCATCAGGTATTTCAATTTCATTTTTCACACTCGATAAATTTACAAGTGGGGACCTTAACTGTCATTTCAACAGACAAGTGGGGTCTTTTAAACACACATTTTCTAATTTCATGTATATTTTAATTTTATAGTTTAAATATTGATTATTATAATGAAATTTAGGTAATCGGACCTTTTAAAGGCTTAACACTTAAGTTTTGAGCTAATTTCAGGTTTAAAAGTGGGGACCAAAACCGTCTTCCAACCTTATATCTGGGGACATTTGTGTATAAATTTTTAGATTTTGAGTTAGTGTCAAAGCCTATATGGTTCCATCAGGTATTTCAATTTCATTTTTCACAATCGATAAATTTACAAGTGGGGACCTTCACAGTCATTTCAACTGACAAGTGGGGTCTTTTAAACACACATTTTCTAATTTCATGTATATTTTAATTTTATAGTTAATATATTGATTATCAGAATGAAATTTAAGTAATCAGTCCTATTTCTAGCTTAACACTTAAGTTTTGAGCTAATTTCAGGTTTACAAGTGGGGATTTAAACCGTCTTCCAACCTTATATCTGGGGACATTTGTGTATAAATTATTAGATTTTGAGTTAGTGTCGGGGCCTATATGGTTCCATCAGGTATTTCAATTTCATTTTTCACACTCGATAAATTTACAAGTGGGGACCTTAACTGTCATTTCAACAGACAAGTGGGGTGTTTTAAACACACATTTTCTAATTTCATGTATATTTTAATTTTATAGTTTAAATATTGATTATTATAATGAAATTTTGGTAATCGGACCTTTTAAAGGCTTAACACTTAAGTTTTAAGCTAATTTCAGGTTTACAAGTGGGGACCTAAACCGTCTTCCAACCTTATATCTGGGGACATTTGTGTATAAATTATTAGATTTTGAGTTAGTGTCAAAGCCTATATGGTTCCATCAGGTATTTCAATTTCATTTTTCACACTCGATAAATTTACAAGTGGGGACCTTCACTGTCATTTCAACAGAGAAGTGGGGTCTTTTAAACACACATTTTCTAATTTCATGTATATTTTAATTTTATAGTTAGAATATTGATTATCAGAATGAAATATAGGTAATCGGACCTTTTAAAGGCTTAACACTTAAGTTTTGAGCTAATTTCAGGTTTACAAGTGGGGACCTAAACCGTCTTCCTACCTTATATCTGGGGACATTTGTGTATAAATTATTAGATTTTGAGTTAGTGTCAAAGCCTATATGGTTCCATCAGGTATTTCAATTTCATTTTTCACACTCGATAAATTTACAAGTGGGGACCTTCACTGTCATTTCAACAGAGAAGTGGGGTCTTTTAAACACACATTTTCTAATTTCATGTATATTTTAATTTTATAGTTAAAATATTGATTATCAGAATGAAATATAGGTAATCGGACCTTTTAAAGGCTTAACACTTAAGTTTTAAGCTAATTTCAGGTTTACAAGTGGGGACCTAAACCGTCTTCCAACCTTATATCTGGGGACATTTGTGTATAAATTATTAGATTTTGAGTTAGTGTCAAAGCCTATATGGTTCCATCAGGTATTTCAATTTCATTTTTCACACTCGATAAATTTACAAGTGGGGACCTTAACTGTCATTTCAACAGACAAGTGGGGTCTTTTAAACACACATTTTCTAATTTCATGTATATTTTAATTTTATAGTTTAAATATTGATTATTATAATGAAATTTAGGTAATCGGACCTTTTAAAGGCTTAACACTTAAGTTTTGAGCTAATTTCAGGTTTAAAAGTGGGGACCAAAACCGTCTTCCAACCTTATATCTGGGGACATTTGTGTATAAATTTTTAGATTTTGAGTTAGTGTCAAAGCCTATATGGTTCCATCAGGTATTTCAATTTCATTTTTCACAATCGATATTTTTACAAGTGGGGACCTTCACAGTCATTTCAACTGACAAGTGGGGTCTTTTAAACACACATTTTCTAATTTCATGTATATTTTAATTTTATAGTTAATATATTGATTATCAGAATGAAATTTAAGTAATCAGTCCTATTTCTAGCTTAACACTTAAGTTTTGAGCTAATTTCAGGTTTACAAGTGGGGATTTAAACCGTCTTCCAACCTTATATCTGGGGACATTTGTGTATAAATTATTAGATTTTGAGTTAATGTCAAAGCCTATATGGTTCCATCAGGTATTTCAATTTCATTTTTCACACTCGATAAATTTACAAGTGGGGACCTTAACTGTCATTTCAACAGACAAGTGGGGTCTTTCAAACACACATTTTCTAATTTCATGTATATTTTAATTTTATAGTTTAAATATTGATTATTATAATGAAATTTAGGTAATCAGACCTTTTAAAGGCTTAACACTTAAGTTTTGAGCTAATTTCAGGTTTACAAGTGGGGACGTAAACCGTCTTCCAACCTTATATCTGGGGACATTTGTGTATAAATTATTAGATTTTGAGTTAGTGTCAAAGCCTATATGGTTCCATCAGGTATTTCAATTTCATTTTTCACACTCGATAAATTTACAAGTGGGGACCTTAACTGTCATTTCAACAGACAAGTAAGGTCTTTTAAACACACATTTTCTAATTTCATGTATATTTTAATTTTATAGTTAGAATATTGATTATCAGAATGAAATATAGGTAATCGGACCTTTTAAAGGCTTAACACTTAAGTTTTGAGCTAATTTCAGGTTTACAAGTGGGGACCTAAACCGTCTTCCTACCTTATATCTGGGGACATTTGTGTATAAATTATTAGATTTTGAGTTAGTGTCGAAGCCTATATGGTTCCATCAGGTATTTCAATTTCATTTTTCACACTCGATAAATTTACAAGTGGGGACCTTCACTGTCATTTCAACAGAGAAGTGGGGTCTTTTAAACACACATTTTCTAATTTCATGTATATTTTAATTTTATAGTTAAAATATTGATTATCAGAATGAAATATAGGTAATCGGACTTTTTAAATGCTTAACACTTAAGTTTTAAGCTAATTTCAGGTTTACAAGTGGGGACCTAAACCGTCTTCCAACCTTATATCTGGGGACATTTGTGTATAAATTATTAGATTTTGAGTTAGTGTCAAAGCCTATATGGTTCCATCAGGTATTTCAATTTCATTTTTCACACTCGATAAATTTACAAGTGGGGACCTTCACTGTCATTTCAACAGAGAAGTGGGGTCTTTTAAACACACATTTTCTAATTTCATGTATATTTTAATTTTATAGTTAAAATATTGATTATCAGAATGAAATATAGGTAATCGGACCTTTTAAAGGCTTAACACTTAAGTTTTAAGCTAATTTCAGGTTTACAAGTGGGGACCTAAACCGTCTTCCAACCTTATATCTGGGGACATTTGTGTATAAATTATTAGATTTTGAGTTAGTGTCAAAGCCTATATGGTTCCATCAGGTATTTCAATTTCATTTTTCACACTCGATAAATTTACAAGTGGGGACCTTAACTGTCATTTCAACAGACAAGTGGGGTCTTTTAAACACACATTTTCTAATTTCGTGTATATTTTAATTTTATAGTTTAATTATTGATTATTATAATGAAATTTAGGTAATCGGACCTTTTAAAGGCTTAACACTTAAGTTTTGATCTAATTTCAGGTTTACAAGTGGGGACCTAAACCGTCTTCCAACCTTATATCTGGGGACATTTGTGTATAAATTATTAGATTTTGAGTTAGTGTCAAAGCCTATATGGTTCCATCAGGTATTTCAATTTCATTTTTCACACTCGATAAATTTACAAGTGGGGACCTTCACTGTCATTTCAACAGAGAAGTGGGGTCTTTTAAACACACATTTTCTAATTTCATGTATATTTTAATTTTATAGTTAAAATATTGATTATCAGAATGAAATATAGGTAATCGGACCTTTTAAAGGCTTAACACTTAAGTTTTAAGCTAATTTCAGGTTTACAAGTGGGGACCTAAACCGTCTTCCAACCTTATATCTGGGGACATTTGTGTATAAATTATTAGATTTTGAGTTAGTGTCAAAGCCTATATGGTTCCATCAGGTATTTCAATTTCATTTTTCACACTCGATAAATTTACAAGTGGGGACCTTAACTGTCATTTCAACAGACAAGTGGGGTCTTTTAAACACACATTTTCTAATTTCATGTATATTTTAATTTTATAGTTTAAATATTGATTATTATAATGAAATTTAGGTAATCGGACCTTTTAAAGGCTTAACACTTAAGTTTTGAGCTAATTTCAGGTTTAAAAGTGGGGACCAAAACCGTCTTCCAACCTTATATCTGGGGACATTTGTGTATAAATTTTTAGGAGTTAGTGTCAAAGCCTATATGGTTCCATCAGGTATTTCAATTTCATTTTTCACAATCGATAAATTTACAAGTGGGGACCTTCACAGTCATTTCAACTGACAAGTGGGGTCTTTTAAACACACATTTTCTAATTTCATGTATATTTTAATTTTATAGTTAATATATTGATTATCAGAATGAAATTTAAGTAATCAGTCCTATTTCTAGCTTAACACTTAAGTTTTGAGCTAATTTCAGGTTTACAAGTGGGGATTTAAACCGTCTTCCAACCTTATATCTGGGGACATTTGTGTATAAATTATTAGATTTTGAGTTAGTGTCAAAGCCTATATGGTTCCATCAGGTATTTCAATTTCATTTTTCACACTCGATAAATTTACAAGTGGGGACCTTAACTGTCATTTCAACAGACAAGTGGGGTGTTTTAAACACACATTTTCTAATTTCATGTATATTTTAATTTTATAGTCTAAATATTGATTATTATAATGAAATTTTGGTAATCGGACCTTTTAAAGGCTTAACACTTAAGTTTTGAGCTAATTTCAGGTTTACAAGTGGGGACCTAAACCGTCTTCCTACCATATATCTGGGGACATTTGTGTATAAATTATTAGATTTTGAGTTAGTGTCAAAGCCTATATGGTTCCATCAGGTATTTCAATTTCATTTTTCACACTCGATAAATTTACAAGTGGGGACCTTAACTGTCATTTCAACAGACAAGTGGGGTCTTTTAAACACACATTTTCTAATTTCATGTATATTTTAATTTTATAGTTAAAATATTGATTATCAGAATGAAATATAGGTAATCGGACCTTTTAAAGGCTTAACACTTAAGTTTTAAGCTAATTTCAGGTTTACAAGTGGGGACCTAAACCGTCTTCCAACCTTATATCTGGGGACATTTGTGTATAAATTATTAGATTTTGAGTTAGTGTCAAAGCCTATATGGTTCCATCAGGTATTTCAATTTCATTTTTCACACTCGATAAATTTACAAGTGGGGACCTTAACTGACATTTCAACAGACAAGTGGGGTCTTTTAAACACACATTTTCTAATTTCATGTATATTTTAATTTTATAGTTTAATTATTGATTATTATAATGAAATTTAGGTAATCGGACCTTTTAAAGGCTTAACACTTAAGTTTTGATCTAATTTCAGGTTTACAAGTGGGGACCTAAACCGTCTTCCAACCTTATATCTGGGGACATTTGTGTATAAATTATTAGATTTTGAGTTAGTGTCAAAGCCTATATGGTTCCATCAGGTATTTCAATTTCATTTTTCACACTCGATAAATTTACAAGTGGGGACCTTCACTGTCATTTCAACAGAGAAGTGGGGTCTTTTAAACACACATTTTCTAATTTCATGTATATTTTAATTTTATAGTTAAAATATTGATTATCAGAATGAAATATAGGTAATCGGACCTTTTAAAGGCTTAACACTTAAGTTTTAAGCTAATTTCAGGTTTACAAGTGGGGACCTAAACCGTCTTCCAACCTTATATCTGGGGACATTTGTGTATAAATTATTAGATTTTGAGTTAGTGTCAAAGCCTATATGGTTCCATCAGGTATTTCAATTTCATTTTTCACACTCGATAAATTTACAAGTGGGGACCTTAACTGTCATTTCAACAGACAAGTGGGGTCTTTTAAACACACATTTTCTAATTTCATGTATATTTTAATTTTATAGTTTAAATATTGATTATTATAATGAAATTTAGGTAATCGGACCTTTTAAAGGCTTAACACTTAAGTTTTGAGCTAATTTCAGGTTTAAAAGTGGGGACCAAAACCGTCTTCCAACCTTATATCTGGGGACATTTGTGTATAAATTTTTAGGAGTTAGTGTCAAAGCCTATATGGTTCCATCAGGTATTTCAATTTCATTTTTCACAATCGATAAATTTACAAGTGGGGACCTTCACAGTCATTTCAACTGACAAGTGGGGTCTTTTAAACACACATTTTCTAATTTCATGTATATTTTAATTTTATAGTTAATATATTGATTATCAGAATGAAATTTAAGTAATCAGTCCTATTTCTAGCTTAACACTTAAGTTTTGAGCTAATTTCAGGTTTACAAGTGGGGATTTAAACCGTCTTCCAACCTTATATCTGGGGACATTTGTGTATAAATTATTAGATTTTGAGTTAGTGTCAAAGCCTATATGGTTCCATCAGGTATTTCAATTTCATTTTTCACACTCGATAAATTTACAAGTGGGGACCTTAACTGTCATTTCAACAGACAAGTGGGGTGTTTTAAACACACATTTTCTAATTTCATGTATATTTTAATTTTATAGTCTAAATATTGATTATTATAATGAAATTTTGGTAATCGGACCTTTTAAAGGCTTAACACTTAAGTTTTGAGCTAATTTCAGGTTTACAAGTGGGGACCTAAACCGTCTTCCTACCATATATCTGGGGACATTTGTGTATAAATTATTAGATTTTGAGTTAGTGTCAAAGCCTATATGGTTCCATCAGGTATTTCAATTTCATTTTTCACACTCGATAAATTTACAAGTGGGGACCTTAACTGTCATTTCAACAGACAAGTGGGGTCTTTTAAACACACATTTTCTAATTTCATGTATATTTTAATTTTATAGTTTAAATATTGATTATTATAATGAAATTTAGGTAATCGGACCTTTTAAAGGCTTAACACTTAAGTTTTGATCTAATTTCAGGTTTACAAGTGGGGACCTAAACCGTCTTCCAACCTTATATCTGGGGACATTTGTGTATAAATTATTAGATTTTGAGTTAGTGTCAAAGCCTATATGGTTCCATCAGGTATTTCAATTTCATTTTTCACACTCGATAAGTTTACAAGTGGGGACCTTAACTGTCATTTCAACAGACAAGTGGGGTCTTTTAAACACACATTTTCTAATTTCATGTATATTTTAATTTTATAGTTAATATATTGATTATCAGAATGAAATATAGGTAATCGGACCTTTTAAAGGCTTAACACTTAAGTTTTAAGCTAATTTCAGGTTTACAAGTGGGGACCTAAACCGTCTTCCAACCTTATATCTGGGGACATTTGTGTATAAATTATTAGATTTTGAGTTAGTGTCAAAGCCTATATGGTTCCATCAGGTATTTCAATTTCATTTTTCACACTCGATAAATTTACAAGCGGGGACCTTCACTGTCATTTCAACAGAGAAGTGGGGTCTTTTAAACACACATTTTCTAATTTCATGTATATTTTAATTTTATAGTTTAAATATTGATTATTATAATGAAATTTAGGTAATCGGACCTTTTAAAGGCTTAACACTTAAGTTTTGAGCTAATTTCAGGTTTACAAGTGGGGACCTAAACCGTCTTCCTACCTTATATCTGGGGACATTTGTGTATAAATTATTAGATTTTGAATTAGTGTCGAAGCCTATATGGTTCCATCAGGTATTTCAATTTCATTTTTCACACTCGATAAATTTACAAGTGGGGACCTTCACAGTCATTTCAACTGACAAGTGGGGTCTTTCAAACACACTTTTTCAAATTTAATGTATATTATAATTTTATAGTTAAAATATTGATTATCAGAATGAAATTTAAGTAATCAGTCCTATTTCTAGCTTAACACTTAAGTTTTAAGCTAATTTCAGGTTTACAAGTGGGGACCTAAACCATCTTCCAACCTTATATCTGGGGACATTTGTGTATAAATTATTAGATTTTGAGTTAGTGTCAAAGCCTATATGGTTCCATCAGGTATTTCAATTTCATTTTTCACACTCGATAAATTTACAAGTGGGGACCTTAACTGTCATTTCAACAGACAAGTGGGGTCTTTTAAACACACATTTTCTAATTTCATGTATATTTTAATTTTATAGTTTAAATATTGATTATTATAATGAAATTT
Organism: Phalangium opilio; assembly: GCF_054372755.1. NCBI lineage: Eukaryota > Metazoa > Arthropoda > Arachnida > Opiliones > Phalangiidae > Phalangium > Phalangium opilio. The sequence goes on from NW_028324167.1 coordinate 7,186,682, forward strand.
AGGTAATCGGACCTTTTAAAGGCTTAACACTTAAGTTTTGAGCTAATTTCAGGTTTAAAAGTGGGGACCAAAACCGTCTTCCAACCTTATATCTGGGGACATTTGTGTATAAATTTTTAGATTTTGAGTTAGTGTCAAAGCCTATATGGTTCCATCAGGTATTTCAATTTCATTTTTCACAATCGATAAATTTACAAGTGGGGACCTTCACAGTCATTTCAACTGACAAGTGGGGTCTTTTAAACACACATTTTCTAATTTCATGTATATTTTAATTTTATAGTTAATATATTGATTATCAGAATGAAATTTAAGTAATCAGTCCTATTTCTAGCTTAACACTTAAGTTTTGAGCTAATTTCAGGTTTACAAGTGGGGATTTAAACCGTCTTCCAACCTTATATCTGGGGACATTTGTGTATAAATTATTAGATTTTGAGTTAGTGTCAAAGCCTATATGGTTCCATCAGGTATTTCAATTTCATTTTTCACACTCGATAAATTTACAAGTGGGGACCTTCACAGTCATTTCAACTGACAAGTGGGGTCTTTCAAACACACTTTTTTAAATTTAATGTATATTATAATTTTAAGGTTAAAATATTGATTATCAGAATGAAATTTAAGTAATCAGTCCTATTTCTAGCTTAACACTTAAGTTTTAAGCTAATTTCAGGTTTACAAGTGGGGACCTAAACCGTCTTCCAACCTTATATCTGGGGACATTTGTGTATAAATTATTAGATTTTGAGTTAGTGTCAAAGCCTATATGGTTCCATCAGGTATTTCAATTTCATTTTTCACAATCGATAAATTTACAAGTGGGGACCTTCACAGTCATTTCAACTGACAAGTGGGGTCTTTCAAACACACTTTTTTAAATTTAATGTATATTATAATTTTAAGGTTAAAATATTGATTATCAGAATGAAATTTAAGTAATCAGTCCTATTTCTAGCTTAACACTTAAGTTTTAAGCTAATTTCAGGTTTACAAGTGGGGACCTAAACCGTCTTCCAACCTTATATCTGGGGACATTTGTGTATAAATTATTAGATTTTGAGTTAGTGTCAAAGCCTATATGGTTCCATCAGGTATTTCAATTTCATTTTTCACAATCGATAAATTTACAAGTGGGGACCTTCACAGTCATTTCAACTGACAAGTGGGGTCTTTTAAACACACATTTTCTAATTTCATGTATATTTTAATTTTATAGTTAATATATTGATTATCAGAATGAAATTTAAGTAATCAGTCCTATTTCTAGCTTAACACTTAAGTTTTGAGCTAATTTCAGGTTTACAAGTGGGGATTTAAACCGTCTTCCAACCTTATATCTGGGGACATTTGTGTATAAATTATTAGATTTTGAGTTAGTGTCAAAGCCTATATGGTTCCATCAGGTATTTCAATTTCATTTTTCACACTCGATAAATTTACAAGTGGGGACCTTAACTGTCATTTCAACAGACAAGTGGGGTGTTTTAAACACACATTTTCTAATTTCATGTATATTTTAATTTTATAGTTTAAATATTGATTATTATAATGAAATTTTGGTAATCGGACCTTTTAAAGGCTTAACACTTAAGTTTTGAGCTAATTTCAGGTTTACAAGTGGGGACCTAAACCGTCTTCCTACCTTATATCTGGGGACATTTGTGTATAAATTATTAGATTTTGAATTAGTGTCGAAGCCTATATGGTTCCATCAGGTATTTCAATTTCATTTTTCACACTCGATAAATTTACAAGTGGGGACCTTCACAGTCATTTCAACTGACAAGTGGGGTCTTTCAAACACACTTTTTTAAATTTAATGTATATTATAATTTTAAGGTTAAAATATTGATTATCAGAATGAAATTTAAGTAATCAGTCCTATTTCTAGCTTAACACTTAAGTTTTAAGCTAATTTCAGGTTTACAAGTGGGGACCTAAACCGTCTTCCAACCTTATATCTGGGGACATTTGTGTATAAATTATTAGATTTTGAGTTAGTGTCAAAGCCTATATGGTTCCATCAGGTATTTCAATTTCATTTTTCACAATCGATAAATTTACAAGTGGGGACCTTCACAGTCATTTCAACAGACAAGTGGGGTGTTTTAAACACACATTTTCTAATTTCATGTATATTTTAATTTTATAGTTTAAATATTGATTATTATAATGAAATTTTGGTAATCGGACCTTTTAAAGGGGAACTGCTAAGCATGAAGAGAGTATCAAGATGATAGCTAAAGAACAAAAATTTGACTCACTTACAGCTGCCAGCGCAAAAGCTAATATTGCATCTCTGCAACATAATTACCACCTAGAAGTGCTGAAATTCATGTGCAGAATCAAAATTAGTTATTACCCTGACTTTATTCAAGGGTGGTTTCAAACAACAAATAATAACGTAAAAACTCGTGGCACAACAAATAACTTCTATACGGAAAATTTTACCAAATATAGAAATAAAAGCTGGAAGCATAAGGGTTATAGAGCTCGGGAATAGACTCCCAATGGAGATCAAACAAAAACAATCTTAAAAACTTGTTATAGATAAGAAAAATAATTATTTGAACAATCTTACTAGTCTTGAGTGATAGCAGAAAATTAGAGCTTTTCTCTTTTTAATTTTTAATTTTAAAATCTTAACTTAAACGCAGGACACTTTTGTAAATAAGAAATTCTTAAAGGTATATCCTAAATAAAAGCCTTTTATTATTATTAAAGTAGATTACCGATGGCGGGTAAATAAGCTAGATTGCCGATTCGTAATAATTTCCAGTTAGTGTTTAAATTTCACTAACCACTTCTGCTATGAGGATCCTTTTTCCTACGTTTTTTATTATTTTTCATATTGATGAATAATAGTAAACTTCGAAGGTTGTCCTGTGTAAAATTATTTAAAAAACCTTTGTAATTGAAACTTATAATTCACACCATTTTCCGTCTAATTTTGTATTTTTAAATCCTTAACGGGGACCTTTGATCCAACGGTTTTTCATGTTTTTTGCTTTAGGTGAAAATAATGCGGATTTTCAAGATATCATATAACGAAGTAGAAATAGCTTCGAGTTTATGATGTCTTTCTGTTAAATTGAAATTTGTAATAAATAACATTTTGTGTTTAAATTTAAATTACTACATCCGCTATGGGGACCCTTTTCACAACGTTTTTTTTTATTATCTTTCATATGGATGAATAAAAGTTAACTTCGAAGGTTGTCGTGTATAGTATTATTCAAAAAAAATACCTTTTACTTGAAATTTAAAATTTACACCATTTTGTGTCTAATTTTTAATTTTTAAACCCTTTACGGGGACCTTTGAGCCAACGGTTTTTCATGTTTTTTGCATTAAGTGAAAATAATGCGATTTATCTAGATATCGTATAACGAAGTAGAAATATCTTCGTGTTTTTGATGTCTTTCTGTTAAATTGAAATTTGTAATAAAAAACATTTTGTGTTTAAATTTTAATTACTACATCCGCTATGAGGACCCCATTCCCAACATTTTTTTATTATCTTTCATATGGATGAATAAAAGTTAACTTCGAAGGTTGTCGTGTATAGTATTATTCAAAAAAAAACCTTTTACTTGAAATTTAAAATTTACCCCATTTTGTGTCTAAATACGATTTTTAAACCCTTTACGGGGACCTTTGAGCTAACGGTTTTTCATGTTTTTTTCTTCTAGTGAAAATAATGCGATTTATCTAGATATCGTATAACGAAGTAGAAATATCTTCGTGTTTTTGATGTCTTTCTGTTAAATTGAAATTTGTAATAAATAACATTTTGTGTTTAAATTTGAATTACTACATCCACTATGGGGACCCCATTCCCAACATTTTTTTACTATCTTTCATATGGAAGAATAAAAGTTAACTTCGAAGGTTGTCGTGTTAAAAAAAACCTTTTAATTGAAATTTAAAATTTACACCATTTAGTGTCTAAATTTGGATTTTTTAATCCTTTAAGGGGACCTTTGAGCCAACGGTTTTTCATGTTTTTTGCTTCTAGTGAAAATAAAGCGATTTCACTAGATATCGTATAACGAAGTAGAAATATCTTCGTGTTTTTGATGTCTTTCTGTTAAATTGAAATCAGTAATAAATATCATTTTGTGTTTAAATTTGAATTAATCCGCTATGGGGACCCCATTCCCAACATTTTTCTATTATCTTTCATATGGATGAATAAAAGTTAACTTCGAAGTTTGTCGTGTAAAAAATTATTTAAAAAAACCTTTTACTTGAAATTTATAATTTATCCATTTTGTGTCTAATTTTTGATTTTGAAATACTTTACGGGGATTAATGATGAAAATTTGTAAAGTTCTTAAGGTATCGTACAAAGCACTTAAAATAATTTTTATTATTAATAGGGCCTATATATTTTTTTAATTGTTTCTAAAATTGAATTTTACCATCCTCTATGAGGCCATTGTTCCAACGTTCTTTAATGATTTTTGTTCTTGAAGAAAATTTTGATATATACCATTTTAATTGAATTTTATTTGACATTTGGTAGGTGGATCATTGTTCCAAGTTTTAAGTTTTTAATAGTTTGTTTCTTGAGGTTTCGTATTAATATTTATGATTTTTCTAAATTTATACAAGTATTATTTTTAAGTTTTCGAAATGAATCTTGACAATATCAGCTACTTGATTACGCCTTATGCTTATCGAATTAACGTATTAAATTCCGTTTACTTTTGAATTGAGACATTTTGTTACCCAAAACTCAAGCTTAGAGAATATAAGTGTATTGCTATTCTTACGGGGACAAAGTTAACCGGAAATACGTCATAGATTTTGGTCCCCATAAAGAATGTAAAGAAAATTATGTAAAAGTTTCCTTTAAAAATATTTGGAATTCATTTTAAGATGCAATTTGAAACAAGTCATAAAAGTGAAATATATTTTCGATTTTACGATAAAAGCGGAGGAGATATTGCGTTTTCTAAATGTCCCCGTAAGTGACTTTTTAAACTCGGTCCTCATAAGTAATGTAGGACATGTATGGGTGTGTGTGTGTGTGTCTGTGTGTCTGTTGTTACACCCACGTGACCGCGTTCGCAGTTTCCAAATCGGAGCAAACGTGTTCGCCATTTCCGAACTGCTTTCACAGTCACGGAAATGGCTCCTCTTTTTGAGTTCTCACACCACTATCTTCTGGTTTTTGTCCATCCCACATGGACACCAGTCTGTACTTACTGGCTTCTAATCACCACCATCTTTTGGTCTTCGTCCATCCCACATGGACACCAGTCTGAACATACTGGCTTCTAATCACCACCATCTTCTGGTCTTCGTCCAATCCACTTGGACACCAGTCTGTACATACTGGCTTCTAATCTCCACCATCTTCTGGTCTTTGTTTTGGTCCACTCCACTTGGACACCAGTCTGTACATACTGGCTTCTAACACCACCATCTTCTGGTCATTGTTTTTGTCCATCCCACATGGACACCAGTCTGTACACCTGTCTTCTACACCACCATCTTCTGGTCTTTGTTTTTGTCCATCCCACATGGACACCAGTCTGTACACCTGGCTTCTACTCCATCGACATCGTTGGGTTTAAGACTTTCGCGGCGATCAGCTAGGGTTACGAGAAACGTCTAGCCTCCCTAGGGTGGGTTGTCCACGATAGGTTTTCGCAATTGCGGTTGTTCTTGCTTTTAGCTGTAGTTCGACACCCCTATATACTACCTATTGGAGTAAGGCGAAGCAACCGGCGTATGCTTCATTTCAAACGCCAATATTAGTCAAGTCTCTCAAGAATGTTTAATTGTTCTTTTTACTTTTGCGCTCTTTAGAGCTAGCGAAAGTATTGTTCCGACCCTTGCTGGCAGGCTGGGCGCCTTTTATATCCCCGTTTCCCCCTTTTTTCGCGTACACGGTCGGATATTTGCAAAGAACCACTCTTAGGTGGCTCTGCAACATCAACACAATTTTTTATTTAAGAAAATATTTTGCGCTTTGGATCCCCACTTTTCTCCTCAGATTATTGACTAAGCAAGCTGAGCCACGGAGGTATAATAGCTACAGTTATTTGGTAAAGTGTATCTCGTGAAGAGATAATCGTCGCCTGGGAACGGCCGCGATTCACTTATTTAATTGAACTGTAAACCAAATTCTGACTAGATTGGTTTTATTCATAATCGGAATGCTATTTTATAAACAATGGAAAAAAACCAAAAATTATAAATTTGTTGGGGTCATATTATAATGAATACAGTAATACTAATTCTAGTCTAGTACTAGAGGCCGCGCAAAAGTGTAATATGGCCGGTGCCATCTTGTTTAAAACGATGTAACGTTCAATAAGGCGAATAACTTACGAAGAAAATATTAAATATTAATTATATTTATTTTAATATTTAAGATAATCTTGTTTCTCAATTCAAAATTAATACGGAAAGAGTTAAAAAGCAGTCTATGTTTTTGTCTGTGTGTGTCCGTCCGTTGTTGCAGTAGTGCGCTGCGTTAGAAGTTCGTTTTGTTTTGATGTGTAAAGAAATCCTACAGAACCATAATATTCCCTTTATCCTTAATATAAAGTGAATATGTGGAAATATTTTTCGTAATTATGATGCATTTAGTACTTTTGAAGCTTTAAAGCTCTATTTCATTTTGATATTCCAAAGATTTTGTTTAATATTATTATTTAAAATGGATGTTTATATATTGCTTATAGAATAATCCTTGGTTTAGTGACTTCATGAAGAAAACTACGACCTAGACTCCGGCGGGTATAACAAGTATTATCCGCAATAGGCTTAGTGAAATAAAGTGTAAATAATTGAGGCCTGAGGTGAAGTAAACTTTTCGCTTTGATTTTCGTGCCTGAAATGAAGAGACATAAACGGTTCAGAGTGAGCCGAAAGTTAAATACACTCTTAAATAATCAGGTGAAAATTTTATAATAGAAGAAAAGACTGTGGTGGCAATTAGATTAGTGAAAGGGCTAATGGTAAACGGGTAGTAGCTACAGACTTATTATTCTCTTTATGGAGCGCATTGACTATTAATGCGTCTAGCTACAATTTAGCTTTCGTGTTGTTTAACGTTAACATTCATGTTGGCAAACTAAGAATATTGTTGAGGTGAGACGAGACGATAGTGTTTACACTGCAAACCAGTTGTGAATGTAGCTATCAGAATATAGGGTAAACAGCTGAAGCGTAGACTTCATTTCCTGTTCTTTTCCCCATTGACTGATTCCCATGTGTCCAAGATTTATCCTTATTGGATGTAAAATGTCGTCTGCTTTACTGTACATTCGCTATGTTTGGAATACTGCTTCAATATTTCGTAAATTTTTACTTCAAAAAAGTGAAATAATTCCATATCTAGGTAAATACGTTTGTAGTAGTAGACCTCTTGACACGGAGAGGTAATATTTTGGTTTTCCCAACTTGTTTATCATGAAATAAGTTTACACCCGCCTATCTATGATGAATTAATTTACCACCCGCCTACCAATTGTGAATTAATTTACAACTCCCCTACCAAATTATTTAAACTTTTCCATAAAATAATGAAAGGCACTCGGTGTGAGCCAATATGCTCACGAAAATCTTTCTGAAACATCGAATTAATGATGTTTGACAAGCATATAATTATATTTATAATAGATTAATACAAATTAAGGCTGAATGAACAGATATTATATAAAAAAGACTTGGTTTGCCCAAGCCTTAAAAACAAAACGATAAGAGTTTTTCCAGTTGACTGAAGCGCGGATATTTATTTTTCTATTGAATTTTAAAGATAATCATCGTGTAAATTTAATCAAATTGATACTTTCTTTTTTAATTTCCAAGAATTTTCCTTTCAAAACATTTAAACACATCAAGTTTTCATAATGTTGTCAACTAAACAACAACTCAACCAACACTTCTAAAATCTTCCCCACAAGTACTGCTATACACTGTTCAATAATTGTGACTGTGCTTAAAGACGAAACGAACCCCTTTATCAAATATAAGAAAGGTGAGAACAGCCCCCTTTTGTATTCGAAAAGATCGCAAATAATACAAAATTAAAGAGAGTATTATTTGAAAAATAAAGTACAGCTACACCATTATCATTGCGCTCAATTTGCAGCCCAAGCAAAGAGGAACTGAAAGCAAAAATTTAAACCCACTCAAGGAAATACGACGAGAAATGTTCTCAATTCTTAAGTTCCTCAGTGACGCTGATATTAAATACTATACATGGTTCCCATCTTATACACATCTATGAAGTTTTTACCAATTTTTATTGTCTGAAGCTTCTAGACTGAAATATGCTGGAAAACATCCAAATAATCCTGAAATTGGTGAATCATTTGAAAATTTTTATGAATCAGCCTTAAGCAAATCTGGACAGCCTAGAAAATTAAATCCCCTTGAAGATTTTTTCATTCTTCTTGTTTGCTTAAAGAAGAATTTGCCGGAGAAAGTCTTGGCAGACTTATATAACGTTTCTCAAGGATATATATCAAAAATCCTGAATACGTGGATTTTGTTTCTACCACAGAAACTAAATTATTTGCCCATTTGGCCTTCAGGGGAAGAAGTTAACTTAGAGACGCGTCAAATTATAAAGGAATATTTCCCTAACTTGCGAGTTATTTTGGATTGCAGCGAATTTTATATTGAAAAGCCATCTCCCTATGCGCAACGCGAAAGTTTCAGTTCATATAAACCTAGTAACACCGCAAAAGCCTTGTTTTGCATTTCGCCTGGGCCAAATGGCCACATAACATATTTTTCCAGTGTCTACGCGGGTATAACATCAGACATAAAATTGGTGAAGCATTGTGGGGTAATCGACCATCTATAAGAAGAAAGAAGGCGATCTTGTGATGGCTGATAGGGGCTTGGACATAAAAAGATTTAGAACCTCGGAAAATCAATCTCGTAATCCCAGATTATTTAGGACATCGAGACCAGTTTGCAGAGAACGAAGTAAATAAAAGTAAAGACGTTGCTGGAAAGAGAATTCACATTGAACGAGCCATTCGAAAAGGGAAGGAGTTTAAAATTTTGCAAAATGTTATTCCAATCACGTTGTCACCTGTTTTGGATAAAATATTTACAATTTGTTGTCATTTATCAAGTTTTTGTGGTCACTTAATCCGAGAATAAAAATAAAATCACATATCGAAATTGAAAAGTTTTTCTTTTATATTAAGTTATCGAAACTGTTTTATTTGGCAATTTATTGTTCCCGGATGCTAATTCTTGAGAAAAATATGGCAACAGAAAGTCATAATATGTAGTGCAAAGTTTATGGTACATAATCGAATTAATGAAGCTATCATTTCTTTTTACAATTGCATACTCTAAATCGGACGGAGGGACATAAACAATAAAAAAACACTCGTCAACATTGGATACTAGCAAATGTCCTTGAGTTTGATAAAAATAATCGTGATTTTCTTTCAACTCGTACTTGTTACTTGACTCATTAAAAGTCAAGAAAAAATCCTTTACCGTTGTCTTTTTCTTGTACAATGAAAAGGGACACTTAATTTCAAAAAGGTGGATTTTGTCGTCTGTTAGTAAGACTCTGAAAGGGAAATTTTGGATTTACTAGCAAACCAACTGCAGCATGATCATCTACTTTTATTCTAGAAACAAGCAGAGCAAATGCTGAATCTTCATGGTTGATACCATGGTGGACTGAAGGAGTAGTGAAAAACTACCTTTTTTGGCACAAATGTATTTACACAATGCAGTTTCTTTTTTCAGTTTACAAAATGTTCCAAAATTTGAAAGTGTTAGCCTGATTGCTCTTTGTTTAAACCAGAAGGGGTTTTTGCTCTGAAATCTTGTTTTTTCCTCTATTTTTTTGATTCAGTTAAATTAACGCTAATTATTTTCAAAACACTAATTTCTTCAGTTGTTAAATTTAAATATTCCGAAGGCAAGCAATAATCAAATTTATTTTCAATACAGTTACAGAGTTCCAAGTATAATTTGCTACAAAACTGGCAAGTGGTTCTCGGAAAAACTGGTATGCAACCATTGCTTTCTATTGTATCGATAACTGGCAAGTTATCAATTTTTTTAAATAAATAGACTAGCTGCTCAATTTGTTCTTTGGACACTGGTTTTGCCCAATCAGGCAATGGTTCAAAGTTTTTAACTATACTTCCAAGCTCCGCTTTTTCTGGATTTTTGAAGTCGTGCTTAACAAATTTTATGTCACTAAACAGTAACGGTTCATCGGGTTGGGGTCGCTTGACATGCCACATTTGCAGCCTGGATGTGCAAGAGTCTTTCAATATGGTCTCAGCTCCAAAACGTGCCAAGTCGATGAGTTCATAAATAGTGGCAGATGTGTGTTTACACTGACCACTTATCCCGGCAGGACAAGAGCAAGTTGCCCATTTTATTTTAAAAGTTTCAGTATCGAAGCATAAATGTAGGATGTAGTTATTTTTTCTCATCGCTGGCTCGCACACCGCTCTAACAAAAGACAAACTGCACGGTAAAAAAGTAAGGTTCATCTTTGAATGCTTAGGCGTGCATAGTCCGGACACTGTGGTGGTACACTTTAACGTTCAAATTTGAATAATTTCTTTGCGTTCAAATTTGAATAACTTCTTTGCGTTCAAATTTTAACAGAACACTACTGTTCAAAATTAACCGCTCACGCATTCATGTTTGAACGTTGCGTAAGAGGTTAGTATATCGTGTAAATTTAAGCACGAAACTGCTCAAATTTCATTGGAAAATTTAACATTTAATATTGTATCTTTATGCATTCATTATTGAGCAACATCGGAGAGTTTGATTGAGCGTTCATATTCAATTGCTTACGTTGAAAATTGAGCAGTTCACTATTTAATGATACATGGTGACGCATTGAAATTTGACGTTGAGTTTTGAATAGAAAAATTTTATTTCAAATTTCATCGCTTAATGCCTTATGGTAGGGCACACTATACTAAATATACGCACTGATAAGGAAGAAATCTAATGTGTTTAAAGCTTGTGCATCATCTGAGGTCGGGTGAATTTGAAACACATAAACTATAATCGATGTGTTTAATAATAATTCAGTTATATGAACAGAGTCTGCACTTAAGGAAAGTGTTCATTATCAAGTTCTTTGAGATTATAGCGTTGTAGCATTAAATTACATTATGAAACTATTTGAAGGCCTATGTAAATATAAGGGAAAGGTGAAATACGCGATAATCCGTAACATTTCCTTTGATATTATTGTATAATGATGTTTATACATACAAATATATATTTAATACACGGTAAATAAACAAGTTATAGTAAATTGTTGAGATGCTTTTGTATTTTTAATGAAAGCTTTGTTTGTAGTAGAAATTTACTGCAGCGGAATCAGGTAATTTTAGGGCAGAATTAATTTTGTTTTGTACACCTTTAGCGATTGAACAATTTCGCTCACGTTTGAATGCCTATTAAACGTTTTTTTTCTTAGAGTGTTGTTTTAAAGCCAAACCACTTTAATTTCAATGTCAATAACGCTCTCGTGTGAACGCCCATATCACACTCGTTTGAACGCCCATAATGCATTCGTTTGAACGTCAAAAACAATCTCGTTTGAACGTCAAAAACAATCTCGTTTGAACGTCAAAAACAATCTCGTTTGAACGTCAAAAACAATCTCGTTTGAACGTCAAAAACAATCTCGTTTGAACTTTAAAAACAATCTCGTTTGAACGTCAAAAACAATCTCGTTTGAACGTCAAAAACAATCTCGTTTGAACGTCAAAAACAATCTCGTTTGAACGTCAAAAAACAATCTCGTTTGAACGTCAAAAACAATCTAGTTTGAAAGCCAAAAAATTCTTATTTGAACGCCTAAAACACTCTTGTTTTAATACTAATACAATCATATTAAAGCGCCAAAACGAACATATCAGAGCGCTTCATTAGCGCAAGGCGATTACTCAAAATTGAATGGGATAAGGATTCATCTAAGCTGCTCAAAAATGAATACTAGAGTTAGGTTTTGATCGATATGACGGTAGTTTGTTCAAAAATAAATGCTCATGGTTGGTTTTGAACGCCTAAAAAACTCCCTGTTCAAAATTGAATGTCTCTGGTTAAATGTGAACGCGTCAATAGAGGCTTGTTCAAAATTGAACGGTCACTAGGCTGAATGTAGGACATAATCCCCCCTGGACATTATCCCCCGGACATAATCCCCCCATAAGAGAAGAAAAGGACATAATCCCCTCAGGTAGGAGACAAAATCCCCCGGACAATTTCCCCCCGAATGGATGCCGAAGACAAAATACCCTCAGCACTAGGACAAATTCCTCCCAGCTCCAGGACAAATTCCCCCCAATTAATGTAAAAAATAATATTTTGGAAAAGGCATACCTTTTTTCGTCGCTATAATTTCCATGGTTTAATGAGCAAGTGCTAAAATATGCATTGTCTTTTATAGAAATCTTAGAAAATATTAAGCCTATAACTATAGGCCTAAAGGGAGGGAAATCTCAATATTTTAAAATGAAATGTTACTTCGGAAGAAAATAAATGTAAAAAATAATATTTTGGAAAAGGCGTACCATTGTTACGATATTTCCAAAATATTACTAACCTAACCCAACCCAACTCAACCCAACCTACCCTAACCTAACGTAACCTAACCAAACCTAACCTAACCTAACCTAACCAAACCTAACCAAACCTAACCAAACCTAACCAAACCCAACCTAACCTAACCTAACCTAACCCAACCCAACTCAACCCAACCCAACCTACCCTAACCTACCCTAACCTAACGTAACCTAACCCAACCCAACCCAACCCAACCTAAGCTAACCAAACTAACCCTAACCTAACCTAAACTAACCTAACCTAACCAAACCTAACCTAACCTAACCAAACCCAACCTAAGCTAATCTAACCTAACCCAACCTAACCCAACCCAACCTAACTTAACCTAACCTAACCAAACCCAACCTAAGCAAACCTAACCTAACCTAACCTAAGCAAACCTAACCTAACCTAACCTAACCTAAGCAAACCTAACCTAACCTAACCTAACCTAACCCAACCAAACCAAACCCAACCTAACCAAACCCAACCCAACCTAACCTAACCAAACCTAACCAAACCCAACCCAACCCAACCTAACCTAACCCAACCTAACCCAACCCAACCTAACCTAACCTAACCCAACCCAACCTAACCCAACCCAACCCAAACTAACCTAACCAAACCAAACCTAACCTAACCAAACCTAACCAAACCAAACCAAACCTAACCTAACAAAATCAAAAAATTGTCAAACTAAATGTCAATATTGAATGTCAGTGACACAACCAATTAACAATTCGAAAGCAAACATTGTTTCGTATTTGCAATTTTTCTCCATTATTCACGCTAATAACCAATTATCAATACGTAAACCTATTTCTACCCTAGAAATGAATGAAACTGAACGAAATAATTAGAAATAATTCAAATTATATTTTGATAATACTCACGTACCTTCGGGGAATCGAACCCACCATTCTTCTCTCCGCTGTTCAACGCCTTATCCACTACGCCTTCAGATCGCTGAGGCTTTCAGTGTTTTAGATAATATTGATATTGTATTTTTTATTGTCGGGGGATTATGACCGAAGAATTTTATCCAGAGGGTGCGGGGATTTTGTCTTGAGAGTGGGGGGATTTTGTCTTGAGAGTGGGGGGATTTTGTACTCTTAACTAGGATGGGGGAAAATGACAGGGGGATTTTGTCTTGAGAGAGGGGGGATTTTGTACGATTTTAAAAATGGGGGGATTATGACCGGGGGTCTTTTGTCTTGGGGGTATTTAGTCCGTATACCATCATTTTTGAATGCCAAAAGCACGCTTATTTTTTACAGTGTGCCATTTTCATTTGTTTCCAACCTAATGCTGACACCCTCGCGAAAAAGCGCCCATCCATGATTTAGGTGTGATTTGGATGAAATAAAGATATTGATATATTCCTCAGTTATAGTTTTTAGAATAACTTTATCGCAGCCGTCATTACCAGCTTTAGTAGGAAAAAAACTACGGCGAAAATGCCGGTATTGAACTTGAAATCAGTCAAAAGACTCAATGCACGTCGCCGTCCAGTGTAATAACTGACAATTTAATAGATTCAAACAATATAAACGCTAGTATGGAGACATCACTAGTAAACAATGTTTCGTCAAGTTTTGAGACTCGTGAAGACTGTGAATCTCTAAGGAACGATGAAATAGAAAGTAATGATGATCGGGACGAAAGTATCATGGAAAAGTACGTGGGCATTTATAAGAGTAATAAAAGCATCTTTGATTTTTCTAAAGACTCTACTTTCGTTTGCGATATAAGCCAAGATAAAGATTGCCTACCTGTCTAGCCAAAATTGACAAAATACCCAAAAAAATGTCCGGAATTAAAAACCAAATACGACAGCATGCCAAACAACTCAAAATACTTGCATAGCACTATACAAAATGAGCTCATCAATATTGGAGGAGATTTAATACGACAGATGATTGTCGGGGAAATAGACTATTCAGGTGGGCTATATTCCTTGATAGCGTATGAGACCAAAGATAATGGGGGAGTCGAACAGATATGCGTGTGTTTGCGACATACCTCAAAAATTGGGGAAATCAAAGAAAGGTTTTTTGGTTTCATTGATATGCATCACTTTAACGCGAAAGCAATAATTTCCGCTATACTTCAGCTTTTAACTGTGTATTTCAGGCCTATGATGGCGCAAAAGTTATGTCTGGTGTCAAAAGTGGTGTTAAGGTCCGAATTGAAGAGGCATTAGGCGGTGAATGACCGTACGTGCATTGTTGTTTTTGACCCAAAGTGTGTTATTTTTCAACTCTTTGTTGGGTCAGTATTTAACCGACCCAATTTTTGAGTTGTTGTTCCTTGACCCTAGAATTGGTTGTTGATTTAACCCAAAGTTGAGTCAACGTAAACGATAACTCAGATCGGAGCTAAACAGTAACTTCACTACTAGTTAAATTGTTAAATCACATTTGGTTAGTAATACAACTCTAGTTAGGGTTAATTGTAATTTTGACGCAACTTTGGGATAAAAGGTAGCCACAAGTTGGGCTAAATTCTTACATAAATTTGGGTTGAAAGAAACCCTAATTTGTGTTATTTAAAACCTCTCAAAATAGAACCCTTTTTGCGTTGTTTAAAACCTCTCAAAATAGAACCCTTTTTGCGTTGTTTAAAACCTCTCAAAATATAACCCAAATTGCTGTTTATTGTATGCGAATGTACTCTACATTTATTCCAATTAAAAATCATCGACATTTACAAAATCGATACTTTTGTATAATGAATAACCAACCGAGGAAATTAATTATGTTTTTTATTTAAATTTACAAAACAATAACTATCAATTGAAGAGTTAATGCGAAACTTGAGTGTCAATTCTTGCTTATAGGAAGACGAGGTGAAAAACGCGAAAGACGATTTTGAACAAGACGTTTGTTAGTCTCGCGATAGAAATTTTCATAGACTATAATGCGGATTGAAGTACTAGGTTTTAACGCACGTCGTAAATAAAATTGGCATATTTCACCATATACATAAGTTTGAGCGGTATCAAGAGGCAGAAGTCCCTGGTATATTTTAATTGTTTATCCCCTGGAGATGATCTCAATCGCTCTCTCGGCTACCCCTCTCTGGTACTCATATACCTACATGATTCCATCCCTTTATATGTCCCATGCAGGGACATACATTCTAGCAAAAAGTTGGGATGTTGATCAGCAGATCATCCCTCGGTCATTCATTGTATGTATGTTACCCTACACTTCCCTTAAGATTATTTCAAGTGTTAGGATTTTGTAAAGCTTGCAATTTAAATTTAATTATATTGTATGTGGTTTCTAGTATTGGTATGCTATTGACTGATACTTAATTAATGATAAACCATTTTGAGAATATAATTATTTCACGTACTGCAGTTTAATTTATACCTATTAAATTTTCTACACCGCAACGCACCATGCCTGATGCGCTCCAAGCGCCCTTAGTTGCAACTACAAAACTGTGATACATTCCACGTTATGTAATGAACGTTATACTTTCGCATACGTTTAGTAATATTCATTTCAGCACAATATATTTGTTTAGTTCTATAGTTTAGAACTAAATATATATAATCGGGTTAATTATAGATGGCGCGAGAATCGTAATTTACAGAGATGACGTCATACAAATTTTTTTGGTTTCCCCACCGGTAGGGCGAAAGAGAATTTCCGACCGGCGACCACGTTGTAAGCATTCTCGTCTATCGTAGACCTACAAAGTTTTTTGAGGGCCGCCATTCGACCACGCTGTGTTCATTAGTTTCCTTTTGTCTTTAGTTGTTGTTAGGTTCGTGAGCTACGCGCGCGGAAGCGTTGTGTATTCAGATAAAGTGAATTTGCTTCACTACCCTTATAATTACGTCGTTATCGTCCGCGGCTAATTTGCGAGATCACAGTGTATAGTTTCTGAGTTTTGTTCTACATAAGAATATCTGAAGATATATCGTATGTGAGTACATCTAGCATGATTCTAGATATTTTATGTTTTAAATTAAGAAATTGTATTGAATAAGTTTGCTTTAAGTAAAGTCAATGTTGAATGCGATTTATTAACAATTACATGGCTTGTATACCTTTGGGAGTATGGCCTATATCGACTGCCGTTTTGTTCCTTAAAATGGCGGGACTCTAAAGAGCTTTTAGTCATTGCTATTTTACAGACTGTTTCGTGCTGCCAAGTTTGTTTTCGTTCGAGCCTCAATGTATAGTGCAATGGAATTTCCTGCATCGTATAGAGTGCTGTCAGAAGCGCCGCTGTGACGTCACCCATGCTGTTTTCCCATAAAGAAAAAACGGTAACTGTCATGGCCGCCCATTGCTAAAGGCAGACTCGTGACGTTTAACCTTGGATCTGACGTCACAACTGACAGCACTCTATAGGTTTGAGAAAGTGGGATTATTCGTCCACCACCCTCCCTCCCCATTTCGAGCACCATAGCCCACTGTATGCTTGCAACCTCAATGACAGATCGAATGGGCTATGCTATTTGTTCTGGTTCACTAGATGCACTTCCAAACCTCGGCACTTTCACGGTGATGTTCATTATTGGTTCAAATTTCAATACTTTAACGATAGATTAAGATATAATTGAAGATTAGTCGTAATACGTACAGTAAGCGCCACATAACACTCCCTCTACGTTAAAGTAAAGCTTTGTCCACACTGAACTCGCGAGCATCTTCGCAACAGATCCCGAAAAACATTTTCACTTCTGTTCTGATACACGCAAAAATTTTGCTTTTCCTATTCTGAGAGCCAATTAAGTTTGAGCAATCATTACGCCATCTGCCCTTCTCCATCGACGCTGTCCAAAGAGAAAAACGAAACTAATCGCCCTAGCCTTTCTCCCGCCTGTGATTGGTGCTTTTCTCGCGAAGGCGCGAAATTCTTGGCCTAGTCGCGAGACATTTGTTTCTTCGCGAGGTGAGGACGCAAAGTAGCGAAAATCCAATGTGGACAGTAGCGCGATCTTTCAAACTAGCAAAGCGAAGGTGCGAACTCGCAAAATGTGTCAGTCTGGACAGGCCTTAAAACGTAATTAAGCTTTTGTAAAAACGTATAAAGCGCGTTACGAAGTTGAACTAATGTTGGATTGAGGCTGGTTAATTGCTCTAAACGGGTCTAGGACATCTCGGTGTAGGACATTTTGGTGCGGACAATTTGGTGTGTGGACAATTCGTAGTTAGGACATATCGGTGCGGACATTTCGGTGTACTAAGTAATTTGTATGGGTTAGACGCAAAAACTTTATTTGTCATAATAAATAAATATATAAATAAATTTAAAAATAATAACTGAATAATACAATAATAATAACATTAATAATAATGGTTAAAATGAAATGTTGTAAGCCACTCCTTTCAAGTACCGAATGATGTTATCTTCGTCAAAATTACGCGCAGCTTCTTGTAGTCTCTCAGCGCATTTGTGGTACTTGTTTCTTCGCTTTTCAATGATTCCTTTGGACAGATGTTCGATTCGCATGGATGATAGAGATTCTTGTTCTTTTATAACTTTGAGCAATTTCCAAATGCTAGGGTGGTGACACGACACTTGAGTCTGTGGTTTTTGCCTGAATTTTCATCTCATTATATGCAAATTTAGCCTCGACCATGGCTGCGGTTGCAACGTGTGTGTGGTCATTTACTCGTTTTACAATTTCGTTCCCAATTGTGTGTATCCTGGCTTTGCACTCTTTTTTAAAAAAGCACTGCCAATACACCTGTGAAGTGAAATTATTATTAATAAAATTATTAAATAATAACAATTATTTACAATGTTATGTCTGATATAACAATTTTACCTTTTGTTTTATTTGTCTTTCTCTGACATATTCACAATAGTCGTCGTCAATTTGTTTCTTACCACCACGCGAACTATCTAGAAACAGCGGCATAATTAACATACGTGAGACTGAGGTTGCGTATTAAATATATAATAGAGTTAAAAAACTCAGGTAAGTTTTTCAAAAGAAAGGTTTTTTACGTGAGTACACCGAAATGTCCTGACTACGAATTGTCTATACACCGAATTTCCCATACACCGAAATGTCCCCACCGAACTGTCCATACACCGAAGTGTCCACACCGAAATAGCCGGTTTCCCTCTAAACGTATCGCTTTTTATGGTCAAAGCCTTTAGATTTAAAATAGTTTTTGGTATTTAGGTGATAGAGAAAGATATGGGGAAGATGCACCAAATACATCGTTCGTTATCCTCTCGCCAAAAATCAACAATTGTTAGAAATCGACTATCCCAAAATATTATTCGTGATACAGAGAAAAATTAAATTGAATTGTATTGAATTGAATTGAATTTAGATAATATCGTTGATAAAGCCACGGAAAAGGAATCCTCAAGTGAATCTGAGAATGAGATTCCTTTATCCGGCGATTCAATAATTGAATATAATACTGGTTTGCAAATTCAAAATGACTTAACTGTGTATCATTGAATGGCATTAGACCTGAAAATCCTCCTCCTGAACAATGCGCGGAGAAAACTGACGATATCACACCTAGTTTTCGTTTTAGATTAGCTAAATGGGCGACTAAAAACCGAATTCCTAAGTCATCTGTTAACGAATTACCATCCTTATTGAATACTATTCCCTGTCATGAGGATTTGCCCAATGATTATCGATCCTTACTAGGCACACCAAGATACATAAATGTAGAAAATGTTAGCCCTGGACAATACTTCCACTTCGGAATAGAATCTGGGGTTTCTCATATATTTAAAACCAAGATGGTGCCAAGCATTGATAGTTTAGAAATGTTAGTGAATATTGACGGGATACCTCTAGCAAATTGCTCTTCCAGTCAGTTTTGGCCGATATTGGGTATGATTACCTCAATTAAAAAGAGTAAGCCCTTTGTAATGGGTATTTACCAGGGAAAATCAAAGCCAAATAGTGGTAATTTCTTTTTAACACGTTTTGAAGAAGAAATGACATCAATTAGTGAAAAGGGCCTTAATATTGACCATAATCGTTTTATTCCGTTGAAATTAACTGGATTTATTTGCGATACCCCTGCTCGTATCAAACGAAGGGTCACAAACTATGGGTGTGATAAATGTAAGGTTAGGGGTGAGCATTTACAAGGGAGAGTTTGTTTTAATGATATTGATGCTGAGCTGAGAGAATGTTTTATGGACAAAAGTCAACAATCACACCATATTGGGTTTTCAATACTAGAAGAAATTCCAAATTTGGAAATGGTTGAACATTTTCCTGTTGATTATATGCATTTAGTATGTCTAAGAGTTATGAGAAAGATGCTAAAATTATGGATTTCTGGAAAACACACGACATTTAAATTAAGACCCGAGCAGATATCAGCGGTATCTGTAACGTTACTCTCACTGTCGAGGTTGACATGTGCAGAATTTGTTAGGAAACCGCGATCTCTCGCCGAAATTTGTTATTGGAAAGCAACCGAATACAGGCAGTTTCTCTTGTACTCTGGAGTTCTAGTTTTAAAAAATGTTCTACCAAAACGTATTTATGAACATTTCCTTTGCTTACACGTCGCGATACGTATCTTGGCATCTCCAAACCTCTACATGGAGATGGCAGCCTTTGCTGAAGAACTTCTACGTTATTTCGTTAAATGTTTCGGAATTATTTATGGCAAGCACTTGGTGTCTTATAATGTTCATGCGCTCATTCACCTTCCAAATGATGTTATGAATTACGGCCCCCTTGATTCGTTTAGTGCTTTCGAATTTGAAAACTTTTTACAAACGATAAAAAATAAAATGAGCAGTTCCGGGCGACATCTGAAGCAAATCATTAATCGAATTTACGAAGAAAGACATTTAGAAAACGAGAATATTCAGCCAATTATACAAAACAAAACGATCTTCAAAATGATACACAGTGATGGTCCTCTACTGCCTGGATGTGGTTGCCCACAACATAAAAAAGTGGAAATGGATGGATTTATACTTGGCTCAAGTGAAAGAAATAATTGCTGCATTTTGAAGAACAAATCATACGTAACTGTCTATAATATTGCCACATTAACAGAAAGGGGAGACTGTGTTATAATTGGGCGAGACTTTGAAAAGATTGAAAACTTTTTTTCAAAACCATGTTCATCATCTGATGTTGGCGTTGTCAAAGCCAGTAACCTCTCAAGAACTCTAAAAATGTGGAAACTTTCTGATGTATTAGGAAAAGTCCAAAAATATCGTATAGGAACTACACATGAATATCTCTTATTAAATCTTTTACATCAAAGAAACAATACTTAGGTATGGATGGCTTAAAGTTATTCTTTAACTATGCATCCATATCCCATTTTTGATATTTAATTAATGCTCTTGTCAGTTAAAGTTTATAAAAAAATTATTCATCCTTAAATATAACGTACACTTTCGTGTTTTTGCAGGAAAATGTCCGTAACGGATGCTAGCCCATTTTTTGTGGTTGAATTCAAGGAAAGCAACAGTCTTGCAGTAGTACCCTACACCTGGGTTGATGAAATTCATAACAATAGCTGCTTTCCGTCAAATAACAAAGAAGCGTCTAGATTAGCCAAGAAACTTGCAGAGCCAATCGAGTCGTGGAAAACATATGACATTGACATTCTTTTTCGTTGCGGTATGATAAAATGCTAAAGAGTCTATAACCGCGAATATGGACTTAAAAACAATAACTTTTCTTCTACAGCATCATAGCGCTTAAAAAAATGAAGCGTGTGGAGAATGACGAGTCCTGCAGTACCGGAAAGGAAAAGGGTCGTGGACAAAGGCGAAAAAAGCCAGCAATTAGTTTTGGAACTATGTATAGTTCTGACGAAAGTACTGATGATGCAAGTTCAGGTGGCGAACAATCTACGCCCAAAGTACCAGAAATGCCAATATTTAGGCGCACTAATGGAAAATAAACTTCTAAAAGACCACATGAAAATGGTGACCATCTTAATTCAGCATTATTTTATGACTCTGGAAGAGTTGTACTAATTATTATGAAATAAGAAAATTAATCTATATTTAGGTTCTGAATGTGTTGAACTATATGTCACTGAATTTTTTTTATTCTCGTGTTTTACAGGAAGTAAAAGGAACGGTGGGACACCCAAAGTCTTGTATGCACTAGGTAATAAAGATATTTCTAAATAATAAAAATAATTGTGACATTCACCTATTCTATTACTTAACTACTAAACATACACATTATAGATGGTCAGGATTCTGAAGATGAGGAAATTAGCACTAAAATAAAAAAAAATGAAAAACATTCCGCTTTCGTCAAGAATGCAACTAATGGTACGTTTTATTGTGATTATGAAACAGGTGTTTGACATTCCTTCTCCACAATAACAATCTTATAATTAAAACTAGACTTTGAAGAAGAAATACAGGAACCAGAATTAAGCAGCAAAGAACATCGTGCCAAGAGTTTCAATAAAGAAGGTATTTTTGATATAGAATTCCCTCCTTTAATTATACATGAAACCTTACTTATATCTCCTTTGCTAAAGATTTAGTCATAGCTGTGAATGGTTATGTCGGTGATGGTAGTCAAAACACCATGAATCTGACTGAAAAAGGTACTGCGCTTAGCTTAGGAAAAAAATTATTGGCAATATGTTTCTATACATACAAAAATTCTAATATCATGCATTCATATTTAACTAGACGGTTCTTATTCTGACCAAAAGAAGTCGAAACGAGCAAATGACAACTATACAACTGGAATGAAAAATAAGGGTATTTTTGGATTGACTTTCTGTTATAAATAAAATCTTTGATCAAATTCCATCTTTTCTACTATAGATTTCACAGTTCCGGAAGGCATGATTTTGGTGAAAGATGGTAATGTATTAATTAACAAAAAAAAAACAACACTAAGCAGTTATCGTATGTAACCATTTTATATAAAACATACAACTGAATTCAAGGTGTTCATACTAAAATCTGCTTCGAGTTATGGATTTTATTTGCGTATAAGATGAAACATTAACTAATTTTGTAATCACAGATTGGTATCGTAACGTTAACAGAAACCTACAAATCATAAAAATTAATGGAAATGACATGATGTCATTGTTGGAAACCATTATCAAGCGGATTGAGGGAAACTCGCCCAAAACTGCAATTGCATCAGCATCTGTCGAGTTTGATTTTGCTTTTCCAATTACATCCTTCGAGGAACTAAAAAACCTTGAAGATAAACTGCAGGAATCTAGCGAGTCAAACGCACAATTTGTAAGTATAATAAAAACCAAATTGACCCTTTTAACCTGAACTATCGCAATTGAGTTTCATTTTACTGCGATGAAACATGATTCTTGTTGTCATAACATTTATAATCATTTAATATCCGTATTTTAGCTTCAATATTTAAAAAACATCGGCGGATCAAATGTGCAGAGTTTTGTGAAGCGAATATTTTTACAAATTTTGAGCGATGAAGTCCTGGTATTATTTAATTGGGAGGGTCGAAAATCGAAACAAATGTTCAAAAATTTCATGCTCACAACACAAATTATTGGTGAGTTTAAATAAGAAATGCTGTCGCCATTCGATCTGATGTGCAAGCCTTGATTGTCTTCTTTTTTATTTGAGCCATGCCGGAAGTTATGCACATGGCTAAAATAATTATAGGCTCGACCAGACCAAATTTATGTTTAATATGTATTATTTTCAATAATATAGCGGCAATTATGTCAGCCGACAATTTTCAATGCACAAAGAAAGACGTGGAAGACAGTATCAAATCAAGACTTCGTCATGCTCAAGGAAGTTTGGATAAGAAAAAGGCCTAACTTCATTGAAACAAAATAATCACAACTAAAACTCCATTTCAAGTCAAATTATTCATTTCTTTGCATAAGTTTGAATATTTTTGTATATAAGACCTGCCATTGAAATAAAAAAAAACCTTGCTATTCCATTTATTTCAAGTCTTTTTAAGCGCAAAAGGATATCATTGAATGTCCAACCAAATTTCCACTTAATATCCTTGGGATGAGAGCAGGAACATCTTATACATGTTGCAGGGATATATTGGGGATATCCTACAAATATCGGAAAATATATACACGGGAGCTACGTAGGACATAGGAATTCAGAACATATGACTGTCCTAGGAATATCGTGTGGATGCTTCAGGGATATACTGGGGATAGACAATACACATCTCTAGGACGGCCTACAAATATCTGCAGAGATATCCACGGGAGCGACATGGGGCATAGGCATTAAAGAGATATGGCTGTCCCTGGAACATCTTATGGATGTCGCTTGGATATATTGGCGATAAACAGTACACATTTCTTGGATGGCCTAAAAATATTCGAAAATATATACACGGGAGCTACGGTGGACATAGGGAATGAGGACATCTTACTGTCCCAGGACCATCCCATGTTTGAATATCTGGGTTATAGGAACATCCTAGGGACATAGCCTATGTTCCTACGATATATCCATGGTTAAGCCCACAGACGTATTTGCGTTTGCTGGGTGGTTGCTCCCTGTAACTTTAAAATTAGCGAGCTTGGGGTGGCATGGGAACGAGCATGCCTCGTTTTGCACAGAAATGATTGTGGAAAATTGCTTTATACCCCCTTTAGAACCAAAAATGGAAAACCCTATTGATAGTTACATTTTTTTTTCTCAAATTCAGTGTTGAGAAATTTCCAGCTGAAATATTTTCGGTCTACGCTTTTGGGAGTCTTGCAAGATTATAAACGTTAAATACGTCTGTAACATTGGATTGTTAGTGGTGGACTATTAACATCCAGTACGGTAAAAATCGTTATTGTGTTGTGGTTAAGGAGATACTTAAATGAACCGATATATTTGTAAGAACCGTATTTGTTTGGTCGTATATTTCAATATCATTATAGACAATACTGGCTTTACAGTTTGTAATTACTGAGTGCACTGCCATCGTGTATCCTAAAAGAATTTCGTTACCCTCTATACCCTTCTCGTACCATATTTGAAAAATTAAATAATTATGTCTCATTCTTGAACGATAACTGAACCATCTTAGATTTATTCAACCATTTTTGACAAATGAGCGAGTGATGGTTCAATCTTGAGCAATCATTGAACCATCTTAGACAAATGAGCCTCCGATGGTTCAGTCATGAGCGACTATTGAACCACCACATGAAAATTAACATTTACGATTTTTTTGATCATTGAACCACAATTGAACCTTTTCGATAACAGTGTACTTATTGAATTTTTTGTATTCAGCACCTGACACTCAAGAGAAAATGTTTTAATCAGCAACTGCAAGGAGATGAAAATAAGCCATCACTACGCAATAATATAGTAATGTGGCAGTCTTCACAATGTTCAGTATATAGGGACCGAATTTTGCTAATATACTGACCACCTTTAACTGTTCCATAGTAATTGATAGCTTTTAAAGCCTACATAAAGGGCCTGCACGTTAAAGTCCAGGAAATAATATTCATCGAGAATAAAATATTATAATTTTTCCATTGCCAGGGCATCGAAACCGAAATTTTATTGTTGTATAGCACTAAAGCTTGAGTTGAACTGATTTGATCAGCAGAAAAACATTAAAGAGAGTAGACACGAAGTACGTATCGCTCTGGTAATTTATATTAAAATATACTATTTCCTTCGATGAATTTTGCTACTGGGGATTGACAATAAATGTCATATGAATTTGTATTACGAGAAAAGTACTAAATTTCAAAGTACCCCTTTAACAGAGCAATTAAGAAACGCTATTATCATGTCATATTCCAATCTTGTGTTAGCACGAACTCTAAAATATAAACTCAGACTATGTAGTAGGGTGGGTTAACTATTTGAGGCCGATAATCTAATCGATTTTCGCTCACTGAACTGATGCATCGAAATCATTTAAGAGTTATGATTAACTTTTGTTCTAGAGAGAAATTCTACATCATTATAACTATAAGTATGACACCCAAAGAAATACTTTACTGATGGTGAATTTAAGAGAGAACCAGTATTTCCACCCCTCATTTCTTTGTTTCTCAAAACGTTCTGTTGAGGTAGAGAATAAGTATAAACTAGGGATCAACCGGTACCGATACCATATCGATATCGGCACCGATACTCGGGGTTTCGCGATAGTATCGGATCGATTGGTTTAATATGATACTAAACCGCTACTCGTTTAAAATGCGTTATATAATGCCACATGATATTTTTAGGTCTTTCAGTGATAATACATTTCTATAAATGTCAATAAGCTGTGATATTATTTTGGAAGTACCTTTAAACATTGTAATTGGTATTATAATTCATGAGATTACTCTATAATTATTTCTTAGTATTTTTAATACATGTGTAAATGGCACTGTATTACTAAAAATATCGGTGTCGGTTCAAGAATCAGGTTTTGGATCATAGGGAGTGAATATCGGTATCGAGCGTTATCGACGGTTCATGTTTGCACCGGTATCGAATTAAACCTGGTATCGGCCCTCTCTAGTATAAACACTAAGTCAGAGTAGTAATGTGGTTTTTGGGTTCGGCCGTAAATGGGTCGCTAGTAAAACACCACATTATAGAAGCTATTGAGACCACGAATAGCTAAGTCACCCTGCACTCTCTTTTCACATTTACGGGCTAGATTTTTCAGTTCTACTGTTAACTGGTCCTAAAATCTCATTTTGGAAGCGTCGGGTGAAAAACAGATCGATAATAGGAAGTAATGAGATCATGAAACTAGTTTTGCTTCAAAGTCTACACCAGTTTTATTGGGGTTTTTGGGAGTTTTATTGGGTTTTTTCTTAATTCACTAGCTTCACAATCGCTGAGTAATTTAGGCTATACTTCATATTTAAACAAATTTGTAATTATAATCTTAATGTTTGTTAATAATTAAACTAGAAACAAAAGGTGGTGCTTGGCTTAGTTGGCTGCTTTATCAGCGTTTGCTCCGCAAATGCGTGAAAATTATGCGTTCACTTGGATTTATGTGAAGATAATGTATTCACTTGGATATACGTGAAGATAATGTATTCATTTGTCTATACGTGAAGATAATGTATTCTCTTGGATATAGGTGAAAATAAGATATTCATAATACAAAGCAACAGTGATTGATACAAACGGTGCAATCTAGCTTATTTTGGCTAAGAGAGAAAAATTTAAAATTCCCGGCTTATTTTAATTATAATGTCACGGTATTCGGCTAAATTATTGAAATTTCTGTTTGAAAAATGGCAATCTGATATCACTATTTAATTCTTGTTAGCCAATGCCGAAGCCGAAACCCAAGCCTGAAGGGCTTCGCCTTCAAGCCTTCGATCGCCTTCAAGGCTTCAATCAACGCGTCATTGAGGAATCTACTGCCCTTTTGCGTACTCAGACGGAAGTACTCGCGACTACTGTACAAACTCTTGATACTAAACTCTTAAGTTCCCAAGATGAAGCCAAATCCCTGCGTGAACTCCTGGACGTTCATAGTACTGACAGTAGGAAACTCCTAGACACTCATCAGACCTCTATTAGCGCGTCTCCAAGCTGACGTACTTGCCCTCACCAAGCATCGAGAATCAACTGTCGCTAATACTCCCTCACTTGCCCCTCTGCGTGCTGACCTAGTGGACTTGCGAACTGAACTAAACCATTTCAAATCCCTCCAAACTAGTCAGACTTTCACCAATCGCGGTGTTACCTTTACCACCAAACATCGTAAACGTAACGCTTTGCTATTTAACGTCCCTGACACCTCAGATGATGACGATGCTTCTTTTTGTAAGACCCTTCTGCGTGACACCGGCCTACCATTCGACGACATTCTCCTTGTTAATTTTTACCGCCTTGGTGCGCTACCTAACGACCACCGACCCCGTCCGATTATCTTCAAATTTCCTACTGTGAAAGCGCGCCAAAACTTTATAAGCCAGTTACATACGCTCAAAACTGACACAAATTATGGATTCTCCTTCTCCTACACAGTTGACAGAACCCCTGAACAGCGTCAGGCGCACAAAGACTTACGCCGTCAACTTCAAGAACTCCGCACCAATGGCCGTCATGACCTTGTCATACGACAAGGCAAGATTTGCTCGCGCTCTTTATCCCTCTCACGCGCCGACTCAAACACCCTCCCACCACAACCTGCTGCTTCGCCTACTAGCGACCACTTACTCCACAATGGCGTACCTACACTTCACTCATCGCCCCCATTGCTCCCTACCCCATTACAGCCCCCAATTCCCCAGCCAAGGATGCTCGCACCCCTTCCAGCTCGTCCGCACTACTCCAACACATGGCACACTACACCATCACTACCTGCCCCGTTTTACCAACAACCGTTTGCTCCGCCACCTATTATCTTACAATACTCGAGTGCCACCTACCAAAAAAACTATCAGTAAACCACTCACCCCAAGTTACTTGCTCTAATTCTATCCCGGTCTTGTCTACGCTCCTTACTCAACCACCTCCTTCCATGAACCCTGTGATCCAACCTTTTACCTCCCGTTCCGATACTTACCTTCAATGCCTTATGAACTCGTTGCCAAAACTTGACCCGCCAGCATATAAACTACCCAGAGGCACCAACTTTCGAAGGAACTTCTTCTTAATGCCCGCAGCCTCTGTGGCCCTGTCAAGTTCACCGAATTTTGCTCACTAATTTCGCTACATCGTCCTACACTTACTGCCATCACCGAAACCTGGTGGACCCCTGATCATACTCCTAATGAATACTCTATCGATGGCTATGCAATTTTTCGCGTGGATCGTCTTTGCTCTCCAGGCGGTGGTGTCGCGCTATATTTACTCGATCATATGCCCTCGCGTCAACTTGATTACTCTGATTTTAACTTCACACCCTCGCGTGACCACTATTGCGGTCTCGATCTACTCACGGTTCTCTTAACGCTCCCTCTCCTGACGATCTGTATTGGAGTAATATACCGCTCCCCCACGTATGATAACCATTCTCAACTCCAAGAGTACCTCAATGCTATAACTCGCTATTGTGACTCAAACAATTTTACCCTCCTCTTACTCGGGACGTCAATTACCCAAAATTGGACTGGGTGAACTCCATTCACCAGAGTGGCGCCAGCCCTTTCTCAAAAACCTTTCTCGACACAGTCATCAATTGTGAATTAACTCAATTTATTACTTCCGCCACTCGGAACGGTGGTGTCAACTCGGACGATTGTGTTCTAGACCTAGTTTTTAGTACCGATGAAAACTTGATCTTTAACCCTACATATTTGCCTCCGCTGGGCCAAAGTGACCATAATGTTGTTGTTTTTCTAGCCAACCTCACTACTCCTAACTATTTACACCGCCCCATAAGAAATTTTTTTAAATGTAACCTAGTCCCGTTCAGTTCCTTCCTCGATTCCATCAATTGGGACACCCTATTTCAGGGCGACAACCTCGACTCCATATGGCGTGCTTTTCACTCAATTATCTTGTCATGTATAGAAGCTTTTGTCCCCTTTCGTACCCCTGTTAAACCCTACACTATCCGCCCCCGTACAAAAACATCTCTACACTACAAAACCGTAGCTTGGCGCAGGCTAAAGCAAGCTAAAGCTGCCCATTTATCCCTTAAAACTATTGCTGCTCGTCTAGCTGATTACCGCTAGGCTCGCAATGCCTATACCAACCACACCAGAAACTTGAAAAGAAAGCACGAGGCCACCCTCATTACCCAAATTTCCACCAATCCTAAATCCTTTTATGCCTATGTTAATAAATTCCGTAAATGTCGTTTTCCCCAACTTCAATTACGTGCCCCTGATGGTTCCCTTACTACTACCCACCTCGACAGTGCCATAGTTCTCAATGATTACTTTGCGACGACCGTTGCTGACCCCTAGCGTCCCAGTACATCCCCCCTCAGGTCTCTTGCCCCTCTCCTAGCCTCTCCCAATTTGACTGCTCACTCCCAAATTTATTCAAAATTCTCACCTCACTCTCCACTAACAAGTCCCCTGGCACTGATGGCATCCACCGCATGATCTTAAGACAATTCGCTGTACAACTTTGCTACCCCCTACACAGGTTGATATCCCTCTCTTTCTCTTCTGGCACTCTACCTCCTCAATGGAAAGAGGCCAATCTCACCCCAATCCTAAAGAAGGGCTCTCGTACTGACGCCTCCAATTATCGTCCAATTAGTTCCCTCAATGCTATGTCAAAAATAATCGAAATCTTGGTTCATAATCAATTACTCCATTTCTTCAGCAACACCAATTTCTTTAATACGGCCCAACACGGTTTTCGACACAACCACTCTTGTGTTACCAATTTACTGGTTGCAACCAACCTATGGACTAAATGGTTAAACGACGGCTACAGTGTTGACGTAATCTACCTCGACCTTGCCAAAGCCTTCGATAGTATTCCCCATGATTTACTTTTGAAGTCCCTTAGCAATGCTGGAGTCACAAGCAGGGCTCTCCTCTGGCTGCAGAATTACTTATCGAATCGTCGTCAGCGTGTAGTAGTCAAAGGCAAACACTCACCTTGGGCCCCAATAGAGAAAGGCGTACCTCAGGGTTCAGTCCTAGCCCCCCTCCTCTTTAATGCTTTTATAAATTCCCTTCCTAATGTAGTACGCTCTGCCTCATTATTGCTTTTTGTTGACGATGCTAAACTATTTCACCGCATCCGCTCCTCTTCAGACGTCACTAATCTTCAGGCAGATTTGCAATCTATTGAGAACTGGGCTACCACTCATGGCCTCAATTTCAATGTCAATAAATGTGCAGTCCTTCACCTAGGCTCATCAAACCCACGTCACACATACTTACTCTATGATAGCCCTATTAAAGCCTCCTTCTCAGAGCCAGATTTAGGTGTTATTGTAGAACCTGACTTGAAACTCTCTCAACACACAAATAAAGTCAGCAAACGCCTAAGTAGTATCTCTGGGTTAGCTCGGCGTAACTTTTCCACTCTGTCCCCAAAACTAATTAAGACAATTTATAATTCCCTAGCCTTACCCCTAATAGACTACGCATCCCCAATTTGGACCCCTTCCTCCTGTAATGGTATTACAACCCTCCAAAAAGCTCAAAACAGGTTCACTAAATTGGCTCACAAGCTAGATCACCTGCCCGCCCCTGTTAGACTGTCAAAACTTTCCATTGACCAAGTCCTAACCCGTCATCGTATCAACAACCTATGCTTATTACATGACTTTTTCAATAATAAACTTATTGATATTAGATATCAATAACTTCTTTAGTCCCGCACCTATACACTCTACACGCGGGCACTCCCTCAAATTTCTTAAACCTAGGGCCAACACCACTGTTCTTTTACACCACTTTACTCACTCCGTAATAACTGATTGGAACACACTCCCCGAGTCCATCATAGCCCTAACTGATAAACCTAAATTCCGTGCCGCCCTTTCTTCCCACTTCGATAAATTTCGCAATAGTCAATAACTCCACCTTATGGTCACTCATTCCTGATTTAAGATCTCAT
Organism: Phalangium opilio; assembly: GCF_054372755.1. Classification (NCBI taxonomy): domain Eukaryota; kingdom Metazoa; phylum Arthropoda; class Arachnida; order Opiliones; family Phalangiidae; genus Phalangium; species Phalangium opilio. The sequence continues at coordinate 7,217,705 of NW_028324167.1, forward strand.
TTTTATAAAGAAGCTCATAAAATTATCATTAATGTTTTTTTTTATTTGATTGTTGTTCCACATTTTCTTTTTTTTTCCTCCCTCTTTAATGTATAACTACTTATACTTCAGTAATCTTAAATTTTACTTGTCCTCTTTAATTTAAATTTAACTTGCCCCTTCTAATTTAAATTCAACTTGCCCTTTTTACTTTAAAATTTAACTTGTCCACTCACTGTAATTTACCTTAATACTGATATTTAACTTTAACTCTTTTTTTTTCTGAGGTACTAACCGAGCCCTAGTGGCTTATATGTACTATTAGTAGCAAATAAATAAATAAACAAATTGTTTTCTGTGACAGCTACGACACATTAATATAAGCTGTAAAGGTTACACCTCCGCTGCCGAAACTTTGGCGATAACTTTTCAAGTGAAATTATGACAAACAGAACTGTATAGATTATTTCATTTAATAACATTTTACATTTGCATTATTTACATTAAAATTCTTCATTCAAGGTAAAAATTATTGCTGTTTATAGAGTTCCCAGTTAGTTTTATACTCAGTGCCACCACACGGAATAAAATCAAGTAAATAAATTTTTATTTTAAATACAATTTTAAATTTTTAACGGTAGTAAAAAGCACATTAGTAGTGTAACCCCCCACTTCGTACCTCCGTAGGTGTAGAATGTAGGTCAAGGTCACCAGTGTAGGTCAATGACCTATGACGTAATGAGTGACGTAATCAACGCCCTCTCGCCGCCGGGGAAGCCCCTCGCGGGGAAACCCGCGCGCCCCCTCGCGGGAAAATACCGCGCGCCGCCTCGCGGGAAAACCGCGAAATTTGAAAACCGCGCGCAAACTCGCGGTGAGTCTGCGCATGCGTATGACGGTCTCTTCAACTGTATCTGTGACGTCATTGATAAGAATTGTTGGTGTTTAGGTTATTGGGAGAACTAATATTATCTAAAAGAACTAATTAACCGACTGAAATAAAACTAGTCTTAATATACTTTTGTTGGTTATTTTGTAAATGAATAAACTTTGAGACTTTATTTGCAAGAAATAGTTTATTTTAGCAAGGATAAAATTAAATGAACTTCTCGCGTTGGAGGTAATTTCGAGAGTGATTCTAAAAAAGTCCACTAGCAAGAGACGCGGGACCCCATAGGTCACGTGTCCGTTTTTTATCTTAGAACAGCAGAGGTTTTTTAAGCTGTTATCTTATTTACATATATTATTTTTACATTAATCTATTTTGTTAATTTTAGACTATACATTATTAATTATTATGATTATTTGATTTGTTATTTACACAAGATAAAATTACTAATTTTTTTCTTTTACACAAAGTTCTAAAATACTTTTCATGGGTCCGCTTTAAAACCAAAAGGCAAAGTGTCCCAACCTTTAATTACACGTTTGTTAAACGTAAATCCAAAGCTTTTTTCTAGTTTTCGACTTAAAAGAGTGATCGACGTTTTAAGGAGAAAAAAGAATTGGACCTTATTTAGTTGATGGTTACTCAAAGGATCCTGAAATTATCCTAGAGTTTAATGGTTGCGTGTATCACGGTTGTCCGAAATGTTTAAAAGGTAGTGAATGGAACAGTTTAGTAAATGATACAAATAAAAACTGTTACGAAAAGGGCCTGGATAGAATAGAATTTATAAAAAAGTTACACCCCAATGCAAAGTATATAATAATGTGGGAATGCGAGTTTGAAAATTTGTTAAAGACAAATATCGCTTGTAGTACCTTTTGCGAAACTGTAGAGGTGCCTTCACCAATATTAGCCAGGTCGGCTTTATACGGTGGAAGGACAGAAGTCTTCAAATTATATCATAAACCGGATGAAGCAAAAAACGAAAAAATTTATTATTACGACCTCATGTCACTCTATCCCGCTGTCAATAAATACGGAATCTACCCAAAAGGACATCCCAAAATTTTAAATAGTAACTTTAACTATGAAAAAAATGCCTATTTTGGTATAATATCGTGTGAACTCTTGCCCCCGACTGATCTATATATCCCAGTTTTACCATACAGGTTTAATGGAAAATTGTTTTTCCCCCTGTGTAAGTCATGTGCCCTTGAATCAAATAATGAAGCGTGTCAACATTCTGACAAGGAACGAATTATTTCGGGTATTTGGCCCTCGCCTGAAATTTACAAAGCCGTAGAAATGGGTTATAAAATTATAAAAATATACGAAGTACATCATTTCGACGAGACATTTCAGTATGAAAAACATGTTAACGATGGACTATTTGGAGGTTATGTTAACAATTTTTTGAAGATAAAACAAGCTAATTCCGGCTATCCGTCTTCCGTTAAAACTGCCGAGCAAAAACAAAAATATATTGAATCGATTTATGAATCTGAAGGTATTAGCATCAAGATGGATGAAGTAGTCCATAACCCCGCACTGGGAGCTATTTCAAAGATTTGTCTCAACAGTCTTTGGGGTCGTTTTGGTATGAATACAAACAAAACCAAAACACTAATTGTTAACGAGTACACAGAACTTGTACGTATCTTATCTGATGACACAAAGGAATTGGTAGATTTAAGACCAATTAATGAAGAAATGTGCTTATTATCGTACAAAAACAAAGATGAATTTGCACCAACATATTTCAAAGGAAATCCGTATGTGGCTTGTTTCGTTTCGTGTTACGGAAGATTAACCTTATTCGAGACCTTGCATAAATTGGGTAAAAGAGCATTATACACAGATACGGATAGCGTTTTATTTGTGGCGGGGGAAAACGATTTTAAACCCCCCACGGGTAACAATTTAGGATGTTGGGTTAACGAACTAGGGGACGCTACAATTACAGAGTTTGTTTCAAATGGGCCCAAGAGTTACGATTACAGAACTACGGACGGTCAATCTGTCGTGAAGGTTAAAGGAATTTGCCTTAATCGTGTTAACGAGAAAATTATAAACTTTGAAGCTATAGTGGACTCTATAAAAAATAAATCCAAACGTCTAAATGTGGACGTTCCTTTCAACGTCATTCGAAATAAAACGTCGATCACTCTTTTAAGTCGAAAACTAGAAAAAAGCTTTGGATTTACGTTTAACAAACGTGTAATTAAAGGTTGGGACACTTTGCCTTTTGGTTTTAAAGCGGACCCATGAAAAGTATTTTAGAACTTTGTGTAAAAGAAAAAAATTAGTAATTTTATCTTGTGTAAATAACAAATCAAATAATCATAATAATTAATAATGTATAGTCTAAAATTAACAAAATAGATTAATGTAAAAATAATATATGTAAATAAGATAACAGCTTAAAAAACCTCTGCTGTTCTAAGATAAAAAACGGACACGTGACCTATGGGGTCCCGCGTCTCTTGCTAGTGGACTTTTTTAGAATCACTCTCGAAATTACCTCCAACGCGAGAAGTTCATTTAATTTTATCCTTGCTAAAATAAACTATTTCTTGCAAATAAAGTCTCAAAGTTTATTCATTTACAAAATAACCAACAAAAGTATATTAAGACTAGTTTTATTTCAGTCGGTTAATTAGTTCTTTTAGATAATATTAGTTCTCCCAATAACCTAAACACCAACAATTCTTATCAATGACGTCACAGATACAGTTGAAGAGACCGTCATACGCATGCGCAGACTCACCGCGAGTTTGCGCGCGGTTTTCAAATTTCGCGGTTTTCCCGCGAGGCGGCGCGCGGTATTTTCCCGCGAGGGGGCGCGCGGGTTTCCCCGCGAGGGGCTTCCCCGGCGGCGAGAGGGCGTTGATTACGTCACTCATTACGTCATAGGTCATTGACCTACACTGGTGACCTTGACCTACATTCTACACCTACGGAGGTACGAAGTGGGGGGTTACACTACTAATGTGCTTTTTACTACCGTTAAAAATTTAAAATTGTATTTAAAATAAAAATTTATTTACTTGATTTTATTCCGTGTGGTGGCACTGAGTATAAAACTAACTGGGAACTCTATAAACAGCAATAATTTTTACCTTGAATGAAGAATTTTAATGTAAATAATGCAAATGTAAAATGTTATTAAATGAAATAATCTATACAGTTCTGTTTGTCATAATTTCACTTGAAAAGTTATCGCCAAAGTTTCGGCAGCGGAGGTGTAACCTTTACAGCTTATATTAATGTGTCGTAGCTGTCACAGAAAACAATTTGTTTATTTATTTATTTGCTACTAATAGTACATATAAGCCACTAGGGCTCGGTTAGTACCTCAGAAAAAAAAAGAGTTAAAGTTAAATATCAGTATTAAGGTAAATTACAGTGAGTGGACAAGTTAAATTTTAAAGTAAAAAGGGCAAGTTGAATTTAAATTAGAAGGGGCAAGTTAAATTTAAATTAAAGAGGACAAGTAAAATTTAAGATTACTGAAGTATAAGTAGTTATACATTAAAGAGGGAGGAAAAAAAAAAGAAAATGTGGAACAACAATCAAATAAAAAAAAACATTAATGATAATTTTATGAGCTTCTTTATAAAAATGAGATCTTAAATCAGGAATGAGTGACCATAAGGTGGAGTTATTGACTATTGCGAAATTTATCGAAGTGGGAAGAAAGGGCGGCACGGAATTTAGGTTTATCAGTTAGGGCTATGATGGACTCGGGGAGTGTGTTCCAATCAGTTATTACGGAGTGAGTAAAGTGGTGTAAACGAACAGTGGTGTTGGCCCTAGGTTTAAGAAATTTGAGGGAGTGCCCGCGTGTAGAGTGTATAGGTGCGGGACTAAAGAAGTTATTGATATCTAATATCAATAAGTTTATTATTGAAAAAGTCATGTAATAAGCATAGGTTGTTGATACGATGACGGGTTAGGACTTGGTCAATGGAAAGTTTTGACAGTCTAACAGGGGCGGGCAGGTGATCTAGCTTGTGAGCCAATTTAGTGAACCTGTTTTGAGCTTTTTGGAGGGTTGTAATACCATTACAGGAGGAAGGGGTCCAAATTGGGGATGCGTAGTCTATTAGGGGTAAGGCTAGGGAATTATAAATTGTCTTAATTAGTTTTGGGGACAGAGTGGAAAAGTTACGCCGAGCTAACCCAGAGATACTACTTAGGCGTTTGCTGACTTTATTTGTGTGTTGAGAGAGTTTCAAGTCAGGTTCTACAATAACACCTAAATCTGGCTCTGAGAAGGAGGCTTTAATAGGGCTATCATAGAGTAAGTATGTGTGACGTGGGTTTGATGAGCCTAGGTGAAGGACTGCACATTTATTGACATTGAAATTGAGGCCATGAGTGGTAGCCCAGTTCTCAATAGATTGCAAATCTGCCTGAAGATTAGTGACGTCTGAAGAGGAGCGGATGCGGTGAAATAGTTTAGCATCGTCAACAAAAAGCAATAATGAGGCAGAGCGTACTACATTAGGAAGGGAATTTATAAAAGCATTAAAGAGGAGGGGGGCTAGGACTGAACCCTGAGGTACGCCTTTCTCTATTGGGGCCCAAGGTGAGTGTTTGCCTTTGACTACTACACGCTGACGACGATTCGATAAGTAATTCTGCAGCCAGAGGAGAGCCCTGCTTGTGACTCCAGCATTGCTAAGGGACTTCAAAAGTAAATCATGGGGAATACTATCGAAGGCTTTGGCAAGGTCGAGGTAGATTACGTCAACACTGTAGCCGTCGTTTAACCATTTAGTCCATAGGTTGGTTGCAACCAGTAAATTGGTAACACAAGAGTGGTTGTGTCGAAAACCGTGTTGGGCCGTATTAAAGAAATTGGTGTTGCTGAAGAAATGGAGTAATTGATTATGAACCAAGATTTCGATTATTTTTGACATAGCATTGAGGGAACTAATTGGACGATAATTGGAGGCGTCAGTACGAGAGCCCTTCTTTAGGATTGGGGTGAGATTGGCCTCTTTCCATTGAGGAGGTAGAGTGCCAGAAGAGAAAGAGAGGGATATCAACCTGTGTAGGGGGTAGCAAAGTTGTACAGCGAATTGTCTTAAGATCATGCGGTGGATGCCATCAGTGCCAGGGGACTTGTTAGTGGAGAGTGAGGTGAGAATTTTGAATAAATTTGGGAGTGAGCAGTCAAATTGGGAGAGGCTAGGAGAGGGGCAAGAGACCTGAGGGGGGATGTACTGGGACGCTAGGGGTCAGCAACGGTCGTCGCAAAGTAATCATTGAGAACTATGGCACTGTCGAGGTGGGTAGTAGTAAGGGAACCATCAGGGGCACGTAATTGAAGTTGGGGAAAACGACATTTACGGAATTTATTAACATAGGCATAAAAGGATTTAGGATTGGTGGAAATTTGGGTAATGAGGGTGGCCTCGTGCTTTCTTTTCAAGTTTCTGGTGTGGTTGGTATAGGCATTGCGAGCCTAGCGGTAATCAGCTAGACGAGCAGCAATAGTTTTAAGGGATAAATGGGCAGCTTTAGCTTGCTTTAGCCTGCGCCAAGCTACGGTTTTGTAGTGTAGAGATGTTTTTGTACGGGGGCGGATAGTGTAGGGTTTAACAGGGGTACGAAAGGGGACAAAAGCTTCTATACATGACAAGATAATTGAGTGAAAAGCACGCCATATGGAGTCGAGGTTGTCGCCCTGAAATAGGGTGTCCCAATTGATGGAATCGAGGAAGGAACTGAACGGGACTAGGTTACATTTAAAAAAATTTCTTATGGGGCGGTGTAAATAGTTAGGAGTAGTGAGGTTGGCTAGAAAAACAACAACATTATGGTCACTTTGGCCCAGCGGAGGCAAATATGTAGGGTTAAAGATCAAGTTTTCATCGGTACTAAAAACTAGGTCTAGAACACAATCGTCCGAGTTGACACCACCGTTCCGAGTGGCGGAAGTAATAAATTGAGTTAATTCACAATTGATGACTGTGTCGAGAAAGGTTTTTGAGAAAGGGCTGGCGCCACTCTGGTGAATGGAGTTCACCCAGTCCAATTTTGGGTAATTGACGTCCCGAGTAAGAGGAGGGTAAAATTGTTTGAGTCACAATAGCGAGTTATAGCATTGAGGTACTCTTGGAGTTGAGAATGGTTATCATACGTGGGGGAGCGGTATATTACTCCAATACAGATCGTCAGGAGAGGGAGCGTTAAGAGAACCGTGAGTAGATCGAGACCGCAATAGTGGTCACGCAAGGGTGTGAAGTTAAAATCAGAGTAATCAAGTTGACGCGAGGGCATATGATCGAGTAAATATAGCGCGACACCACCGCCTGGAGAGCAAAGACGATCCACGCGAAAAATTGCATAGCCATCGATAGAGTATTCATTAGGAGTATGATCAGGGGTCCACCAGGTTTCGGTGATGGCAGTAAGTGTAGGACGATGTAGCGAAATTAGTGAGCAAAATTCGGTGAACTTGACAGGGCCACAGAGGCTGCGGGCATTAAGAAGAAGTTCCTTCGAAAGTTGGTGCCTCTGGGTAGTTTATATGCTGGCGGGTCAAGTTTTGGCAACGAGTTCATAAGGCATTGAAGGTAAGTATCGGAACGGGAGGTAAAAGGTTGGATCACAGGGTTCATGGAAGGAGGTGGTTGAGTAAGGAGCGTAGACAAGACCGGGATAGAATTAGAGCAAGTAACTTGGGGTGAGTGGTTTACTGATAGTTTTTTTGGTAGGTGGCACTCGAGTATTGTAAGATAATAGGTGGCGGAGCAAACGGTTGTTGGTAAAACGGGGCAGGTAGTGATGGTGTAGTGTGCCATGTGTTGGAGTAGTGCGGACGAGCTGGAAGGGGTGCGAGCATCCTTGGCTGGGGAATTGGGGGCTGTAATGGGGTAGGGAGCAATGGGGGCGATGAGTGAAGTGTAGGTACGCCATTGTGGAGTAAGTGGTCGCTAGTAGGCGAAGCAGCAGGTTGTGGTGGGAGGGTGTTTGAGTCGGCGCGTGAGAGGGATAAAGAGCGCGAGCAAATCTTGCCTTGTCGTATGACAAGGTCATGACGGCCATTGGTGCGGAGTTCTTGAAGTTGACGGCGTAAGTCTTTGTGCGCCTGACGCTGTTCAGGGGTTCTGTCAACTGTGTAGGAGAAGGAGAATCCATAATTTGTGTCAGTTTTGAGCGTATGTAACTGGCTTATAAAGTTTTGGCGCGCTTTCACAGTAGGAAATTTGAAGATAATCGGACGGGGTCGGTGGTCGTTAGGTAGCGCACCAAGGCGGTAAAAATTAACAAGGAGAATGTCGTCGAATGGTAGGCCGGTGTCACGCAGAAGGGTCTTACAAAAAGAAGCATCGTCATCATCTGAGGTGTCAGGGACGTTAAATAGCAAAGCGTTACGTTTACGATGTTTGGTGGTAAAGGTAACACCGCGATTGGTGAAAGTCTGACTAGTTTGGAGGGATTTGAAATGGTTTAGTTCAGTTCGCAAGTCCACTAGGTCAGCACGCAGAGGGGCAAGTGAGGGAGTATTAGCGACAGTTGATTCTCGATGCTTGGTGAGGGCAAGTACGTCAGCTTGGAGACGCGCTAATAGAGGTCTGATGAGTGTCTAGGAGTTTCCTACTGTCAGTACTATGAACGTCCAGGAGTTCACGCAGGGATTTGGCTTCATCTTGGGAACTTAAGAGTTTAGTATCAAGAGTTTGTACAGTAGTCGCGAGTACTTCCGTCTGAGTACGCAAAAGGGCAGTAGATTCCTCAATGACGCGTTGATTGAAGCCTTGAAGGCGATCGAAGGCTTGAAGGCGAAGCCCTTCAGGCTTGGGTTTCGGCTTCGGCATTGGCTAACAAGAATTAAATAGTGATATCAGATTGCCATTTTTCAAACAGAAATTTCAATAATTTAGCCGAATACCGTGACATTATAATTAAAATAAGCCGGGAATTTTAAATTTTTCTCTCTTAGCCAAAATAAGCTAGATTGCACCGTTTGTATCAATCACTGTTGCTTTGTATTATGAATATCTTATTTTCACCTATATCCAAGTGAATACATTATCTTCACGTATAGACAAGTGAATACATTATCTTCACGTATATCCAAGTGAATACATTATCTTCACATAAATCCAAGTGAACGCATAATTTTCACGCATTTGCGGAGCAAACGCTGATAAAGCAGCCAACTAAGCCAAGCACCACCTTTTGTTTCTAGTTTAATTATTAACAAACATTAAGATTATAATTACAAATTTGTTTAAATATGAAGTATAGCCTAAATTACTCAGCGATTGTGAAGCTAGTGAATTAAGAAAAAACCCAATAAAACTCCCAAAAACCCCAATAAAACTGGTGTAGACTTTGAAGCAAAACTAGTTTCATGATCTCATTACTTCCTATTATCGATCTGTTTTTCACCCGACGCTTCCAAAATGAGATTTTAGGACCAGTTAACAGTAGAACTGAAAAATCTAGCCCGTAAATGTGAAAAGAGAGTGCAGGGTGACTTAGCTATTCGTGGTCTCAATAGCTTCTATAATGTGGTGTTTTACTAGCGACCCATTTACGGCCGAACCCAAAAACCACATTACTACTCTGACTTAGTGTTTATACTAGAGAGGGCCGATACCAGGTTTAATTCGATACCGGTGCAAACATGAACCGTCGATAACGCTCGATACCGATATTCACTCCCTATGATCCAAAACCTGATTCTTGAACCGACACCGATATTTTTAGTAATACAGTGCCATTTACACATGTATTAAAAATACTAAGAAATAATTATAGAGTAATCTCATGAATTATAATACCAATTACAATGTTTAAAGGTACTTCCAAAATAATATCACAGCTTATTGACATTTATAGAAATGTATTGTAGCAGGGCTGCCAGAATCCTTGAAGCTTCTGCTCCTTGGTTCTGGCAGGGCTATAGCCTCCATGCTACATGCTCCTCCTCCACTTTCTAACTGCGATATTTTGAGAATATTAATCAGTTGTTCAGTTGACGGTCGAAGAGCTTAGTTCTCTCTCTTGTTAATAAAAGACTCCTGATACGGAGCAATCCGTTTTAACCGAGTTGGGTTACGGGATAGTTATCCCTTTTTTGTTTTTCGTAAATAAATTCTTCTACTTTTTGGATTATTAAAGTAAGTTGTCTTTATTCTTATTTTTATGGCCCTCGGGAGCTTTCTCCCTTAGTTAAATTATCCTACAGAGGGTTACATAAAATTGGCGCCCGAACAGGGACTCGACTAAGCCTCGGTCGGTCCCGTAGAATTTTTGTTTATCATTGTTGATACGTGATATCTGCCCCATGTGGTACTAAGCCTCGGCTTCCACAATGGTAAATGCTTTAAACGTAATTGAACTAATTTAAATCTAGTTTAATCGTCTTTAAATTAAATGTTAATCTAAGAATAAATTTATTATTGTAAATTAATTCTTGAATTTAGATAACTTACTTATTGTATTGGATAAACTTGACTTAACTGATTGAAAAGTATACTGATTATTGTAATTTAAATTAAATTAAATACAATGGCTTACTCGGACGTTAAAAATAAACAATGGAGGTCGCCTCATACATCTGAGGACGAGGAGGATTCTATTTTAAAGAAAAGGGAAGATCAGTCTACCGAAGATGCTTTTACGTCTACGGAAGACTATGGCGAATTGCTAGCACAGCCAGAAACCGAAGATCCGTTAGAAGAATTTAACCGGAAACTTCGTATTGAGGAAGAGAAAGACGAAGAAGATTCGAGAAAGAGGACGGCCGCCTCTTCAGAATTAGATTTCTCTCCCTATCAATTATTCCCCCATAAGGGTATTCCCCCTCCTAAGGGATGCTTAACTCCCTCAAATTTTCCTCCTCAGACTGGGATTGATTCCCTTAATCCTCCCCAAGCAACGTCCACAGGTGCTAAACCTAAAGTTAACTTTTCAACGACACAACCAAACCCTACCGTTAAAACAATTGGAATTCAATGCCAACTTTCTCCGTCCCAAGGTATTCCTCAACTAGGACCAAACGCTAGTGAAGAGGAATTAAAAGCCTTTATATTACCGTTACTCCTAACATTGGCTGATAATTCAACCACGCAGGCAAAAGCCGTAGAGCAAAATGTAGCGATAAACAAAGCTATAGCTATTAGTTTGGATAAGTTAGTTAGGGATTTACCCTCGTTAATAACTAGAAATTCAACTCCCCAAATGGGAAAAGTCCCTATCGAACCTCCAGAAAGACTAGCTTTTCTGGGATCATCTAGCGATAATGCTACCGAGTTTTTAGCGGCTTTTGAGGAGTATGCTAAGTTTCATAAACTATCAAATGAGGAAAGGTTAGCTGCTTTGCCTCTCCTTTTACGAGGGCATGCCCTATACTGGTATAGGGATTTAATTCGTCAATACGACGAAACGTGTAGATCAAATCCTTCCCATCCTAACTTAACTTGGAAAACTTTCCAAAGACACTTTAAAATTCAGTTCAGGGACTCGGAAGCTGATTCTAAGTTAAAAATAGAGATTTCCCATAGACTCCAAAAAGATAAGGAATCAGTTGAGGATTTTTTCGGGGAAGTAATGAAGTTAAATTTAGGGATGACTTGTCCTCTCCCCGAAAAGGATTTAGTTCCTATTATCAAAAGTAACTTGAGGGATGAATTAAGAACTCCCCTCCTCTTCCTGCACTATACCACTATGGAACAGTTGAGAGCTTCCTGTAAAACCATAGAAAAGGATATTGAAGTTAGGAAAAGAAATGCAGAGAGAAGGGAAAAGAGGAAATCTCCCCCTAAACCTAAGGTTACAGCCGAGTCCTCTTGTCCCGCTAACAAAGGCTCATCCCATAGTCAGTGTTCCCCCGGGCGTTGTTTTAGCCCTTGCAATCCTCCAGCTCCTCCTCAATGGGAATATCCCTTACAACCATTAGACACTAGAGCTAGGGCTAGGTCTAATAATAATTCAAATAGAGGACAAAGATCTTTTAATAGGTATCATAATCAGAGATCTAAGTCCCCTGGTCGTCAATTGGCCGTATCTTATCCCTCTACACGTCCTATCACATGCTATAATTGTCAAGAACCTGGTCATCTTGCACCCGAATGTCCTAACAAAAAGCTTATCAAGTCGGGGGAAGCCCAGACGGGAGAGGTCCATCGTGGTCCCTCTCCCGGTGCCCAATAAATTCCTCTAATAAGAAGCGTGTCGCGTTCCCCTTAAGAATTGAATCCGTCCGGAAGGGTTCAGTTTATAAAAGGGTTACCATTCCCGTTACTTTTGAACACGCGACAGTTCACGCTAAATTAGATAGCGGGGCCGATGCCTCTTTTGTTAGTCTTGACCAATGGCAGAAAATTTGTAAATATAGAAATTCTTCAGAATTACCTGAAGACGAACAGCTAGATTGTGTAGTTTGGGGCGATGGCCGTTATACGTTTACAAAAGGTTCTCACGAGTTAGAATTTACTCTTAAGTCAATTGACAGTGAGAAACAGTTTAAATTTAAATTTTATATAGTTCCTTCCTTAAATAGTGACTTCATATTAGGTCAAGATTTTCTTGAAGAAAATAGGGTCAAGTTAGATTTTGAATCGTCTGAATGTTTAGTGGGTAACTTGAGGATCCCTTTTTCAATACCATCAGAAAAGGATCCCATAGATAAGGAGATTGTAGAGAATATTAGGGACGCAGTTTCCGCAGCCCCTATTACTGAGGAACAACGTCACCAACTAGAAACCCTTTTATTGAAATGCCCTGAGTTGTTTTCTGATAAAGTAGGAAGAACAGGACTAGTCTTCCATGAGATTCACACGGGTCATAGTCCGCCCATCAAATCTCAGCCTTATCGAGTTAATGACCAGAAAAGGAAGATCATAGAACAACATGTAAGGGAAATGTTAGATGACGGGATAATTAGACCCTCAGTTTCTCCTTGGGCTTCGCCCGTAGTTTTAGTTGATCAAACAAAACGGGGTAAACCCTATAGGTTTTGTATTGATTATAGAAAACTTAATCAGGTTACCATTAAGGACCCTTATCCTTTACCTAATATAGAGGACATGTTAGCTAGGGTTGGAAAACCTAAATACATAACAACACTTGACCTTAAATCTGGGTACTGGCAAGTGGAAATGCACCCAAAGAGCAGAGAAAAGACTGCCTTCGTGACTCATATGGGAAAGTACGAGTTCAATGTACTCCCTTTTGGGCTTTGTAATGCCCCTAGCTCCTTTCAACGTCTAATTGACGAGATTTTTAGGGACGCAGATTACTTCCAATTGATAGACTATTTAGATGATTTAATCTCGCTTAGCGAAGATTGGGATCAACACTTAACGTGTTTAGAGTACGTCTTAAATAGGCTAAAGGAAGCGGGTCTCACCCTACAATTAAAGAAATGTCGGTTCGCTCAGAAAGAAGCTACCATATTCGGTCACATTGTGAATGAAAAAGGGGTGCATATAGATCCTTCTAAGATAGAAGCCATTCAAAAATTTCCTCCTCCTAAAAATATTAAGGAAGTACAAAGATTTTTAGGGATGGCAGGTTGGCATAATAGGTTTATTAGCCACTACTCCCAAATAGTAGCTCCTATTAATAAGCTTAAACGGAAGGATCAGAAATTTGTTTGGGGATTCGAACAACAACAGGCATTTGAAAAAATTAAGGAAGCCATTTGTAAGGCTCACCCCTTAGCTTCCTTTAGAAGGGATTCCCCGTGCATTCTCACTACAGATGCTAGTGATGCAGGGTTAGGTGCCCTTCTTTCCCAAATTCAAGACAATATAGAAGTCCCTATAGCTTATGCTAGTACAGGGCTGAAAGATGCCGAAACGAGGTACTCAACTAGCGAGAAAGAGTGTCTAGCCATATGTTGGGCAGTTAAGAAGTTTAGGCCCTTTCTAGAAGGTCGTAAATTCACTGTCCTCACTGACCATCAAGCTTTACAATGGTTGTTTAATATCAGGGAACCCAATTCTCGGCTAGTTAAATGGGCAATGTACCTCCAAACATTTGACTTTACCATAAAGCACAAAAAAGGAGTAGAGAACGTAGTCGCTGACGCTTTATCGAGAGCTCCGATAAACGTCCTTAGTATAAATTTTAGTTCTTCTACTTCAAATTCCACTAATAACTTAGATCAAACTAGTAGTAGTACTAGTCAAAATTCTACCGGTAGTAGTAATAGTACGACTTCCTCTAGTGAATCTGTTGAAGGTCGAATACGTCCTCCAGGTCCTAGATCTTTATACTCAGTTTTTACGATAGAAGATGTCAGAACATCTCAAAGGGAAGACCCTTTTGCGTCCCCTATTATAAATTCCTTGCAAGGACCTAACCCAGTTAGGAATAAAATGTTTGAAATAAAGAATGATCTTCTTTATAGAAGACCTTATCGAAATCATCCGGAAAAAATTTATTTACCTCCTCGGTTAAGGCTAGAAGCCATGAGGTTGTTACACGACCACCCACTGTCAGCTCATAGGGGCAAAGATAAAACCCTGAGTAAAGTTACATATAGGTATTGGTGGCCCTCTGTAATCAGTGACGTCCAGGATTATGTTAGAGGTTGTTCTTTATGCCAACAATTTAAGGCTAGAAACAGGAAAAAGCCAGGGCTAATGCAACCCTCAGAAATAACTAGTCCTTGGGACCAAATAAGTGTCGACATTATGGGACCTTTCCCTTCTAGTAGACACCATTATAAATACTTAATAGTTTTTGTCGATTATATGACCAAATTCGTGGAAATGATTCCATTAAAAACTATTACTGCTAAGACCTGTGTACAGGCATTTAAGTCTATTATCACTAGGTGGGGAGCTCCTAAAGCTATCCTTAGCGATAGAGGGGTACAATTTACCTCGAAACTTTGGCTGCAGACGTGCAGAGCTTTTAAGATAAACCCAAAGTTTACTACCCCCTATACCCCTAAAGGAAATCCCACTGAACGAGTCAATAGAGTAATAGGCGAGTTAATTTCATTTTATGTCGGGAATCACCATGATAGATGGGATGAATCCCTTGACCTTCTTCAATTCGCTATAAATTCCGCGCCCCATGAAACCACGGGCAGATCCCCTTTCTTTTTAAATTTAGGGCGGGAGCCACGTCTCCCTTGGGATTTAGATATTGAAGAACCCATTCAGGACAATGATGACCCCAGTCGTAGTAAAGCTTTGAAGGTTCTTAAGGAACAACTGGCATTCAGCAATGAATTGTCTAAGTTAGCAAAAGCACACCAGAAAAAGTACTATGACCTCCGCCATGACCCATTAGAGTTTGCGGTAGGAACTTTAGTATGGATGGAAACACATCCTTTATCTAGTACGACAGGGCAACTAATGAAAAAGCTTAGTCCTAAATGGGCAGGTCCCTTTAAAATTATAGCAAAGCACTCTCCCGTTGTTTATGAGTTAGAAGATGCTAACTCTGGGCAGAACATAGGGAAAGTTAACCTAGAACATCTTAAACTTTATTGGACTAACGTAGCTGTCTTCGAAAATGCCGATAATACCCCCAGTTCACAGTCGAACATTGCAGATGAAGCTGAGTCAAGTCCTTCAGCGGAAGGTGGTAGCATGCACCAACCTCCTACGGAGACTTCCTCAATAAGTTCATCTGAATCATCATCTTCACTTTCACCGCCCCAGGACGGACAGGAAGCCAATCAACAGATTATTCCTGTTATACCGGATGTCCCTCCAACCTCGACATCAACTGCACTAGAAGATCAAGCAGCGGATCAACAGATCTTTCCTGCAGCTCACGATGATTCACATCAACCGATAGATTCTGATAGTGAACCGGGCATGGCCCTTTTTGAAGATCCCCCTCTCCTCCTTCATACTAACCACGATATGAGGGCTTTTCAGCTCGATCATCCCACTAACGACAGTCCGCCTTCTGCGGCAGGGGAGGCTTCCCCGTCTGATCAAGAATCAGTCGAGGAACCAGAGCTACATAAGTCAACATCCAGCTTCTCGGAAGAAATAGTAACGCCAGACGCCAAATCAACGTCTTCTGAGCAGTACATACAGGAACTTGCGTTACTCCATTCTCCATCTTCTGGTTTTTCGGAGGAATTCGTACCTCCTGAACCGGTTTTGAGTCCTACTAAAGACGTAGCACATCCTGAACAACCTTCTACTCGGTCGGACGAAACGCCAACACCTACACTGCTTTCTCAGACGAAATCCCAATCATCACGTGCGTCTGATAGTTCGTCAACCACGCTATCAGAGTCAATGAGAACTCCTAAATTAAACAGGGCTACCTTACCCGAATGTTATTTAGAACCTTTTAAATTGGGATGGCGCCGAGAGGTTTGTAAGAGGGCGACGGTTCAGCCCGGAGGTAACGAAGTAGATATCTACTACCGACCTCCTGATAATAAAAGGTTAAGATCTCCTTACGAAGTTCAGGTTTACCTTAGTAATAATAACGTTACTAACCTAGAAAGGGAATGTTTCTGTTTCTCCCGAGAGCCAATTTCCTTTTTCCCATGGGAATTCATTTCCCAAGCCTCTAAGAGACGTTATTAACATTGTATAATTACAGATGGCAGAAGGAGGATACGAACGTCCAATTTATTTTGAACCTCCTCAGGGTATGTCCCAAAAACCAATCCCCTGCTCCCGAAATAGTACAACAAAAATCGACAAATCCTTGGAAGTCCTTGAAAAGCTCCAAGGCCCGTTGAGCCTTTTGAAATGCGGATTATGCGGACAAGAAGGACACAACGATATCGATTGTTATATTCCGCCTGAGCATTTGCCTTTTTACAAGATTTCTGCAGAGCCACAAGAACTTCAAAATGAGATAGTTGTACACTGCACAATGTGCAGAAGGGAGGGACATGTTACCCGAGAATGCCACGTGGTAAGCGACCTGACTGATGATGAGGGAGTATCGAAAGCAAGGGAACCCATTACGCCGTATGGCAAGTTCAAAAAGCAAATGTTAAAAGAAGACGGACTAGGAAAACAGAGAAATTCATGGCCTCAACCCCCAGCACGGTTCCCGGTAAATCCAACTCCACGTGAAAACCTCGTCTCTCGACAAGACCTTCCAAAGTCGGAGCCAGAAACCGAAGAGGATCTCCAGTGGGAACGGTTCGGGAGTCTAGGCTGGATCCCAAGAGGACGATCGACAGTATTGCAGGAAACGATTCCGGTCTCTGTCACTCCAGTTACAACAAGGAAACGATTGATCGTATCTAAAGTGCCTGGGGCTAAGAAAATTCATATCTGGTCAAATTATAAGTGCCCCCGCTGCCATATGATTGGTCACCATACAGTATCAGACTGCCCTCATCCTCGAAGTACTGAAGCCATTTCTCGTAGGGAAAAACGGCACACATTTGCCTTATTGACTAAATTATCGGAAGTATAATAAAAAAAAAAAAAAAAAAAAAATTTTTTTGTGATAACCCCAGATATTATACTTAAGGTTCCTCGGGGTAACCGTTTTTTGTTTTTGTTCAATTAGGAAAAGAGTTCCTAACGAGGGGGGGGATGTAGCAGGGCTGCCAGAATCCTTGAAGCTTCTGCTCCTTGGTTCTGGCAGGGCTATAGCCTCCATGCTACATGCTCCTCCTCCACTTTCTAACTGCGATATTTTGAGAATATTAATCAGTTGTTCAGTTGACGGTCGAAGAGCTTAGTTCTCTCTCTTGTTAATAAAAGACTCCTGATACGGAGCAATCCGTTTTAACCGAGTTGGGTTACGGGATAGTTATCCCTTTTTTGTTTTTCGTAAATAAATTCTTCTACTTTTTGGATTATTAAAGTAAGTTGTCTTTATTCTTATTTTTATGGCCCTCGGGAGCTTTCTCCCTTAGTTAAATTATCCTACAGAGGGTTACAGTATTATCACTGAAAGACCTAAAAATATCATGTGGCATTATATAACGCATTTTAAACGAGTAGCGGTTTAGTATCATATTAAACCAATCGATCCGATACTATCGCGAAACCCCGAGTATCGGTGCCGATATCGATATGGTATCGGTACCGGTTGATCCCTAGTTTATACTTATTCTCTACCTCAACAGGGGTCTCCTCATCGAACGTTTTGAGAAACAAAGAAATGAGGGGTGGAAATACTGGTTCTCTCTTAAATTCACCATCAGTAAAGTATTTCTTTGGGTGTCATACTTATAGTTATAATGATGTAGAATTTCTCTCTAGAACAAAAGTTAATCATAACTCTTAAATGATTTCGATGCATCAGTTCAGTGAGCGAAAATCGATTAGATTATCGGCCTCAAATAGTTAACCCACCCTACTACATAGTCTGAGTTTATATTTTAGAGTTCGTGCTAACACAAGATTGGAATATGACATGATAATAGCGTTTCTTAATTGCTCTGTTAAAGGGGTACTTTGAAATTTAGTACTTTTCTCGTAATACAAATTCATATGACATTTATTGTCAATCCCCAGTAGCAAAATTCATCGAAGGAAATAGTATATTTTAATATAAATTACCAGAGCGATACGTACTTCGTGTCTACTCTCTTTAATGTTTTTCTGCTGATCAAATCAGTTCAACTCAAGCTTTAGTGCTATACAACAATAAAATTTCGGTTTCGATGCCCTGGCAATGGAAAAATTATAATATTTTATTCTCGATGAATATTATTTCCTGGACTTTAACGTGCAGGCCCTTTATGTAGGCTTTAAAAGCTATCAATTACTATGGAACAGTTAAAGGTGGTCAGTATATTAGCAAAATTCGGTCCCTATATACTGAACATTGTGAAGACTGCCACATTACTATATTATTGCGTAGTGATGGCTTATTTTCATCTCCTTGCAGTTGCTGATTAAAACATTTTCTCTTGAGTGTCAGGTGCTGAATACAAAAAATTCAATAAGTACACTGTTATCGAAAAGGTTCAATTGTGGTTCAATGATCAAAAAAATCGTAAATGTTAATTTTCATGTGGTGGTTCAATAGTCGCTCATGACTGAACCATCGGAGGCTCATTTGTCTAAGATGGTTCAATGATTGCTCAAGATTGAACCATCACTCGCTCATTTGTCAAAAATGGTTGAATAAATCTAAGATGGTTCAGTTATCGTTCAAGAATGAGACATAATTATTTAATTTTTCAAATATGGTACGAGAAGGGTATAGAGGGTAACGAAATTCTTTTAGGATACACGATGGCAGTGCACTCAGTAATTACAAACTGTAAAGCCAGTATTGTCTATAATGATATTGAAATATACGACCAAACAAATACGGTTCTTACAAATATATCGGTTCATTTAAGTATCTCCTTAACCACAACACAATAACGATTTTTACCGTACTGGATGTTAATAGTCCACCACTAACAATCCAATGTTACAGACGTATTTAACGTTTATAATCTTGCAAGACTCCCAAAAGCGTAGACCGAAAATATTTCAGCTGGAAATTTCTCAACACTGAATTTGAGAAAAAAAAATGTAACTATCAATAGGGTTTTCCATTTTTGGTTCTAAAGGGGGTATAAAGCAATTTTCCACAATCATTTCTGTGCAAAACGAGGCATGCTCGTTCCCATGCCACCCCAAGCTCGCTAATTTTAAAGTTACAGGGAGCAACCACCCAGCAAACGCAAATACGTCTGTGGGCTTAACCATGGATATATCGTAGGAACATAGGCTATGTCCCTAGGATGTTCCTATAACCCAGATATTCAAACATGGGATGGTCCTGGGACAGTAAGATGTCCTCATTCCCTATGTCCACCGTAGCTCCCGTGTATATATTTTCGAATATTTTTAGGCCATCCAAGAAATGTGTACTGTTTATCGCCAATATATCCAAGCGACATCCATAAGATGTTCCAGGGACAGCCATATCTCTTTAATGCCTATGCCCCATGTCGCTCCCGTGGATATCTCTGCAGATATTTGTAGGCCGTCCTAGAGATGTGTATTGTCTATCCCCAGTATATCCCTGAAGCATCCACACGATATTCCTAGGACAGTCATATGTTCTGAATTCCTATGTCCTACGTAGCTCCCGTGTATATATTTTCCGATATTTGTAGGATATCCCCAATATATCCCTGCAACATGTATAAGATGTTCCTGCTCTCATCCCAAGGATATTAAGTGGAAATTTGGTTGGACATTCAATGATATCCTTTTGCGCTTAAAAAGACTTGAAATAAATGGAATAGCAAGGTTTTTTTTTATTTCAATGGCAGGTCTTATATACAAAAATATTCAAACTTATGCAAAGAAATGAATAATTTGACTTGAAATGGAGTTTTAGTTGTGATTATTTTGTTTCAATGAAGTTAGGCCTTTTTCTTATCCAAACTTCCTTGAGCATGACGAAGTCTTGATTTGATACTGTCTTCCACGTCTTTCTTTGTGCATTGAAAATTGTCGGCTGACATAATTGCCGCTATATTATTGAAAATAATACATATTAAACATAAATTTGGTCTGGTCGAGCCTATAATTATTTTAGCCATGTGCATAACTTCCGGCATGGCTCAAATAAAAAAGAAGACAATCAAGGCTTGCACATCAGATCGAATGGCGACAGCATTTCTTATTTAAACTCACCAATAATTTGTGTTGTGAGCATGAAATTTTTGAACATTTGTTTCGATTTTCGACCCTCCCAATTAAATAATACCAGGACTTCATCGCTCAAAATTTGTAAAAATATTCGCTTCACAAAACTCTGCACATTTGATCCGCCGATGTTTTTTAAATATTGAAGCTAAAATACGGATATTAAATGATTATAAATGTTATGACAACAAGAATCATGTTTCATCGCAGTAAAATGAAACTCAATTGCGATAGTTCAGGTTAAAAGGGTCAATTTGGTTTTTATTATACTTACAAATTGTGCGTTTGACTCGCTAGATTCCTGCAGTTTATCTTCAAGGTTTTTTAGTTCCTCGAAGGATGTAATTGGAAAAGCAAAATCAAACTCGACAGATGCTGATGCAATTGCAGTTTTGGGCGAGTTTCCCTCAATCCGCTTGATAATGGTTTCCAACAATGACATCATGTCATTTCCATTAATTTTTATGATTTGTAGGTTTCTGTTAACGTTACGATACCAATCTGTGATTACAAAATTAGTTAATGTTTCATCTTATACGCAAATAAAATCCATAACTCGAAGCAGATTTTAGTATGAACACCTTGAATTCAGTTGTATGTTTTATATAAAATGGTTACATACGATAACTGCTTAGTGTTGTTTTTTTTTTGTTAATTAATACATTACCATCTTTCACCAAAATCATGCCTTCCGGAACTGTGAAATCTATAGTAGAAAAGATGGAATTTGATCAAAGATTTTATTTATAACAGAAAGTCAATCCAAAAATACCCTTATTTTTCATTCCAGTTGTATAGTTGTCATTTGCTCGTTTCGACTTCTTTTGGTCAGAATAAGAACCGTCTAGTTAAATATGAATGCATGATATTAGAATTTTTGTATGTATAGAAACATATTGCCAATAATTTTTTTCCTAAGCTAAGCGCAGTACCTTTTTCAGTCAGATTCATGGTGTTTTGACTACCATCACCGACATAACCATTCACAGCTATGACTAAATCTTTAGCAAAGGAGATATAAGTAAGGTTTCATGTATAATTAAAGGAGGGAATTCTATATCAAAAATACCTTCTTTATTGAAACTCTTGGCACGATGTTCTTTGCTGCTTAATTCTGGTTCCTGTATTTCTTCTTCAAAGTCTAGTTTTAATTATAAGATTGTTATTGTGGAGAAGGAATGTCAAACACCTGTTTCATAATCACAATAAAACGTACCATTAGTTGCATTCTTGACGAAAGCGGAATGTTTTTCATTTTTTTTTATTTTAGTGCTAATTTCCTCATCTTCAGAATCCTGACCATCTATAATGTGTATGTTTAGTAGTTAAGTAATAGAATAGGTGAATGTCACAATTATTTTTATTATTTAGAAATATCTTTATTACCTAGTGCATACAAGACTTTGGGTGTCCCACCGTTCCTTTTACTTCCTGTAAAACACGAGAATAAAAAAAATTCAGTGACATATAGTTCAACACATTCAGAACCTAAATATAGATTAATTTTCTTATTTCATAATAATTAGTACAACTCTTCCAGAGTCATAAAATAATGCTGAATTAAGATGGTCACCATTTTCATGTGGTCTTTTAGAAGTTTATTTTCCATTAGTGCGCCTAAATATTGGCATTTCTGGTACTTTGGGCGTAGATTGTTCGCCACCTGAACTTGCATCATCAGTACTTTCGTCAGAACTATACATAGTTCCAAAACTAATTGCTGGCTTTTTTCGCCTTTGTCCACGACCCTTTTCCTTTCCGGTACTGCAGGACTCGTCATTCTCCACACGCTTCATTTTTTTAAGCGCTATGATGCTGTAGAAGAAAAGTTATTGTTTTTAAGTCCATATTCGCGGTTATAGACTCTTTAGCATTTTATCATACCGCAACGAAAAAGAATGTCAATGTCATATGTTTTCCACGACTCGATTGGCTCTGCAAGTTTCTTGGCTAATCTAGACGCTTCTTTGTTATTTGACGGAAAGCAGCTATTGTTATGAATTTCATCAACCCAGGTGTAGGGTACTACTGCAAGACTGTTGCTTTCCTTGAATTCAACCACAAAAAATGGGCTAGCATCCGTTACGGACATTTTCCTGCAAAAACACGAAAGTGTACGTTATATTTAAGGATGAATAATTTTTGGATAAACTTTAACTGACAAGA
The DNA here is from genome assembly GCF_054372755.1 of Phalangium opilio. Classification (NCBI taxonomy): domain Eukaryota; kingdom Metazoa; phylum Arthropoda; class Arachnida; order Opiliones; family Phalangiidae; genus Phalangium; species Phalangium opilio. The sequence goes on from NW_028324167.1 coordinate 7,240,322, forward strand.
GCATTAATTAAATATCAAAAATGGGATATGGATGCATAGTTAAAGAATAACTTTAAGCCATCCATACCTAAGTATTGTTTCTTTGATGTAAAAGATTTAATAAGAGATATTCATGTGTAGTTCCTATACGATATTTTTGGACTTTTCCTAATACATCAGAAAGTTTCCACATTTTTAGAGTTCTTGAGAGGTTACTGGCTTTGACAACGCCAACATCAGATGATGAACATGGTTTTGAAAAAAAGTTTTCAATCTTTTCAAAGTCTCGCCCAATTATAACACAGTCTCCCCTTTCTGTTAATGTGGCAATATTATAGACAGTTACGTATGATTTGTTCTTCAAAATGCAGCAATTATTTCTTTCACTTGAGCCAAGTATAAATCCATCCATTTCCACTTTTTTATGTTGTGGGCAACCACATCCAGGCAGTAGAGGACCATCACTGTGTATCATTTTGAAGATCGTTTTGTTTTGTATAATTGGCTGAATATTCTCGTTTTCTAAATGTCTTTCTTCGTAAATTCGATTAATGATTTGCTTCAGATGTCGCCCGGAACTGCTCATTTTATTTTTTATCGTTTGTAAAAAGTTTTCAAATTCGAAAGCACTAAACGAATCAAGGGGGCCGTAATTCATAACATCATTTGGAAGGTGAATGAGCGCATGAACATTATAAGACACCAAGTTCTTGCCATAAATAATTCCGAAACATTTAACGAAATAACGTAGAAGTTCTTCAGCAAAGGCTGCCATCTCCATGTAGAGGTTTGGAGATGCCAAGATACGTATCGCGACGTGTAAGCAAAGGAAATGTTCATAAATACGTTTTGGTAGAACATTTTTTAAAACTAGAACTCCAGAGTACAAGAGAAACTGCCTGTATTCGGTTGCTTTCCAATAACAAATTTCGGCGAGAGATCGCGGTTTCCTAACAAATTCTGCACATGTCAACCTCGACAGTGAGAGTAACGTTACAGATACCGCTGATATCTGCTCGGGTCTTAATTTAAATGTCGTGTGTTTTCCAGAAATCCATAATTTTAGCATCTTTCTCATAACTCTTAGACATACTAAATGCATATAATCAACAGGAAAATGTTCAACCATTTCCAAATTTGGAATTTCTTCTAGTATTGAAAACCCAATATGGTGTGATTGTTGACTTTTGTCCATAAAACATTCTCTCAGCTCAGCATCAATATCATTAAAACAAACTCTCCCTTGTAAATGCTCACCCCTAACCTTACATTTATCACACCCATAGTTTGTGACCCTTCGTTTGATACGAGCAGGGGTATCGCAAATAAATCCAGTTATTTTCAACGGAATAAAACGATTATGGTCAATATTAAGGCCCTTTTCACTAATTGATGTCATTTCTTCTTCAAAACGTGTTAAAAAGAAATTACCACTATTTGGCTTTGATTTTCCCTGGTAAATACCCATTACAAAGGGCTTACTCTTTTTAATTGAGGTAATCATACCCAATATCGGCCAAAACTGACTGGAAGAGCAATTTGCTAGAGGTATCCCGTCAATATTCACTAACATTTCTAAACTATCAATGCTTGGCACCATCTTGGTTTTAAATATATGAGAAACCCCAGATTCTATTCCGAAGTGGAAGTATTGTCCAGGGCTAACATTTTCTACATTTATGTATCTTGGTGTGCCTAGTAAGGATCGATAATCATTGGGCAAATCCTCATGACAGGGAATAGTATTCAATAAGGATGGTAATTCGTTAACAGATGACTTAGGAATTCGGTTTTTAGTCGCCCATTTAGCTAATCTAAAACGAAAACTAGGTGTGATATCGTCAGTTTTCTCCGCGCATTGTTCTGGAGGAGGATTTTCAGGTCTAATGCCATTCAATGATACACAGTTAAGTCATTTTGAATTTGCAAACCAGTATTATATTCAATTATTGAATCGCCGGATAAAGGAATCTCATTCTCAGATTCACTTGAGGATTCCTTTTCCGTGGCTTTATCAACGATATTATCTAAATTCAATTCAATTCAATACAATTCAATTTAATTTTTCTCTGTATCACGAATAATATTTTGGGATAGTCGATTTCTAACAATTGTTGATTTTTGGCGAGAGGATAACGAACGATGTATTTGGTGCATCTTCCCCATATCTTTCTCTATCACCTAAATACCAAAAACTATTTTAAATCTAAAGGCTTTGACCATGAAAAGCGATACGTTTAGAGGGAAACCGGCTATTTCGGTGTGGACACTTCGGTGTATGGACAGTTCGGTGGGGACATTTCGGTGTATGGGAAATTCGGTGTATAGACAATTCGTAGTCAGGACATTTCGGTGTACTCACGTAAAAAACCTTTCTTTTGAAAAACTTACCTGAGTTTTTTAACTCTATTATATATTTAATACGCAACCTCAGTCTCACGTATGTTAATTATGCCGCTGTTTCTAGATAGTTCGCGTGGTGGTAAGAAACAAATTGACGACGACTATTGTGAATATGTCAGAGAAAGACAAATAAAACAAAAGGTAAAATTGTTATATCAGACATAACATTGTAAATAATTGTTATTATTTAATAATTTTATTAATAATAATTTCACTTCACAGGTGTATTGGCAGTGCTTTTTTAAAAAAGAGTGCAAAGCCAGGATACACACAATTGGGAACGAAATTGTAAAACGAGTAAATGACCACACACACGTTGCAACCGCAGCCATGGTCGAGGCTAAATTTGCATATAATGAGATGAAAATTCAGGCAAAAACCACAGACTCAAGTGTCGTGTCACCACCCTAGCATTTGGAAATTGCTCAAAGTTATAAAAGAACAAGAATCTCTATCATCCATGCGAATCGAACATCTGTCCAAAGGAATCATTGAAAAGCGAAGAAACAAGTACCACAAATGCGCTGAGAGACTACAAGAAGCTGCGCGTAATTTTGACGAAGATAACATCATTCGGTACTTGAAAGGAGTGGCTTACAACATTTCATTTTAACCATTATTATTAATGTTATTATTATTGTATTATTCAGTTATTATTTTTAAATTTATTTATATATTTATTTATTATGACAAATAAAGTTTTTGCGTCTAACCCATACAAATTACTTAGTACACCGAAATGTCCGCACCGATATGTCCTAACTACGAATTGTCCACACACCAAATTGTCCGCACCGATATGTCCCACACCAAAATGTCCTACACCGAGATGTCCTAGACCCGTTTAGAGCAATTAACCAGCCTCAATCCAACATTAGTTCAACTTCGTAACGCGCTTTATACGTTTTTACAAAAGCTTAATTACGTTTTAAGGCCTGTCCAGACTGACACATTTTGCGAGTTCGCACCTTCGCTTTGCTAGTTTGAAAGATCGCGCTACTGTCCACATTGGATTTTCGCTACTTTGCGTCCTCACCTCGCGAAGAAACAAATGTCTCGCGACTAGGCCAAGAATTTCGCGCCTTCGCGAGAAAAGCACCAATCACAGGCGGGAGGAAGGCTAGGGCGATTAGTTTCGTTTTTCTCTTTGGACAGCGTCGATGGAGAAGGGCAGATGGCGTAATGATTGCTCAAACTTAATTGGCTCTCAGAATAGGAAAAGCAAAATTTTTGCGTGTATCAGAACAGAAGTGAAAATGTTTTTCGGGATCTGTTGCGAAGATGCTCGCGAGTTCAGTGTGGACAAAGCTTTACTTTAACGTAGAGGGAGTGTTATGTGGCGCTTACTGTACGTATTACGACTAATCTTCAATTATATCTTAATCTATCGTTAAAGTATTGAAATTTGAACCAATAATGAACATCACCGTGAAAGTGCCGAGGTTTGGAAGTGCATCTAGTGAACCAGAACAAATAGCATAGCCCATTCGATCTGTCATTGAGGTTGCAAGCATACAGTGGGCTATGGTGCTCGAAATGGGGAGGGAGGGTGGTGGACGAATAATCCCACTTTCTCAAACCTATAGAGTGCTGTCAGTTGTGACGTCAGATCCAAGGTTAAACGTCACGAGTCTGCCTTTAGCAATGGGCGGCCATGACAGTTACCGTTTTTTCTTTATGGGAAAACAGCATGGGTGACGTCACAGCGGCGCTTCTGACAGCACTCTATACGATGCAGGAAATTCCATTGCACTATACATTGAGGCTCGAACGAAAACAAACTTGGCAGCACGAAACAGTCTGTAAAATAGCAATGACTAAAAGCTCTTTAGAGTCCCGCCATTTTAAGGAACAAAACGGCAGTCGATATAGGCCATACTCCCAAAGGTATACAAGCCATGTAATTGTTAATAAATCGCATTCAACATTGACTTTACTTAAAGCAAACTTATTCAATACAATTTCTTAATTTAAAACATAAAATATCTAGAATCATGCTAGATGTACTCACATACGATATATCTTCAGATATTCTTATGTAGAACAAAACTCAGAAACTATACACTGTGATCTCGCAAATTAGCCGCGGACGATAACGACGTAATTATAAGGGTAGTGAAGCAAATTCACTTTATCTGAATACACAACGCTTCCGCGCGCGTAGCTCACGAACCTAACAACAACTAAAGACAAAAGGAAACTAATGAACACAACGTGGTCGAATGGCGGCCCTCAAAAAACTTTGTAGGTCTACGATAGACGAGAATGCTTACAACGTGGTCGCCGGTCGGAAATTCTCTTTCGCCCTACCGGTGGGGAAACCAAAAAAAATTTGTATGACGTCATCTCTGTAAATTACGATTCTCGCGCCATCTATAATTAACCCGATTATATATATTTAGTTCTAAACTATAGAACTAAACAAATATATTGTGCTGAAATGAATATTACTAAACGTATGCGAAAGTATAACGTTCATTACATAACGTGGAATGTATCACAGTTTTGTAGTTGCAACTAAGGGCGCTTGGAGCGCATCAGGCATGGTGCGTTGCGGTGTAGAAAATTTAATAGGTATAAATTAAACTGCAGTACGTGAAATAATTATATTCTCTAAATGGTTTATCATTAATTAAGTATCAGTCAATAGCATACCAATACTAGAAACCACATACAATATAATTAAATTTAAATTGCAAGCTTTACAAAATCCTAACACTTGAAATAATCTTAAGGGAAGTGTAGGGTAACATACATACAATGAATGACCGAGGGATGATCTGCTGATCAACATCCCAACTTTTTGCTAGAATGTATGTCCCTGCATGGGACATATAAAGGGATGGAATCATGTAGGTATATGAGTACCAGAGAGGGGTAGCCGAGAGAGCGATTGAGATCATCTCCAGGGGATAAACAATTAAAATATACCAGGGACTTCTGCCTCTTGATAAAATAATTTACAACTCAAAATACTTGCATAGCACTATACAAAATGAGCTCATCAATATTGGAGGAGATTTAATACGACAGATGATTGTCGGGGAAATAGACTATTCAGGTGGGCTATATTCCTTGATAGCGTATGAGACCAAAGATAATGGGGGAGTCGAACAGATATGCGTGTGTTTGCGACATACCTCAAAAATTGGGGAAATCAAAGAAAGGTTTTTTGGTTTCATTGATATGCATCACTTTAACGCGAAAGCAATAATTTCCGCTATACTTCAGCTTTTAACTGTGTATTTCAGGCCTATGATGGCGCAAAAGTTATGTCTGGTGTCAAAAGTGGTGTTAAGGTCCGAATTGAAGAGGCATTAGGCGGTGAATGACCGTACGTGCATTGTTGTTTTTGACCCAAAGTGTGTTATTTTTCAACTCTTTGTTGGGTCAGTATTTAACCGACCCAATTTTTGAGTTGTTGTTCCTTGACCCTAGAATTGGTTGTTGATTTAACCCAAAGTTGAGTCAACGTAAACGATAACTCAGATCGGAGCTAAACAGTAACTTCACTACTAGTTAAATTGTTAAATCACATTTGGTTAGTAATACAACTCTAGTTAGGGTTAATTGTAATTTTGACGCAACTTTGGGATAAAAGGTAGCCACAAGTTGGGCTAAATTCTTACATAAATTTGGGTTGAAAGAAACCCTAATTTGTGTTATTTAAAACCTCTCAAAATAGAACCCTTTTTGCGTTGTTTAAAACCTCTCAAAATAGAACCCTTTTTGCGTTGTTTAAAACCTCTCAAAATATAACCCAAATTGCTGTTTATTGTATGCGAATGTACTCTACATTTATTCCAATTAAAAATCATCGACATTTACAAAATCGATACTTTTGTATAATGAATAACCAACCGAGGAAATTAATTATGTTTTTTATTTAAATTTACAAAACAATAACTATCAATTGAAGAGTTAATGCGAAACTTGAGTGTCAATTCTTGCTTATAGGAAGACGAGGTGAAAAACGCGAAAGACGATTTTGAACAAGACGTTTGTTAGTCTCGCGATAGAAATTTTCATAGACTATAATGCGGATTGAAGTACTAGGTTTTAACGCACGTCGTAAATAAAATTGGCATATTTCACCATATACATAAGTTTGAGCGGTATCAAGAGGCAGAAGTCCCTGGTATATTTTAATTGTTTATCCCCTGGAGATGATCTCAATCGCTCTCTCGGCTACCCCTCTCTGGTACTCATATACCTACATGATTCCATCCCTTTATATGTCCCATGCAGGGACATACATTCTAGCAAAAAGTTGGGATGTTGATCAGCAGATCATCCCTCGGTCATTCATTGTATGTATGTTACCCTACACTTCCCTTAAGATTATTTCAAGTGTTAGGATTTTGTAAAGCTTGCAATTTAAATTTAATTATATTGTATGTGGTTTCTAGTATTGGTATGCTATTGACTGATACTTAATTAATGATAAACCATTTTGAGAATATAATTATTTCACGTACTGCAGTTTAATTTATACCTATTAAATTTTCTACACCGCAACGCACCATGCCTGATGCGCTCCAAGCGCCCTTAGTTGCAACTACAAAACTGTGATACATTCCACGTTATGTAATGAACGTTATACTTTCGCATACGTTTAGTAATATTCATTTCAGCACAATATATTTGTTTAGTTCTATAGTTTAGAACTAAATATATATAATCGGGTTAATTATAGATGGCGCGAGAATCGTAATTTACAGAGATGACGTCATACAAATTTTTTTTTGTTTCCCCACCGGTAGGGCGAAAGAGAATTTCCGACCGGCGACCACGTTGTAAGCATTCTCGTCTATCGTAGACCTACAAAGTTTTTTGAGGGCCGCCATTCGACCACGTTGTGTTCATTAGTTTCCTTTTGTCTTTAGTTGTTGTTAGGTTCGTGAGCTACGCGCGCGGAAGCGTTGTGTATTCAGATAAAGTGAATTTGCTTCACTACCCTTATAATTACGTCGTTATCGTCCGCGGCTAATTTGCGAGATCACAGTGTATAGTTTCTGAGTTTTGTTCTACATAAGAATATCTGAAGATATATCGTATGTGAGTACATCTAGCATGATTCTAGATATTTTATGTTTTAAATTAAGAAATTGTATTGAATAAGTTTGCTTTAAGTAAAGTCAATGTTGAATGCGATTTATTAACAATTACATGGCTTGTATACCTTTGGGAGTATGGCCTATATCGACTGCCGTTTTGTTCCTTAAAATGGCGGGACTCTAAAGAGCTTTTAGTCATTGCTATTTTACAGACTGTTTCGTGCTGCCAAGTTTGTTTTCGTTCGAGCCTCAATGTATAGTGCAATGGAATTTCCTGCATCGTATAGAGTGCTGTCAGAAGCGCCGCTGTGACGTCACCCATGCTGTTTTCCCATAAAGAAAAAACGGTAACTGTCATGGCCGCCCATTGCTAAAGGCAGACTCGTGACGTTTAACCTTGGATCTGACGTCACAACTGACAGCACTCTATAGGTTTGAGAAAGTGGGATTATTCGTCCACCACCCTCCCTCCCCATTTCGAGCACCATAGCCCACTGTATGCTTGCAACCTCAATGACAGATCGAATGGGCTATGCTATTTGTTCTGGTTCACTAGATGCACTTCCAAACCTCGGCACTTTCACGGTGATGTTCATTATTGGTTCAAATTTCAATACTTTAACGATAGATTAAGATATAATTGAAGATTAGTCGTAATACGTACAGTAAGCGCCACATAACACTCCCTCTACGTTAAAGTAAAGCTTTGTCCACACTGAACTCGCGAGCATCTTCGCAACAGATCCCGAAAAACATTTTCACTTCTGTTCTGATACACGCAAAAATTTTGCTTTTCCTATTCTGAGAGCCAATTAAGTTTGAGCAATCATTACGCCATCTGCCCTTCTCCATCGACGCTGTCCAAAGAGAAAAACGAAACTAATCGCCCTAGCCTTCCTCCCGCCTGTGATTGGTGCTTTTCTCGCGAAGGCGCGAAATTCTTGGCCTAGTCGCGAGACATTTGTTTCTTCGCGAGGTGAGGACGCAAAGTAGCGAAAATCCAATGTGGACAGTAGCGCGATCTTTCAAACTAGCAAAGCGAAGGTGCGAACTCGCAAAATGTGTCAGTCTGGACAGGCCTTAAAACGTAATTAAGCTTTTGTAAAAACGTATAAAGCGCGTTACGAAGTTGAACTAATGTTGGATTGAGGCTGGTTAATTGCTCTAAACGGGTCTAGGACATCTCGGTGTAGGACATTTTGGTGTGGGACATATCGGTGCGGACAATTTGGTGTGTGGACAATTCGTAGTTAGGACATATCGGTGCGGACATTTCGGTGTACTAAGTAATTTGTATGGGTTAGACGCAAAAACTTTATTTGTCATAATAAATAAATATATAAATAAATTTAAAAATAATAACTGAATAATACAATAATAATAACATTAATAATAATGGTTAAAATGAAATGTTGTAAGCCACTCCTTTCAAGTACCGAATGATGTTATCTTCGTCAAAATTACGCGCAGCTTCTTGTAGTCTCTCAGCGCATTTGTGGTACTTGTTTCTTCGCTTTTCAATGATTCCTTTGGACAGATGTTCGATTCGCATGGATGATAGAGATTCTTGTTCTTTTATAACTTTGAGCAATTTCCAAATGCTAGGGTGGTGACACGACACTTGAGTCTGTGGTTTTTGCCTGAATTTTCATCTCATTATATGCAAATTTAGCCTCGACCATGGCTGCGGTTGCAACGTGTGTGTGGTCATTTACTCGTTTTACAATTTCGTTCCCAATTGTGTGTATCCTGGCTTTGCACTCTTTTTTAAAAAAGCACTGCCAATACACCTGTGAAGTGAAATTATTATTAATAAAATTATTAAATAATAACAATTATTTACAATGTTATGTCTGATATAACAATTTTACCTTTTGTTTTATTTGTCTTTCTCTGACATATTCACAATAGTCGTCGTCAATTTGTTTCTTACCACCACGCGAACTATCTAGAAACAGCGGCATAATTAACATACGTGAGACTGAGGTTGCGTATTAAATATATAATAGAGTTAAAAAACTCAGGTAAGTTTTTCAAAAGAAAGGTTTTTTACGTGAGTACACCGAAATGTCCTGACTACGAATTGTCTATACACCGAATTTCCCATACACCGAAATGTCCCCACCGAACTGTCCATACACCGAAGTGTCCACACCGAAATAGCCGGTTTCCCTCTAAACGTATCGCTTTTCATGGTCAAAGCCTTTAGATTTAAAATAGTTTTTGGTATTTAGGTGATAGAGAAAGATATGGGGAAGATGCACCAAATACATCGTTCGTTATCCTCTCGCCAAAAATCAACAATTGTTAGAAATCGACTATCCCAAAATATTATTCGTGATACAGAGAAAAATTAAATTGAATTGTATTGAATTGAATTGAATTTAGATAATATCGTTGATAAAGCCACGGAAAAGGAATCCTCAAGTGAATCTGAGAATGAGATTCCTTTATCCGGCGATTCAATAATTGAATATAATACTGGTTTGCAAATTCAAAATGACTTAACTGTGTATCATTGAATGGCATTAGACCTGAAAATCCTCCTCCAGAACAATGCGCGGAGAAAACTGACGATATCACACCTAGTTTTCGTTTTAGATTAGCTAAATGGGCGACTAAAAACCGAATTCCTAAGTCATCTGTTAACGAATTACCATCCTTATTGAATACTATTCCCTGTCATGAGGATTTGCCCAATGATTATCGATCCTTACTAGGCACACCAAGATACATAAATGTAGAAAATGTTAGCCCTGGACAATACTTCCACTTCGGAATAGAATCTGGGGTTTCTCATATATTTAAAACCAAGATGGTGCCAAGCATTGATAGTTTAGAAATGTTAGTGAATATTGACGGGATACCTCTAGCAAATTGCTCTTCCAGTCAGTTTTGGCCGATATTGGGTATGATTACCTCAATTAAAAAGAGTAAGCCCTTTGTAATGGGTATTTACCAGGGAAAATCAAAGCCAAATAGTGGTAATTTCTTTTTAACACGTTTTGAAGAAGAAATGACATCAATTAGTGAAAAGGGCCTTAATATTGACCATAATCGTTTTATTCCGTTGAAAATAACTGGATTTATTTGCGATACCCCTGCTCGTATCAAACGAAGGGTCACAAACTATGGGTGTGATAAATGTAAGGTTAGGGGTGAGCATTTACAAGGGAGAGTTTGTTTTAATGATATTGATGCTGAGCTGAGAGAATGTTTTATGGACAAAAGTCAACAATCACACCATATTGGGTTTTCAATACTAGAAGAAATTCCAAATTTGGAAATGGTTGAACATTTTCCTGTTGATTATATGCATTTAGTATGTCTAAGAGTTATGAGAAAGATGCTAAAATTATGGATTTCTGGAAAACACACGACATTTAAATTAAGACCCGAGCAGATATCAGCGGTATCTGTAACGTTACTCTCACTGTCGAGGTTGACATGTGCAGAATTTGTTAGGAAACCGCGATCTCTCGCCGAAATTTGTTATTGGAAAGCAACCGAATACAGGCAGTTTCTCTTGTACTCTGGAGTTCTAGTTTTAAAAAATGTTCTACCAAAACGTATTTATGAACATTTCCTTTGCTTACACGTCGCGATACGTATCTTGGCATCTCCAAACCTCTACATGGAGATGGCAGCCTTTGCTGAAGAACTTCTACGTTATTTCGTTAAATGTTTCGGAATTATTTATGGCAAGCACTTGGTGTCTTATAATGTTCATGCGCTCATTCACCTTCCAAATGATGTTATGAATTACGGCCCCCTTGATTCGTTTAGTGCTTTCGAATTTGAAAACTTTTTACAAACGATAAAAAATAAAATGAGCAGTTCCGGGCGACATCTGAAGCAAATCATTAATCGAATTTACGAAGAAAGACATTTAGAAAACGAGAATATTCAGCCAATTATACAAAACAAAACGATCTTCAAAATGATACACAGTGATGGTCCTCTACTGCCTGGATGTGGTTGCCCACAACATAAAAAAGTGGAAATGGATGGATTTATACTTGGCTCAAGTGAAAGAAATAATTGCTGCATTTTGAAGAACAAATCATACGTAACTGTCTATAATATTGCCACATTAACAGAAAGGGGAGACTGTGTTATAATTGGGCGAGACTTTGAAAAGATTGAAAACTTTTTTTCAAAACCATGTTCATCATCTGATGTTGGCGTTGTCAAAGCCAGTAACCTCTCAAGAACTCTAAAAATGTGGAAACTTTCTGATGTATTAGGAAAAGTCCAAAAATATCGTATAGGAACTACACATGAATATCTCTTATTAAATCTTTTACATCAAAGAAACAATACTTAGGTATGGATGGCTTAAAGTTATTCTTTAACTATGCATCCATATCCCATTTTTGATATTTAATTAATGCTCTTGTCAGTTAAAGTTTATCCAAAAATTATTCATCCTTAAATATAACGTACACTTTCGTGTTTTTGCAGGAAAATGTCCGTAACGGATGCTAGCCCATTTTTTGTGGTTGAATTCAAGGAAAGCAACAGTCTTGCAGTAGTACCCTACACCTGGGTTGATGAAATTCATAACAATAGCTGCTTTCCGTCAAATAACAAAGAAGCGTCTAGATTAGCCAAGAAACTTGCAGAGCCAATCGAGTCGTGGAAAACATATGACATTGACATTCTTTTTCGTTGCGGTATGATAAAATGCTAAAGAGTCTATAACCGCGAATATGGACTTAAAAACAATAACTTTTCTTCTACAGCATCATAGCGCTTAAAAAAATGAAGCGTGTGGAGAATGACGAGTCCTGCAGTACCGGAAAGGAAAAGGGTCGTGGACAAAGGCGAAAAAAGCCAGCAATTAGTTTTGGAACTATGTATAGTTCTGACGAAAGTACTGATGATGCAAGTTCAGGTGGCGAACAATCTACGCCCAAAGTACCAGAAATGCCAATATTTAGGCGCACTAATGGAAAATAAACTTCTAAAAGACCACATGAAAATGGTGACCATCTTAATTCAGCATTATTTTATGACTCTGGAAGAGTTGTACTAATTATTATGAAATAAGAAAATTAATCTATATTTAGGTTCTGAATGTGTTGAACTATATGTCACTGAATTTTTTTTATTCTCGTGTTTTACAGGAAGTAAAAGGAACGGTGGGACACCCAAAGTCTTGTATGCACTAGGTAATAAAGATATTTCTAAATAATAAAAATAATTGTGACATTCACCTATTCTATTACTTAACTACTAAACATACACATTATAGATGGTCAGGATTCTGAAGATGAGGAAATTAGCACTAAAATAAAAAAAAATGAAAAACATTCCGCTTTCGTCAAGAATGCAACTAATGGTACGTTTTATTGTGATTATGAAACAGGTGTTTGACATTCCTTCTCCACAATAACAATCTTATAATTAAAACTAGACTTTGAAGAAGAAATACAGGAACCAGAATTAAGCAGCAAAGAACATCGTGCCAAGAGTTTCAATAAAGAAGGTATTTTTGATATAGAATTCCCTCCTTTAATTATACATGAAACCTTACTTATATCTCCTTTGCTAAAGATTTAGTCATAGCTGTGAATGGTTATGTCGGTGATGGTAGTCAAAACACCATGAATCTGACTGAAAAAGGTACTGCGCTTAGCTTAGGAAAAAAATTATTGGCAATATGTTTCTATACATACAAAAATTCTAATATCATGCATTCATATTTAACTAGACGGTTCTTATTCTGACCAAAAGAAGTCGAAACGAGCAAATGACAACTATACAACTGGAATGAAAAATAAGGGTATTTTTGGATTGACTTTCTGTTATAAATAAAATCTTTGATCAAATTCCATCTTTTCTACTATAGATTTCACAGTTCCGGAAGGCATGATTTTGGTGAAAGATGGTAATGTATTAATTAACAAAAAAAAAACAACACTAAGCAGTTATCGTATGTAACCATTTTATATAAAACATACAACTGAATTCAAGGTGTTCATACTAAAATCTGCTTCGAGTTATGGATTTTATTTGCGTATAAGATGAAACATTAACTAATTTTGTAATCACAGATTGGTATCGTAACGTTAACAGAAACCTACAAATCATAAAAATTAATGGAAATGACATGATGTCATTGTTGGAAACCATTATCAAGCGGATTGAGGGAAACTCGCCCAAAACTGCAATTGCATCAGCATCTGTCGAGTTTGATTTTGCTTTTCCAATTACATCCTTCGAGGAACTAAAAAACCTTGAAGATAAACTGCAGGAATCTAGCGAGTCAAACGCACAATTTGTAAGTATAATAAAAACCAAATTGACCCTTTTAACCTGAACTATCGCAATTGAGTTTCATTTTACTGCGATGAAACATGATTCTTGTTGTCATAACATTTATAATCATTTAATATCCGTATTTTAGCTTCAATATTTAAAAAACATCGGCGGATCAAATGTGCAGAGTTTTGTGAAGCGAATATTTTTACAAATTTTGAGCGATGAAGTCCTGGTATTATTTAATTGGGAGGGTCGAAAATCGAAACAAATGTTCAAAAATTTCATGCTCACAACACAAATTATTGGTGAGTTTAAATAAGAAATGCTGTCGCCATTCGATCTGATGTGCAAGCCTTGATTGTCTTCTTTTTTATTTGAGCCATGCCGGAAGTTATGCACATGGCTAAAATAATTATAGGCTCGACCAGACCAAATTTATGTTTAATATGTATTATTTTCAATAATATAGCGGCAATTATGTCAGCCGACAATTTTCAATGCACAAAGAAAGACGTGGAAGACAGTATCAAATCAAGACTTCGTCATGCTCAAGGAAGTTTGGATAAGAAAAAGGCCTAACTTCATTGAAACAAAATAATCACAACTAAAACTCCATTTCAAGTCAAATTATTCATTTCTTTGCATAAGTTTGAATATTTTTGTATATAAGACCTGCCATTGAAATAAAAAAAAAACCTTGCTATTCCATTTATTTCAAGTCTTTTTAAGCGCAAAAGGATATCATTGAATGTCCAACCAAATTGCCACTTAATATCCTTGGGATGAGAGCAGGAACATCTTATACATGTTGCAGGGATATATTGGGGATATCCTACAAATATCGGAAAATATATACACGGGAGCTACGTAGGACATAGGAATTTAGAACATATGACTGTCCTAGGAATATCGTGTGGATGCTTCAGGGATATACTGGGGATAGACAATACACATCTCTAGGACGGCCTACAAATATCTGCAGAGATATCCACGGGAGCGACATGGGGCATAGGCATTAAAGAGATATGGCTGTCCCTGGAACATCTTATGGATGTCGCTTGGATATATTGGCGATAAACAGTACACATTTCTTGGATGGCCTAAAAATATTCGAAAATATATACACGGGAGCTACGGTGGACATAGGGAATGAGGACATCTTACTGTCCCAGGACCATCCCATGTTTGAATATCTGGGTTATAGGAACATCCTAGGGACATAGCCTATGTTCCTACGATATATCCATGGTTAAGCCCACAGACGTATTTGCGTTTGCTGGGTGGTTGCTCCCTGTAACTTTAAAATTAGCGAGCTTGGGGTGGCATGGGAACGAGCATGCCTCGTTTTGCACAGAAATGATTGTGGAAAATTGCTTTATACCCCCTTTAGAACCAAAAATGGAAAACCCTATTGATAGTTACATTTTTTTTTCTCAAATTCAGTGTTGAGAAATTTCCAGCTGAAATATTTTCGGTCTACGCTTTTGGGAGTCTTGCAAGATTATAAACGTTAAATACGTCTGTAACATTGGATTGTTAGTGGTGGACTATTAACATCCAGTACGGTAAAAATCGTTATTGTGTTGTGGTTAAGGAGATACTTAAATGAACCGATATATTTGTAAGAACCGTATTTGTTTGGTCGTATATTTCAATATCATTATAGACAATACTGGCTTTACAGTTTGTAATTACTGAGTGCACTGCCATCGTGTATCCTAAAAGAATTTCGTTACCCTCTATACCCTTCTCGTACCATATTTGAAAAATTAAATAATTATGTCTCATTCTTGAACGATAACTGAACCATCTTAGATTTATTCAACCATTTTTGACAAATGAGCGAGTGATGGTTCAATCTTGAGCAATCATTGAACCATCTTAGACAAATGAGCCTCCGATGGTTCAGTCATGAGCGACTATTGAACCACCACATGAAAATTAACATTTACGATTTTTTTGATCATTGAACCACAATTGAACCTTTTCGATAACAGTGTACTTATTGAATTTTTTGTATTCAGCACCTGACACTCAAGAGAAAATGTTTTAATCAGCAACTGCAAGGAGATGAAAATAAGCCATCACTACGCAATAATATAGTAATGTGGCAGTCTTCACAATGTTCAGTATATAGGGACCGAATTTTGCTAATATACTGACCACCTTTAACTGTTCCATAGTAATTGATAGCTTTTAAAGCCTACATAAAGGGCCTGCACGTTAAAGTCCAGGAAATAATATTCATCGAGAATAAAATATTATAATTTTTCCATTGCCAGGGCATCGAAACCGAAATTTTATTGTTGTATAGCACTAAAGCTTGAGTTGAACTGATTTGATCAGCAGAAAAACATTAAAGAGAGTAGACACGAAGTACGTATCGCTCTGGTAATTTATATTAAAATATACTATTTCCTTCGATGAATTTTGCTACTGGGGATTGACAATAAATGTCATATGAATTTGTATTACGAGAAAAGTACTAAATTTCAAAGTACCCCTTTAACAGAGCAATTAAGAAACGCTATTATCATGTCATATTCCAATCTTGTGTTAGCACGAACTCTAAAATATAAACTCAGACTATGTAGTAGGGTGGGTTAACTATTTGAGGCCGATAATCTAATCGATTTTCGCTCACTGAACTGATGCATCGAAATCATTTAAGAGTTATGATTAACTTTTGTTCTAGAGAGAAATTCTACATCATTATAACTATAAGTATGACACCCAAAGAAATACTTTACTGATGGTGAATTTAAGAGAGAACCAGTATTTCCACCCCTCATTTCTTTGTTTCTCAAAACGTTCGATGAGGAGACCCCTGTTGAGGTAGAGAATAAGTATAAACTAGGGATCAACCGGTACCGATACCATATCGATATCGGCACCGATACTCGGGGTTTCGCGATAGTATCGGATCGATTGGTTTAATATGATACTAAACCGCTACTCGTTTAAAATGCGTTATATAATGCCACATGATATTTTTAGGTCTTTCAGTGATAATACATTTCTATAAATGTCAATAAGCTGTGATATTATTTTGGAAGTACCTTTAAACATTGTAATTGGTATTATAATTCATGAGATTACTCTATAATTATTTCTTAGTATTTTTAATACATGTGTAAATGGCACTGTATTACTAAAAATATCGGTGTCGGTTCAAGAATCAGGTTTTGGATCATAGGGAGTGAATATCGGTATCGAGCGTTATCGACGGTTCATGTTTGCACCGGTATCGAATTAAACCTGGTATCGGCCCTCTCTAGTATAAACACTAAGTCAGAGTAGTAATGTGGTTTTTGGGTTCGGCCGTAAATGGGTCGCTAGTAAAACACCACATTATAGAAGCTATTGAGACCACGAATAGCTAAGTCACCCTGCACTCTCTTTTCACATTTACGGGCTAGATTTTTCAGTTCTACTGTTAACTGGTCCTAAAATCTCATTTTGGAAGCGTCGGGTGAAAAACAGATCGATAATAGGAAGTAATGAGATCATGAAACTAGTTTTGCTTCAAAGTCTACACCAGTTTTATTGGGGTTTTTGGGAGTTTTATTGGGTTTTTTCTTAATTCACTAGCTTCACAATCGCTGAGTAATTTAGGCTATACTTCATATTTAAACAAATTTGTAATTATAATCTTAATGTTTGTTAATAATTAAACTAGAAACAAAAGGTGGTGCTTGGCTTAGTTGGCTGCTTTATCAGCGTTTGCTCCGCAAATGCGTGAAAATTATGCGTTCACTTGGATTTATGTGAAGATAATGTATTCACTTGGATATACGTGAAGATAATGTATTCACTTGTCTATACGTGAAGATAATGTATTCACTTGGATATAGGTGAAAATAAGATGTTCATAATACAAAGCAACAGTGATTGATACAAACGGTGCAATCTAGCTTATTTTGGCTAAGAGAGAAAAATTTAAAATTCCCGGCTTATTTTAATTATAATGTCACGGTATTCGGCTAAATTATTGAAATTTCTGTTTGAAAAATGGCAATCTGATATCACTATTTAATTCTTGTTAGCCAATGCCGAAGCCGAAACCCAAGCCTGAAGGGCTTCGCCTTCAAGCCTTCGATCGCCTTCAAGGCTTCAATCAACGCGTCATTGAGGAATCTACTGCCCTTTTGCGTACTCAGACGGAAGTACTCGCGACTACTGTACAAACTCTTGATACTAAACTCTTAAGTTCCCAAGATGAAGCCAAATCCCTGCGTGAACTCCTGGACGTTCATAGTACTGACAGTAGGAAACTCCTAGACACTCATCAGACCTCTATTAGCGCGTCTCCAAGCTGACGTACTTGCCCTCACCAAGCATCGAGAATCAACTGTCGCTAATACTCCCTCACTTGCCCCTCTGCGTGCTGACCTAGTGGACTTGCGAACTGAACTAAACCATTTCAAATCCCTCCAAACTAGTCAGACTTTCACCAATCGCGGTGTTACCTTTACCACCAAACATCGTAAACGTAACGCTTTGCTATTTAACGTCCCTGACACCTCAGATGATGACGATGCTTCTTTTTGTAAGACCCTTCTGCGTGACACCGGCCTACCATTCGACGACATTCTCCTTGTTAATTTTTACCGCCTTGGTGCGCTACCTAACGACCACCGACCCCGTCCGATTATCTTCAAATTTCCTACTGTGAAAGCGCGCCAAAACTTTATAAGCCAGTTACATACGCTCAAAACTGACACAAATTATGGATTCTCCTTCTCCTACACGGTTGACAGAACCCCTGAACAGCGTCAGGCGCACAAAGACTTACGCCGTCAACTTCAAGAACTCCGCACCAATGGCCGTCATGACCTTGTCATACGACAAGGCAAGATTTGCTCGCGCTCTTTATCCCTCTCACGCGCCGACTCAAACACCCTCCCACCACAACCTGCTGCTTCGCCTACTAGCGACCACTTACTCCACAATGGCGTACCTACACTTCACTCATCGCCCCCATTGCTCCCTACCCCATTACAGCCCCCAATTCCCCAGCCAAGGATGCTCGCACCCCTTCCAGCTCGTCCGCACTACTCCAACACATGGCACACTACACCATCACTACCTGCCCCGTTTTACCAACAACCGTTTGCTCCGCCACCTATTATCTTACAATACTCGAGTGCCACCTACCAAAAAAACTATCAGTAAACCACTCACCCCAAGTTACTTGCTCTAATTCTATCCCGGTCTTGTCTACGCTCCTTACTCAACCACCTCCTTCCATGAACCCTGTGATCCAACCTTTTACCTCCCGTTCCGATACTTACCTTCAATGCCTTATGAACTCGTTGCCAAAACTTGACCCGCCAGCATATAAACTACCCAGAGGCACCAACTTTCGAAGGAACTTCTTCTTAATGCCCGCAGCCTCTGTGGCCCTGTCAAGTTCACCGAATTTTGCTCACTAATTTCGCTACATCGTCCTACACTTACTGCCATCACCGAAACCTGGTGGACCCCTGATCATACTCCTAATGAATACTCTATCGATGGCTATGCAATTTTTCGCGTGGATCGTCTTTGCTCTCCAGGCGGTGGTGTCGCGCTATATTTACTCGATCATATGCCCTCGCGTCAACTTGATTACTCTGATTTTAACTTCACACCCTCGCGTGACCACTATTGCGGTCTCGATCTACTCACGGTTCTCTTAACGCTCCCTCTCCTGACGATCTGTATTGGAGTAATATACCGCTCCCCCACGTATGATAACCATTCTCAACTCCAAGAGTACCTCAATGCTATAACTCGCTATTGTGACTCAAACAATTTTACCCTCCTCTTACTCGGGACGTCAATTACCCAAAATTGGACTGGGTGAACTCCATTCACCAGAGTGGCGCCAGCCCTTTCTCAAAAACCTTTCTCGACACAGTCATCAATTGTGAATTAACTCAATTTATTACTTCCGCCACTCGGAACGGTGGTGTCAACTCGGACGATTGTGTTCTAGACCTAGTTTTTAGTACCGATGAAAACTTGATCTTTAACCCTACATATTTGCCTCCGCTGGGCCAAAGTGACCATAATGTTGTTGTTTTTCTAGCCAACCTCACTACTCCTAACTATTTACACCGCCCCATAAGAAATTTTTTTAAATGTAACCTAGTCCCGTTCAGTTCCTTCCTCGATTCCATCAATTGGGACACCCTATTTCAGGGCGACAACCTCGACTCCATATGGCGTGCTTTTCACTCAATTATCTTGTCATGTATAGAAGCTTTTGTCCCCTTTCGTACCCCTGTTAAACCCTACACTATCCGCCCCCGTACAAAAACATCTCTACACTACAAAACCGTAGCTTGGCGCAGGCTAAAGCAAGCTAAAGCTGCCCATTTATCCCTTAAAACTATTGCTGCTCGTCTAGCTGATTACCGCTAGGCTCGCAATGCCTATACCAACCACACCAGAAACTTGAAAAGAAAGCACGAGGCCACCCTCATTACCCAAATTTCCACCAATCCTAAATCCTTTTATGCCTATGTTAATAAATTCCGTAAATGTCGTTTTCCCCAACTTCAATTACGTGCCCCTGATGGTTCCCTTACTACTACCCACCTCGACAGTGCCATAGTTCTCAATGATTACTTTGCGACGACCGTTGCTGACCCCTAGCGTCCCAGTACATCCCCCCTCAGGTCTCTTGCCCCTCTCCTAGCCTCTCCCAATTTGACTGCTCACTCCCAAATTTATTCAAAATTCTCACCTCACTCTCCACTAACAAGTCCCCTGGCACTGATGGCATCCACCGCATGATCTTAAGACAATTCGCTGTACAACTTTGCTACCCCCTACACAGGTTGATATCCCTCTCTTTCTCTTCTGGCACTCTACCTCCTCAATGGAAAGAGGCCAATCTCACCCCAATCCTAAAGAAGGGCTCTCGTACTGACGCCTCCAATTATCGTCCAATTAGTTCCCTCAATGCTATGTCAAAAATAATCGAAATCTTGGTTCATAATCAATTACTCCATTTCTTCAGCAACACCAATTTCTTTAATACGGCCCAACACGGTTTTCGACACAACCACTCTTGTGTTACCAATTTACTGGTTGCAACCAACCTATGGACTAAATGGTTAAACGACGGCTACAGTGTTGACGTAATCTACCTCGACCTTGCCAAAGCCTTCGATAGTATTCCCCATGATTTACTTTTGAAGTCCCTTAGCAATGCTGGAGTCACAAGCAGGGCTCTCCTCTGGCTGCAGAATTACTTATCGAATCGTCGTCAGCGTGTAGTAGTCAAAGGCAAACACTCACCTTGGGCCCCAATAGAGAAAGGCGTACCTCAGGGTTCAGTCCTAGCCCCCCTCCTCTTTAATGCTTTTATAAATTCCCTTCCTAATGTAGTACGCTCTGCCTCATTATTGCTTTTTGTTGACGATGCTAAACTATTTCACCGCATCCGCTCCTCTTCAGACGTCACTAATCTTCAGGCAGATTTGCAATCTATTGAGAACTGGGCTACCACTCATGGCCTCAATTTCAATGTCAATAAATGTGCAGTCCTTCACCTAGGCTCATCAAACCCACGTCACACATACTTACTCTATGATAGCCCTATTAAAGCCTCCTTCTCAGAGCCAGATTTAGGTGTTATTGTAGAACCTGACTTGAAACTCTCTCAACACACAAATAAAGTCAGCAAACGCCTAAGTAGTATCTCTGGGTTAGCTCGGCGTAACTTTTCCACTCTGTCCCCAAAACTAATTAAGACAATTTATAATTCCCTAGCCTTACCCCTAATAGACTACGCATCCCCAATTTGGACCCCTTCCTCCTGTAATGGTATTACAACCCTCCAAAAAGCTCAAAACAGGTTCACTAAATTGGCTCACAAGCTAGATCACCTGCCCGCCCCTGTTAGACTGTCAAAACTTTCCATTGACCAAGTCCTAACCCGTCATCGTATCAACAACCTATGCTTATTACATGACTTTTTCAATAATAAACTTATTGATATTAGATATCAATAACTTCTTTAGTCCCGCACCTATACACTCTACACGCGGGCACTCCCTCAAATTTCTTAAACCTAGGGCCAACACCACTGTTCTTTTACACCACTTTACTCACTCCGTAATAACTGATTGGAACACACTCCCCGAGTCCATCATAGCCCTAACTGATAAACCTAAATTCCGTGCCGCCCTTTCTTCCCACTTCGATAAATTTCGCAATAGTCAATAACTCCACCTTATGGTCACTCATTCCTGATTTAAGATCTCATTTTTATAAAGAAGCTCATAAAATTATCATTAATGTTTTTTTTTATTTGATTGTTGTTCCACATTTTCTTTTTTTTTCCTCCCTCTTTAATGTATAACTACTTATACTTCAGTAATCTTAAATTTTACTTGTCCTCTTTAATTTAAATTTAACTTGCCCCTTCTAATTTAAATTCAACTTGCCCTTTTTACTTTAAAATTTAACTTGTCCACTCACTGTAATTTACCTTAATACTGATATTTAACTTTAACTCTTTTTTTTTCTGAGGTACTAACCGAGCCCTAGTGGCTTATATGTACTATTAGTAGCAAATAAATAAATAAACAAATTGTTTTCTGTGACAGCTACGACACATTAATATAAGCTGTAAAGGTTACACCTCCGCTGCCGAAACTTTGGCGATAACTTTTCAAGTGAAATTATGACAAACAGAACTGTATAGATTATTTCATTTAATAACATTTTACATTTGCATTATTTACATTAAAATTCTTCATTCAAGGTAAAAATTATTGCTGTTTATAGAGTTCCCAGTTAGTTTTATACTCAGTGCCACCACACGGAATAAAATCAAGTAAATAAATTTTTATTTTAAATACAATTTTAAATTTTTAACGGTAGTAAAAAGCACATTAGTAGTGTAACCCCCCACTTCGTACCTCCGTAGGTGTAGAATGTAGGTCAAGGTCACCAGTGTAGGTCAATGACCTATGACGTAATGAGTGACGTAATCAACGCCCTCTCGCCGCCGGGGAAGCCCCTCGCGGGGAAACCCGCGCGCCCCCTCGCGGGAAAATACCGCGCGCCGCCTCGCGGGAAAACCGCGAAATTTGAAAACCGCGCGCAAACTCGCGGTGAGTCTGCGCATGCGTATGACGGTCTCTTCAACTGTATCTGTGACGTCATTGATAAGAATTGTTGGTGTTTAGGTTATTGGGAGAACTAATATTATCTAAAAGAACTAATTAACCGACTGAAATAAAACTAGTCTTAATATACTTTTGTTGGTTATTTTGTAAATGAATAAACTTTGAGACTTTATTTGCAAGAAATAGTTTATTTTAGCAAGGATAAAATTAAATGAACTTCTCGCGTTGGAGGTAATTTCGAGAGTGATTCTAAAAAAGTCCACTAGCAAGAGACGCGGGACCCCATAGGTCACGTGTCCGTTTTTTATCTTAGAACAGCAGAGGTTTTTTAAGCTGTTATCTTATTTACATATATTATTTTTACATTAATCTATTTTGTTAATTTTAGACTATACATTATTAATTATTATGATTATTTGATTTGTTATTTACACAAGATAAAATTACTAATTTTTTTCTTTTACACAAAGTTCTAAAATACTTTTCATGGGTCCGCTTTAAAACCAAAAGGCAAAGTGTCCCAACCTTTAATTACACGTTTGTTAAACGTAAATCCAAAGCTTTTTTCTAGTTTTCGACTTAAAAGAGTGATCGACGTTTTATTTCGAATGACGTTGAAAGGAACGTCCACATTTAGACGTTTGGATTTATTTTTTATAGAGTCCACTATAGCTTCAAAGTTTATAATTTTCTCGTTAACACGATTAAGGCAAATTCCTTTAACCTTCACGACAGATTGACCGTCCGTAGTTCTGTAACCGTAACTCTTGGGCCCATTTGAAACAAACTCTGTAATTGTAGCGTCCCCTAGTTCGTTAACCCAACATCCTAAATTGTTACCCGTGGGGGGTTTAAAATCGTTTTCCCCCGCCACAAATAAAACGCTATCCGTATCTGTGTATAATGCTCTTTTACCCAATTTATGCAAGGTCTCGAATAAGGTTAATCTTCCGTAACACGAAACGAAACAAGCCACATACGGATTTCCTTTGAAATATGTTGGTGCAAATTCATCTTTGTTTTTGTACGATAATAAGCACATTTCTTCATTAATTGGTCTTAAATCTACCAATTCCTTTGTGTCATCAGATAAGATACGTACAAGTTCTGTGTACTCGTTAACAATTAGTGTTTTGGTTTTGTTTGTATTCATACCAAAACGACCCCAAAGACTGTTGAGACAAATCTTTGAAATAGCTCTCAGTGCGGGGTTATGGACTACTTCATCCATCTTGATGCTAATACCTTCAGATTCATAAATCGATTCAATATATTTTTGTTTTTGCTCGGCAGTTTTAACGGAAGACGGATAGCCGGAATTAGCTTGTTTTATCTTCAAAAAATTGTTAACATAACCTCCAAATAGTCCATCGTTAACATGTTTTTCATACTGAAATGTCTCGTCGAAATGATGTACTTCGTATATTTTTATAATTTTATAACCCATTTCTACGGCTTTGTAAATTTCAGGCGAGGGCCAAATACCCGAAATAATTCGTTCCTTGTCAGAATGTTGACACGCTTCATTATTTGATTCAAGGGCACATGACTTACACAGGGGGAAAAACAATTTTCCATTAAACCTGTATGGTAAAACTGGGATATATAGATCAGTCGGGGGCAAGAGTTCACACGATATTATACCAAAATAGGCATTTTTTTCATAGTTAAAGTTACTATTTAAAATTTTGGGATGTCCTTTTGGGTAGATTCCGTATTTATTGACAGCGGGATAGAGTGACATGAGGTCGTAATAATAAATTTTTTCGTTTTTTGCTTCATCCGGTTAATGATATAATTTGAAGACTTCTGTCCTTCCACCGTATAAAGCCGACCTGGCTAATATTGGTGAAGGCACCTCTACAGTTTCGCAAAAGGTACTACAAGCGATATTTGTCTTTAACAAATTTTCAAACTCGCATTCCCACATTATTATATACTTTGCATTGGGGTGTAACTTTTTTATAAATTCTATTCTATCCAGGCCCTTTTCGTAACAGTTTTTATTTGTATCATTTACTAAACTGTTCCATTCACTACCTTTTAAACATTTCGGACAACCGTGATACACGCAACCATTAAACTCTAGGATAATTTCAGGATCCTTTGAGTAACCATCAACTAAATAAGGTCCAATTCTTTTTTCTCCTTAAAACGTCGATCACTCTTTTAAGTCGAAAACTAGAAAAAAGCTTTGGATTTACGTTTAACAAACGTGTAATTAAAGGTTGGGACACTTTGCCTTTTGGTTTTAAAGCGGACCCATGAAAAGTATTTTAGAACTTTGTGTAAAAGAAAAAAATTAGTAATTTTATCTTGTGTAAATAACAAATCAAATAATCATAATAATTAATAATGTATAGTCTAAAATTAACAAAATAGATTAATGTAAAAATAATATATGTAAATAAGATAACAGCTTAAAAAACCTCTGTTGTTCTAAGATAAAAAACGGACACGTGACCTATGGGGTCCCGCGTCTCTTGCTAGTGGACTTTTTTAGAATCACTCTCGAAATTACCTCCAACGCGAGAAGTTCATTTAATTTTATCCTTGCTAAAATAAACTATTTCTTGCAAATAAAGTCTCAAAGTTTATTCATTTACAAAATAACCAACAAAAGTATATTAAGACTAGTTTTATTTCAGTCGGTTAATTAGTTCTTTTAGATAATATTAGTTCTCCCAATAACCTAAACACCAACAATTCTTATCAATGACGTCACAGATACAGTTGAAGAGACCGTCATACGCATGCGCAGACTCACCGCGAGTTTGCGCGCGGTTTTCAAATTTCGCGGTTTTCCCGCGAGGCGGCGCGCGGTATTTTCCCGCGAGGGGGCGCGCGGGTTTCCCCGCGAGGGGCTTCCCCGGCGGCGAGAGGGCGTTGATTACGTCACTCATTACGTCATAGGTCATTGACCTACACTGGTGACCTTGACCTACATTCTACACCTACGGAGGTACGAAGTGGGGGGTTACACTACTAATGTGCTTTTTACTACCGTTAAAAATTTAAAATTGTATTTAAAATAAAAATTTATTTACTTGATTTTATTCCGTGTGGTGGCACTGAGTATAAAACTAACTGGGAACTCTATAAACAGCAATAATTTTTACCTTGAATGAAGAATTTTAATGTAAATAATGCAAATGTAAAATGTTATTAAATGAAATAATCTATACAGTTCTGTTTGTCATAATTTCACTTGAAAAGTTATCGCCAAAGTTTCGGCAGCGGAGGTGTAACCTTTACAGCTTATATTAATGTGTCGTAGCTGTCACAGAAAACAATTTGTTTATTTATTTATTTGCTACTAATAGTACATATAAGCCACTAGGGCTCGGTTAGTACCTCAGAAAAAAAAAGAGTTAAAGTTAAATATCAGTATTAAGGTAAATTACAGTGAGTGGACAAGTTAAATTTTAAAGTAAAAAGGGCAAGTTGAATTTAAATTAGAAGGGGCAAGTTAAATTTAAATTAAAGAGGACAAGTAAAATTTAAGATTACTGAAGTATAAGTAGTTATACATTAAAGAGGGAGGAAAAAAAAAGAAAATGTGGAACAACAATCAAATAAAAAAAAACATTAATGATAATTTTATGAGCTTCTTTATAAAAATGAGATCTTAAATCAGGAATGAGTGACCATAAGGTGGAGTTATTGACTATTGCGAAATTTATCGAAGTGGGAAGAAAGGGCGGCACGGAATTTAGGTTTATCAGTTAGGGCTATGATGGACTCGGGGAGTGTGTTCCAATCAGTTATTACGGAGTGAGTAAAGTGGTGTAAACGAACAGTGGTGTTGGCCCTAGGTTTAAGAAATTTGAGGGAGTGCCCGCGTGTAGAGTGTATAGGTGCGGGACTAAAGAAGTTATTGATATCTAATATCAATAAGTTTATTATTGAAAAAGTCATGTAATAAGCATAGGTTGTTGATACGATGACGGGTTAGGACTTGGTCAATGGAAAGTTTTGACAGTCTAACAGGGGCGGGCAGGTGATCTAGCTTGTGAGCCAATTTAGTGAACCTGTTTTGAGCTTTTTGGAGGGTTGTAATACCATTACAGGAGGAAGGGGTCCAAATTGGGGATGCGTAGTCTATTAGGGGTAAGGCTAGGGAATTATAAATTGTCTTAATTAGTTTTGGGGACAGAGTGGAAAAGTTACGCCGAGCTAACCCAGAGATACTACTTAGGCGTTTGCTGACTTTATTTGTGTGTTGAGAGAGTTTCAAGTCAGGTTCTACAATAACACCTAAATCTGGCTCTGAGAAGGAGGCTTTAATAGGGCTATCATAGAGTAAGTATGTGTGACGTGGGTTTGATGAGCCTAGGTGAAGGACTGCACATTTATTGACATTGAAATTGAGGCCATTAGTGGTAGCCCAGTTCTCAATAGATTGCAAATCTGCCTGAAGATTAGTGACGTCTGAAGAGGAGCGGATGCGGTGAAATAGTTTAGCATCGTCAACAAAAAGCAATAATGAGGCAGAGCGTACTACATTAGGAAGGGAATTTATAAAAGCATTAAAGAGGAGGGGGGCTAGGACTGAACCCTGAGGTACGCCTTTCTCTATTGGGGCCCAAGGTGAGTGTTTGCCTTTGACTACTACACGCTGACGACGATTCGATAAGTAATTCTGCAGCCAGAGGAGAGCCCTGCTTGTGACTCCAGCATTGCTAAGGGACTTCAAAAGTAAATCATGGGGAATACTATCGAAGGCTTTGGCAAGGTCGAGGTAGATTACGTCAACACTGTAGCCGTCGTTTAACCATTTAGTCCATAGGTTGGTTGCAACCAGTAAATTGGTAACACAAGAGTGGTTGTGTCGAAAACCGTGTTGGGCCGTATTAAAGAAATTGGTGTTGCTGAAGAAATGGAGTAATTGATTATGAACCAAGATTTCGATTATTTTTGACATAGCATTGAGGGAACTAATTGGACGATAATTGGAGGCGTCAGTACGAGAGCCCTTCTTTAGGATTGGGGTGAGATTGGCCTCTTTCCATTGAGGAGGTAGAGTGCCAGAAGAGAAAGAGAGGGATATCAACCTGTGTAGGGGGTAGCAAAGTTGTACAGCGAATTGTCTTAAGATCATGCGGTGGATGCCATCAGTGCCAGGGGACTTGTTAGTGGAGAGTGAGGTGAGAATTTTGAATAAATTTGGGAGTGAGCAGTCAAATTGGGAGAGGCTAGGAGAGGGGCAATAGACCTGAGGGGGGATGTACTGGGACGCTAGGGGTCAGCAACGGTCGTCGCAAAGTAATCATTGAGAACTATGGCACTGTCGAGGTGGGTAGTAGTAAGGGAACCATCAGGGGCACGTAATTGAAGTTGGGGAAAACGACATTTACGGAATTTATTAACATAGGCATAAAAGGATTTAGGATTGGTGGAAATTTGGGTAATGAGGGTGGCCTCGTGCTTTCTTTTCAAGTTTCTGGTGTGGTTGGTATAGGCATTGCGAGCCTAGCGGTAATCAGCTAGACGAGCAGCAATAGTTTTAAGGGATAAATGGGCAGCTTTAGCTTGCTTTAGCCTGCGCCAAGCTACGGTTTTGTAGTGTAGAGATGTTTTTGTACGGGGGCGGATAGTGTAGGGTTTAACAGGGGTACGAAAGGGGACAAAAGCTTCTATACATGACAAGATAATTGAGTGAAAAGCACGCCATATGGAGTCGAGGTTGTCGCCCTGAAATAGGGTGTCCCAATTGATGGAATCGAGGAAGGAACTGAACGGGACTAGGTTACATTTAAAAAAATTTCTTATGGGGCGGTGTAAATAGTTAGGAGTAGTGAGGTTGGCTAGAAAAACAACAACATTATGGTCACTTTGGCCCAGCGGAGGCAAATATGTAGGGTTAAAGATCAAGTTTTCATCGGTACTAAAAACTAGGTCTAGAACACAATCGTCCGAGTTGACACCACCGTTCCGAGTGGCGGAAGTAATAAATTGAGTTAATTCACAATTGATGACTGTGTCGAGAAAGGTTTTTGAGAAAGGGCTGGCGCCACTCTGGTGAATGGAGTTCACCCAGTCCAATTTTGGGTAATTGACGTCCCGAGTAAGAGGAGGGTAAAATTGTTTGAGTCACAATAGCTCAGTTGGTTATTATTTGATTATAGTGCTTTAGTTGTTTTGTCTCTTGGTGATAAAATATTTACATTAATTGGTGTTTTTTTAATTTTTTGGTTTTGATTACCAATTAGAGAAATGTCCATAAATCTTTATCGTAGAATTATTTTTTATTATTTTATTTCTATGTGGTTTTTATTAAGTCTGGCTTCGTTTTTTATAAGAAATTTTTTTAAGCTTAATAGAGCTTCTTTTGTAAAAGGAGATTTAGGTTGGGGAGAAATTTTTGGGGGATTAGGAGTTGAAAAATTTTTATGTTTATGAGGGGGTGTTTTTCAGCGGATATATTATAATACCTTGTTTGTTCAAATTCTTTTACTTTTATTACGTTTAATTTTTTTATTAAGTTTTTATTTAATAGTTAAATTTATAATATGATTTTGAAGCAGTCAAGATAGAAGGGATTCTCTTAAATAAATCAAATTTTTTGTATTTCTAACTTTAGAGTATTTTGATTATGAAAAAATCAGGTGTTTTAATTACACTATAGAACAAGTCGGGAAAACCAAAATATTACCTCTCCGTGTCGAGAAGATTATATAACCTTAAGTATCCAATGAAAACGTCGACCTTTTGCCCTCATCCTTTCCCGCGCTTTGCGCTTTCGCATTTCATCCTTACTCTCAACATTATCTTCCTCCATTTTACATATAAAAATCAAATACTCACAAAAAGAAGTGGCAAAAACCTGCTGGCTCTTTACAACCACTTAATTTGACTTAATATCCAATTTCCAACAACAATAATATACCGGTAGTTTAATTGACAACCTACAAGCATCGAAATTCTCATAAGGAATGGCTCCCGCGGATAAAAAACGGCAATTTTCAACTAGGTGGGCGTTATCTCATAAGATTTGAAAAATATCATTTGTCTTTTTTACCAATGCCTAACCGTTTGGATTTTTTAAAGCAGTCTTAGCACCAAAAAATATTTTTGAATGAGGATAAAAAAGGTCTGTCCTCTCGTAATTTTTTAAGCTTTTATCATGATTACTCTATACAACAGTAACAAGGAGTATAAACGCATTAGTGGAAGCAGTATTTTTTTCCCAAAACAATCTCGCTTATGTTTATGCAATGAATGAAATATATCACAATGCACGGGCCTTGATAGATATAGGAGGCAATGAAGGAAATATATCGCATGCACGGGCCTTGGTAGATATAGGAGGCAATGATAATCTCTCTCTTTGCACGAGAGGTTTATCTTTAATATTTAAATAAATATAATTATTTTTAATTATTTTAATCTTCAATAATTAACATTAATAATAGTTAAATCGTTTAAAATAAAGTTATACTTATTATCTTCTCAAACTTTGCTAATATTGACGTTTAAAGTGAAGGGTACCCCTCTTCCCGCTTTCTTCAAATTTTGGGGTATATATACGATTCGTTTCCATTATAATAGTAAGGAAAAACCGCAAATGCGAAAACCTTTGGTAGCGATCCTACCTTAGGGAGGCTAGACGTTTCTCGTAACCCTAGCTGATCGCCGCGTATATCCTAAAACCAAACGATGATAATGGAGTAGAAGCCAATGATACAGATTGGTGTCTATGTGGAATAGACGGAAGACCAGTGGATGGTGGTGTTAGAAGGCAGTGTAAGTGCAGACGGGTGTCAATGTGGGATTGACAAAGAACAGAAGATGGTGGTGATTAGAAGCCAGTATGTACAGACCGGTGTCCACGTGGAATGGACGAAGACCAGAAGATGGTGGTGATTAGCAGCCAGTAAGAACAGACTAGTGTCCGTGTGGTATGGACAAAGACCAGAAGATTGGTGGTGTGAGAACTCAAGTAGAGGAGCCATTTCCGTGACTGTGAAAGCAGTTCGGAAATGGCGAACACGTTTGCTCCGATACGCAAACTGCGAACGCGGTCACGTGGGTGTAACAACGGACAGACAGACACACACACAGACACACAGACAGACACGGCCGTTACAGAACCTCTCCTGGACTACGTCACACGGAGAGGTAAAAATTAGAAGTTATGTTTTTGATTAATAAACAGAGTTAAAGTTAGCGGCTTTAAAAATTTTAACTTCTTTAGAAGGACTTTATTAGTCTTTATTCTTATTAACATTAAGATACCTCCTTATTGGTTTCTTCTAAAATAAGAATGTTAATTCAAATTTTCAGGTCGAAACTGAATGTGATATAATTTCACTTTTATTAAAAGGCCAGGTAGAACTTTATACCAGTAGTCCTTCGTTCCTCGAATATGACCCAAGAAAGTAGCTAAATTACTCTCAAGTTCTTTATCGCCAGATTCAACTCGACTGAGCAAATTTTTAACCCCAATTGGCCTGGGTTTTTTAACACGAAGAACGTAGTTCAAACTGCTAAAAATCGCTTTCATTTCGCATTCTTGATAAGAATGGAACAAATAGGCGTAATCTCGTCTAAAAATTGGACTTTTGTTCAAAAGACAGGATAAACGATACTCGGTTTCCGTTATTTTCCCAAATGGTCTATCATCGTGCTTGCCAAGGCGACCCTTAGGAAACAAATGAACAAAGCTCATGTCCCAAGTGCTAACTGGCTCGGCTTCGACGCGCTTCATTTGGTAAGCACCCAATAAATCTTTCGGTGGTTGGACGTTCACCGGATGAATAGAGTAGTGATCGTACAGATCATTGGCTTCGCCTTCAGAAAGGTTTCACAACAAAGCCACGGGTTGTGTTATAATTGCGTAGTCATCTGCTGCATAGGTCAACTGATTTTCACCCTGAACGCTCATATTTGAAGCGTTTTGGTCAACTTGCATGTCATGACTGCAATCCACTGGAAGCGCCGCGGAACCACGTGGCACCGCATCACAGCCATCGTTGATCAACGCAAGTGGATCTGGTACGCTCAGTAATTCATTGGGAATCAATGAATTTTCCCCGACATCGATATTTTGCGTCCCACAAATATAATCCTCGTTCATTGTCGAAATATCAATGTGTTTGTAAAAAGGAATAATTTTTTCAGCACAATGAAAGCTTTCAACACTTTTTCGAGGCAAACAATCTGCTGCCAAACCTTTTTGTCCGCAGTGGGAACGCCATTAACCAAGATATGCAGTTCGTGATTTTTGGGCAACGTCTTGGGAATCATTTTCAAATTTTTTTCCACTGGAATTGGAAGATAAATTACTCTTCCCTTTAAAGCTTTAACCGTACCAAACTTCACGTTGGAATTGGCTTTAGTGCCTTACCGCACCACAGTGTGGAAGGGCTTCACAAGCTGAATTAAAATTTTCTCGAACATGTTTAAATTGGTGGCATCTGGCGGAGGATTGTCAACCGCCAAGTTGTTCAGAAAACATCTAATGGGAACTTTACCCTTTCCCAAATCCGTAGCGCAGTAACGACATAGAAGCATCTCTGCTTCTCTAGCGTCCGAATTATTCATTATCCAGCCAGCTCTTAAAATCAGATAGGCTTCGTTATCAAAAACAGCACTGTTTACTAGTTTTTCTACAGCTCTTAAATCAGTATTTTTCAGTAATCTAAAACAGCAGTCGCAAGGCTTTTCGTGAAACTCGTTGGTGTTTAGCATTGCCCGAGCGAATTGATTCTCGTAAAGACTCAAGATTTCACTTTCATCGAGAGTCGGCCGAGGAGCGTTAATGCTTCCTGTGGGAGCATTATTTTGTTCGTTATTTAAATTTTTTCCACGTGTGACAAGGATTTTACTTAATTCCGCCATGAATTTTGTAAGAAACTCGTAATCACCATGTTCAATTTCAGTTGAAATTTTAGTTAAAGCGTTGAGCAACGCTTTGACGCGATAAATATTATTCAGAATAGTTCTAATTCCCGAATAATGAGGAGCGAGTTCAGCGAAAGAACGCAAATGACTTTGGCACTCTTCGGTATCAGCGCAGTAAGCAGTGTGTCCTAGAAACGGAACTATTTTCACGACTATTTCGTCCCCATTTGGTGGTATAGACACGTTTGATTTTGCGCAAAATTGTTTTCTTAATTCGCAAAGGTCCAAATCTGACTCAAAAATTTTAGTCAAAGATTTTTCATTGGCAGTCGCAACTGTGTTTACGAAAGCTAGTACTTTTGAAATGGCTTGATTTCTAACTTTGCAAATATGACTGCATTCCCAATAAATTGTTTTGGGTTGGGTTTCAATGAACCCATCTTCGTTGATCACTAAATTTGCTTTGGGGTTCTTCTCCTCATTCTCAACAACGCTGAAAAGATTCGTAACAACCCCCGACTCATTAATTTGTAAGACTCGTTCAATGACATGAGTTTTGTCATTGTTTCTTATTTCAACGAAATTTCCCATTTCATCAACAAACAGTTCTTTAGTCGAATTGGAAGCACCGTCTCTAAGAACCTTACGTACACTACCATCAGAATTCAATTGAAAAATTTTGGTATAGCGTGACTCTTCGTCATTTTTCAATATTCCGCCATTATTCCCAATTGAATAATAGGTAATTTCATGAAAATAGGCTTCTTTTAGGCTACTGTGAAGCCTTTTTCCACCCACAACTTCCGTCAAATTGTCACAAGTGACTAACCCAATTTCTTTGATTTTTTTGACAAAATCCTTAAATTCGCTAACCATCCCTGATAGTTGGGCGTGGTATGCCGAATACATTTGCCTTTTCAAATGCAATATTTTACCAATTTTTTTACAATTTATTGGGAATGCAGTCATATTTGCAAAGTTAGAAATCAAGCCATTTCAAAAGTACTAGCTTTCGTAAACACAGTTGCGACTGCCAATGAAAAATCTTTGACTAAAATTTTTGAGTCAGATTTGGACCTTTGCGAATTAAGAAAACAATTTTGCGCAAAATCAAACGTGTCTATACCACCAAATGGGGACGAAATAGTCGTGAAAATAGTTCCGTTTCTAGGACACACTGCTTACTGCGCTGATACCGAAGAGTGCCAAAGTCATTTGCGTTCTTTCGCTGAACTCGCTCCTCATTATTCGGGAATTAGAACTATTCTGAATAATATTTATCGCGTCAAAGCGTTGCTCAACGCTTTAACTAAAATTTCAACTGAAATTGAACATGGTGATTACGAGTTTCTTACAAAATTCATGGCGGAATTAAGTAAAATCCTTGTCACACGTGGAAAAAATTTAAATAACGAACAAAATAATGCTCCCACAGGAAGCATTAACGCTCCTCGGCCGACTCTCGATGAAAGTGAAATCTTGAGTCTTTACGAGAATCAATTCGCTCGGGCAATGCTAAACACCAACGAGTTTCACGAAAAGCCTTGCGACTGCTGTTTTAGATTACTGAAAAATACTGATTTAAGAGCTGTAGAAAAACTAGTAAACAGTGCTGTTTTTGATAACGAAGCCTATCTGATTTTAAGAGCTGGCTGGATAATGAATAATTCGGACGCTAGAGAAGCAGAGATGCTTCTATGTCGTTACTGCGCTACGGATTTGGGAAAGGGTAAAGTTCCCATTAGATGTTTTCTGAACAACTTGGCGGTTGACAATCCTCCGCCAGATGCCACCAATTTAAACATGTTCGAGAAAATTTTAATTCAGCTTGTGAAGCCCTTCCACACTGTGGTGCGGTAAGGCACTAAAGCCAATTCCAACGTGAAGTTTGGTACGGTTAAAGCTTTAAAGGGAAGAGTAATTTATCTTCCAATTCCAGTGGAAAAAAATTTGAAAATGATTCCCAAGACGTTGCCCAAAAATCACGAACTGCATATCTTGGTTAATGGCGTTCCCACTGCGGACAAAAAGGTTTGGCAGCAGATTGTTTGCCTCGAAAAAGTGTTGAAAGCTTTCATTGTGCTGAAAAAATTATTCCTTTTTACAAACACATTGATATTTCGACAATGAACGAGGATTATATTTGTGGGACGCAAAATATCGATGTCGGGGAAAATTCATTGATTCCCAATGAATTACTGAGCGTACCAGATCCACTTGCGTTGATCAACGATGGCTGTGATGCGGTGCCACGTGGTTCCGCGGCGCTTCCAGTGGATTGCAGTCATGACATGCAAGTTGACCAAAACGCTTCAAATATGAGCGTTCAGGGTGAAAATCAGTTGACCTATGCAGCAGATGACTACGCAATTATAACACAACCCGTGGCTTTGTTGTGAAACCTTTCTGAAGGCGAAGCCAATGATCTGTACGATCACTACTCTATTCATCCGGTGAACGTCCAACCACCGAAAGATTTATTGGGTGCTTACCAAATGAAGCGCGTCGAAGCCGAGCCAGTTAGCACTTGGGACATGAGCTTTGTTCATTTGTTTCCTAAGGGTCGCCTTGGCAAGCACGATGATAGACCATTTGGGAAAATAACGGAAACCGAGTATCGTTTATCCTGTCTTTTGAACAAAAGTCCAATTTTTAGACGAGATTACGCCTATTTGTTCCATTCTTATCAAGAATGCGAAATGAAAGCGATTTTTAGCAGTTTGAACTACGTTCTTCGTGTTAAAAAACCCAGGCCAATTGGGGTTAAAAATTTGCTCAGTCGAGTTGAATCTGGCGATAAAGAACTTGAGAGTAATTTAGCTACTTTCTTGGGTCATATTCGAGGAACGAAGGACTACTGGTATAAAGTTCTACCTGGCCTTTTAATAAAAGTGAAATTATATCACATTCAGTTTCGACCTGAAAATTTGAATTAACATTCTTATTTTAGAAGAAACCAATAAGGAGGTATCTTAATGTTAATAAGAATAAAGACTAATAAAGTCCTTCTAAAGAAGTTAAAATTTTTAAAGCCGCTAACTTTAACTCTGTTTATTAATCAAAAACATAACTTCTAATTTTTACCTCTCCGTGTGACGTAGTCCAGGAGAGGTTCTGTAACGGCCGTGTCTGTCTGTGTGTCTGTGTGTGTGTCTGTCTGTCCGTTGTTACACCCACGTGACCGCGTTCGCAGTTTGCGTATCGGAGCAAACGTGTTCGCCATTTCCGAACTGCTTTCACAGTCACGGAAATGGCTCCTCTACTTGAGTTCTCACACCACCAATCTTCTGGTCTTTGTCCATACCACACGGACACTAGTCTGTTCTTACTGGCTGCTAATCACCACCATCTTCTGGTCTTCGTCCATTCCACGTGGACACCGGTCTGTACATACTGGCTTCTAATCACCACCATCTTCTGTTCTTTGTCAATCCCACATTGACACCCGTCTGCACTTACACTGCCTTCTAACACCACCATCCACTGGTCTTCCGTCTATTCCACATAGACACCAATCTGTATCATTGGCTTCTACTCCATTATCATCGTTTGGTTTTAGGATATACGCGGCGATCAGCTAGGGTTACGAGAAACGTCTAGCCTCCCTAAGGTAGGATCGCTACCAAAGGTTTTCGCATTTGCGGTTTTTCCTTACTATTATAATGGAAACGAATCGTATATATACCCCAAAATTTGAAGAAAGCGGGAAGAGGGGTACCCTTCACTTTAAACGTCAATATTAGCAAAGTTTGAGAAGATAATAAGTATAACTTTATTTTAAACGATTTAACTATTATTAATGTTAATTATTGAAGATTAAAATAATTAAAAATAATTATATTTATTTAAATATTAAAGATAAACCTCTCGTGCAAAGAGAGAGATTATCATTGCCTCCTATATCTACCAAGGCCCGTGCATGCGATATATTTCCTTCATTGCCTCCTATATCTATCAAGGCCCGTGCATTGTGATATATTTCATTCATTGCATAAACATAAGCGAGATTGTTTTGGGAAAAAAATACTGCTTCCACTAATGCGTTTATACTCCTTGTTACTGTTGTATAGAGTAATCATGATAAAAGCTTAAAAAATTACGAGAGGACAGACCTTTTTTATCCTCATTCAAAAATATTTTTTGGTGCTAAGACTGCTTTAAAAAATCCAAACGGTTAGGCATTGGTAAAAAAGACAAATGATATTTTTCAAATCTTATGAGATAACGCCCACCTAGTTGAAAATTGCCGTTTTTTATCCGCGGGAGCCATTCCTTATGAGAATTTCGATGCTTGTAGGTTGTCAATTAAACTACCGGTATATTATTGTTGTTGGAAATTGGATATTAAGTCAAATTAAGTGGTTGTAAAGAGCCAGCAGGTTTTTGCCACTTCTTTTTGTGAGTATTTGATTTTTATATGTAAAATGGAGGAAGATAATGTTGAGAGTAAGGATGAAATGCGGAAGCGCAAAGCGCGGGAAAGGATGAGGGCAAAATGTCGACGTTTTCATTGGATACTTAAGGTTATATAATCTTCTCGACACGGAGAGGTAATATTTTGGTTTTCCCGACTTGTTCTATAGTGTAATTAAAACACCTGATTTTTTCATAATCAAAATACTCTAAAGTTAGAAATACAAAAAATTTGATTTATTTAAGAGAATCCCTTCTATCTTGACTGCTTCAAAATCATATTATAAATTTAACTATTAAATAAAAACTTAATAAAAAAATTAAACGTAATAAAAGTAAAAGAATTTGAACAAACAAGGTATTATAATATATCCGCTGAAAAACACCCCCTCATAAACATAAAAATTTTTCAACTCCTAATCCCCCAAAAATTTCTCCCCAACCTAAATCTCCTTTTACAAAAGAAGCTCTATTAAGCTTAAAAAAATTTCTTATAAAAAACGAAGCCAGACTTAATAAAAACCACATAGAAATAAAATAATAAAAAATAATTCTACGATAAAGATTTATGGACATTTCTCTAATTGGTAATCAAAACCAAAAAATTAAAAAAACACCAATTAATGTAAATATTTTATCACCAAGAGACAAAACAACTAAAGCACTATAATCAAATAATAACCAACTCATTACACCACCAAAAATTACCCCTAGTACTGAAAGGAAAAAAATAGAAAAGTTTATCTCTTTTCTTTCAGAGTAATTAAAAAAATTTACCCCTATATACCCATTTAATAACAAATTATAAATTAAACGGGATCTATAAATAATTGTTGAAAAAACCCCTAAAAAATAAAAAATATATAATAACCCACACCCCTCTATTAAAAATAACTCAATAATTAAATCCTTTGAATAAAAACCACAACTAAAAGGGATACCCCCTAATCTTAAAAAACTTAACAATATACCATAACCTAGCATAGGAGAAAAATTTAACAAACCCCCTAATATCCGAATATCTTGTAATCATTGAACCATCACATAAAAATAATAAAGCCTTAAAAATTGCATGAGTCAATATATGAAAATAAGCTCACTCCCAAAGACCCAAAGATAAACTGAACATTATTAAAGCTAACTCACTTAAAGTTGATAAAGCAATGACCCTTTTAAAATCTATTTCTATACATGCCCCCACCCCTGTTAATAATAAAGTTAATAATGAAGTATATATTATTACTCTCCCATAAACTCTGAATAAAAAAGATCATGAAAACGAATTAATAAAAAAACCCCAGCTGTCACTAAAGTAGAAGAATGAACTAAAGAAGAAACAGGGGTGGGGGCAGCTATAGCTGCTGGAAGTCAAGAAGAAAAAGGAATTTGTGCTCTTTTAGTTATGGCTGCTTAAAAAATGCAACTAAATAACCAAACAGATAAAAGGTCCAAATTTAAACTATTAAAAAAAATTAAATCCCAGCCCCCCAAATTTACTATCGCGAGAATACCCAAAAGAATCCCTACATCACCTTCCCGATTTCTCAAAACTGTTAATATACCTACATTAAAAGAACGAATATTTTGATAATAAATTACCAAGGCATAAGAAATTAAACCTAAACCATCCCAACCTAACAGTAAACTTATTAGGTTGGGACTAAAGCTATTGAAAGAATGAACAATAAAACTTAAGATGAAAAACGTACCTCTCTTCATATAAGAATGACTATAAACAAACACAAAAAAAAGAAATTGAAAGAACTGATAAAAACACAACCCCCACTCAATCAAATAATAAAATAAAACCCCCACTCCTAGAACTTAAGTTAAATAATAAGACCCAAATTTAAAACTAATAATAACAAGGGATAAATATGCCCCCATAAAACCAAATTTTCCCTTAAACTTCTTGGGTAGAATCTTCTAAAAGTTCAAAATCGACCATGTTGGCTCAAAGAAAATAAATATAAAGAATAACATCCAGCCAAAAAAAATATACACCCTAAAGGAAATATTAATCAACATCTAACTTGAACTACCCCAAATGAAAGAAACAATTCCCCCACTAAATTTAGAAAAGGAGGAGCAGCCATATTTCTCACACTTAAAATAAATCACAAAAATGAAAAACTAGGTAAAACTAAGATTAACCCACGAAGAAGGAGAAGTCTTCGTGTATGTAAGCGCTCATAAATCATATTTACAATAGCAAACAACCCAGAAGAAGTAAATCCATGGGAAAGTATTATAATAACTGAGCCAAGATAACCATAAACTGATAGTCTAAAAACACCCCCAAGAAACATACTTATATGCCCTACCGAAAAAAAAATAAAAATAAAATTAAAAATTTTGGCGGTGTTTTAACCAAGCAGAGGAACTTGCCCTTTAATTGATACCCCCCAAAAAATCTTATTTTAGCTAATGTTCATATACCGTTGTTGTCAGTTTACTTTTTAAGAAAGATTGAGTTTTCAAAATAATTATTTAATTATAACTTCAAATCAAGGTGTGGTAAATGCTAAAAGTTGAGGTGAGTTACATTAATTAAACTTGTGGATTAATTTTAATGAAATTAAATTATAAAAGTGGATTTGCTAGTAAATTAAGAATAACATGCTTATTTGAAATAGGCTATAAAACATGTACATATCGCCCGTCACTCTGGTTCTTAAAGCTAGATAAGTCGTAATAAAGTAAGTTTAAGGGAACTTGAATCAAGATTAGCAAAATGAAGCTTTTATAGCAATTTATTTACACTAAGGAGATCTTCATATTAAGAGGCATTTTGATTAGGTTAGTTTATTAATTAAGTTTTGTAATTTTATTATTAAAAATATTTATTTTAAATACTGATTATTATTAAAGAAAAATTTTATTTGCTTGTTCCGTGAGGGAAAACAATTTTATGGTTATAGAATAAATTAAATGTAGTACCTTTTGTATAAGGGAATTTTAATATTTAAAATATTTTTTTTCCCGAAAAAATAAGAGTTATATAAATTTAATTAAAGAGTTAACTGTGACTAAAGTTAATTAGATTTTTATATAGGAGTGAGATGTTATTCGTTTTTTTTTGATATCTGGTTTCTTAAAAATTATTTTAGATAGGTGTTTAGATTTTGTTATTTTTAAATATTTAATTTATTAGGGCTAAGCTTAATATTTTAATAATTATATAACAATATTAATTATGGGTATGTAGGCTTTAAAGTGGCTATTTGTTTAATAACATATGTTTAGTAAATTTATATTAATTAAATAAAAAGAAGGTTAAAAAATTTAAAATTTTTTTATAATGAGATTATTAGTAGAAAAATATTTAAGGGATTTTTTAAGTTTAAAAGGTACCTTTTAAATAAAATTATATTTTTTTAAGGAACTTGGCAAAATATTTTTTCGACTGTTTATCAAAAACATTTTTTTAAGGTATTAAATTAAAATAAGCCCTGCTCTATGATATTATTATTCATTAAATAGCCGCAGTATACTGACTGTGCAAAGGTAGCATAATCATTTGGTCCTTAATTGGGATCTTGTATGAAGGGGTTAACGATAATTAGCTGTCTTAAAAAAATATTTTAATTTTAATTTTTTGTAATAATGCAAAAATTTATTTAAGGGACGATAAGACCCTATAAAGCTTTATTTTAAGTAAAATTTAGTTTTAGACATATTATTTTTTACTAAAAATTTTACTGGGGTGGTATGTTGAAATTGAAATTGATGTTTATTTTTAAATCCTGCATTACAACATAACAATGTTACTTTTTACAGAAATACAGGATTTGATAAGTTAAATTAAATTAAACTATTTTATATATTAATTACATTTAAAAACTTCTTTATACAATTTTAAAACGCGTTTATACAATTTTTAAAATTTATTTATACAATTTTAAAAGAGTACTCTTTGTATACATATTTACTCAGAGCGTAGTAAGAAATTTTGAAGCAAATTTTAGCGTTGCCTTAATAGAGGTCAGATTTCTTATTTGTATGAAAAGTTTTCAAATAACTATTTTTAAAAGTGATTCGGTTTTTCTCAAATAAATCGATATCTTTTAGCCGTTCCGATAAAATATTGTATATGCTTTGTATTCTTTTAATGGGATTCTCTATACTTTTGTACGATTTACCAATATAGAAAGTTTTAGCATCTCTTAGATGTCGTGTCGGGATATTAAAATGCACTTTGTCCAGTAAAACTTTACAATCAATATTAAAATTCACAAGTTTGTTTAAAAAGCTTAGGTCTAAATAGCTTAGGTCTAAATAGGTAAGTCTGTTTTTGATTGTTAAGTAATTTTGGTCATTTAGTAGTCGTATGTAGTCATAATGTCCCCGCTTTATAAACTTTTCGTATAGGAATTGAATAAATTTGCGCTGGATGCGTTCCAATGTACGCAAAAGATAATTGGAGCAACCAGCCCACACCTGTGAGGCGTATTCTAGCTTGGATCTGACCAGTGCTACAAAGAGCAGTTTGAATACTCTTGAAGATTTTAGGTTGGTTGCTATTTTAGATATGGCAAAAAGTGTTTTTAGACAGTGAGATTTTGTTTTCTCAACATGAAGGTTGAAATGCAATTTTTGATCCAAAATTACTCCAAGGTCAGTAGTGGAAACTGCTCTCGGGATCTCGTTTCCATTTATTAGATAGTTATGTTTGATCCATTGGTTTTTTCGTGTATATGAGACTATGACGCTCTTCCCAGCGTTAAGTGGCAGA
The DNA here is from genome assembly GCF_054372755.1 of Phalangium opilio. Taxonomy (NCBI): domain Eukaryota; kingdom Metazoa; phylum Arthropoda; class Arachnida; order Opiliones; family Phalangiidae; genus Phalangium; species Phalangium opilio. Next base: position 7,282,150 of record NW_028324167.1, read on the forward strand.
CCATTTCTTTGGCTCCAATTATTTATTGCGTTTAGGTCCATATTCAGATATTCACAATCTAATGGTGATTTTATCTGGCGATATAATTTGTTGTCGTCCGCAAAAGTACCCAGCTCAGACTTTTTAATTATACATTTTGGTAGATCATTGATAAATATCGTGAACAACAATGGACCCAATGCTGATCCCTGCGGTACCCCTATATTACTTCTATAAGCTACCTTAGTTAATTTGGAGTTGACCTTCACCAAATTGACTCTATCTTTCAAATACGATTTTAATAATTTTAGCAGGGAACCTCCAATTCCATAGTGTTCTAATTTAGATAACAGTAGAGCGTGGTCCATTCGGTCAAATGCTTTTGTATAGTCGAGCATTATAGCGTCAACTTGGCCCTGAGTCGCTACAATGGTGGCTGTATAGTCCATAAACGTTAGCAGATTCGTCACTGTAGATCTTGCCTTACAAAAGCCATGTTGTCTGTCTACCAAGAACTGCTTGAACCAATTGTATAGTGCTTCATTAAGGACCATTTCAAATATTTTAGAGGATGTTGTGATAAGGGAGATGGGCCTGTAGTTAGCAATATCGCCTTTATAGCCTTTTTTGTACACTGGGAGAACTATGGAAGTTTTCCATGCCTCTGGGAATAGGCCTTTCAGCGCTAGATTAAAGATTTTTCAGAGAACAGGCGCAAATACATCGCTACAGCCTTTAATGATGTACGGTGGTAAGAAATCTATCCCTGTTGATTTCTTCGGCTTTAATTTTTTGATGGCCACACTAACAGATACTTGTGGAATAACGAGGGTGCAGAAGCTATCTGGGGTTTGAAACGGGAAATCTTTTATTGAGCTATCAATGTGATTAGAATTTAAGGGCTCAGTGAATTTAGCCTTAAAGAGTTCCGCAAGCTCTACTGTATCGGTGACAATAGCATTGTTATGGTCCAAGGTAATTTCTGTTTGTTTCGTTTTAATCCTGGCCTTAGTATAGTCCCAAAGCTTCGAGGGATTATGAGAGATGTCGTCAACGATATTCTCTCCATATAGCTTGCGGTCTCTTGCAAGAAGTGATTGGCACGATTTCCGTAATTGTTTAAATTTAAGTTGGTCCTCAGGATTTCCCCGTTTTTTAAACTTTCTATGATAGTAGGATTTTTGAGATAGTTTTATTTGCAGTTCTTTGGAGAACCATGCTGGATATTTTTGATTATTTCTAGCTTTTCCAGGCCTAATTTTAGGGATATGGAGATCCATGCAATTCTGGACAGTTTTTGCTAAGGAAGTAACAGCTGAATTTACATTCGTTAACTTATACAGGGAGGACCAATCAGTGTTCCGCAACTGCAGGTATAATTCCCGGTAGTTCCCTTTTTTATAGTTATAGTTCGGATATATATTAATTTCGTTCGTTGCAGGAATTGGTTTTGCCTGTGTATTATTCAGAACTGTTATCAAGAGCGGTGGGTGGTAACTGTCTATTGGCGTGAGGTAAGTATCG